>NC_140945.1:94202220-94802220 GCF_014529385.1 Adiantum capillus-veneris | reverse complement strand
AAGCACGAGGAGATCGCTTCAACCCATACAAAGCCTTCTTACATCTGCAAACTTTGTCCTCTTGTCCTTTTATGACAAAACCGCAAGGCTGCGTTACATAAACTTCCTCAAATATGTCACCATTCAAGAAAGCTGTAACAATGTCTGATTGATGTACATCCCAACCAAAATGAGCTGCCAATGCACATAGAAAATTCACAGTAGTCATACGAAAAGTGGGAGCAAAAGTCTCTTCATAATCTATGCCTTTTTGTTGTGCATAACCCTTTGTAACAAGTAGAGCCTTATGGCGATCGATCTCACCATCCGGTTTGCATTTCAACTTGTTAACACACTTCGTACCAATGGCCTTTTTGCCAGGAGGAAAATCACATAAAGTCCATGTGTCATTTTCTATAAGTGCATCATATTCTGATTGCATGGCAGCCATCCAATTTTCTGAATTCTGTGCTTCATCAAAAGATAGAGGCTCCTCAACATCATGTAAGCTAGACACAGCCAAAGCATAACAATCTGATGCATAAGATGCATGGTGAGAGCCTGAACGAGTACGGCTAGACAAAGGTGCATCCAATTTACTGTCACGCAAAGTGTGGACCAGCCATTTTGGCATACCTCTAGCCTGCTCATTTTCAGCCCTTTCCTCATCAAGTACATTATGTACATTTGCATCAGTAATAGGCTGATCTATAACATTTTCAGAAACCCCCATAGGCTGTACATTTCCTCATTGGAACTTACATTTGTATTTCCATCACTGAAAAGAGGCAACAAAGTGTCATAAATGTCCTGTGAGCTTCCATTACTGTCTCTAGGACATGACAGCAAGGGCTGAACAGAATCTTCCATAAACACTACATCCCGTGAAACTAGAATACGCATTGTTTCCGGATGATATAACATATAACCTTTGCTTTCAGTACTATAACCAACAAAAATACATTTGACAGCCTTATCATCCAATTTTTTGTGTTGTGTTTGTGACACCAAAGCATATGCCAAACAACCAAAAATACACATGTGCTCAATAGAAGGCTGTACATAAGTGGCACACATGATGGCCTCAAGCCAAAAAGAATGCGGCAAAGCTTAACTTTTGACCATACATCGTGCCATTTCCGTAAGTGACTTGTTTTTCCTCTCAGCAACACCATTTTGCTGAGGTGTATAAGGCACTATACATTGGTGTTTTATCCCACGACTAGCCATAAATGCATTAAATTCATGAGACATATACCCCCCCCCTTGATCGGAACGGAGGGTGCCCATAGTATATTTCAATATATTTTCAGCCATAGCCAGAAATTGTTTGAAGCACATAAAAACTTCGGACTTCACTTTAAGCGGAAATACCTATGCATGCCTGAAGTAATCATCAATGAAAGTCACGAAGTACAGGTAATTGCTCAAGGACGGAGTTTGCATGGGCCCGCAAACATCACTATGCACAAGCTGCAACCCGTATGTGTCCCTAAGTAAACCATCCTTTGGAAACTTAGAACGCTGCATCTTACCCAAAATACAGCCTTCACAAACATGTTTGACAGGTGCTTCAAGAGGCGGCAAAGAAGCAACCATATCAGATTTCTGCAAACGCAGCAAACTGGCAAAATTCAGATGACCAAAACATGCATGCCAAAGTTTTGGATCTGAAATAGCCCTTGAATCTGCAACAGCATTTGCAAACTTTTGTCCACACTTGTCATACAAAGTGAGCTTATACAACCCACGGCACAAAAGGCCAGATGCAACAATTTCATCACCAAAAACTGAGATCATGAACTGTACATCTGTCATCCAAAAATTTGACTACAAGTCCAAGTCTTGCAAGTGCGGATACATAGAAGAGATTCTTCTTGATCCGAGGTACATAAAGTGCATCAACAAGTGTGAAGGAACTACCATTTGCAGCAGTAAGCACAATCTTTCCAACTTCCTGAACTGGATAAGAGGCATTGTTGGCACAAGTGACTGAATTTCCATGAGGGACAAACTCGAGAGAGGTAAACAAATCACGATGTGAGGTAATGTGCTTTGTAGCACCACTGTCAAAATACCACACATGTGAATCTGCAGCAACTGACAAGCATGCATCATGGACAACAGGATTGTAAGTGCACTCTGCGCTAAAAGCCCATTCTGCATCAACATCAGCAACACAGTCTCCTTTCACAGAAGACTCAACAATGGCTGCATTTGTAGTGGAACCAGCATTCGCAGTGGAACCACCCTCTTTCTTCTTAGCCTCTTTGGCCATCAATTTAGGACACGACTTGATCAAGTGATCATTAGCTTTACAATAATGGAAACGTATCTTCTTTTTTCCCTTATCACCGGAAGTGCCAGACGAAGTGCTGCCAGCAAAAGCATTAGGAACAAAAGTTTTGCCACTCGCAACAGTACCATAAGAAGTGGCTGCATTGTTGTTACCACCTTTTCTTTAAGAAGCAATAAAAGCCCGTCCAACTGCACGCTGTCTAGTCCTGTTTTTTTCTGGAAAGTGACTCTTGCAAGAGCAATGTGCATAATGCATCAAACTTGACAACTTCTGGATTTCCTTGGGTCATAAGTTTCCAAGTACTAGAAAAAGTATGATAAAAATCTGGTAAGGCATCAAGAACAGTCTGCACAAGGGAATTGTCTAAAATGACTTCACCTGCAGAAATAAGCTGCTCATTGATATCCTTGACACTAGCAAGGAAAGTGTCCATATCATCTTCCTCATGCATAATCTTCGACTCCAGCTCTTTACGCAGCAAAGCAATTTTAGCCTCATTGCGACTTGCATAAAGATAAGCCAATATATCCCAAGCCTGTTTTGCAGATTTTGTTGAACGGATGTGAGGAACAATGGTGCGCTTCACAGACAATGCAATCAATGCATGAGCCTGCGCATCCTTAACATCCCAACGAGCTTGTTCTGCCGTAGGCAAAACAACTCTAACAGCAACAATCCTTGCAGCTGAACATAGCCTACATCCTCAGAACCAGGACGTACATCAATGCCCTGCACATATTCCATACGCCCTTTGACACAAGAACGTGTTGCATCATATAATCCCACATAGGGTAATTATCCCCATCCAACCTGTCCTCAGCAGCAAACATCTTGAGCACATCTGTGTTGTTGTTGTCAGCCATGGTAAATGCTGCGCCTAATGTGAAAACTGCCCGAAAATAGGAGAAACGGAGTGGGAACAACACATGCTATATAGCATAAACCGTAGAAGACTATAAGGCACATGTTATGTAGAAAACGGCACTGATAGAAATTTTCCACAAAATGACGAAATAGCCTGTGCAGTACTAGTAGGCTGTAGTGGAAACGGAGGCCGAAATGAGCCCGAAACGGAGGCCGAAACGAGCTCTCCCAAAATATTTGTTGACCTGCAAACGCTCGCCAAAGCTCACTGAAATCGGAGAAAGTGAGCAGGCGTGTGCTGGAGCAGCTGGTGACTAAGCCAGGGAGGACGCAACCTGCTCTGATACCAATTGTTGGAATTAGGGTTGCAGAGAAATCCACACAGCTTGGGGAAGACGAAGGAAGCTAAAGGCACACAATAGAGAGTGTGTTTCTTAGTATGCAATGGAAAGATAGATAGCCCTAGAGTAATGGGCGTATATACAATGCTCGGGGGAAAAAACCTCCTAAAGAGGGAATGCCCCGACGGTCCTAGTGTGTTCACACACATCACTACCACATGTATATGGTAACAAAAAATGGGTGCTCTTTTTGGTGTCATAATTTTCAGCCATACATAACGTTTATACTTGTCATCTTTCACAATTGATACAAAATCTTCTAATCCTTTCTTAACCATACATGATATCCCTGCTTGTCCTCTTCGTTGCTTGAGATTCTTTGACCACATCAATGAATGTACATTGTAATCCTTCAAGCCGTTAATCCTTTGTGTATCATGGTTTTTGATGTCATTGGTTGGGTGGTTGTCCCGGGGAAATCACCTGATAAAAATGTAACCTATCATGTGAGTTCAATAAAAGGGTATTTAAAGTTATTGAAACTTACACAAATATATATACAAAAGGGCATTATATTTTCAAAATTGAAAAAAACTTACAGATTTCAAAAGAAAAGGGTACATTATATTCTTAACAAAATTTACAAATAAGGGGTTTTAGAAACATGTCTTGAACGCACGTGATATGGTAGTTTTACACATAGTGAACCCCCCGAGGTGGTTGTGTTGCTATCTCCACACTTAAGAGATTTTTGATCATTTTCCACAATGGTTGTGGACCTTGTTGAAGAAGAAGAACCCTTGCAAGTGTCGAAAGACATTGTATGTAAAATAAGAGATGAGAGTCAATTTTCCTGAACCCGTTCACTTCAAAAATGCTGGTATAGAAACACCTTTCATAACTTTGAATTTTTTTGTCTTTACATCAAGGCATAAAGGGCTTTGTGCTCTTTGATTGAGGCTATAGATCACCCAAATCGGAGTTCGGATGAAGAAGTTATGATCAAAAGAGTGAACTGCTGTCTACTAGGTCAAAAAACGATTGCGCTTTTTGTTGGAGAGAGAGAGAGAGAGAGAGAGAGAGAGAGAGAGAGAGAGAGAGAGAGAGTTCTCACTCCCCCTCTCTCTCTAAATGAGAGAGAAGCATTAGGAGAAAGTTAGACTCACTTTTGGGCCCCATAAGAAGTTCCACGTCGGCTTAGAGAGAGAAAATGAAAATGTTAAATTTTGTATTTTATGTGATACTTTTTTGCACCAACAAAAATCCAAAATGACATTCTTTGGTAGGTAGCCACCGTCTTTATCATTCTTATCCTTCGTTCTCTTGTCATGAATCCAACTAACCGTATGACTAATGATTTGAAATGCCAACTTACAAGCATTCCCTCCAAAAACATAAGCCACAGAAACTCTATCAACTCTAAACATGAGAATATGGCCTTCCCTCCCAAAACTTGAGATAGTTCATGAGTTTCGAGTGTCTTTCTATTTCTCTATCAACTCTAGGAATGGAGAACGCTTCTTTTTCTGATGAAAACACCAATTTTAACTTGCAACCCTCAACCCCTTCATCTTCAACACTTACCCAAAGAAAGAACACACATCATCTTCATGTTGATGTATTGCAAGAGTACGCACCGTTGCAGAAATGTAGGAGGGAGTCTTTCTTATCTCAACGGGAGAGAGAACTTAGAAGGACAAAAAAAGAACATCATTTGGATTTGTGGACCGATGGGTATATTTATCCAAAGGATCCTACGACAAATGCGCCACCTCCCTTTGCTAATATCACTAACCTCTTACATTTCATAGCCGATGGCAAAGATGGGCTATTGAGATACACCGAACATTTGGAAATGAGAGGATTGAATGCGGAAAAGCAAAGAAACCTCCTGGCAATGGAGAACATGCAGTTGAAGAAACTTAATGAAGCATGCTCTTGGAAGATTTCATCAAACAAAGAGACAATCCAAAGCCTTGAGAAGAAGATCACAAGTTTGCAAGAGAAAGACACCGTGCTTGGTAGTCGGAAAAGAAAATAAGATCTGTGCAACATAGAGAACATGAAGATTGGTAGTGGTGGCCTGAAAAAATGAATACGAGCTTTAAGGTAACTCGAAGTTTGTTTCTGATTTTGTTTGTTCAATGTGCTTCACTAAGAAACATATACACTTTCTTATACATGATCATAACACATGGTGCTTTTTTGGCAGGTCTTTGCTGTATCCAAACTCAAACGGTGTAGGCTTCAATGTTGGAGTGCATTACAGCCATCTAGTTCCAAAAGAAATAGTTGAAGAGATGATAACTCAGAAAAAAATTCATAAGTTGAAAGGGAGTGTCATAAAATCTAATACCTAACTAACCCAAATGATTTTCTCATATTAAACCGATCATTTAATGTGGGAGAATAAACGGGAACAAGAGTTAGAATAGAGACATGTGCTTCTAAACCTATCTCAGCAAGGGACCAAAAAGGAGAGATGGTTGCATCTCAATAGGGGTCCAAAAGGAGACGGTCTACCAAAGAGAAATGTGCAATAAGTGCTTCTAGACTTATCTCAACAGGGGACCAAGAGGAGAGATGGTTACATCTAATACGGGTCCAAAAGGAGGCAGTCTACAAAGAGAAATGTGCATCTAATGGAGCTTAAAAGACCTTAGGGTTAGCTTCATTAAAGACCTCCAATAGTTAGTGTTGTAATGACTATTGCCCGCACTGGAGCAATAGGCATTACGGGAATGATTACCCGCAACTACATTATATGAACATCAACATATAGAATGACAAGAGAAGGAAGTACACAGTACATAGGCACATAACACCTCTTGCTTCATTCATGTATATCCCAGACTCAGAGTTACAACAGTAGATGCCACGAATATCATAGAGATTGGTTAAGTTAAATCAAAAGACAGGTATGCCCCTCCATATACAACCCCTGCTCCAGCGCAGATCGGGAACGGTACACACACTTCTGTCCCATGATATCCCATGAAGAACTGCCGCTACGGCCACCGCATACCGCATGACTCCTGATCCGCAGTGTCCAGACCTCTGTAGGACCGCATGTGCGGCTAATGCCGTAACATTTGGCATGCACGGTGGATTGCGCGAACCCACACTCAGCGCCTCCGGTTAGAAGGTTCCGGTGGTTGCTCTACACCCTGCTCTGGTGAAGAGGAAATATCAATATAGCCAAAGCCTCTAAAATCTGCAGTATGTGCCCGATAGAACTCATCCAGAAGATGTGGATCTATCTCAATTTGTTCCGTCCAGGCAGCCCGAGGAATAAACTGCGTTGGCAAAGAGATAGATTGAGGCGGCTATGGCAGAGGAGCAAGAGGTGTATGTAACGGATAATAGCGAGAAAGGTATCTATTAAGAGAAGACCAAAATGGAGGGCAAGGTGGTAGACTGAGAGAAAAAGAATGAGCTAAGGTCTCCACCCAAAAACAGACCCTGCGCCGCTCCTTACGAAATCGACGAATCATTTTCTGCAAACGAGATACATGAGCCTGGGCTTCAACACAATCCTCTGTAGCTTGTGCCCAATCAGCAACATCAAACCCTCGGGAACAACACTCTTACCTCTGTCAGTGTTGGATGACTCAGGTTGGTGCAACACAACCTGTTGAGTGGGTGGCTGCGCTCTCACCTCAGCAGCCAAGCGTGTGCTCCAGCTTTGTAATTGATTATCTAAAAAAATTCGGAGATCTTCTTGCATCTCCACTGCCAATGCATCCAAATCAGCCATGTTGATCATTACATCGCCAGGGTGCGAGGTTAAGTAAGAGGCTAGGCTATGCTGTGTCCTCAACTGAAGAAGTTCCTGTCGGATAGAGGCCACAAACTCAGCATTAGCCTCTCTTAACATTTGTATTTCTGCCCCTTGCTGGTGAGTTGTGACAGTTAGCTCTTCATTCTGAGTGGTTAACTCGGCAATGCGAGTCTGCGAAGCCGCTACCTGCGCTTCCAACTCATTGACTCGTCCCTCTGTGGCTGGGGCTGGCCAGGCCGTACGAATAGACTCTGCAAGTCTGCTAAAAAATGTGCCGCATACCTGTGATTGGTCAGCAGGGGTCGCTTTCTGCCGTAGCCTCCCAAGGTAGCGCTGCAGGGAGAGTACCTCCTGTCGAGGCAGCCGCATTAGTAATGCCCGAAGTTTTTGGTTGAGCATAGACATCCGCAACCGAAGAAGAGCTCGTCCGCAAAGGAGTAGCATTGCTCACTCTCTCTTGCATTCGGCGACGCCATCGAGCCACTGCAGAATCTTCCGAAACAAGAGATGCAGTTGCCGGAGGTGGTGTCGAAAATTGGTGTTCCTCCCTGCCGCGCTTGCGGCTTGCTGATCCTGCACCTGCAGTGGCCATCTCTTGGGCTCCAGAAGATACCACTGCTGTCAATGGACCAGGCAAATCCCCAACGCCCACCTGTTTCTACTGTGTTTCCCTCTCAGCCGGCACTGCCAAGCTTTGTGTTTGCGACAGCGGAGCATTAGTGCCTTGGACCATCAAGCGATCATCTTCAAAGTGGCAGAGAGGACGCAGGGCGAGAGGAAAAACTTCTCTCAACGGAAAAATCAATGTGAGCAGTTGGACCACCTTTGTATTAGTTGGGATATTCCTCCCCAACTGTGCCATGACTCGTTGGCATTCCACCAACAGTCGTTCTCTGACCACCGCTGCCCAAGCTACTGGCCCAAAGTTGGCCGAATGCAACACATTTCTTGCTCGGGTCGAAATGATATAAGTTTTGGCCTGTAGCCAAATGGCCTCGAGAAACCACCTATATGCATTCCTGGTTGCTACATCTGACAATCCTGACAGTTTATACTCCCCTTTGACCTTCAAACCAAATTCTTGTTCTACATCTGCCGCAGGGATCACATGAGAGGCGCGCACCACGCCATCATTGGGCAAACAGCAACACCTTGAAATCCTTTCTGCTGTCAACTGAATCTGTTGATTATTCAACACCACCATATCGCCAGCAGCGAGTTGCTCAATCAAACCTGCTGCATGCGGGTGAACTGGGATCCCTTGCCAATCCAGGTTGGCGAACACACGCAGCCGCAAGTCTTGCAGCCATGCATCCACTCGTTGAAGCGCGAGCTGCTGCACGAGAGTGAAAGGGACACATTTCAGAAGGGAAGTTGTCATGGTGGCGATGAGATGAAGGAGCAGAGAGTAGAGCACTAAGAGCGCAGGACACACGAAACAAGAGAACCACAATAAAAATCGTCTGCATGTAGTAGTAACCTTTCCACAATGAGTTCCCAAAATAGGGCGATCCACGTTGTCACAACCACCATAGATCCTTCCCCGCTGTCCAAGATTGCATGCAAAAGAATCCCCAATCATGATTAGGGCAGCTTCCGGTCTTGTACCACAGCAAAGGGGCACTGAATCGTGGTAGGTGAAACATAATGGCGCAGTCTGAAACCATTGACCGACACAGAAATAACCTCCCCCCTTAAATCCGCCAAATAAAAAGAGATGGGTCCGCACGCTTGAAAAATCCAAAATGGTCCTGACCACCGTAATTTAAGCTTCCCCGGCATATTCCCGAGACGGGAATTGAAGACAAGGACCAGCTGTCCCCGAACAAATTGCCGTGCTTTCGGGCGATCCAGCCATTTTTTCCGCCTAGACTGCAGATCCTGCAGTACCGCAAAACCATTCAGCCGCTCTTCATCCAATTCCTGCAAAATATCCAATCGATAAATCACAGAATCCTCCGGAAGAAGCCGATCCACAATCAACATCCGCATACTCGGAATCATATGCTCCACCGGAGTGATTGCCTCCATGCCAAATGCCAACTTAAAAGGAGTCAATCCTGTTGCTACTTTATAAGCTGTCCGATAGGCCCATAAGGCGGAAGGAAGTTTCACATCCCAGTCCGTCCGATGCATATTCACCAACTTTGTTAAAATCCGAATCAATTGCTTATTTGTTGATTCTGCTTGCCCATTTGCCTGAGGATAATATGGAGAAGATTTCCTGTGTAATACAAAATAACACCACAACATTCTCTCCATCACCTTATTCAAAAAATGACTTCCCCTGTCACTAACCAACTTAATAGGACAGCCATATCTAGAAAAGATATCCTTATATAAGCATCCCGCCACAAAAACTGCAGTGTTGTCTTTCAAAGGCCATGCCTCCACCCATTTGGTAGCGTAATCCGTGGCTATCAAGATACACTTATTTCCTGTGTAAGCTACCACTGGTTTAAAAGGACCAACAAAATCCAAACCCCACTTTTGAAAAGGCTCCAAAGGCAGAACTGGCTGAAAAGGCATTTTGGACTGTTCGGTAGGTTGCCCCAACCGCTGACACACATCACACTGTTGCACATAATTTCTCGCATCCTGAAACAATGTGGGCCACCATAATCCAGATTGGAGAACCTTTCGAGCTGTGATTAATGCTGCAAAGTGACCTCCCGCAATACCAGTATGGACTTCCTCTAATACTGCTACCTGCTCCTGTGGTAGCACACATCGGAGTAACACTTCTGCCACTGTACGATAATAGAGCTTCCCCATAATAATCTCAAAATTCCGTCTTCTGATAGCCATACGTTTCCTCAGATGGCTGGACAAAAAAGAAGGCATTTCGTAGCTGTCGAGAAAGTGAAACATCTCCTCATACCATGTCCATGGAATGCTAGGAATAACCCTCGCCTGTTGCGGGATTGTGCTATCCTCTGCAGCTACTCCTGTTAGAAACAGAGACGCATCCGGAAATTCATCAGCTACACCCGTCGGCGGCTCTCCGAAATCTAACCTAGATAGGTAGTCAGCCACCGCATGCTGGGCCCCTGGCCGATGTATGACCTCAAAGTCGAATTCCTGCAGCAAAAGCACCCATCTGGCCAATCTTCCCGTCAAATTCTGTTGCCTTACCAGGTATAAAAGAGCCGAATGGTCCACATGGAAGAAAAAACGTCGGCCCAACAGATAGTGCCGAAATTTCTTCACTGAATAAATCATCCCTAAACATTCCCTTTCAGTTACGGGATAATTTCTTTCTGCGGATGATAATCGTCTACTGGCATAATAGACAGGTCGGAACCATCCTTGACTTTGTTCCTGCATTAGCACACTGCCAATAGCTCGATCCGAAGCATCCACAAACACATGAAAATCCTCACCCCAATTTGGTGCGAGCATAATCGGAGCTTTGGATAGCTGCAGTTTTAATCTCCGAAAGCCAAATCACATTCCTGTGTCCATTCAAAATCTATAGCATGAGCTGCCTGAGTAATCGGGATTGCCAAATGCGCAACAAACCGCAAATGCCTCCCATGCCATCGGGCTTGACCCAGGAAAATCTGACATTGCTTCTGGTTTCCGCGGTGCAGGCGCTTCCATAATTGCGGCAATTTTATCCGGATCCATAGAAATACCATCTTCAAAAATGATATGCCCCAGTAACCTGCCACTGCGGACAGCAAATGCACACTTTAAAGGATTCAAACTGAATTTCACCTCTCTGCATTTCATAAAGCATAACCGTAATTGTTTCAAATGCTCCAATTGTGCTCCAAAAACACTGAGAATATCCAAAAAAATCCTCATAAAATCCGTCAAATAAGGCCCAAATATTTGAAACATATCCCTTTGAAAAGTGGAAGGTGCATTCCGCAATCCAAACCACATTACTGTACAAGCAAATACTCCCCATGCGGTACTAAAAGCTGTTTTTGGCTGATCCCGCAATGCCATTCGGATTTGATTATATCCACTAAATCCATCCAAAAAAGTATACATCTCATGTCCTGCTACATCATCCAAAATGGAATCCAAAAACGGAAGAGGAAAAGGATCTGGAACAGTAGCTGCATTCAATTTTCGGTAATCCACACAAATTCGAATTTGCTTATTTTTCTTTGGTACGACCACAATTGGAGAAATCCACTCCGGATTATCAATAGGGGTAATAAAACCCACTTCCAACAGGCGATCAATTTCCATCTTAACTTGCTTTGCCACATTCGGATTCATCCTGTATGAGTGCTGCTTCACTGGCACCGCATCCGGTTTCAGATTGATCGTGTGCTGATAAAACATAGGATCCAATCCCTGCATATCCGCATATTCCCATGCGAAAACATCCTTAAACTCTGTCAATAACTTGATCAAATCATCTCTAAAACTTGCCTCCAGCTGCTTATTAATGTATATGGGCTGCGACTCCGCTTGCTCCCCAAGAAAAACCTTCTCCAATTCATCTTCCTTAACCCTTGTAATTTTTCCCATTTGCGCCTCAAACGCTCGTTCTTGCTGAATCACGTCCTCCAATGATTCAGGACTCGGAAGCACTTGTTGTTGCTCCCCTATTCCTCCTGGAGTTCCTAAAACCCCCACTAAATTCCCTTTCGGAAGCAGAGAAATATCCGCAAGGTATAGAGAAACCAAATCCGGGTTAGCTTGGAGAAATTGTTCCTCTTCATCCTCTTCTAATCCTTCCACCATATTAACTGTCTCAGCTATCACCGGCCATGCTGCCACTGGTTGTCAGCATGTTCCCAGCATCACCCGCACTTTTCTTTTACCCTTCTTTACTGTCAGCATATTTGCTTCCCAATTATGCTTTACCCTCGCTTGTCGTAACCAGGGTCTTCCCAAGATAATGTGATAATCCTGATTATGATCTTCAATATTCAAGACTACTAAGGAAACAACAAAGGATAAGCCGCCACATCGAAAACAATGCCCCGAAGTAAACCCACTGGTTGCACTCTTCTTTGATCTGCCATGCGGACTACAAAGGGTGCAGGCTCCCAATCACTGAGACCAAAACGCTCACACGCTGCTTGGGTGATAATGTTTACCCCCGCTCCTCCATCCAAGAGTACCTTGTCAATGTATGTGCCATGGTATCGAACTGAAAGCTCCGGAATGTGGGTATCTGTGATCCTATTCACCGGCAATGGGACTGAATCATCATCCTCGCTTTCAACCTTCCCAATGGCGACTTCCCGCAGCTCAGTGGCCGATTGTCGCAGCAATGCATTATGGAAATTCGGGACTAATTTCAGCAATGAACCCAGAGGTACTTGAATTGGTGACATGAGAACCTCTTTCCAAACTGAATTCCACTCCTTCTGTTCTTTAATATCATCCTTATTTCCAGCTTTCCCTTCCTTTATTTCCAGACCCACAATCGATGGCATAGTCGATGTCGACGGTCCTGCTGTCTTCACTGATGGTGCGGATTGTGGCAACCAAGACACAGTCTTTTTCCGCACTTCTTCCTGAACCGTCCAATCCGGAATTTTCACATCGGGAGTTGGAACCACACTTTTACCCAATCGCGTGATTAATGAAACCACTGGGTCAGACTCCTCCAGTCCTTCAATCTGAACCATAGCCACACTAGGATGTTTCCCTGCAGCGCGTTCCTGCTTTTTCCGATTGTATTCCATAGCTTCAGTACACTCAGATCGCCAATGTCCATCCCCCAAACAGAAAAGGCATGTCTTGGGGCGATTAGGATCTCGACCACCTCTTCCGCGACCTCGTCCTCCCCCTTGACCCCGTCCTCTTGCTTGACCTTGCACAGGCGTCTCTGATGTATGAGCATGAGCCATCGCCACAGCAGGCTCTTGTCCTTGCCCTATCTGTGGTTATTGCGAGGTAGAAGAGTCCCCTCGACTCCGACGACCCCGGCCATTGAAATAACATTCCAATGTATTATGAGTATTGGTCGTGCAAATCGCACACCACTTCTGATTCATTGCACATTCCTGAGCAGCATGGCCCGAATTCCGACATTGGGTACACCATATTTCCTTCAGACTTTTAGCCACTGCAGCCGATTCCGTCGATCCGGATGATACACCTTTCCCGTGACGCTGGGATTTTTTTCGCGGTGTCTCCTCCGATTCTTTTCCCGAATCGCTGTTGCCTGAGTTCGAGGAATCAGATACTGCGGATTCCGACTCCGAACTATCACTGCCACTGTCCTGTGACTTCCGATGAGATTTCTTCCTGTCTTTCTTCTTTGATAGCTTGACTCCAGGGAAAGTCTCAACCGGAGAGCCAAAATAGATCCTCAGTGGGGGCACCAAAACATGTGAAGGATTTGGGGGTGGCCTCTATAACACCTCCATACTCACAAGATATATGAGAAAAAGTAAAGTAGCTCTCACAAGAGGATAGGATCCAATCTCCACTCACAAACACACTCACCCTTGCATGCACAAAACCCCGCCTACACTCGACTAGCTTCCCATCATACTGTCATAGCCCTAGCTATGATCAATTGCAGTCAAGGAATCAAAAAAGGCACTAAATTTTGGTAAAAAAAACCAATGAAAACAAAGAAAAATCTCTGCACTTTTGTTCATAAACACCATACCCTCACACCATCTCAGCAGCCCTTGCATATGCAGGAAGGGGCTCCAAAGTCGCTCCCAACCATGCATACAAACCCATCAAAAACCATGCCAATCATGAGTTATACAAAGACTCATGATGCTCAGCCAAAAAAATCAGAAAAAACCATGGAAAACATGGGGAAACAACCTCCCATTCACAACAATAAGAAGGGGCTTTCACTGCCAAACCTGAGTAGCAGGCACACGTGTACAAGAGAGCTCCACTTCACGCAACTTCCATTACCAAAACGAGAGAAGAGGGGTGAAAGTGCAGAGGTCACCACCCATGTTCATGGCCTTCTTGATGAGAGACACACTCTCCAATCAAGGCCCCAGGCCCTCGCACACACACACGGGCACCTCCACTACACAACCCCCACGCACCACCGCAGACTGCAGCAAGAGAGGCTTTCTTCTTCATAGCTGAAAACTCCCACTCACTCACGAACCCAAGCTGCTAAAAGTTCACTTTTTCTTCATATTTTTAAAGCACTAACTCAGACTTTGAAGTCTCGACACTTCTATGTACAAAAACAGCAAAACTATGTACCCCGCATAACTGGCACGCATGCGTAGAGACAGCTGGCACACACCACCTTTGTACACTTTGTACAAGCATGCTTTATTAAAATCCAAGAGGTATGAGAGAACCAGAAAACATCTCGCAAAGACTTTGGGGTGGTCCGCACCGTTTCACCAAAACACGTCACACCGTGGTTGAATTCCACTAAGCGAAACTTTTTAAAGTGCTTCATACACTTGTCTTGTACAAGCAATGCATTGGAGGGACACTTTTCTAGATAGCGATTCAGTCTCCTTGCCGCACTCTTGTCAGGGTCAAGGTCGGCTGGATGCACATATCTCATGCCATCAATTGTCATGGAATTGTCACAAATGACTACCTCATACTGTTGCAAATGGGTTTGTAGATACTCAAATGAGGAATCAATGATCCTTTGTATAGAAAAATCAGCATTAAACATTCTTGATAGTTCCTGGTGCACGATGATGAGCACGGACATTGTATAAGAACGTGTATAGTTTTTCTTCACATGTATCCTAGCTAGCATCGTCTGTTTCCAAGACTATGACCCCCATGTCTGAAAGAAAAAGCAAGCCAAAACTACTATTAAAAATTGGTTTGTATTTGGTCTCATAACCAAGCGAATATTGGGCATGGAGTATCCCTCAAGGTCTCTATTCGCTTGGTTCTATCCCGTGCGCTAATGTCATAATAGGTGACGTGACTAGAGTCAGTGACTAGAGTCAAAACCAGGCGAATAGGGGCCCCAAGAATCTCCGAAGGGCCCTATTCGCTTGGTTTTGACCCAAGTTGAATTCGCGCTGTACCCACGTCCATTCGGAACAGGTGGATTGGAACAGAGCATTTAACGTTATCAGTAGAAGACATGTAGCCTACTCACTCAATATGCCCAAATATAGAATTGAAAAACAACTCAAGTACGGTCACATAAGGAGTCACTATTCCAACCATGTCTTGAGCCTCACAACGTCGCATGGATAATCTCAACTAATACGTACGGTTTGTAACTATGCCAATCTTGAGGTTGTAAGACTTCTAATCTTACCCTAACGACCACTCTGGGCCCTTGGAGTGTTGTTCCCCTTGTGCCCTAACTCCGTAACACAATGGCCTCGGTGCACACACAGTTAACAACACACAGGCAGAGAAGAGCGGAGAGAGAGAGAGAGAGAGAGAGAGAGAGAGAGAGAGAGAGAGAGAGAGAGAGAGAGAGAGAGAGAGAGAGAGAGAGAGAGAGAGAGAGAACCTGTCTCTGCAATATCCAATGGCGTTGAGGTAGATGGTGATGTCGCAAGTCGTGGAGATCAAGAACCAAAAGGTGGCCAGGGGGAACAGGACAAAAAGGCAAAGGCAAGGGTGATGGCAACATGGCAGCAAAGGACTCAAACCAGTGGAGGTCGCTCAACGCAGGATTGCGAGAGGTGGCCAAGGGGAAGAGCGTAGAAAAGGCGAAGGCAAGGGTAGTCTGTTTGTTCTACTTGGAGATGGAGACAGTGACTGCAAGGACGATCGGCGTTTGACTCTAAACGGTCACTCAAAAAAGGCACGTGGGTTGTGCTCACAAGGACAACTAGTTTGGGAGTAATAAACGGGATCAGATTCCCATGGAGTACGATCTACCAACCGCAATCTCGGGTGTAATCATGCGTATAAGTGAGGTTGTCACCCTCACCGAGGTGATCATCCTAAGTTTAGAGGCAGTACCCCCGCCAAACATTTTAACTATACCCTCGCCCCAGATGAGCGCTCATGCATTGAGCAAACAGTAAAGCTTGAGTTCTCTTCTGCCTCTTTTCGCATCCTCCACTGCCCATCATTTTAACTCTACCCCCTCAACCCTACGCAGTGAGCAAACCATCTCTTTTGTGCTACCAACCCTTTTTGTGCATCCTCCTCTTACTCTCTAATGCTCCCATTGCTTTTTTGGACTCCTGTTCTGCAGCGCTTTAGTGACGTAGATCTCTACACACAGTGAAGAGGTATGCTACTACACTTTTGTGCACTTGTTTTTTGTGAGGTCAGCACCAAGCGAATAAGGGAAGGAAAACTCTATTTGTTGCACCTGTTCGCTTGGTACTGACCATCTTCGCTCAAAGCACCTTCTGCGCAAGGGAAATTTGATAGCAGAATATGGCTCAAGTCTTTATTGATGATGTTTGTACAGAAAGCTCGTGAATGCGTTTGTAAGCAAACCAAAAATACCACGACACAGATTTCAAAACACACTATAGAGGTATGCTATTATACTTTTCTAAGGTCAGTATAAAGCGAGTAGAGGCAATACAACCGTATTTGGTACACTTCTTTGCTTTGTGCTGACCTTAGAAAGCTTAAGTCCCTTGTGCAACAAATGACTTTCACTAATAATGATGTGTCATTTTTTGTTATGCTATTTGTAGAGATGCATTGTGCAAAGGCCATGCCTAGAAGGGCAATAGGTGACTCTTTGCGTGCTCAAGCAAAAAGACGCCGATACGAGGCGCACAGAGGTGTCCTGCAAGAGGTGCAAAGGAACGACAAAGTCAACAGGCCATTCCACGTCTTCCTTTCCAACGAGTAGTGTAAGAGATTTGCGAGCATTGGAGAGTGGGCATGCGATGAGTCCGCAGTGCACTTCTTCAACGATGGATAAATCTTGGTTGCCCATGCACACCATGTTACTGTCATGTCACGGGATTTTGACACTCTTCGGAGGCTACGCTTCCGCTATGATGGGCTGCTTCAGTGAGTACCTATCCGGGATAGTAGAACCATGGATATTCTTAACATCCCCCCTCTCCATCCTCGTGCATGACACACAGAGGCTTCTAGGGCTCAAAATAGCAGAAGGACACGATCACGGGTCGAGAGAGACGACACAGATGGAGAGGCTGAGCCAGCCGCAGAGGGGCATGAGTAGGCTAGGGTGAACCCTTAGGCATTCATAGAAGAAACAAAGACAATTATGGAGGAGTGCGAGCATGTTAGGGAGGAACCAGCTAGAAAGAAAAATGAGCAAGGCATGGACGATCCGGAGCCAGTTATGGCGAGAATGAGCCAGTTAGGAGGGAGCCTGTGCCAGTAAGCGAGGAAAATGTGTCTTCTAGGGAGGAGAATGAGCCAGCGAGGGAGAGAAATGAGCCCTCTCTTGGAATTAGGGTTGCAGAGAAACACACACAGCTTGGAGAAGACAAAGGAAGCTCAAGGCACACAATAGAGAGTGTGTTACTTAGTGTGTAATGGAAAGATAGATAGCCCTAGAGTGATGGGTGTATATACAATGCACGGGGGAAAAAACCTCCTAAAGAGGGAAAAAATGCCCCGGCGGTCCTAGTGTGTTCACACACATCACTACCACATGTATATGGTAACAAATCCCCCCTGGAGTGATGCGGTGAACGAGAGCTGGGAGATGAGTAAAGGGAAGTGCCATGCCCTGAGGACATGATGAGTCCACAAAGGGGAGTAAGCCCAAAGCTTTGCGGAAAGCTTCAAGCTTCTCACGAGACAATGTCTTTGTGAAAAAATCTGCAAGGTTGTCCTTTGTTGGCACATAAGCCAAGCTGATCTCTCCTGCTGAGAGCCTCTCCCTGACATAGTGGTAATGCACCTCAATGTGCTTTGTGCGAGCATGAAAAACTGGGTTCCTCGCAACTACAAATGCGCTCTGATTGTCAATGTGGATAGTGTTGGCAATGTTCTGTCCAACACCCAAATCAGCCATAAGGCGTCTCAGCCATACACACTCAACCGTAGCTGTGAAGACTGCCCTGTACGGAGCCTCACAACTCGAAGTGGCCACAATAGGTTGCTTCTTGCTCAACCATGATATACATGAACTACCAAGCATGAAACAAAAACCACTTGTGGACAGTCGCGTGTCAAAACAACCATCCCAATCTGAGTCGGAAAAAGCATGTAAGTCTGGCGGCAATGATCCCCCCTTGGGATAAAACAAGCCAAGATGTAAAGTGCCACTAAGGTAGCGGAAAATCCTCTTGAAAGCCTGCCAATGCTCAGACCCTGGGCTATGCATGAATTTGCTGACCCATGAGACTGCAAACTGAATATCTGGCCTCAGGTGTTGCATACATAAATGAGGCAGCCAACAGCAGTTTGGTAAAGAGTGACATTAGCAAGATCTCTAGCATCATGTAGAATCAACTTCAAACCTGTTCCCATGGGAGTGGCAATAGGTTTGCAATCCTCAAGTCCAAACTTACATAGCAATGTCTCTATGTAACTTTTTTGACACAAGGCAATACCACCATCACACTGCTTAAACTGTATACCCAAGTAATGATGTAACAGCCCCAAATATTTCATCTTGAAAGTAGCATTCAAATCAGCCTTAAATTCAACAAATGTTTCTCATTTGGTCCAGTGATCAGCAAATCATCGACATAAAGAACCACAATGAGAAATACATCATCGTCACCTTTTACATACAATGTGCTTTCTGTTGGACTGTTATGAAAGCCTTGTTTGACCAAATGAGTGTCAGCTTTCTCATACCAAGCACGAGGAGATCGCTTCAACCCATACAACGCCTTCTTACATTTGCACACTTTGTCCTCTTGTCCTTTTATGACAAAACCGCGAGGCTGCGTTACATAAACTTCCTGAAATATGTCACCATTCAAGAAAGCAGTAACAATGTCTGATTGATGTACATCCCAACCAAAATGAGCTGCCAATGCACATAGAAAATGCACAGTAGTCATATGACAAGTGGGACAAAAAGTCTCTTCATAATCTATGCCTTTTTGCTGTGCATAACCCTTTGCAACAAGTCGAGCCTTATGGCGTTCGATCTCACCATCCGGCTTGGTTTCAACTTGTAAACCCACTTCGTACCAATGGCCTTTTTGCCAGGAGGCAAATCACATAAAGTCCATGTGTCATTTTCTATAAGGGCATCATATTCTGATTGCATGGAAGCGATCCAATTTTCTGAATTCTGTGTTTCATCAAAAGATAGAGGCTTCTCAACATCAAGTAAGCTAGACACAACGAAAGCATAACAATTTGATGCATAAGATGCATGGCGAGAGCCTGAACGAGTACGACTAGACAAAGGTGCATCCAATTTACTGCCACGCAAAGTGTGCACCAGCCATTTTGGCATACCTCTAGCCTGCTCATTTTCAGCCCGTTCCTCATCAAGTACATCATGTACATCTGCATTAGTAATAGATTGATCTAGAACATTTTGAGAAACCCCCATAGGCTGTACATTTGCCTCATTGGAACTTACATTCATACTTCCACCACTGAAAAGAGGCAACAAAGTGTCATAAATGTCCTGTGAGCTTACATTACTGTCTCTAGTACATGACAGCAAGGGCTGAACAGAATCTTCCACAAACACTACATCCCGTGAAACGAGAATACGCTTTGTTTGCGGATGATACAACCTGTAACCTTTGCTTTCAGCACTATAACCAACAAAAATACATTTGATAGCCTTATCATCCAATTTTCTGCACTGCACTTGTGGCACCAAAGCATATGCCAAACATCCAAAAACATGCATGTGCTCAATAGAAGGCTTTCTATCATGCCATGCTTCATATGGAGTAATAGATTGCAAAGCTTTCGTAGGACACCTGTTAAGTAGGTACGTGGTACACATGATGGCCTCAAGCCAAAAAGAATGCGGCAAAGCTTGACTTTTGACCATACATCGTGCCATTTCCGTCAGTGACCTGTTTTTTCTCTCAGCAACACCATTTTGCTGAGGTGTATAAGGCAGTGTACATTGGTGTTTTATCCCACGACTAGCCAGAAATGCATTAAATTCATGAGACATATACTCCCCCCCTCGATCGGAACGGAGGGTGCCCATAGTACATTTCGAGACATTTTCAGCCATAGCCAGAAATTGTTTGAAGCACATAAAAACTTCGGACTTCGCTTTTAGCGGGAATACCCATGCATGCTTGGAGTAATCATCAATGAAAGTCATGAAGTACAGGTAATTGCCCAAGGACGGAGTTTGCATGGGCCCACGAACATCACTATGCACAAGCTGCAACCTGCATGTGACCCGAATTGAACCATCCTTTGGAAACTTAGAACGCTGCATCTTACCCAAAATACAACCTTCACAAACATGTTTGACACGTGCTTCAAGAGGCGGCAAAGAAGCAACCATATCAGATTTCTGCAAACGCAGCAAACTGGAAAAATTCAGATGACCAAAACGTGCATGCCAAAGTTTTGCATCTGAAATAGCCCTTGAATCTGCAACAGCATTTGCGAAAAAATTTCCACACTTGTCATACAAAGTGAGCTTATAGAGCCCACGGCACAAAAGGCCTGATGCAACAATTTCATCACCAAAACTGAGATCATGAACTGTACATCTGTCATCCACAAATTTGACTACAAGTCCAAGTCTAGCAAGTGCGGATACAGACAAGAGATTCTTCTTGATCCTAGGTACATAAAGTGCATCAACAAGTGTGAAGGAACTACCATTTGTAGTAAGCACAATCTTTCCAACTCCCTGAACTGGATAAGAGGCATTGTTCGCACAAGTGACTGAATTTCCATGAGGGACATACTCGAGAGAGGTAAACAATTCACGATGTGAGGTAATGTGCTTTGTAGCACCACTGTCGAAATACCACACATGTGAATCTGCAGCAACTGACAAGCATGCATCATGGACAACAAGATTGTAAGTGCACTCTGCGCTAAAAGCCCATTCTGCATCAACATCAGCAACACAGTCTCCTTTTACAGAAGACTCAACAATGGCTGCATTTGTAGTGGAACTAGCATTTGCAGTGGAACCACCCTCTTTCTTCTTAGCCTCTTTGGCCTTCAACTTAGGACACGGCTTGATCAAGTGATCATTGGCTTTACAATAATGGCAACACATCTTCTTTTTGCCCTTATCACCAGAATTGCCAGACGAATTGCTACCAGCAGAACCATTAGGAACAGAATTTTTGCCACTCGCAGCAGAACCATAATAGGTGGCTACATTGCTGTTACCACCCTTTCTTTGAGAAGCAATTAAAGCCTGTTCGGCTGCACGCTGTCTAGTCCTATTTTTTCTGGAAAGTGACTCTTGCAAGAGCAATGTGCATAATGCATCAAACTTGACAACTTCAAGATTTCCTTGGGTCATCAGTCTCCAAGTGCTAGCAAAAGTCTGGTAAGAATGTGGGAAGGCATCAAGAACAGTCTGCACAAGGGAACTGTCTAAAATAACTTCACCTGTAGAAAAAGTTGCTCATTGATATCCTTGACACCAGCAAGGAAAGTGTCCATATCATCTTCCTCATGCATAATCTTCGACTCCAACTCTTTACGTAGCAAAGCAATTTTAGCCTCATTGCGGCTTGCATAAAGACCTGCTAAAATATCCCAAGCCTGTTTTGCAGATTTTGTTGAACGGATGTGAGGAACAATGGTGCGCTTCACAGACAACGCAATCAATGCATGAGCCTGCGCATCCTTAACATCCCAACGAGCTTGTTCTGTTGTAGGCAAAACAACTCTAACAGCTACAATCCTTGCAGCAAGACCTGCAACATCCTCAACATCGCCTACATCATCAGAACCAGGACGTACATCAATGCCCTGCACAATGTTCCAGACACCCTTTGACACAAGAACATGTTGCATCATATAAGCCCACATAGGGTAGTTGTCCCCATCCATCCTGTCCTCAGCAGAAAACATCTTGAACACATCTGTGTTGTTGTTGTCAGCCATGGTAAATGCTTCACCTGATGTGAAAACTGCCCGAAAATAGGAGAAAAGGAGCGGGAACAACACGTGCTATATAGCACAAACCATAGAAGACTATAAGGCACCTGTTATGCAGAAAACGGCACTGACAAAAATTTTACACAAAATGAAGAAATAGCCTGTGCAGTATTGCCTGTGTGGAAACGGAGGCCGAAATGAGCCCAAATCGAAAATTTGAGCAGACCAAGCTCTATGAGCTTACCCAAAGTATTAGTCAACCTGTGAAAGCTCACCAAAGCTCACTGAAATCGGAGAAAGTGAGCAGGCATGTACTGGAGCAGCTGGCGACTAAGCCCGGGAGGACGCAACCTGCTCTGATACCAATTGTTGGAATTAGGGTTGTAGAGAAAACACACAGCTTCGAGAAGATGAAGGAAGCTCAAGGCACACAATAGAGAGTGTGTTACTTAGTGTGGAATGGAAAGATAGATAGCCCTAGAGTGATGGGCGTATATACAATGCACGGGGGAAAAAACCTCCTAAAGAGGGAAAAAATGCCCCGGTGGTCCTAGTGTGTTCACACACATCACTACCATATGTATATGGTAACACCCTCTAGGGAGGAGAATGATCCTGCCAAGGAGGACCCTGAGCCTGTACCGGAGGAGATGGATAAAGCTGAAGAAAGGCAAGGGGAAGCCTTTGCTTTATGAGGGCCATCCAACGAGGAGCCTTTACGAGAGGAGTGGAGTATTTTAGAGCAAATCAATGAAGAAAACAAAGAGGAATTGCAAGTTTTGCTTTAGCTCAGTGCCTTTACATGCACAGATACTCCTCCTTCCATAAGTAATGCTTGGTTCATTAGATGGCTCACTACCGCTAAGACATGGGTCAATACCAAGTGAGTCAGTGGTTTATGGAATCCGATAGGTACACAATTTGCTCGGTATGGACCCATGTCTTTGTGGCAGTCGTCAACATTTGCTATGTGGTACGTCTCAAGCTCTTTATGAGTCAAGCTTGCTTCATTAGATGACTCACTACAGTTAAGACATGGGTCAATACCAAGCGAGTCAGTGGCTTATGGAATCCGATAGATGCCCCGATAGCTCGGTATTGACCCATGTGTTTGTGGCAGTGATAGCCCACTGAAAAGTCTAATCTCTACCATTGATTCATGTTAGGCATGCTATCTAGCTTCTGCCCGCTGATGTTCAGAACAAAATATACCTAATATATCCACTGATCTCGCCTATGCTTCAGAACAACGGAGTTTCCTTTTTGGCTATGTTGGGCTGGTTTAGCAGAGTCAATTGGGATCTAGCACATTTTTTGGTCACTGCATACAATCAATCATGAGTTTCTTCTTGCCTTGTAAAAACGATGTTGGATTTAGGATCTTCTTTCTCCTCATCCTTGATGGTTTTGGTATAGTGATCATTGGTGTCTGTTGTTATTTGACCTTGAAGATAAGATTGTCTACTACGCAAACTCCGGGAAAAGCAGGGGATTTCATGGGCGTTAAAAACGTAAGGCACATCTGGATACATTTGGCAGTAGTATCTCTTTATAATGTGTTATTGACTCAAGTGGTTACGTATGTAGTGCCGCGAACAAATTTGTATGTTGTGTAGAGCATGTTTTGTTAGAACATGATCTAGGGACTACTAGCCGGCACCAAAGGGTCAATGTGCCCATGCAGGTTGATGACTATAGCTGTGGCTGGCGAACATGTTTGAATGCCTTGTTGCTCCTTAGCCAAATTTTGGATGTACCAAATGTAAGTAATTGTGTTGTTTCATTGTTTGTTTGCTACAATGTTTGTATTACAAGAAGAAATATTTTTACTTACTTTCTTATTATCACGCTTCTACATAACTTCAATTACATAACTACACCCCCAGCGATGTGCAAAAATTTTCTATAATGGCCATCCAACATATTATAATCTTGGTAAAGAGACATTCAAGAGAGGAAAGTGCGAGAGCTGAGGAGTTCGAACAGGCTCGCATTGATGAAATGACACAGCGCTACCAGCAGACTCAAGATGAGGTTTGAAATATGCAAGAAGCAATCAATCAATCTTATGCGCACACCGTAGAAGTAGAGGAATATGCTACACGTTAGCAGTAAGAGCAAGAACAGAGGGAAGCTTCGCAGGTGCAAGATGCATGGGAAGACATGGAAGAGGTCCATGATTTCGAATGATGTGAAAGGATGCCTGAGACCAGCGTCCCTTCAAGAAGCAGCAACCGGGGAAGAGGGTAGGGGAGCAGTTGTTACCATATACATGTGGTAGTGATGTGTGTGAACACACTAGGAACGCCGGGGCATTTTTTCCCTCTTTAGGAGGTTTTTTCCCCCGTGCATTGTATATACGCCCATCGCTCTAGGGCTATCTATCTTTCCATTGCACACCAAGTAATACACTCTCTATTGTGTGCCTTGAGCTTCCTTCGTCTTCTCCAAGCTGTGTGTGTTTCTCTGCAACCCTAATTCCAACAATTGGTATCAGAGCAGGTCACGTCCTCCCGGGCTTAGTCGCCAGCTGCTACAGCACACGCCTGCTCACTTTCTCCGATTTCAGTGAGCTTTGGTGAGCGTTCGTAGGTCGACAAATATTTTGGGAAAGCTCAACGAGCTTGGTCTGCTCAGAATTTTGATTTGGGCTCATTTCGGCCTCCGTTTCCACTACAGGCAGTACTGCACAGGCTATTTCGTCATTTTGTGCAGAATTTCTGTCAGTGCCGTTTTCTGCATAACAGGTGCCTTATAGTCTTCTACGGTTTGTGCTATATAGCACAGGTTGTTCCCGCTCCGTTTCTCCTATTTTCGGGTAGTTTTCACATCAGGTGAAGCATTTACCATGGCTGACAACAACAACACAGATGTGTTCAAGATGTTTGCTGCTGAGGACAGGATGGATGGGGACAACTACCCTATGTGGGCTTATATGATGCAACATGTTCTTGTGTCAAAGGGTGTCTGGAACATTGTGCAGGGCATTGATGTACGTCCTGGTTCTGATGATGTAGGCGATGTTGAGGATGTTGCAGGTCTTGCTGCAAGGATTGCCGCTGTTAGAGTTGTTTTGCCTACAACAGAACAAGCTCGTTGGGATGTTAAGGATGCGCAGGCTCATGCATTGATTGCGTTGTCTGTGAAGCGCACCATTGTTCCTCACATCCGTTCAACAAAATCTGCAAAACAGGCTTGGGATATTTTAGCAGGTCTTTATGCAAGCCGCAATGAGGCTAAAATTGCTTTGCTACGTAAAGAGTTGGAGTCGAAGATTATGCATGAGGAAGATGATATGGACACTTTCCTTCCTAGTGTCAAGGATATCAATGAGTAGCTTATTTCTGCAGGTGAAGTCATTTCAGACAGTTCCCTTGTGCAGACTGTTCTTGATGCCTTACCAGATTCCTACCAGACTTTTGCTAGCACTTGGAGACTGATGACCCAAGGAAATCTTGAAGTTGTCAAGTTTGATGCATTATGCACATTGCTGTTGCAAGAGTCACTTTCTAAAAAAAACAGGACTAGGCAGCGTGCAATTGAAGAGGCTTTTATTGCTTCTCAAAGAAAGGGTGGTAAAAGTAATGCAGCCACTTCTTATGGCTCTGTTGCGAGTGGCAAAACTTCTGTTCCTAATGCTTCTGCTGGTAGTACTTCGTCTGGCAATTCTGGTGATAAGGGCAAAAAGAAGATGCGTTGCCATTATTGTAAAGCTAATGATCACTTGATCAAGTCGTGTCCTAAGTTGAAGGCCAAAGAGGCTAAGAAGAAAGAGGGTGGTTCCACTGCAAATGCTGGTTCCACTACAAATGCAGCCATTGTTGAGTCTTCTGTGAAAGGAGACTGTGTTGCTGATGTTGATGCAGAATGGGCGTTTAACGCAGAGTGCACTTACAATCCTGCTGTCCATGATGCATGCTTGTCAGTTGCTGCAGATTCACATGTGTGGTATTTCGACAGTGGTGCTACAAAGCACATTACCTCACATCGTGAATTGTTTACCTCTCTCGAGTCTGTCCCTCATGGGAATTCAGTCACTTGTGCCAACAACGCCTCTTATCCAGTTCAGGGAGTTGAAAAGATTGTACTTACTGCTACTAATGGCAGTCCTTTCACACTTGTTGATGCACTTTATGTACCTGGGATCAAGAAGAATCTCTTGTCTGTATCCGCACTTGCTAGACTTGGACTTGTAGTCAAATTTGTGGATGACAGATGTACAGTTCATGATCTCAGTTTTGGTGATGAAATTGTTACATCTGGGCTTTTGTGCCGTGGGCTGTATAAGCTCACTTTGTATGACAAGTGTGGAAATTTTTTTGCAAATGCTGTTGCAGATTCAAGGGCTATTTCAGATGCAAAACTTTGGCATGCACGTTTTGGTCATCTGAATTTTGCCAGTTTGCTACGTTTGCAGAAATCTGATATGGTTTCTTCTTTGCCGCCTCTTGAAGCACCTGTCAAACATGTTTGTGAAGGTTGTATTTTGGGTAAGATGCAGGGTTCTAAGTTTCCAAAGGATGGTTCAATTCGGGCCACATGCAAGTTGTAGCTTGTGCATAGTGATGTTTGTGGGCCCATGCAAACTCCCTCCTTGGGCAATTACCTGTACTTCGTGACTTTCATTGATGATTACTCCAGGCATGCATGGGTATTTCCGCTTAAAGCAAAGTCCGAAGTTTTTATGTGCTTCAAACAATTTCTGGCTATGGCTGAAAATGTCTCGAAATGTACTATGGGCACCCTCCCTTCCGATCGAGGGGGGGAGTATATGTCTTATGAATTTAATGCATTTCTGGCTAGTCGTGGGATAAAACACCAATGTACAGTGCCTTATACACCTCAGCAAAATGGTGTTGCTGAGAGGAAAAACAGGTCACTGACGGAAATGGCACGATGTATGGTCAAAAGTCAAGCTTTGCCGCATTCCTTTTGGCTTAAGGCCATCATGTGTGCCACTTATGTACTTAACAGGTGTCCTACGAAAGCTTTGCAATCTATTACTCCATATGAAGCATGGCATGATAGAAAGCCTTCTATTGAGCACATGCATGTTTTTGGCTGTTTGGCATATGCTTTGGTGCCACAAACACAGCGCAGAAAATTGGATGATAAGGCTGTCAAATGTATTTTTGTTGGTTATAGTGCTAAAAGAAAAGGTTACAGGTTGTATCATCCGCAAACAAAACGTATTCTCGTTTCACGAGATGTAGTGTTTGTGGAAGATTGTGTTCAGCCCTTGCTGTCATGTACTAGAGACAGTAATGTAAGCTCACAGGACATTTATGACACTTTGTTGCCTCTTTTCAGTGGTGGAAATACGAATGTAAGTTCCAATGAGGCAAATGTACAGCCTATGGGGGTTTTTGAAAATGTTATAGATCAGCCTATTACTGATGCAGATGTACATGATGTACTTGATGAGGAAAGGCCTGAAAATGAGCAGGCTAGAGGTATGCCAAAAAGGCTGGTGCACACTTTGCGTGACAGTAAATTGGATGCACCTTTGTCTAGTCATACTCGTTAGGCTCTCACCATGCATCTTATGCATCGGATTGTTATGCTTTGGCTGTGTCTAGTTTACATGATGTTGAGGAGCCTCTATCTTTTGATGAAGCACAGAATTCAGAAAATTGGATGGCTGCCATGCAATCAGAATATGATGCACTTATAGAAAATGACACATGGAGTTTATGTGATTTGCCTCCTGGCAAAAAGGCCATTGGTACGAAGTGGGTTTACAAGTTGAAACGCAAACCGGATGGTGAGATTGATCGCCATAAGGCTCGACTTCCTGCAAAGGGTTATGCACAGCAAAAAGGCATAGATTATGAAGAGACTTTTGCTCCCACTTGTCGTATGACTACTGTGCGTTTTCTATGTGCATTGGAAGCTCATTTTGGTTGGGATGTACATCAATCAGACATTGTTACTGCTTTCTTGAATGGTGACATATTTGAGGAAGTTTATGTAGCGCAGCCTCGCGGTTTTGTCATAAAAGGACAAGAGGACAAAGTGTGCAAATGTAACAAGGCTTTGTATGGGTTGAAGCAATCTCCTCGTGCTTGGTATGAGGAAGCTGACACTCATTTGGTCAAACAAGGCTTTCGTAACAGTCCAACAGAAAGCACATTGTATGTAAAGCGTGAGGGTGATGTACTTCTCATTGTGGTTCTTTATGTTGATGATTTGCTGATCACTGGACCAAATGAGAGACATATTGCTGAATTTAAGGCTTATTTGAATGCTACTTTCAAGATGAAAGATTTGGTACTGTTGCATCATTATTTGGGTATACAGTTTAAGCAGTGTGATGGTGGTATTGCCTTGTGTCAGAAAAGTTACATAGAGACATTGCTATGTAAGTTTGTACTTGAGGATTGCAAACCTATTGCCACTCCCATGGAAACAGGTTTGAAGTTGAGTCTACATGATGCTGGTGATCCTCCTAATGTCACTCTTTACCAAACTGCTGTTGGCTGCCTCATTTATGTATGCAACACGAGGCCGGATATTCAGTTTGTAGTCTCACAGGTCAGCAGATTTATGCATAGCCCAGGGTCTAAGCATTGGCAGGCTGTCAAGAAGATTTTTCACTACCTTAGTGGCACTTTACATCTTGGCTTGTTTTATCCCAAGGGGGGATCATTGCCGCCAGACTTACATGCTTTTTCGGACTCAGATTGAGCTGGTTGCTTTGACACGCGAGTGTCCGCAAGTGGTTTTTGTTTCATGCTTGGTAGTTCATGTATATCATGGTTGAGCAAGAAGCAACCTACTATGGCCACTTCGAGTTGTGAGGCTGAGTATAGGGAAGTCTTCACAGGTACGGTTGAGTGTGTATGGCTCAGACGCCTTATGGCTGATTTGGGTGTTGGATAGGACATTGCCAACACTATCTACACTGACAGTCAGAGCACATTGGCAGTTGCGAGGAACCTAGTTTTTCATGCTCGCACAAAGCACATTTAGGTGCATTACCACTATGTCAGGGAGAGGCTTCGAGCAGGAGAGATCAGCTTGGCTTATGTGCCAACATAGGACAACCTTGCAGAACTTTTCACAAAGGCATTGTCACGTGAGAAGCTTGAAGCTTCCCGCAAAGCTTTGGGCTTACTCCCCTTTGTGGAGTGATCATGTCCTTAGGGCATGGCACTTCCCTTTACTCATGTGCCAGCTCTTGTTCACCACATCACTCCAGGGGGGTTTGTTACCACATACATGTGGTAGTGATGTGTGTGAACACACTAGGACCGCCAGGGGCATTTTTTCCCTCTTTAGGAGGTTTTTTCCCCCGTGCATTGTATATACGCCCATCACTCTAGGGCTATCTATCTTTCCATTGCAGACTAAGTAATACTCTCTCTATTGTGTGCCTACAGATTCAGGAAACATTTTGCGAAAAATTGGGCTGCAAATGATGAACACATGACACATTAAATATAATCCGTGTTGTCGTATCTACGTTTTACTAGCTTTATGTCTTGCTTTATCACACACAAGCTTTATGTCTTGCTTTATCACACATGAGCAATCAGTCCCAAGAAAAAAACCAGAACAACATGCACACCCTTGTACTACAAGAGTTGCAATTGCGAATGCACCCACCTCTTACAATTAAAAGCAAGTGATGCTTGTGCAAAGCGATGCTTCTCCTCGTCAGTGCTGGAGACACTTCCAGTTGTGGGAGCCTTCTCCATCTGTCAAATGTATGTGTGGTAAGGCAAAAACGTTGTATGAACAGAGTCAAAAATCAACAGGCGTCAATAAGTTTGTGATATTATTCTCACCATAAAAGATAGCAATCCTGTAAGAATGCTGCAAGACACATATCAAGAACAAAATTAATAGTCAATGTCGTATGCGAACTCTAACAATGTATCCCATGTACATATTTATTTGAAATTTCAATTAATTATTTGCTTATAAAGAGAAGATGCGAAGAAAACAATACTTCAGCATCCTAGGACCAATTCCAACAAACCCAATTACTTTATCCAACAGAGAGTACAAGTCTAGAAAATCCCATTATTCTCTACTTGGTTCTCACACAAAGAGAGAGAGAGAGAGAGACCTTGAGACTGACCACATCGGATTCCAAGTTTCTGGGTGAACTGAAATGTACATTGTCCAGCAGTTAGCAAGCTTTACAAATAGCCTTTCTAAGGAGTGATCAGCTTGAAGTAAGAAGCATTACAGTCACTCATGGACATGCAAAGTCGTTTCTGAGTGGCAAAGCGACCATTAGGAGTAAGCATGCTGCACAAGGACATGACAGCTCTTAAGAACATAGGACAACCTTGCAGATCTTTTGACAAAGGCATTGTCTCGTGAGAAGCTTGAAGCTTTCCGCAAAGCTTTGGGCTTACTCCCCTTTGTGGACTGATCCTGTCCTCAGGGCATGGCACTTCCCTTTACTCATGTGCCAGCTCTCGTTCACCACATCACTCCAGGGGGGATTTGTTACCATATACATGTGGTAGTGATGTGTGTGAACACACTAGGACCGCCGAGGCATTTTTTCCCTCTTTAGGAGGTTTTTTCCCCCGTGCATTGTATATACGCCCATCACTCTAGGGCTATCTATCTTTCCATTGCACACCAAGTAATACACTCTCTATTGTGTGCGTTGAGCTTCCTTCGTCTTCTCCAAGCTGTGTGTTTCTCTGCAACCCTAATTCCAACAGCAGTGGCAGCAATCGGGGGAGAGGGTAGGGGACCAGTGGCAGCAGCCGGGGGAGAGGACAAAGGAGTAGTAGCAGGGGAAGGGACCCATAACTACTTCTCTTTGTATACATCTTGACGGAAACAACACAATTTGTAAAGTTTTGAGACAATGAAAAGCGTACATTTTTAAAACATTGTTTGAGCGGCACAAAATGTCTCTGTATTAGTCATTTTGAAGAGTACATCATGGTTTGCATGGCATCAAAGCTCATTGCGTGCACAATGTATGTGACCTAGCTTCTGGTGGAAGCAATTAAGTGAAGTGTATTTCAGAGGGACTCTTTGGACAATGTTGTTTTCTCCTTGCGTCTTGGAATCTGAGAAGAAGGAGGAGTTAGATTCTATGTCTCAATGTATTAAAGACAATCAAAATTCATCCATTTAGTAAGCACCTTTCTATTGTTGAGACTAAATGCATACAATTTCGGCAAAAGTGGAAGTCCTTCACATGTAAGATATACCTTGAGCTGTGCAAGAGTTGTGCTTGACATTGTCTCGATCACAATAAGTAGGCTGTCTCAAAAGTAGCGCTTCATTGATAAAGGTTTGTCCTTAGGGCTAGACTTTGTATCTTGGTCAAGTGGAATAAGCTGCCAACTCAGAAGGTAATATCTAAAATAGTAAAACAACACTATGAAATTTTGAGAGCTTATAATAAACTTGCAAATTATGAACTTCTTTTGCAAAAAATACAAATATTGCCTTGTGACCGTTTCTTATCCCAATTATCATCTAAAAAGTTCAAACAGCTCTCAGACTTGCAAATGAACATTGTTGCAGTAGTTCTTATTTGCTCATCAAAGAAGAAATCTACAAACACTTTAAGAGGCATAAATAGTGCAAGCCAAACTATCTTTGTGGCAATTGAATACTTGAGGGACTTTCGTATATCCTGAAACTACCTATTCCTAAAGATTTCACTAGTTTGCAAAGCTGGCAAAGACCAATCCTTGTTGTGAAAGGATGGAAGTGGCAAAGGAGTTACACGATCCCAACCAAAGGAAGTTCTTGGTTCCAAATATGACATTCATAAAAGAATATTCCATTATCTGCAAGTTCCTTGTGTTGTCTTCCTCGGTACATTTGCTCACCAATAAATGCATGGAAAGCATAATAAATCCCAACTATGCTCTCAACTGGTTGCCAGCCGTCCTATTCGATGGATAAAAATCTGAAACATACCAAAGATGATATCCACCACTTAACCTTCGAATATAATCATGCACTAAGTGAGATGCTCAAAATAACTTACAGGTCGGTCAATGCCATGGAAAACTTGGAGGAGATGTTTCCAACCTTAAGTTTGCATGTTGGAAAGCATGTTATATGAGGACCTCTTTCACCCGCTTGCTTTGTGCACACACTTCAAACTCTTTAACTTGTCCCTTGAAAGCCTCCACAAAATCATTGCGTTGCCTCCCCTTCCTCCTCCTAGTTTGCAGTAGTACCCAACTTTCGATAGTTATTCGAGATGGTATCCATGCTTGATCATTTGTAGTATAATTGTTACAAATGCTAACAGAGTCAATGGTAGTGCTAGGCCTTCGAGAAGTAGTCATGGTGTGCACTAGAATACACAAAAAAGTTAGCGCAAATATGAAAAAGGGAAGAAAGTTTTGAGAGGAAAGTAGAGTCAGAACAAGGGTCTCGTAGGGGCAAGGTCCGAACCTAGGGACTAGGGTGGTCACGGACTACAGCCAAGGGCTGGGCTAGACAGTGTGGACAGGGGATCCGTCTAGGACAAGGGGCTAGGAGCCCGCCTATATAATGGGGGGTTGGGAGGAGGATCCTATGGTCTAGCATCCCTAGTTCTTACATTGGTATTAAATCCACCCTTTTTTGGGACACAGAGGAGTGGAGTGTTGTACTCTTTGCATGTCATGCACGCCACAAGAAGCTGACCAGCGGGCATGGCTGCTTAGCAGGGGGCCTTGAGGTCTTTGGCCATCGCGGGATCCGCCCCTATCGAAGGGGATGAGTAGAAGCGAAGAAGATCAAATCGCGAGCTCTTAGGCTCGGCAGCTGCACGCAGACCCGCTGGCTTGAACACGTCACAGCGGCGACCTCTGGGCAGCACCACAACACGTAGAAATTCTCTCTCTTTCTCGCGTGGCGCTGTTGCGCCATCGCCATGCCTTAGCTTGGTTTTTCACACTACAGCGCCCAAAGGCTTTGGCCTTAGGGCAAAAGATTGTTTTACCATAAGGGCACGTGCCCACAGACTTCTCGACTGCATCCTCGAAGGTTTGGGCTGATGAGGTTTTTGCACGGTACCGCAAGCCGCATCTTGGCAATTCAAAAGCACATCGTCACCAAGCTGGTTTTCTGCAGTGGCCAAATTTTTGTGCCCCTTTCAAAATCTTCAAGAATTCCTACTTGGAAAGGGTATGCCAGACAACTTGTCGGCGTCCATGTCAGTTGTAACGGTCAGCTAACTGGACAACCACGGACCCAAAAACATCTTGGGATTCGGGTTCCATTGTTTCCCAGTTCAAACAAGACTTGATTTTGATGGCAATTTTATATCTTTATTACGGATCTAATTAGCACGGCTAATTGTCGCCGTTTGTGATGCATACTATGGCTACGAGCCTTTCTGCAATCCAAGGTATTGTTTTCTCTTTTGTTCACACAATACGTTTTTGCCATGAATGCGGAAGTTGACGATCAACACATGTTTGACTTTGAATACTTGGAGTCTGCTCCACTTATGGATACTGTGTGGCCGGATACTCTCACGGAGGGTACTCTCGTGGAAACAAGGATAGATGATACAAACCCAGGTGATCTATCTCTCTCTCCGTGAATATCTACCCCGCCTCCTCAAAGCGTGTTTGATATTCTGGAGGATGTTAGTAACTTGCCGGATGCCAAGGAGTTTGTCACTCAACAGGACTGGCAAACTTTTGATGCCCAATTTTGCAAGCTAGCCCTACGGGTCAAAATATTGACTACGCACGTGGAAAATCTCACACGATTAATTTACAATATGTTACCGGAATCAGCTTTTCACTTTGCCGGCAACCCAAGGGGTTGTCTGCCCACCAATTATGACCAAAGAGGTCCAGCCAGCACAAGAGAAATCGGTTGTAGATACATATCTGGTTGTGACCAACGTGGTCAGGAAGTGACTATCACAATCCGACTTCCAACGGGCAAAGAGTCAAAAATTATGCTTTTATTGCTTAGGAAAGCATCAAAAAAAGCAGTGTCCACATGTATGACAACGTAAGCATAATGCATGAGTTCATAATTTAACATAAACTCCAGTTTTGGTGCAGGGCACATGTCATAATAATCAATATCTAATTCTCCTAAATGATTTTCTCATATTAAACTGATCATTTAATGTGGGGAAGTGTCAAGGGAGAAAAAGCTAGAATATTGGTTAAGTTAGCAGACCGGCCACAGTAGGGATCCAAAGGAGGGAAAATAGGGATCCAAAGGGGGGGCCATCTGCAAAAGAGCCATGTGAAACAACGGGCTAAAAAGACCCTAAGGTTCAGCCCATTAAGACTTCCAAAATGCTAAGGTTCCAAAATTCAAAGGTTGTGTCCAAAGGTCAACCTTAGGGAAAATTGGATGCTTAGTGTGTGTGCCCAAAAAGTCTTTCTGCATCCCTACAAGGGAGGGGGCGAGCCCCAAAGCTAGGGGATGAGAGAGAAAACACACACACACACAGGCTCCCTTTACACAAAGGGAATGAGGGACACATGTCAGCTCCCTAGGCCAGATGCCCACAAGGTATGCCCAATTCCTATTGGAAGACCCTTGAAGTGGACCAATGAGAATTAGGCTAGAGTAAATCTAGTTTAATTAATTTAAAAACATTTAATAAAAGAAACCAATAAGAATTAAGTGTCCTAGAAGACTATTGGGCAGTCTCCCAAGGGGTCCAATGAGCATTCAGGAGCCCCATGGCTTGCCTGATTCCTATTGGCCAGGAGGCAAAGGGGTCCAATGAGAGTTTAGTTTAATTATTTAATTATCTAAAGCTCTCACAAAAGGGGAAAGGGGGACACATGTCAGAAGGCTATCACTTATGCTGCTTAATCCCTATTGGCTTGACCTGGGGAGGTCCAATGAGGCAAAAGCCAGCCTAACTTAGCAGCTAGGGCTCGCCCAAGAGAGAGGGGGGTCTGATTTTTGCTTGGCATTCACTCTCACATTCTCACACTTGACCATGTGTGAAGGGAAAATACTCTATCTCCTCCCAAGCTTTAATGGAGAGCTCATCACCTACTCCAAGCTTGTGAGATAGAAGCCTACATCAACACTCTCTTGGCATGTGGATGCAAATCCAACCAAGAGCCAAGCTTCAATGCATGCTCATCTTCTCTACCAAGCTAATTACTAAGCTAAGCTATGCTAATATGAGTGATTATGTGAGGAGATGTACTTCTTTCTCGTAAGATACTTCTTTTTCCTCTCAATCTACTCTCATACCCTGCTAGCTCTCACCATCTTCGAAGGTGTGTGAGGTCTTGGGTCTGAGAACGGGGATAAATCAAGTTGTGTTTGATTAAGTGTTTTGCTTGGTGTATGAAGCTTCCATCTTCATTACACTAACTAGTCTTGAAGGAACACAAAGAATTGTATTGTACAATGTCTCTCTTGATGGGAGAAACCATAATACAAAGCCTTTTGGAGGGGGGACCGGCTCCATGCAAATCCGGTCCTCAATTGTTGTCAATAGTTTAATTGCTCTCTCTTTTGAAAGTATTGTCGATGCTATCTAACTAGGTGTTGTGCTTTTTGTTGCTCTCTCCACCCAAGCACTCTTGTAATTCTCATTAGGAATCAACTCTAATGAAATGCTCACTATGTTCATGCTAACTTCCGCTACACATAAGATTTTAGGCCATTAAATGTTGCATTGGTATCAGAGCTCAAGGTTTCTCTTTTCTTGCTCAAGAAGGGAGGTCCTCAAGCTAGCTACAAATGGTTGGTATTATTAATTGCCTGTGAGTAAGTAGAATAGGGATTTTTCAGCCTTGCAGTGCGCCTGCCTTTGTGCAGTTAACGGGGCATCACCGTCGAGAGCTATGGTCTTAATAGTGGAGTCCTACGGGGCTTGCCTACGGCTTAACCACTATTGAGCTATTAGAAGCTTGACAGGAGCCGGTGCTGTTTTGGTGTCGAAAGACCCTCTCTTCTATTCCTTGCAATTAATGGTATTCGAGCCGCGGGTACAGTAGCTTGAGTGCTTTTTCTAAAGGGGTAAAGAGGAGTAGCAACTAGGGCTTGAAGTGCCAAAGTACACCTAAAAAGTTTACACCTAAAAGTTGTTAGAATGGCTGACAATATTAAAGAGAGTGAAATTAATGTTGATAACTTTGATTTTGCTCATGAGCAAGCTACTAATGATGCTTCAATGCTTGTTAATTATCTTGTTTCTAGGCTTCAACAAGCCATGGGCAATCCATCTCTCCAAAGTGAAGTGCAACGGCAGCTCCGTGCTCACGGGATTCTCCAAGCTCATCACCATGACGAGAGAACACCTAGGAAGCCTCCTTGTGAAACTACCAAAAGAGGTCTCTCTCCGATTCGGGAAGAAGAAGAGAATCCATATGAAGGGCTCAAGAACTTACTTCTTGATGATGCATCTCCTTCCCAAAGGAGAACTCAAGAGCCTCCACCGAGGGAACGAGAAAGAAGCGAGTCTCCCGCCACCTCGGCGGAGATGGCTCCACGAAGACGGCGGGCTAAACGCTCTCCATCACCACCAAAGCGGAGAAGACCATCACACTCTTCTCCACGCCATAATTCAAAGAGGGATGATAAAAAGCAAGAGAAGAAAAAGGCGAGAAAGAGGGCACCCTCTTCTCCATCTTCTTTATCCTCTTCCTCTTATGAAAGCTATGGTGAAGACGACAAAGATCAAGACAAGAAAAAGGCAAGAAAGAGGTCACCCTCTTCTCCACCTTCTTCAAATTCTTCATCTTCTGAAGAAAGTGATGGTGGAACTTTTGAACCATCAAAAAGAAGAGGCCATAGGAAATCCTATGCCGCATGGAAGAGGTCGTCCAAGCTGAAGAAATTCAAGGAGGGAGGGAAGAGCATCTCTTTCCTTACCTATGATGGCACCTTCGGTGCTACAGACAAAGTTTTGGCCTTTATCCAGCAATTCGATGCGGCGTTTGGAGATGAGGGCTTCACGGAGTCCTCTAAGCTACGCCATGTAGCTATGCACTTTCAAAAGTCCGCCAGACAATGGTGGTCTAGCCTACGAGCCAACGGTGAAGCTCCACGAACATGGAAGGCTTTAAGAGCTTCCATTATGAAGCAGTTTTTGGCCACCGATGCCAAAGACAAAGTACTCACCGAATGGCGAAGCTTAAAGCTCTCTCCCAATGAATCCATCCACAAATATGTAGACAAGTTTTGGGACCTACAACTCAAAGCCACTGTCTTCAAAAAGTTGGATTTTGGAGAGCAAAAGCAACAATTTTGTGCGGGCTTAACCGAAGAAATGGCGGAGTATGTCAACTCCCAAAGGCCACGTACCATATCGGCGGTAATACACCATACTATGGTGGCCTCACGAATCAATTTCCAAACGGGGGGTAAAAGAAATAATAAGCCCCCGGAAAACAAAGGTTCCAATGAGCCTAAGGGGAAGGACAATGTCCAAAAGTCTCCTAAGGGCAATTCCAACAAAGCTAAAGAGAAGGGAGTTTACAAAGGAAAGAATAAACTCTCTCCTGAAGAGCTTGAGCGTTATCGTAAAGATAACCGGTGTTTCAAGTGCGGCGAACAAGGGCATGCGTACCGCGCTTGTCCCCAAAAGAACAACCGCCAAGATCCTCCTAGAGCTTCTTTGGTTGAAATCCAAGAGGAGGAGATTCACCAAACTCACCACAAAGGATCTCCTCTATGCCATGCTTGGGGAAAGGTAAGAGAACATGATGCTTTTATTCTCTTTGACCCTGGTTCTACTCACAATTTCATATCTATGGAGTTAGCCACCAAGCTAGGCATACAATCCTACGAGATGGGAGATATCCTACCCGCAGACAGTGCCTTCAAGGGGCAAGAAGCTTCAGTCACTCCCTTAATCGGGAAATTGAGGCTTCATGTCCAAGGCTATGTGGACAAAGAGGATTTCTTTATCTCTCCTCTCAAGCATGAGGATGTAATCCTAGGGGCACCATGGTTTGACCGTCTGGCTGCCCATGTTAAATTTCCTGAAAGGAGAATCTCCTTTAAGTTCAGGGAAAAGGACATGTATATAGATGCTAGGGAGATGGGTAACACCATCCCCATTGTACATACACCAGCTTTCAACAAGTCAATAAAGAGCTCTATTTCCGTGTACATGATTTTTGTTAAAGATTCTCAAAATGAACCTAATGCTTTAGCAAAAGAAAATAAAAGCAACCAAAAGGAATTAGAGTTATCCAATTTTCTCAAGGGGTTTCAAGATGTCTTTATTGACGACATCCCTTGTGAGCTACCTCCTAAACGAGGTAATGACGACCATGCAATTGAACTTCTTCCAGGAAGTTCACCGCCTAACAAACCTCCTTATAGAGTTTCTCAAGCTCAACAAGAGGAGATTATGCGGCAAGTGCATGAGTTAATTGAGAAGGGCATGGTTAGGCCTAGCTCATCTCCATTTTGCTCACCTGTGCTATTAGTGCAAAAGAAAGACGGCACATATCGTATGTGTGTCGACTATAGAGCACTAAATAGGATCACTATCAAGAATAGGTTTCCCGTTCCACGGGTAGAAGACCTATTTGATAAGCTACAAGGATCGACCTACTTCAGTAGGATTGACCTAAAAAGTGGCTATCATCAAATAAGGATAGTTGATCAAGACATTGTAAAGACCGCATTTCGTACTACATTTGGTCTTTACGAATACATTGTCATGCCTTTTGGCTTGACTAATGCACCAGCCACATTTAACCGCTTGATGGAGAAGCTGTTCAGACCTCATCGAACCTTCACTGGAGTGTTCTTTGATGATATTATCATCTACTCTAATTCATTAGAGGAACATAAGCAACACCTCCAGGTAATATTTCAAGTTTTAAGAGATAATAAACTTTATGTTAATCGAAAGAAAAGAGAATTTTTCTTGCAAGAGATTCAATATTTAGGTCACATTATCTCTCAAGATGGAATCCAAATGGATCCATCCAAGTTAGAGGTAATAAAAGGATGGCCTAAACCAAGGAATCTTCATGAACTAAGAAGCTTTATAGGTATGTGTGCATACTATAGACGCTTCATAGAAAAGTTCTCACAAATTGCGGGACCATTACATGACCTAACAAAGAAAAATGTTAGGTATACGTGGTCTGCTAAGGAGAACAATGCTTTCGAAAAGCTTAAAGAAAAGCTTATCTCTCAACCTGTGCTTACACTACCGGATCTCTCAAAACCATTTGAGGTCCAATGTGATGCTTGTGGTGATTGCCTTGGGGCTGTTTTGCTCCAAGAAGGGCACGCCATAGGCTATGAGAGTCGAAGGCTCGACCCTGTTGAGCAAGCTCTAGGCATATACGAAAAAGAACTCCTTGCAGTTCTACATGCCTTAGACTCATGGAAGCACTATTTATTGGGGACTCCTTTCATTCTGCGAACGGATCACCAAAGTCTTAAGTACTTCATGACGCAGACCAAGCTCTCCGACAAACAAATGAGGTGGGCAAATTTCCTTTCGCAATTTCATTTTCATATTGCTCACATTGCTGGCAAGCATAATCAAGTAGCCGATGCACTCTCAAGACGACCGAGAGTGAATGCGGTTTCCATAGCAACTCACAATGATCTATCTTTAATGATAGATGAGTATGCTATTGATCCCGATTTTAGAGATGTGATTTCAGCCCTTGCCTTAGGGAAGAAAGAAGAACCATTTACTTTACAAGATGGCTATCTTCTCTATGGCAATAGACTATGCGTTACTAACTCACTACGTGAGAAAGTAATGTATGAATCTCATGCTCCCCCATATGCGGGGCATAGAGGGATTCAGTCTACCCTAAAGGGAATTGAAACATATTTCTATTGGCCTACCATGAAAATGAACATACATGAGTATGTTTCCAAATGTGTGGTATGTCAAAAGACAAAATTTGATAGAGGGAAGCAACTTGGATTGCTTCAACCCTTGCCAATCCCTAATTCACCATGGGAGAGCATATCCATGGATTTTATCTTTGGATTGCCTAAGTCTATCCATGGGAATACGGGAATATGGACGATAGTAGACAGGTTCAGTAAACAAGCTCATTTTATACCTGTCAAAAAGACTATCAAAGCCCATCAAATGGCAACCCTCTTCATTTCGCAAATTTTCAAGTACCATGGCTTGCCAATGTCCATAGTGTCGGATAGAGATCCTAGAATGACCAGTAATTTCTGGAAGGGTCTCTTTGAGAATTTAGGAACAAGGCTAAACTTCTCTTCGGCCTATCATCCACAAACTGATGGCCAAAGTGAAATAGCTAACCTAACTATTCTCGATCTACTAAAAGCCTATGTAACGGAAGTAGATCAAAGATCCCAATGGGAGAAGTACTTACCCTTAGTAGAGTATGCTTACAATAACACTGTACATACTTCTACAGGAAAAGCACCTTTCGAGGTAATTGAGGGAAGATCAAAAAGTCCCTTGCTACTTAAGGTACATGGGAAGATCTTCGCTGCAGATGAGTATAGCCGAGACCTACAAGAATCTTTCCAAAAGATTAAGGATGCTATCTCTATCTCACAACAAAGGCAAAAGGCTGCTGCTGACAAGCACAGAAGAGCCCAAGCCTTTAAAGAAAACGATTGGGTCTTGTTAAAGTTTCCCAAGGCTCGATTAAGGCACACGACGGGCAAGAATCCTACGGGCCACCAAAAGTACTATGCTAAACTAGCAAAAAGGTACTATGGTCCCTTCCAGATTCTTAGGCCAATCAATGAGATGGCCTATCAACTTAAGTTGCCCAATCATTGGCTCATACACAATGCTTTTCATGTGAGCCTCTTAAAGCCTTACAAAGGAGAGCCACCTCAAGAACCAACTATTGAAGAACCACAGGAGATCGAGGACCACGAGGAGGTGCTGCAGCCCGAGTCCATTCTCCGACATGAAGACAAGGTATTAAGAGGCGGTAAGACTATCCGACGATATCTTATTAAGTTTAAGAATTATCCTTTTGAAGATGCTAGATGGATGCAAGGCATACAATTAAAGGATAACCTAAACCTTGTCAATGCTTACAATGCTTCCCAAGAGTAAGCAAATGTACAAAATGTTAAAAATGAACAAAAATTTTTGTCTTATAAGACTCTCTTTTTCTTTATTTGTGCACAAAAATGAAGTAGTATGCATGCTTAGATCAAGTTTGCGGAGACGACGTCTCCCGAACACCAAGTAGAGCTTGTCACTCTACTATGGAAGATTGATAGGACTAATGTGCAGACATGCTTGCGGCAGCCTCAGGCTCTCAAGCGCCAAATGGACTAGTCATCCATTATGGAATGATGTCGTAGGGTAACATAGGGATCCTCTACCCGCTAAGAAAAGGACTCATGCATATGCTTTATCTTCTCTACACCATAGTCGAGGACGACTATGATTTCAAGAGAGAGGTAATGTCATAATAATCAATATCTAATTCTCCTAAATGATTTTCTCATATTAAACTGATCATTTAATGTGGGGAAGTGTCAAGGGAGAAAAAGCTAGAATATTGGTTAAGTTAGCAGACCGGCCACAGTAGGGATCCAAAGGAGGGAAAATAGGGATCCAAAGGGGGGGCCATCTGCAAAAGAGCCATGTGAAACAACGGGCTAAAAAGACCCTAAGGTTCAGCCCATTAAGACTTCCAAAATGCTAAGGTTCCAAAATTCAAAGGTTGTGTCCAAAGGTCAACCTTAGGGAAAATTGGATGCTTAGTGTGTGTGCCCAAAAAGTCTTTCTGCATCCCTACAATGTCATAATAATCAATATCTAATTCTCCTAAATGATTTTCTCATATTAAACTGATCATTTAATGTGGGGAAGTGTCAAGGGAGAAAAAGCTAGAATATTGGTTAAGTTAGTAGACCGGCCACAGTAGGGATCCAAAGGAGGGAAAATAGGGATCCAAAGGGGGGGCCATCTGCAAAAGAGCCATGTGAAACAACGGGCTAAAAAGACCCTAAGGTTCAGCCCATTAAGACTTCCAAAATGCTAAGGTTCCAAAATTCAAAGGTTGTGTCCAAAGGTCAACCTTAGGGAAAATTGGATGCTTAGTGTGTGTGCCCAAAAAGTCTTTCTGCATCCCTACAAGGGAGGGGGCGAGCCCCAAAGCTAGGGGATGAGAGAGAAAACACACACACACACAGGCTCCCTTTACACAAAGGGAATGAGGGACACATGTCAGCTCCCTAGGCCAGATGCCCACAAGGTATGCCCAATTCCTATTGGAAGACCCTTGAAGTGGACCAATGAGAATTAGGCTAGAGTAAATCTAGTTTAATTAATTTAAAAACATTTAATAAAAGAAACCAATAAGAATTAAGTGTCCTAGAAGACTATTGGGCAGTCTCCCAAGGGGTCCAATGAGCATTCAGGAGCCCCATGGCTTGCCTGATTCCTATTGGCCAGGAGGCAAAGGGGTCCAATGAGAGTTTAGTTTAATTATTTAATTATCTAAAGCTCTCACAAAAGGGGAAAGGGGGACACATGTCAGAAGGCTATCACTTATGCTGCTTAATCCCTATTGGCTTGACCTGGGGAGGTCCAATGAGGCAAAAGCCAGCCTAACTTAGCAGCTAGGGCTCGCCCAAGAGAGAGGGGGGGCTGATTTTTGCTTGGCATTCACTCTCACATTCTCACACTTGACCATGTGTGAAGGGAAAATACTCTATCTCCTCCCAAGCTTTAATGGAGAGCTCATCACCTACTCCAAGCTTGTGAGATAGAAGCCTACATCAACACTCTCTTGGCATGTGGATGCAAATCCAACCAAGAGCCAAGCTTCAATGCATGCTCATCTTCTCTACCAAGCTAATTACTAAGCTAAGCTATGCTAATATGAGTGATTATGTGAGGAGATGTACTTCTTTCTCGTAAGATACTTCTTTTTCCTCTCAATCTACTCTCATACCCTGCTAGCTCTCACCATCTTCGAAGGTGTGTGAGGTCTTGGGTCTGAGAACGGGGATAAATCAAGTTGTGTTTGATTAAGTGTTTTGCTTGGTGTATGAAGCTTCCATCTTCATTACACTAACTAGTCTTGAAGGAACACAAAGAATTGTATTGTACAATGTCTCTCTTGATGGGAGAAACCATAATACAAAGCCTTTTGGAGGGGGGACCGGCTCCATGCAAATCCGGTCCTCAATTGTTGTCAATAGTTTAATTGCTCTCTCTTTTGAAAGTATTGTCGATGCTATCTAACTAGGTGTTGTGCTTTTTGTTGCTCTCTCCACCCAAGCACTCTTGTAATTCTCATTAGGAATCAACTCTAATGAAATGCTCACTATGTTCATGCTAACTTCCGCTACACATAAGATTTTAGGCCATTAAATGTTACAGCACAATAGTTATCTTTCTTGTTATGCCCCAATTTCTTTTCTGGTATAGTAATTTTTGGTAAGACCATTTACATAATCTTGGCTTATACGATCAACCAAACACATTATGTTGTGCATACCACATCACTGCATTTGGGTGTATATGATACATGTGTCACACAATTTTACGTTCCGCAGTTACTTTGGACAGTCTTGTTTGTTATGCAAAGCCACACGCTTGGCCAATTTCACGTGATGCAAGGCTTCTAATCTGTGCTATGATTGACTTGGCGTCAAGAGCAGTGGCCACCAAGTTTGGTGCACCTACATTAATCAGGATATCCTCTCATTGAATCCCTACTAGTCTAGCCGGTGCAAGGCACTTATGGTGTTAACTTTTACGGTTATCACGGTAGCCAAGGATTTCGACTTTTCTATGCAAGGCTTGCTCTCTAGGTGGTATAAAGTACGTTTTTGCTCTCACACATAATTTTCTTTTTGGTTGCTGTCATCGCATACCAACACTAAAAGAAACCTATATTTAGGATTTAATTCATCGGCAAAGTGCCCTATTTAAGTCATTTTTGTACAATCACGACCCCTGCAAGGTCAGTGGGTCGGGATGTGTTTTGTGTTTTCCTATTCCCTAACTCGATGCGAGAGTCATATCAGAGCACACTGTGGAATGCTTATAGGATAAGCTGCAAGTCAGGAATAAGATACATAAGCGCACACAGATTGGGTACACACTCTAGAAACTTAAGAAAAGTTACTCAGTCCAGCATGCTCTCCTTCTATCCCTTTCTTATTTCTCTCAAAGAATAATGAAAACTTTCTAAGAAGGTTTTGAACATGTTTGTTTGGGAGTCAGCCTGAGCCAAGGTGCTCTAACTCTCAGCAGCTCAAAATAGGGCAAGACGCCATCTAAATTAGTCTTCATCAGTTCATTGATTGAACACTAATTGCCATAAGGGCTATGAGCCACACAAGCTGGCTAAGAGTCATTGTCCGATCTCGGGTAAGACCCAATTGTTTGCATTCCTTGGGTGATTGTTCGATCAAACAGATCTGCCCAGTGGAGTACACATCAAACACATCGACATTATGGACAAGCAAGAGTCTTGTCATTACGGATGTTTAGGGTGTCATTTGTGCACTACATGTTTTAGTGTGACGCTCAAGTTGAGTTTTTGATAATCTTAAAGTCACATCAGCTGATCTATACCCAGAGTCTAGAGTTAGCAAACAGTTGAGACATCATGGCTGTTCATACGAGCTAGGCATCTCACTTGTGTGGATCTCTTGCTCTCTCTATAGCAACGAGTGTCTATGGCATCACAGTTATGGGGTAAGCCCCAACGGGTGTTTACTAAATCACCCCATAGGTATTGAGGATCACAATTTGATCTATCCCAGTTGTACTTTCAACGAAAGAAGTCCACAATCTCCCAGGGGGTAGTGGACCAATTCAACTTTTCAAGTTAATTCCAATCATTTTTATATACGATCGACTATGTTGGTTACCGTTACCTGCTAGTTGAGCAAATTCTATAAAGGGTCTTACTAAGGGGTTTGACTACATAGATTATAACCAAAGGGTTTGGATTGTGCCGACAACACCTAGGGTACCCAGTGCAATGTTGTTTGTTTGTTTGTTTTTTTTTTCACAGGTGGGAGACGTACTCCTGTGCATTTGAATACGAGTAAGTGAATATATAGTTCAATCCCCAGGTACGCATCTATTGATTTGGTGTTATTCCATTTTTTAGAATGCTTTGTTTGATTTTTTCAACTCGCATAAATTCGATTACATGTTTTTGAGACATGCCACGGCATGTCGGAACAATGTATTTTGGGCAATAGTGTCCAATATACATTTCTGCATTATGCTATTATGAACCGACTTGTAGGGTTCGCTTTGGCACATGTTGTCACATGGGATACAACATGGTCTAGGAACTCAAGGAGTTTGGTTTAGTTAGTGTGGTGCAATGATCATGAGGGTCCCTCTCACTCTTGTCGCGGAGTGTTTTGCAGTTACCTCCACACACAAGTACATCTTGTACTTGCTTGATGTTGCTTTTTCGGCCATCCTTATTTGAGACATATTCCACATGTGGAGAATATGAGTCTCTGGGACTGACAGTGGCGGCTAATTCCTAATGATGTGTCACGACGACGTCCCTACGTGCTGGTCGCATCCGGTTATTAGACCATTTGGAGCACACCATACTAGGAAAAATTTTAGTGGCTAGAAATTGTCGGGTACTTAGTACAGACTTGTTCTGATTACAATTGGTGTGAAACCACCTTAACGGAGGGTCGTTTCTACATATAGCTAAGTATGCTACAATCATGAGAATTACTCATGGTTGGTACCTAGGTGTGACTGAGCTTTCAAATTCTGTTATGGTCCCACTCTTGTTGCAAGGCTTCCACGTACGTGCCGTGGAAAGTCTCGTCATGGAATTGCGGTTTGGATAAGTTTGTGTTAAATGCATGCATACTAGGTGTTATGGACCTTAGTGTTTAACACCGATTTATTTGGAGCGGCATGCAAATTCATGGAATTTATTCTTTCTGCACCTTTTTGCACTGCAAGTGAATTCTCTACTGCAGATTTATTATGAGTTTACACCCTGCCATACAAGGCACTGGCTCAGGATGGGTGGTTGGATGGTCTAAACTCTATGAGCTTACTCCAGTCCACCCCGCTTTCAACCTAGTTGGTTGTCTCCACTCCATATCCAATATATGGCTGGATACTCAATGGTTGAGTCATAGTTTATCATCAATCGTGGAAGACTGTCTATAAGTGGTTGGGGGTGTTGGAAGTAGGGTTGCATAGAAACGCACACAGCTTGGAGAAGACGAAGAAAGCTCAAGGCACACAATAGAGAGAGTATTACTTAGTCTGCAATGGAAAGATAGATAGCCCTAGAGTGATGGGCGTATATACAATGCACGGGGGAAAAAACCTCCTAAAGAGGGAAAAAATGCCCCTGGCGGTCCTAGTGTGTTCACACACATCACTACCACATGTATGTGGTAACAAACCCCCCTGGAGTGATGTGGTGAACAAGAGCTGGCACATGAGTAAAGGGAAGTGCCATGCCCTAAGGACATGATCACTCCACAAAGGGGAGTAAGCCCAAAGCTTTGCGGGAAGCTTCAAGCTTCTCACGTGACAATGCCTTTGTGAAAAGTTCTGCAAGGTTGTCCTATGTTGGCACATAAGCCAAGCTGATCTCTCCTGCTCGAAGCCTCTCCCTGACATTGTGGTAATGCACATCAATGTGCTTTGTGCGAGCATGAAAAACTAGGTTCCTCGCAACTGCCAATGCGCTCTGACTGTCAGTGTAGATAGTGTTGGGAATGTCCTATCCAACACCCAAATCAGCCATAAGGCATCTCAGCCATACACACTCAACCGTACCTGTGAAGAATACCCTATACTCAGCCTCACAACTCGAAGTGGCCATAGTAGGTTGCTTCTTGCTCAACCATGATATACATGAACTACCAAGCATGAAACAAAAACCACTTGCGGACACTCGCGTGTCAAAGCAACCAGCTCAATCTGAGTCTGAAAAAGCATGTAAGTCTGGCGGCAATGATCCCCCCTTGGGATAAAACAAGCCAAGATGTAAAGTGCCACTAAGGTAGTGAAAAATCTTCTTGACAGCCTGCCAATGCTTAGACCCTGGGCTATGCATAAATCTGCTGACCTGTGAGACTACAAACTGAATATCCGGCCTCGTGTTGCATACATAAATGAGGCAGCCAACAGCAGTTTGGTAAAGAGTGACATTAGGAGGATCACCAGCATCATGTAGACTCAACTTCAAACCTGTTTCCATGGGAGTGGCAATAGGTTTGCAATTCTCAAGTCCAAACTTACATAGCAATGTCTCTATGTAACTTTTCTGACACAAGGCAAAACCACCATCGAACTCCTTAAACTGTATACCCAAATAATGATGCAACAACCCCAAATCTTTCATCTTGAAAGTAGCATTCAAATCAGCCTTAAATTTAGCAATATGTCTCTCATTTGGTCCAGTGATCAACAAATCATCTACATAAAGAATCACAATGAGAAGTACATTAGCCTCACGCTTTACATACAATGTGCTTTCTGTTGGACTGTTACGAAAGTCTCGTTTGACCAATTGAGTGTCAACTTTCTCATACCAAGCACGAGGAGATTGTTTCAACCCATACAAAGCCTTGTTACATCTGCACACTTTGTCCTCTTGTCCTTTTATGACAAAACCGCGAGGCTGTGTTACATAAACTTCCTCAAATATGTCACCATTCAAGAAAGCAGTAACAATGTATGATTGATGTACATCCCAACCAAAATGAGCTGGAAATGCACATAGAAAACACACAGTAGTCATACGACAAGTGGGAGCAAAAGTCTCTTCATAATCTACGAGTTTTTCCAGTGCATAACCCTTTGCAACAAGTCGAGCCTTATGGCGATCGATCTCACCATCCGGCTTGCGTTTTAACTTGTAAACCCACTTCGTACCAATGACCTTTTTGCCAGGAGGAAAATCACATAAAGTCCATGTGTCATTTTCTATAGGTGCATCATATTCTGATTGCATGGCAGCCATCCAATTTTCTAAATTTTGTGCTTCATCAAAAGACAGAGAATCCTCAATATCATGTAAGCTAGACATAGCCAAAGCATAAAAATCGGATGCATAAGATGCATGGTGAGAGCCTGAACGAGTACGACTAGACAAAGGTGCATCCAATTTATTGTCACGCAAAGTGTGAACCAGCCATTTTGGCATACCTCTAGCCTGCTCATTTTCAGCCCTTTCCTAATCAAGTACATCATGTACATCTGCATCAGTAATAGGGTGATCTGTAACATTTTTAGAAACCCCCATAGGCTGTACTTTTGCCTCATTGGAACTTACAATGTATTTCCACCACTGAAAAGAGGCAAAAGGTGTCATCAATGTCTGTGAGCTTACATTACTGTCTCTAGTACATGACAGCAAGGGCTGAATAGAGTCTTCCACAAACACTACATCCCAAGAAACCAGAATACACTTTGTTTCTGGATGATATAACATGTAACCTTTGCTTTCAGCACTATAACCAACAAAAATACATTTGACAGCCTTATCATCCAATTTTCTGCGCTGTGTTTGTGGCACCAAAGCATATGCCAAACAACCAAAAACATGCATGTGCTCAATAGAAGGCTTTCTATCATGCCATGCTTCATATGGAGTAATAGATTGCAAAGCTTTCGTAGGACACTTGTTAAGTACATAAGTGGCACACATGATGGCCTTAAGCCAAAAGGAATGCGGCAAAGCTTGACTTTTGACCATACATCGTGCCATTTCCGTCAGTGACTTGTTTTTCCTCTCAGCAACACCATTTTGCTGAGGTGTATAAGGCACTGTACATTGGTGTTTTATCCCACGACTAGCCAGAAATGCATTAAATTCATGAGACATATACTCCCCCCCTCGATCGGAATGGAGGGTGCCCATAGTACATTTCGAGACATTTTCAACCATAGCCAGAAATTGTTTGAAGCACCTAAAAACTTTGGACTTTGCTTTAAGCGGAAATACAGATGCATGCCTGGAGTAATCATCAATGAAACTCATGAAGTACAGGTAATTGCCCAAGCACGGAGTTTGCATGGGCCCACAAACATCACTATGCACAAGCTGCAACCTGCATGTGGCCCGAACTGAACCATTCTTTGGAAACTTATAGCCCTGCATCTTACCCAAAATACAACCTTCACAAACATGTTTCACAGGTGCTTCAAGAGGCGGCAAAGAAGCAACCATATCAGATTTCTGCAAACGCAGCAAATTGGAAAAATTCAGATGACCAAAACGTGCATGCCAAAGTTTTGCATCTGAAATAGCCCTTGAATCTGCAACAGCATTTGCAAAAAAATTTCCACACTTGTCATACAAAGTGAGCTTATACAGCCCACGACACAAAAGCCCAGATGCAACAATTTCATCACCAAAACTGAGATCCTGAACTGTACATCTGTCATCCAAAAATTTGACTACAAGTCCAAGTCTAGCAAGTGCGGATACAGACAAGAGATTCTCCTTGATCCCAGGTACATAAAGTGCATCAACAATTGTGAAGGAACTGCCATTTGCAGCAGTAAGCACAATCTTTCCAACTCCCTGAACCGGATAAGAGGCATTGTTGGCACAAGTGACTAAATTCCCATGAGGGTCAGACTCAAGAGAGGTAAACAATTCACGATGTGAGGTAATGTGCTTTGTAGCACCACTGTCGAAATACCACACATATGACTAATCTGCAACTGACAAGCATTCATCATGGACAGCAGGATTGTAAGTGCATTCTGCGCTAAAAGCCCATTCTGCATCAACATTAGCAACACAGTCTCCTTTCACAAAAGACTCAACAATGGCTGCATTTGTAGTGGAACCAACATTTACAGGGAACCACCCTCTTTCTTCTTAGCCTCTTTGGCCTTCAACTTAGGACACGACTTGATCAAATGATCATTAGCTTTACAATAATGGCAACGCATCTTCTTTTTGCCCTTATCACTTGAATTGCCAGACGAATTGCTGCCAGCAGAAGCATTAGGAAGAGAAGTTTTACCACTCACCGTAGAACCATAAGAAGTGGTTGCATTGTTGTTTCCACCCTTTCTTTGAGAAGCAATAACAGATTGTTCAACTGCACGCTCTAGTCTTGTTTTTTCTGGAAAGTGACTCTTGCAACAGCAATGTGCATAATGCATCAAACTTGACAACTTCTAGATTTCCTTGGGTCATAAGTCTCCTAGTACTAGCAAAAGTCTGGTAAGAATCTGGTAAGGCATCAAGAACAATCTGCACAAGGGAACTGTCTGAAATGACTTCACCTGCAGAAATAAGCTGCTCATTGATATCCTTGACACTAGCAAGGAAAGTGTCCATATCATCTTCCTCATGCATAATCTTCGACTCCAGCTCTTTACGCAGCAAAGCAATTTTAGCCTCATTGCGTCTTGCATAAAGACCTGCTAGAATATCCCGAGACTGTTTTGCAGATTTTGCTGAACGGATGTGAGAAACAATGGTGCGCTTCACAAACAATGCAATCAATGCATGAGCCTACGCATCCTTTACATCCCAACGAGCTTGTTCCGCCGTAGGCAAAACAACTCTAACAACATCAATCCTTGCATTAAGACTTGCAACATCCTCAACATCGCCTACATCCTCAGAACCAGGACGTACATCAATGCCCTGCACAATGTTCCAGACGCTCTTTGACACAAGAATATGTTGCATTATATAAGACCACATAGGGTAGTTGTCCCCATCCAACCTGTTCTCAACAGCAAACATCTTGAACACATCTGTGTGGTTGTTGTCATCCATGGTAAATGCTGCACCTGATGTGAAAACTTCCCAAAAATAGGAGAAATGGAGTGGGAACAACACGTGCTATACACAAACCGTAGAAGACTATAAGGTATCTGTTATGTAGAAAACGACACTAACATAAAATTTGCACAAAATGACGAAATTACTTGTGCAGACCTGCCTGTAGTGGATACGTAGGTCGAAATGAGCCCAAATCAAAAATTTGAGCAGACTGAGCTCTACGAGCTCACCTGAAATTTTTGTCGACCTGTGAACGCTTGCCAAAGCTCACTAAAATCGGAGAAAGTGAGCAGGCGTGTGTTGGAGCAGTTGGCGACTAAGCCCGAGACGATGTAACCTGCTCTGATACCAATTTTTGGAATTAGGGTTGCAGAGAAACGCACACAGCTTAGAGAAGATGAAGGAAGCTCAAGGTACACAATAGAGAGAGTATTACTTAGTGTGCAATGAAAAGATAGATAGCCCTAGAGTGATGGGCGTATATACAATGCACGGGGAAAAAACCTCCTAAAGAGGGAAAAAATGCCCTGGTGGTCGTATTGTGTTCACACACATCACTACCACATGTATATGGTAATAGGGGGAAAGCACCTCACTCTTACTGCTGCTATTTATCCCGTGTTGGATGGGCAACTTACAAGTATTTTTTGCTAACGGATCTGTTAAGAGCATACATTAGCACAACGCATTCTGAAAGGGCAATTCCCTCCCTCTCTAGAATTTGCTTAGGTTTTCAACTTTGAACACCTATTGTGGTGGGGCTGGATACCGATTCAATCGTTTCATAAGTCAAGGACTTAGTAGGTGTGCTGACAAAGCATGTTGGCATATAACCTTCATTAGGGGTGAACATGTAGTTGTGTCGGTGTTCCAAAGTCTGACATGAGGACACTCCCTATTATGTCCCTCAATAGCTATGAGCTTTTCAAGATACTTACACGAGTTGGAAATATCGCTCACAACTTCATGGATAGTTGCGCCAAGTTTTTCCAGTCTCTTTCAAAAGTCTGAAAATTGGTTATGTCTTTTGATACCTTTTAGTTATGGTTACTCCTTTAAAGTACTCAAGTAAGTTACAAATTGAGTTACCAATTCGATACAAGTGGTTGCAAAAGGACAACAATGATGAAAATCAAGATGTTGCTCTTGGTTACATTGAACCTCCTCACTACACCAATTCTTGGTCATTCGGACAACTGGCCCATGTATGGGACGTCATAAAGAAAACATCAGTGTTCTTACGAAGATATTACCACTTGTGTTTTCGAGGACGAAATATCTTCCTTAAGGGGGGAGTAATGTCAGGACAAGGGTTCTGTAGGGGCAAGGCCCAAACCTAAGGACTAGTGTGGTCACGGACTACTGCCAGGGGTCGGGGGCTAGAGAGTGTGGACAGGGGATCCGTATAGGTCAAGGGGCTAGGAGCCCGCCTATATAATGGGGGGTTGGGAGGAGGATCCTATGGTCTAGCATCCCTAGTTCTTCCAAGTAAATCTACTCAGAGTAATATTTGGGCGAGAACATAGATACTAGAGTCTTCAATGAAAGTTTTGAAATTTGTCGGTACAGAGTTAGTACGACTTATGGCATCTATGCTTTGAAAGCAAGAAATTGTGCAATTTGATAAACAAAAATAATATTTTCTCCCTTTTTCCTAAAAGAACTTTGCTCCAAAATGTCGATTCTCAACGTAATGTAAGCCTCTTCCTCATTGGTTGAGCGCCACTCTCTCTCTAGAACTGAAAGGCCCAAAAGTGAGTCCAACTTTCTTCTAATGGGGAGAGAGAGGAAGAGAGAGAGAGATATATAGTTTTATAAAAAAAGATTTCTTAGTTCCCTCTTTCTCTCTCTCTCTCTCTCTCTCTCTCTCTCTCTCTCATATGACCCGCGCGCGCACGCGAGAGAGAGAGAGAGAGAGAGAGAGAGAGAGAGAGAGAGAGAGAGAGAGAGAGAGAGAGAGAGAGAGAGAGAGAGGGGAGGGAGGGAGGGAGGGGGAGAGAGAGCTACAGAACCATGTTCTTCGATGAGAGAGAAAATCGTACTCACCCTTATATTCTTGAGCCTATCCCCTTGTCAACGATACACACTATCACAACCATCTAGCTTAGCTCCCACTTCATTCAACGCACGACACAGTGTTGGGGCAATGGAGAAGAGTCAAATTGGTTGTGCACATTATGCTCACTGCAAGTTTGAAAGTTAGAGTACCACACATTACTAGAGTGCTCAGATTTTGGTCACATCTGAACTTTCTTCCCTTACATTTTTTGCCACGACTTAGACCTAGAGACTTTCCTCTCCTAGCCAGAGTACATTGCGACTCTGATCACCACAACTTTGAAGCATCGAGAATCATTCATCAGCCACACACATACTGCATCACATGTAGCTTTCGTCCCAAAGGTCATATTTGACCTCTGTGGATGATGATAAATATCTCTCTCTCTCCCCCTCCCCCCCATGCTTTCAAAGCACTAAGCACGAGAGAGAGAGAGAGAGAGAGAGAGAGAGAGAGAGAGAGAGAGAGAGAGAGAGAGAGAGAGAGAGAGAGAGAGAGATGAGGAGAGGAAAAGGAGCACACTAAAGATATCGTGAACATATTCCTAAGTAAATGGGATGGTTTTAAACGTACTTCAGATGCAATCAAGGCACTACGAACAAGTCTAACACTAGAGGGTAAGGCCTATAAATGGTGGATGTCGCTCAAGGAGAAGGGCATCATACCACAGGCATGGGTGGCTTTTGAGGATGTGTTTAGAACCCACAAATGAGGCGGACAAAGATTATTTTGCATGGACAAGTGCTCTATGCATCAACATAAGCATGCTTTTAAAGATTATCTTAAGAATTTTTGGAAGTATATATGGATGATCTATGTGTACATTCATCAATTTGGACTGATCATTTTGAACACCTCAAAAAGGTATTCGCAAAATGTAGACTTTATAAGATTTGCTTAAATCCTCAAAAGTGCACATTTATGGGTAGACAAGGAAAATTTCTTGGACATATAGTGTCTAAAAATGGCATAGCTATTGATATGGATAAAATTCATGTTATTGTTGATTTGCCTAGACCAACAACAGTCAAGGGGGTTCAAGCCTTCATGGGACATTGTGGATATTATAGACGTTTCATTTACATGTACGCTATAATTACAAAACCCATGTATAGCTTGATTACACACTTTGAATGGACTAAGGCGTGTGAAGAATCCTTCATGAAGCTTAAGCAGGCTCTCACTTCAGCTCCAATATCAAAAGCACCAGATTGGAATAAGATATTCCACATACACGAAGATGCTTCCAATTTTTCCATCGAATGTATACTAGCTCAACCAGGAGATGGAAAAATTGGTTTTCCTATTTCTTATGCTAGCCGACAGTTTGATATGGCAGAAAAGAACTATACCGCCACCGAAAGGGAAGGACTAGGAATGATCTATGACGTAGAAAAATATAGACATTACCTATTAGCAAACAAATTTGTGTTCTTTGTGGACCACCAAGCCCTATTGTACTTGGTCAACAAGCCATGCAACACATGAAGAATAGTGAGATGGTTCATCATTCTTCTAAAATTTGATTTCACTGCAGTTGTGAAAAAGGGCACCACTCATCAAAGAGTAGATCATTTGTCAAGGATTGTTTTAGGGGAACCACCCAAAGGAGTAGATGTTGATCTACGAGATGCATATTTGTTCTCCGTTGAAATGATACCTCGATGGTTGGAAAACATGGTATCATTGATGATCATAGCCCAAGTGGATTCGCAAATACCACTTCCTATTACAATTGGATTAATTAAGCAATCGGCTATGTATCAATTACTAGCTGGAAGGCTATACAAAATAAATCGAGATGGAATATTGTTTTTATGCATTAATCCCGAGGAAAAAACTCAATACCTAAGTCAAGCACATAGTACCATCGTAGGACTTCACTTTGCGAAAGATCAAACTATGCGATGGACCTTGAGACTTGGAGTATTTTGGCCAACTATGAGGAGTGATGTTCATTCTTTTGTGAAAATTGTCCTCAATGTCAAAAACAAGCACCCATACCTTATGTAATATTGTTCCAAATGTCACATGTTCCTAAGTGGAGTAACTATTTAGCTACTTACTTATCACGCCGAACATTTCCTGAGGATATGAGTAACGCTGTCAAAGAGCAATTAAAACTGAAGCAAGAGACTATGCTCTTATTGGAAACCAGTTGTATCGGAGAGGTAAGGATCAACATTTGCGTCTTTTGCAAAATGAAGACGAATATATTCCCATTATAGAAGAAGCACATGCTAGATTAGCTGGAGGTCACTTTTCTAGTGAGACCATTGCAAGAGCAATCTTAATGGCAGGCATATGGTGTCCAACACTTTTTGTAGATGCCAAACAATATGTTCAAAGGTGTGATGCTTGTCAACAAGCAAAAATGCCAACCCGTGTAGATAGCATTCCCTTAAGACCAATGATGGGGGACTAGAGATTTTGCAAAATGGGATATATATTTTGTTGGGCCAATACAGCCACCTGCTTATAGAACCCAAGCTCAATATATCATTGTAGCTATGGACTATTTGACCAAGTGGGCCAAGGCTAAAGCAACCCAAAAGAATGATGCCAGAACCACTGCCGCATTATTATATGAGTATGTGTTCACAAGATATGGACTGCCAATAGAAATAGTCAGCGATAGGGGAACTCATTTCCTCAATGAGGTAATCGAGTATTTGCTTAATGAATTTATGGTCATCCATAACAAACCAGCTCCCTATCACCCAAAAGAAAACGGACAAGCTGAGCGTACAAATAAAATTCTTATCTTGGTATTGACTAAAGTGGTTAGCTTAGGAAGGACAGACTGGGAAATGAATCCCCATGTTGCTCTTGGGCTTATCGAGTTTCATTCAAAACAGCTTTAAATGCAACACCCTTTAACCTTGTTTATGTTCTTGATGCCATATTGCCAATAGAAATTCTATTGCTGACACTAAGGGTAGCTAAGAATCTTGAGTGGATTGGACATGAATTGTCAAAAAGACTTGCAGATTTAGAAAAGCTAGATGAGCAAAGGCTAACTGCTGTAGCTCACATCTATGCACTAAAGCAAAAACAAAAACAGTTTTTTGATTTCCATCTAATTACAAAAATCTTCAAAAAAGGGGACTTAGTTTTAGTCTATTCCCTTAAGCAACACATTTCCAAGTTTAAGGAAAAGGGAAACGAACCGTTTATCATTGAAGATGTATCTCCAAGTAGAGCAGTTAAGTTGTCCACCCTAGATGGTGAACGAATGGCTAATTGGATTAGTGGATATCGTTTAAATAAATATAATTTTCCACTAACCAATGAAATGCTAGAAAGAATGCATGCAGCGAAACAAAAAAAGATAAAACGACAACAGGTTATTGATGAAGCTCAAGAGGAAGCTCGACTTTGGGTACTAAACAAGAAGGCTGCTCTCAAGAATCAACAAATACCTATTCCCATCAACACTCTGCAATAAGACAATTGACAATGGGAATTGCAGAAAGATGGAGTGTCAACAGATGATGAATGGTTGCGAAGTATAGCTAAACAATCATAGCACAAATGCATTGGTCGACACAGGAGCTCGAGTAAATGCAGTCAGTTATTCCACGTACAAGAAAGCAACAAGTCAGTCTTTGACAACAGGAATAACGACGGATGCAAAAAGAACCCAACACCAACATTGGGAGTAGTCAATTTAAATGTGATAGTACACCGATGTTCATGCCCTCATTAGTTTGTATGCTTACTAAATGAACACATGAATGAGACAATGATTCTTGGAATCTCATGGATGCGGACGTACAAGGCAGTGCCATATTGGGATACCAATCAGCTCAAGCTATCATCTAAAGGTGGGCAACTCATTATTCCAATTGCACCAAGCAAAGAGGAATGGAAAGTAGGTTACCAGCAAAGAAAACCACAAAGAAATCAATCTTCTCCATCCTATCGACAGGCAAATGCTACAAGTAGCATGCAAGGAGTTAGGTAAATTTGGGTACCAAAAGCACAGCTTAAGGACAAGCCGATTCAAATCTGGGTGCCTAAAACATCATCTACTGTACTGAAGATGGTTCCAAGGTTCAAAACACAGAGAGGAGCATCTCCGAGCAAGCAATCTAACATGTAGGATTTGGAAGAAAAAGGAGCACTTATCTTCTCCGCAAACTGTAAAACCGATCAAGCAATGGAGGGTTAAGTCTTACAAGACTCAACCACACCATTTTGACCAAGACAAACCAAGATATCAATGGCGGATAAAAGCTTGACAACAATCACTAGTGATACCAACAGCTCAGGAAATCACCATTGCAAAGTATCCTGACAGTACAATCAAGCAAAGAGCACACAAGCTACAAGATTTTCTCTTTGGAAGACAACATCAGAAAACCTCGACATCAGAAATCCTTGAGTTAATTACTAAGACCCAACTCTTGCACAACATAATGGTTTCAATTGCATTGATCTTCAAAGCATGGTAGAGCCAACCAACGCTATGCATAGACACGATTGTTCAACCCATGCACACAGTCATCCTGGAGTACGCCATCTAGGAGGGATGGAAGGGAACTAAGTAATTAAGGGCAATGTTTGAAGAGGGAGGAAAAAAGTTTGATGTTAATGTGTGATTTTTTGTAAAATTACCTAATAATGTCCTTACAAATCATCAATAGGAAAAATTTAACTGATAATATCTCCCCGATGAGTGTAAATAGTGTATATACTATCAGAAAATCATTAAAAAATAGTCATTTTTTAATCATTTTTCATCATTTTTCTTGATATTGAGACTTAAAAATAGAGAAATCCAACAAAAAACATTAAAGCGGTGTTTTAAATGGATTTTTTTAATTATTGGATTTTCACTTTTCTTTTTTAGCATATTTTATCATTTTCTTTGTTTTTTTCAATACCCCAACATAATAGAACACTTCTATATCACCAGTTGACCATTCGGCAGGGGTCGAGGGGGATACCAAGTAGAAATAATAGGTTTTTGACAAATGCCAGAATTGGATTCTGACTCCACAGACAGCTTATAGACTGGGTCTATACACAACGTATATGGTTGGTTTCATAATATCAATCAGGGCAAGCCCTCAGAAAGCAGAAAACCGCTCGAAGGCTACAAAGCATCAAATTTGACAAGTGAAGTCAAACTGACTCCAAATGGGTCAAAATTGGATGAGTTGCTTCAGGACTATGTAGCAGACAAGTCCATAGATTCAAAAGTGACTAAGCAACTCCAAATGGGCCAAAATTGGATGAGTTGCTTCAACACTATGTAACGGACAAGTCCATAGACTCAAAAGTGACTAACCAACTCCACAGGCCATGTAGTTTCAAAAATCGATGATTTCAGAGTCGACAAAGCACGAAGTGGTGCCGACAACAGAAAACTTTACCAAATTTAATTTAGGACTTGTTTTAGGTGTATAGAATATGTTTATGTCAAAATTTTCAAGTTTTGCAAAAAAAAGTTGACTACTGTAAATAATTGTGATTATTTACTTTTGTAATATTCTGGCTTGAAAATGGTACCATCACCTCACCCATCACTTGTACACACTTATTACATGCCACATTTCAAGTATGAGTCAAAATGATCAATGATAACTTGGAAAAATGCCAGAAAACGCAAAGAAGTCCTTTCAAACCAATTTTTGAGTTTTCAGTCACATTTTTGATCCAAATAACCTCATATCTTATACAAGGTCTACATCATGCCTAGAACCAAGTTGCACCAAAAAATGTTCATTTTGATGAAAAAGTTAATAATCACGATTATTTACTTTTTTTCCAAGATGGGGGGAAATTGCAACTTTGCTTTCATGGGACCAAAGCACATGATGCCCTAAGCCCACTAACCAAGTTTGAACAAATTGGAGCTCAAAATCTCAAAATCCCTTTATATCTACTGTTTCAGAGATTGAAAGCCTAAATCTGGCACCATTCTCACCTTGTGCACTCAAATGAACCCACACTTCACTCAGAGTATCTACTTGATATGTATGATGCCAAAATTGCAAAAACTTGAAAAATTTTATCACCTGTAAATAATTGCGATTATTTACTTTTGTTGCAAATTTTTGTTTGGACTTCATGATTTTGATCTTTACATGTTTTTATGCATCTATGCATGCTCAAAAATTGATTTGAAGCAGATTGGGCTCAATTTGTCAGCAATTCACACTGCAAGACATTTCAGAGCGGAATCTGCCAAATTTTCTAACTTTAGCACTCTATTTACTTAACAGGAGCCATGCAAGCCGCAGAAAAGGCCAAGAAGAGGGTATCCCAAAAAGAGAAGCTGCAAGAGCTGCCACCATACCAACTGGACCCCAGTTCAGTAAAGACAGCCAAGGCAACATATCTATCCAAGGAACAGCTTGAAGAAAACAACACCATAGTTTTTATAGGCAGATTTAAAAGTGAAGAAGGACATCAGGTAGAACTACAGCTGTTACCAAAAAAGGTCTATGATGTCGCCGCAAAACCTGAAATAAAAGAAGCTAACAGAAGTCTTGGACACAGAGAATTCTACGACCAAGTGCCATGTGATGTAGATTTTTAGAAAGCCTATGAGCTTTTGCCTACAATAAAAGAAGATGGTACATCCCAGATTACTGACTAGCAAGGGTAGAAGGTAGAAGTGGTGATAACGAAAGAAATTGTGGCCGAGGCTCTCAAGTTGCCAACAGAGGAATGACAATGAGAGCTAGAGACAGAAAGACAGCAGGTACCTTCACCAAGGAGACTGCTGTGACAACATTTGCTAATCTCATCCACAAACAATTAGTGGAAAAACCAACACGGTTATATCACCAACACTTCCACTTTCTAGCAAAGAGACCACCAAGGTACACAACTAATCATGCAGTTGCGACTACCTTCACACAAGTGTTGAAGTCGACAACCAGGAAACCCATTGATCACACACAGTATGTGTTATCCACGCTGAAGTGTACCAAGAAAGAGGGCAAGATAACCTATCTGGGAGCACCTGAGGGACTCACAAGAATAACATACCATGCTATCAGCATGGTAGACAATTTACCACCTGCCCCGGATCAAAACACATGGATAGTGTCAGCACAACCCTCTCCAAGAACCACAAGGTTGACAAAAAGAGTTCACAAATCTAATGAAGAGTCTGAAGAAAGCTCTCATGAAGCACATAGCAGTGAAATCTTAGACAATGAAGAGAAGAGAGCCAAAAGAGAGGAGATGACGAAGAAGACAGTGGCTGCACATTAGGAATAACCTCAACAAAAGAAAGCAAGGTTTGAACGGGAAAAAGAGACCTATGAAAGAATCCGATCAAGTGCCAATGGTCTAGCCATCAAAAGCTGAAGAAGATTCACTTAAGGAGCAGGACGTTCAAGAAACGGATGAGCAATGGAAAGCAGCAATGGATTGGGAGTTGAGAGTTCTCCATTCAATAAATGCTACTCAACTCACTTCCAACCAAATCAATGCACAATGGCATCAACAATCACTACCATATCCCTTGATCAAGGTAGAGGTGCTACAGGTTAAGGAACGACTATATAAAGACATGCAAGCAGAAGGCGCAGATGAAGTCCACCCCAAGTGGAGAAAGAGCTGGCTAAACAAGAATCCCAAATACTTGATTTTGTTCACAAGAGCACCTGCAACACTTCAAAAAGACCCAACTTTCTTTCTTGTACCAAGAGTAAGGACGTGGCAAGCACATGAAGCAATGACAAAGAAGCGGTCTACATGGCTGAATTTTCCAAGATTGCCAGCTCCAGAAATGGGAACTCGACATAGGAATACATGGTGAAAACCCTAACGGGTGCCATGGCATACTTCAAAAGTCTCGATGATCTTTCATGTGCTATGCTCTACAAAATTTTCCGAATGCTGCTCACATGCATTGAAGTTTTTCACGAGCCAGAGCAAGTAGGAGCACCGTGGATGTCCTTCCTCGAGGGAAATATGGGTCTATGCTACGACCTAAGCAGCCAACCTTCCGAAGAAGTCCTTTATGGCTTCTACTCCCGCTGCATGTTCTTGCCATCTCATAATATGTTGGCGTTTGAGAAAGCGTTCTACACAGAGTTTTTCACTTGGCGAACAAAGATTTTTTGGGCCAGTGAACAGCAACCTAACTTCTAAATTTGTAGGCTACTCAGTCATCGAGCTCAAGAACAGAGTCACCATGCAATTTTTGCAGGTACCAAACAAAGAGAGAAAGATCAGATATGAGAAAGCTTTGCATGCACTTAAAGACCGCCTTGCTAGCCGTCAACCCAAAGATTATTTCAGCCCATAAAGCTATGTCAAGGGACGATACATGCGAGGAGGGGGGAATGTTAGCAGCAAGCTAACTCGAATACCATTTTTTGGAGCTCTCATTGTAAAAACATTTATTATTTTGATGAATCGGGAACATTGTAACTCCTATTTTCTGGATAAACTTTGTAATTGATGAGCCGGGCTACAAGCTTTCAGATTGTATCATCCTATCTTTACCTATCTTTAGTTAGAGCTCCTAGATTATTAGTTTTGACCACCAAGAACCTTGGCTAAGGTATCAAAGCCAATTTATTGTAAAGTTATTATTAAGTTTTTGGATAATGAAATACACAGCGTGAGCTTACGACGCTCACTTCTCTCCTTCTCGCGCTTCATACTCCCTCCCCGGTTGTCACATATTGCAGTCGCGTTGGTTGCATTGCAACCACAGGTAAGAGCTCTACACATTGACGTAAGCATTTCACGGTATTTCGTAGCTTTTGGCATTGGCGACCCGCTAATTTCATCATAAGTAAGAATTTACACTTCAAAATCAAAAACTAAGCATAGACGGGGTATTGGGGCATCATTGATAAGCATTTAGATACATTTTGGGTAAAAAACGACTAGGTCAAAAATCCATTGCTGTTAATAATCGCGATTTTTGCACTTGATCTAAAGTGAGATTTGAGACCATAATCATGTGTGCTTAGGTCTTATAAACATGTCCTAGAAGTTTCATTACGTTTGGATGTCATTTGATGCTGTAACAGATGTGATTTGTTTGTCGATGAACGATTGGCTTTTGGTGATTTCAGTCACTTGAGTGTAGCTTGAGTTAGATGCGAGTTGTTTGTTGTTTTCCAAGAGAGTGACAACCTCTTGTAGCCTCTATGCACTAGTCGAGTCAGCTTCGTTCCATGGATTGACAATTATATTCGTGGTTCTTGCTACGTCTGCAATAAGATAGGAGTGAGGTTAGACACCCGTCCCACACTACCTGACCCTATCAAAGAAATGGAGATCCCATCTTCCCCACGTCAAGGGATTGAAGCCCAAAATGTGCCGTTAAATTTTTCCAAACTGATGGATTTCATGGCTTCAAAAGTTAGAACCACCATCATGTCCAAACTATATGGAGACCCCGAGCTATTCTTAGCTGTTCAAGCTTTCCTCAATGGAGAACTGAAAATCGAGCTACCACAATTTTCACAGATGGATGGAGCTAGGGAGATGCCAATAGAGGATGGACACTTAGATCCACAACCCAACCTAGATGAGAACTCTATTGTAGAAATACCTGTTAACAATTTGGAATAATACTTTGAGGGTGATGAATCCAATGCGACTATACCAATCACTACCAAGGAATTAACTGTGAATGGAATCCTTGATGGTGGCACTAGCGTTAGCATTGTGACTAAAAATTGATGGGAAACTATGGGAAGACCTCACCTTGGGACCACAAACATAGTAGTAAAGATGACCAATGGGACTATTGTTAAACCTATTGGGATGCTAGAAGATCTCAAGATCAAGGTCTTTGGACACAAAATAAAGAATATCTTCATTGTTATGGATTTCTCCAAGCACACTGTCATCTTAGATGATCTTAGGACGTCCTTTCATGAGGGAAGAAAAAATGATGCACGACTGGTCTAAAAACCATGTCTACTTGTAGTTCCAAGATTACGTCATTCGAGTGGATCTTGTAACTGGTCGAGCACATCCTCTAGGAAATAGATTTATAATTGATCATAGAACTGATACCACAGTTCACTCGGCCCCATTGCAGTACTGTTACACATGTAAAATGGGCACTGATGTTGGGGAAGATTCTCCTTATATGGATGTTCTACCTGGGATGACTGAGTCTGACAATGTGGATTGGGTCCACCTAGCAGCAACCATAGACACTTGGGGAAATAGAGGAATGACGTGGGTAACACCTGAGGGAGATGAAATGCCACAACTCGTACCTTTAAATATGATAGAAACAATGCATATAGCTTCTGTTGATCTACAAGATGAAGGCTTGACTGACATTGGAACCAGTAGCGTCTCACAAGACTATAGCCCACACAATTTAGAGTCACAATCATCAATTGAAATTGACTCTGAGAACGAAGAATCAAAGTTCAATCTTAGTGCAAATGTGGGCACAAACCATTCAGGTCCCAGTGGTACCCTAGATGACGATCATCCAGGAGAGCAGAAGGCACGAGTAGCGATTCATCTAGTGACTCTTCACTAGAGATCGACCGTAATAAAAAATTAGACAAGAAGAGTAAGGAATTATAAGAGGTGATGCTATCGAGAAAATTTGTGGGCTAGAGTAAATGAAAAGAATTTGTGGGCTAGAATAAATGAAAAGAAATCTACCGTGGAATGGCTTAAATATACAGGGGAATGTGATGCTCATCGCAAGCTGGTAGATGACTGGGGTGAATACCTTCAAAGTGTTATGTGGTGTAGTCCACAACCCATTGACATTGCACAACTAGAGGCTATAGAGAAGCGAAAGTTGAGCCGTACCGTAAGGAGACGACAAAATTGAGAGTTAGCTCAACAACAAAAGGAAGCGGAAGTGAAATCACAGTCCACAGAACAACAAGGGGTCTTACACCCTGCACTCGATCATTTCAAATCCTACACCACGGAGGAGTGTAAGGTTGTGTATACAAAGGTTCAAAGAAAACCTATTGATGGAAGCAAATGGAGTCTATGACGGTCCAGTGATAGTTAAGGAGATAGAGTTAGCAAACCCAGAAGAAGAGTCCAAACCTGTTTTCATTGCCCAAGATCTGACAGAGACTGAGGAGCATGTACTTAAAGAACTTTTCAAGTAATTAAAGGATATATTTTCTTGGACATATCATGATATGAAAGGTGTTCCACCTTCCGTGGTGCAACACACAATCCCCATGAATAGCATGGCTAAACCAGTCCAACAACAACCCTACTCAATGAATCCTGAGTATGCAAAGATTGTTCAAGAAGAGACTAAAAAGATTGTCAAATGCGGATTCATATGCCCTATTGAGCACCCAAAATGGGTGTCTCCAATAGTGATTGTGCCGAAAAAAATGGGAAACTCAGAGAGTGCGTAAATCTCAAGAAGGTCAATGCCACCACTAGGAGGGACCATTACCCCTTTCCATATTCTAAACATGTGCTTGAAAGTGTTGCAGGAAAGGAAGCTTATAGCTTTCTACATGGGTACTTTGGATACAATCAAATCACAATTGCACTAGAGGACCAAGCTAAAATGGCTTTTATAACCAAATTTGGAGTGTTCGCATTTTGTGTTATGGCTTTTGGCTTAACCAATGCTCCTGCTACCTTCCAAAGACTAATAAACACCACTTTTAGAGAATATTTGAGGGAGTTTTGTGAAGCTTTCTTAGATGACCTTTGTGTTTATTCTTCTTGGAAAGAATATCTACCATGTTTACGAAAAATGTTTGAGAAGTGCAGATTGTATCGCGTCTCCTTAAACCATTTTAAATGCCAATTGTTGGGCTAAACATGGAGTCATTTTAGGGCATATAGTGTTCAAAAATGGGATTTCCATAGACGAGAGCAAAATTAAACCCATTGTTGAATTGCCACCACCTACAAACTATAAAGGAGTTCAAAGGTTCATGGGCCATGTTGGTTATTACCAATGGTTTATTTTAAACTTTGCTGAGATAGCTCATCCTTTGTACAAGCTTCTTATTGAGTTCCACTGGACCACGGAGTGTGACCATGCTTATGAGTCCTTGAAAAAGACCTTGATAAGCGCTCCCATTCTACAAGTGTCCGATTGGAATGTAGTTTTCCATGTGCATATTGATGCATCGAGCTTTGCTATTGGGTGTGTTCTAGCTCAACCAAGAGAACATAAATTGGACTATCCCATTAGCTTTTCAGTTGTCAATTGAATGATGCTGAGAGAAACTACACCACTACATAGCGGGAAGGTTTAGCTATGATTTACGCAGTGAAGAAATTTTGCTACTACCTTCTGGCCAACAAGTTTGTTTTCTATGTTGATCATCAAGCCTTGTTGTATCTAGTAAATAAACCTTGTTCCATGGGAAGATTTACACGATGGGTATAGCCGGAGGACATTTCTTAGGGGAACTAATTGCTAGAAAGGTGTTGCAATAAGGCTATTGGTGGCCTACCTTATTCAAGGATGCATCACTTTTGCAAAAGGATGTGATGAATGCCAATGTTACAAGATCACACACCAAAAGGATAAGATGCCCTTACATCCTGTCAAAGTGACCCAGCCATTTGAAAAATGGGGTTTAGACTTTGTAGGCCCATTTAGTCCGGTAGCTCGTAACACTCAATCTTGATATATTATCGTTGCCACGGAATATGTGACAAAGTGGGCGGAAGCCAAGGCGAAACACGTAAGGCTAATGCAAGCTTAACTGCCAAGTTTCTTTTTGAGAACATTATTACAAGATTTGGTTGTCCCTTTGAGATTGTGAGTGACAATGGTACTCATTTTATAAATGGAGTGATAAAGGAACTCACGACAAACTTCATGATAGCCCACCATAAGTCCACGCCTTATTATCCACAAGCAAATGGACAAGTTGAGAGTACTAACAGACCTTAATTTATATCTTGACCAAAACAATTGAAGCTCATCGCACAGATTGGGATTTAAAGCTGACATCAACTCTATGGGCTTATCGTACTTCTTACAAAGTGGCTATTAATTGTACACCATTCAAAATGGTATATGGACAAGAAGCAGTTATGCCATGCGAGTTTTTAATTCCTAATATGTGCGTAGCTTCACAAGAAGGTTGGGATGGTAACCCTTTAGTTGATTGTTTAATATATCCTTGAAAGGTTAGACGAAGAAAGACAATTGGCTGTGCAAAATGCACTTGTGGATAAATATAGGAGGAAGAAATGGTTTGATCTTCATCTAAAGAACAAAGATATCAATGTTGGTGATAAAGTCCTTATGCATGGAGTGCGAAACAAGAAGAAAAAGTTGAAACAGGTTGGAAAAGGACCATATAGAGTATGTGAAATCACCCCACAAGGTACCATTCGTGTGGAGACTTTTGATGGAGTTGAAACCATTATATTCCTCAATGGGAGCAAATTTAAAAGATATTATGATCCTTTAAGCCAAGAGGAGCTACATGCCATCCATAAAAAAAAGGCAGCCAAGGTACAAACAGAATTGAAGAAGATACAAGCTCAAGCTGAGGCTAAGGAGCGACAACAATGCATAAGACGCCTGAGGCCAACCTTGGAGTTACACATGCATTCCACGTTGAAATAGAGGATGATTGGTTGGACTCTGACACACCTCTACAATACCCTATGGAACTAAATAGCACCTATGAAAAAGTGCTATATAATGCCTTGTTAGACACGGGTGCTAAATATAGTCTGTTGTCATATGGGGTTTGGTGCTAGTTGGGAAAGCCATCCCTATCTGAGAGTACTATCCAAGTCAAGGGTGTCAACAAGAAAAAAATTCAATTTTTGGTATCTGGCACACTTCTGTCAGTTATGACAATGGGGTTGTAGCTCAAGACTTTTTGGTCATGCCTGTTGGAACTATGGAAGGTCATATAAACCTAGGATGCACGTGGATGATAGCGACCAAATGCACTATTGATTGGGGGATAGGGAGTGTCACAACGCAGAAACAACCTCTTAGCCCTATCACTCAAGCCATAGTCCCTGAGATATTACCTCTTGAGGAAATAAAACAAAAAATAATGCATGTCTAGGAGACTGAACCATACGTCCCTATAGCCCAACTCTCTAGAGCTTCAACTTCTGTAGTTGAAACAAAGCTTGAGATACACAAGATGCATCCTAATATAGGGAAGAAAACATACAAGTGGGTCCCTAAAGGTCCTTTAACGACAATGGCTAATGCTAAAAAACAGGGGTCTTTTAAGAAACGCCCCACTCGTTCCCAAAGACATAAGAAAACGTGGCATTGGATTCCTAAACGACTATTGGAAGCCCAAGGCTACTATCAAGGAAATGATCAAATCTGGGTGCCAACACGTAAATTGTGTTCTTACCTATCACCTGACCCATGTGAGTCAAATCGTGTAATGACAAAGCCGATGAAAGATCGTGGGAAAGGAAACATCACAAAACACTATACACCGGATCCGGAGCTAGTATGGGTTCCCAAGCAAGAAAGGCTTGTTTCGCTCAGCTCAACCATAGAAAAAACGAATGAAGCTTCTTGCTCTTCATGTAGTTCATATACGGAAATAGAAGCTTATTTTTCCAAGCCTAAGCACCATTTGTGAGAGCATCTGCCAGGTTGTTGTCAGTACGAACCTTGAAAAGCTCTAAGTGCTTTCCAACCAACACATCTTGTATGACATGATACCTGACCTCTATGCGCTTTAACTTGGAGTGAAACACAAGATTCTGTGCCAACATAATGGCACTCTAGCCATTGCAATGCAACACTAGAACCTCATGAATGCCCAAATCTCCCACTAGGTGAGATAACCATATGGCTTTCTTGTTTGCGTTAGATGCAAAAACATATTCTACCTCAGTAGAAGAAGAAGACATGCAAACTTGGAGACATGATTGCCAAGTTATAGCCACTCTAACAAATAAGAAAATGTAGCCAGACATTGACATTTTTCTATAATTACAACCGACATAATCTACATCCATGTAACCTACAATTGATGCAACGCTATTCCCAAAAGGCAAAAGACTTGCTAGCTTTTCCCTTAAGATATATGAGGATATTCTTAACTGCCTTCCTAATTCTTCTTTTGGGGACTCACCATAAATCTGCTCATCACTCCCAGTACATATGCAATGTCTAGAGCCTAATGGCCACCATGGCATAAATGAGACTGCCAATTGCTGAAGAGTATGGCACTTTATCCATTTTTTCTTTTTTGGCATTTGATTTGGGAGCATCACTCTTGCTAAGTTTTATATATTCTTTCATTGAGGTACTCAATGACTTCCCCCCTGCATATTAAAGTGTTGCAAAACCTTGTTTATATATTTCTCTTGAGGCAACTTAAGAATTCCACGATGTCAATCCCTCTTGATACACATACCAAGAAAATGATTTGCATATCCAAAATCCTTCACAGAAAATTGTTTGCTAAGAATCTTCTTTAGGTATCCAATCTCATCCTTAGATTTTTTAGCAATAAACATGTCATCCAAATGCAAAATCAAGATGATTAGAGAACCATCATTAAGCTTTTGGTTATACAAACAATGACCTCTTGACTCTTTACGTATACTTGAGATTACATGAATCTGTCAAATTTTTGGTACTACTGTCTTGAACGTTGCTTGAGGCCACATAATTCCGTCCTTAGTCTATACTAGTTCTACCCTACTAGAATGATCAGGTTTAACATTGAAACCGTCTAGCTACTTCATGTAGACATCTTCTTCACTCAAAATCCTCATGAGAAGAAACATTGTCTGCACATCCATTTGGACATGCTCCATGTCCTCAATGGCTATTAACCCAAGCATAATGTGTAGTGTAGTCATATTAACTATGAGAGAAATTGTTTTATCAAAATCCACACGCTTCTTCTACCTGTAACCTTTAGCAACCAATCTAGCCGTATACTTAGGATTGGGATCTTTTTTTGTGTAGTTATTCTTATACAAGGTGAGGCTTTCTTACTAGGTGGTAACTCAACCAATTCCCAAGTTTCATTAGCCACAATAGAGTTTTACTCTAATTACATAGCCTACTCGCCCTTCTCACTGTCTTTTATTTGCATAGCCTACTCCCACTTCTCACTGCCTTCCATTTGAAGAGCCTCTTGCTAGTAGGTTGGCTCAGTATAGTCAATAACCAATATATAATGTATCCCTAGCACAAACCTCTCAGGTGCACGTGAGGCCCAAGTAGACCGGCTCAACACTTGAATGCTAGACTCCAATCTCTCAAGAGTGATGGGGTAAAAGGCAGTGTGCCTCTTATCCTGGTCGAATAGGTCAAAGATGTCCAACTGCCCATCACTTGTATACACCTTATTTTTTACTAGATAGAAGAATAAGGGGCTCTCTCCACACACTTTGTGGTGAGTTTCTCCACCCACATCATGGTTTCTCTCTGTGTGTGTGTGTGTGTGTGTGTGTGTGTGTGTGTGTGTGTGTGTGTGTGTGTGTGTGTGTGTGTGTGTGTGTGTGTGTGTGTGTGCGCGCACACACACCACATTCATGCACTCTTCAACTAGTATCAGATCTATGGCTTGGTGATGGCAAAGAGCATGGCGGTGTCAAGAGCTTCGAAGAAATAGCTTGCTTGATCTCGGTGGTGGAGAGATCAAGAAAGCTTGGAAGCTTTGTGAGAGCACAATGGGAGATTTTGAGCTCATTTGAGAGTGATGTATGCTCTTGTGGAAGCTCAGAAGAGAGTGTAGAAGATACTGTGCAGGTGAAGGCACTACCCTAAAAATTGTGTGTGTAGTAACACTATTTTGTAGATTGTTTTTTTCCTCGTAGAATGAAAATCTGAAAATTTTGCTTATTAATTCCCTTTGTTCTGGCATGTTCTACAACTTTGCTGTTTTTTGTTATTGCACGGTGTGTGAGTTTGATGCACTTTTAGAAGCCCGACAGGTGCTCGAAGTTAGGTGCATAAATTCTAAGTTGAAGATAAAATTTCAATTTGTGCAGAGTATGAGGTTTGAGGTGTTTTTGCAGATTTGGGAAAAGAAGAAGTGGGTAGATTTGGCTGATGGATACCCATTTTCGACACAGGTAAAGTTGCCAAAATTGGCACTAAAAGTGGAGCTTCCTTCACAAACTTTACAGGATACTTTGGCAGTGATTTCATGCTTTAGTTCATGATCTTTGCGGATGGATTTGCATAAGGTTATAGTGCATGGTTGATGCCGATTGTACATGCATTTTGGCGAGCACTTTTGAGTGCGGGTGAGCTCTCTTGAGAGGATCGTTTTTGCATTGATTAGTTTTTTGGTTTGCACTAAATTTGGCGCTTGTTTATGCATGTGGATTGCCATTGTATGTGACATTGTGGAGCCGCTTTGGCATTTCTACTCTTTGACATTAAGTAGTGTTACGATTTATGGTTTTGAGTCCTCTTTTGGAGACTATAGTGATCGAGGTTCACTCCCACTTTTCCATATCTTTTGTTGACAAATTTTGGTTAGTTTATAGTGGTTGAGAGCTTCTCCCACTTTAACATCTTGGATGCGGTTTATGATTGAGATTTGCATCGAGACTTAGCTCATTTTGTAGGGGAGAGTCTATCCAATTTTCCCTAGATTTTATCGGCATATTTTTGGCTCGATTTCCATACACTTTCCTTATGTATCGGTAGTCATTGGATTGAGACAATAATTCTTGCTTTTTATGGTTGATTTTGCTCCCATTACGGGCATATGGTTGTTTTTGGACACGGATTGGTATTCTTGAATCCACTCTCGCAAGAGTGAGATTTGTGTATGCTCGTAGTGGCTACAGGTAGACTTATGGTATGCACTATTTTCGATCAACAAACATTTCATTCGTGAGTCTACTACATACGATTTACACGGTTTGCATGATCCAAAGTTCCAGGAGAGAGCGTCTTAGTGAGGGAACAACATATGCAAGCTCATATCAAATCAACTTCAAGCCATGATCTTACAGGTTCCATGTACTTTTGGGAGTTGAGACTTGCATCAATGTGACAATTGCAAAGCATAGTGTGGTTACACAACTATGGGAGATTTTGTGTGTTGATGCACTTGAGCACTACCAGTGTTGGTGAGCTCTTTTGAGAGTGTTTTCTCCCCGCAAGGAGCTCCTTTCATTCCTAGTTTGTTTACTTCTCTTCGGCATTGGTTTATGCACATCTCCCTTGTACATGCTATAGAGCCATAACTTCACTTATGGTAGTTGATACATGTGATAGTTTTGAGTCCACGATGATGACTCATGTGAGATAGCAGTCTCATTCACATTGACACTTGAGATGTTGGCATTTTGGTCACACAAAATCCTCATATTTAAGAATATATTTCTCCTCTTCCACTCTTCATGCATAGAGCAAGCGCATCAGGAGCAGGAAGAAATAAGTTATCACATGTTTTCAAATCAAGTGCCAAAACTCCTCCTTTGACTCTTATTATGTATCCATGAAGTCATTGGCCACCTCAGAAGCTTCAAAAATGATTGCAATGCACTAGTCTTCCTTGATACTAAGCAGACATTGAATATTGTGGAGAGGGATATACTCCTTTCCATTGATATAAAATAAGGGAAGCATTATAATAGTAAGAGAGGCCTTAGATAGCTCTACCTCTTTGTGGGCTCACCAATGATAGTTTTAGCTACTAGAGAGGTGGAATTGTATGCTAGTGGCGATGATGTCATGTTTACCTCTAGTATTCCTCTTGCATTTATGTTTGATAGAGATGCTTGTTGCTCTTAATGGCTGCTAGATGATTATGCAGCATTCCACGTCACATCATGTCATGAGTGATTTAGAACTTTTGCTAGTGAGATCCTTGGTCGTGTGCATCTAGCTGACATATCAGCATATGACATAGAGGGTGCAGGAGATGTATGCTTGTCATTATCGAGTGGTGCATTCTATACGCTACGACATGTACGCTATGTTCCTTAGTTGAGATAGAGTTTGATCTCAATGAGACAATTAGAAGATTGTGAATGCCAGGTATTGCTTAGAGTGTAGTTATTCCAAATGCATTGCAATTCACTAGCCATTTCCATCGGGGATCTGCAACACCTTCTAACTTTGAACTTCAGTATCTTGCACAACGGGCCTCCGTTTGACGAGCAGTCTAGACCGGCTTCTAGAGCACATTGAACACTACATTCTAGAACACTGATAGAGCACTTTGGATATCTTTACCCGCTATCCCATCTGGAACATCCCGATCCTTTTTTGGCCTAAAAAACCGCTTTCGCATACATTTTCGCTGCCACAGTCTACTCAGGGACGCCATACCTGCTCTAGCCTTCTGCACTGCACCTACCTGTAGCCTTTTCTTGGCATAGACCACTTTCCAGCTTGGACCAACTTTGGCTACACCGTCATTGCCCAGCCCTCTCGTCGAACATTTATGTTCGACCAAAAGCATATTTGCAGATCTTTAAAATTGGCACACCAAATTGACAACTGAAGGCACTCGCAAAACCACAACCCTATGTACAGGCTATGTACAAAAGCTTTGTCCCCTCTCACACACCGCATGCTTTAGGTGGGTTGCCCACCCCCCTCGGTTACAATCTGATGCACCTTAGGCACTAGAATTTTTTCAAAATACATCTTGAGCCGTATGCCGTTAACCCTGTTCCTAAGAAGCTTACCATTTTGCCTTACCAGCTGATAGGTCCCATTCAGAAAGGCCTTCTACACTTTGTACAGACCTCCACTTTTTCTTGGACTGGAAATGCTCATACTTCATCACCTAACTCCCTTTTTGCATCTCCCTATTTGGAAAACTTGGCTTGGCCTTCCCCACTTGCTCCTCCTGCTACTTCACATCATAATCCTTTGATGCCTTCCCATCTAGCTGCAAAACATGCATACCCATTTCTTTGACTTCCTCCACAGACCACGGAATGAGCCTCCCTTGGATCCCTCCATAGTATGGTTCTTTATCAACCATATTCAAACCGCCTAGTAAAAAAGACTCTATAGCATGACCCACACCAAGAAAACCTTGCGGTCCATGTAAAGATATTTGCAAAGCAACCTTCCACAACATACTTACCAATAGTACAACATGAAGCTCCTGCACCTGGTCATCTGCATCCACCACCTACATGGCTAAGCATAGCTCCTTCTGTAAACTGGTATCTGAAGACTCTCTCACTGGTTCGAGGACTGGCTCCATACCCTGCTCTTTAACTTCAAGAACCTGCTCTGCCAATTCTTCAACCTGTTCACCATAGACTAGGCCAAGCTGATCATCTCCCAGCTTTGGAGATACCAGTTCACTCTCACAATCTACCTCCACTTGATCTTCTATTACCTGCTCTACCATCACATCATCAGACAAGCAAGACAAAAACTCATCCCATACTTCATCTTCATCAAGGTCAGCATTGCTTTCCTCATCTGCTTCAAAATCCTCTATAGTGACTCCAAAAATATTTGTACTAATGTTTAGAAAATCCTCCTTGCTTTCCTCTTCCTCTGTGTTAGTGTAGCCTTCATCATAGGCTGTCTCTGTTTCGTACTCATAGCTCGTCGTGTCGCCTTCATCTTTAGCTGCCATAAAACGAGAACTGCTCTCCTTGGTCTTCAAATCAAGCACAATCTACCTCCCTATCTCTCTGTCGGGCAAGGTGAACACTTTGCTCTCCCAATCCAGCTTAGCACCTATTGCCAAAAGCCATGGCCTACCCAAATTGATTGGATAAGCATTATCACCTGCCTTCATCACAAAAAATTCTATAAGGCACTCTATGCCCATCACCTTGACCTTCACATCCTGAGCCACACCTAGACACCTGGCTTTAGTATGGTTGGCCATCCTCATGTGCACATTCGACTTGGCTATCGCCTTAACTCCCATCTCCTTCATGGCCGCTTCCGTCATGACACAAACCTATGCTCCACCATCTATATAGGCCTGTACCTGCATCTTCTTCTCTATAACCACATCCACCAACCACATCCACCAGTGGAAGAACATCAATTGGGATACCTACCCTTAAAGCCATGTTTTGCACCACGTGCACATTTCCCTTAGCTCTTGGCAGCCTGGTGCTAACACTCGTAGACCACTACCTCCTCAATTTTGGATTTAAAGCCAACAATTGACCAAAAAGTAATGTTTGCTTTTTGATTTTGAACATCACTTACCAGGTTGTACTCGGGATAGCCACATCCTAATTGGAAATCCTCTTGCTTGATTTTGTGGCATCTCCTTCTTCTGCTAGGCTCAGGCTACTCCCTACCCTCGTACACCTTCTCCTTGCCCCGAGATCTGGTTTCATGCTCTATCTCTGTCTCTCTCTTAGCTCTTGCCCTCTTATTGGCCAAAATCTTGATATCCTGCTTATCCACCCCGATAATATTCACCCTTGGAACTTCACCTCCGTTTGGTAGAACTGGCTGCACAGGTTTCTCCATTGCTTGTTCTCTTGGACCATTGAACTGCCCTTGACCTCGACCTCTACCAAACAGCGGGTAAATGCCTCCTCTCTCTCTTTGCGGTTGAGGACAATCAAGCGCATAGTTCCCCTCTCAGGGATTTAATATTTATGTAATTACCACAAATTTTGTGTGATCACAAGGTATTATTGGCATATTTACATGATTACACTTAACATGATCACAAAGAATCCGGTTAAGGGCGACCTGGGAACCCACTAAAATCCCACCGGGGTTTTATATTTTTCTTGTGGGCCCACTGGGCTATTTAGTTTCCCTGTGGGCCCGTCGGGGAAACTAAACATCATGGTGGGCCCGCAAAATTATATATATGGGGCCCTGATCGGGCCCGCTGGGCGTTGTTCTTTGAGTTATCTTCGGGGGGAGGGAGAGAGAGAGAGAGAGAGAGAGCGAGAGAGAGAGAGAGAGAGAGAGAGAGAGAGAGAGAGAGAGAGAGAGAGAGAGAGAGAGAGGGAGACGATCGCCTTTGTAGGTACATCAAGAGGAGAGAGGGGGTTGTGTGGGAGCGTGCTCTATATCGCAGTGTGCGGCAGTAGTAGCGGAGTACCTAACCACACGACCCGGGTCTGTGTTATGTGTGTGTATATGTTGTGTAGTAGCGTGCCTTTTGTCATATTGCACGGAATTCATAAGGTACCTTACCACACAATGAGAGTGTGTGCGTAAGCTGTTCTACGGAACAGTGCTTAACACGGGGGCATCACCTCGGTGACGCGGGGAAGATGGTGTGCTTGTGGTAAGTATTGTCTTACTGTCTGGGTATTACATCGATAATGCGGTGAATCTAGTATACTTACGGTAAGTCAACTTCCCTTCCCCTTTCCCAAAAACCATATGGGCATCGATCGGTAATGCGGCTATATGATGCTTGTATGCAAGCCATTATTTCTCCTTAGATTCAGATGGCACTCGATCGATAACGCGGCTAATTGAGTGTCGTTTGTTAGAAGCATCTATTTTTGCATAAATGTGGCGTTCAGGTTGCTAACCCAGCTGTACGAATGTCACATAATTTGTATGTGCACGTGTAGTTAATTTTTTAAGTATTAAGTATATGAAATACTTTGTCGGCAACGCGGCTGAGTAGTGTATTTCTTATACAAATGTTTGAATTGTATACAAATGTTTGTTGTTTTTAAATGTTCTTATGAAATTATATACTAGCTAATCATATTCAAAAGAATGCTTTATTCATCAATCATTGCTATTTTAGATGCTACATTTACATAAATTATATGCAAAAAAGTATTTGCACACAATTTGTATGTTAAATATTCATTTTTATCTTTTTAAAGGATCTCAAGCATCATCACTATTTTTATCGCTACATTGTAAATATACATATCATACCTAGATAAATAACACACATCAAACAAAAATAGTTAAATGAAACCAAAATAATTATAATAAAAATCCCTACATTTAAGCCTATATAAAATGAAGTACATATACACAAAAGGGCCATAATATACTTTGGCTCTTATTTTTATTTATTTTTTTGGCTCAACTAGCCCTGTGACTAGCTAAGTGACAATTTTTAAGGAGATATGGGAAAAATCCCCTAACTCACACACGCCTATGTTTATATAAATTCTCTGTAAAAAATAATTTACACACAATTTACATGTTAAATATTCTTTTGTATCTTTTAAAGGGTATTAATCATCATCGCTATTTTAAATGCTACATTTACATAAATTCTATGTAAAAAAGTGTGTGACTCCACAATTTGCATGTTAAATATTTATTTTTATCTTTTTAAAGAGAAAAACATTCTTTGCAATTTCCTAGCCCGATTTGTATACTTCCAATGTTTGAAATGAGCTAAAATAAAATTGACAATATATACATCATGATGCATGTATCTTCCAAGAGGCTTTGGATTGTTTTAGGTTTATAACATGTTCTGTTAGATATGGACACTTTTATTAGAATGATATATTTATTGTATTTTACACGAGCAAACATACCATATAAAGTCAAAATGATTATCAACCTGAACTAAAAATTTGACTACAAGTCCAAGTCTACCAAGTGCCGATATAGACAAAATATTCTTCTTGATCCCAGGTACACACATTGCATCAACAAGTGTGAAAGAACTACCATTTGCAGCAGTAAGCACAATCTTTCCAACTCCCTAAACTGAATAAGAGGCATTGTGGCACAAGTAATTGAATTCCCATGAGGGAAAGACTCAAGACAGGTGAAAATTTCACGATGTGAGGTAATGTGCTTTGTAGCACCACTATCCAAATACCACACATATGAGTCTGCAACAACTCACATGCATGCATCATGGACAACAGGATTATAGATACACTCTGCACTAAAAGCCCATTCTGCATCAAGATCAGCATCACAGTCTCCTTTCATAGAAGACTCAACAAAATATAATCTTGCTGAATTTTTTGAAGTCTTTAAGTCGGTGTGTACTTTGTTTGAACTAGTGTGTGCACACGGTGAAAAATATAAGGTAAAAATTCACTATATGGTGAAATGTTCCAAATCGTTAACATGTATTGTTTGATTTGGATGAAGTTCTTATAAGCCACTTGTTTGCTTTGCATTTTACGTGTGTAACAGATTGCAGTTTAAAGTGAACAGTGTTTTCAATTTTTATCAATATTTCCATGGACATTTCTTAAAGTCTTCAAGTCATGGTTGAGGGTTTGCCTGAAATATTGTGAGAGTGTTAGTGTAGTTTGCAACCATAAATTTGTATTTGATATGCTATTTTTTATTGTCCAGTACAAAAATGACGCCATATCAAAAGAAAAGTCTTATGCGTGCCATTCAAAAAGAATGTATTTTGGCAATAACATCATGTGTAGATGGTCGCATACAACAGATTAGTGAAAGCGGCATCTTCATCAAAGACCTCACTATAAGTGCTATATGGGAGAATACATAGTGCAAGCTGCGAGGTCAAGGCCAATACGAGTTGATGATTCCAGCAAGGATTCAAGAATTTGACCCCCACCACAAGGTTAGGACAGTGTTGGGCAATATGAAAGTATGTTGCATAGACTTAAAGGAAGATATCCCTCCTGCCTGTGACATGTCAAAATTAGAGCTTTGGGATAAATTGTGGGAGGAACAAAAGGTAAAGATGAAGTGTGTGAAAACGCAGGACCAAGCAGCATTACCCAAGAGATTGAAGATGGCCCAAGATGCACAAGTAGCTTTGGAGGTCGATCAGATGCCAGCGGCATCGACACAATCATGCATACGGCTTTGAATGCCAAGTGCGCTCATCTTGTCGGTATGTCACGAGGCCTTGGTAGAAGGTACGAGGATTGGAGCAAGCTCCTTTGATGTGTGCACATTGTATACCATGAAAGGCATCTCTTTTTTTCCGTATCACATCACATATATGGGAAAGTGCTACAAGGGAGGGAGTGAGGCAACATTTGACAGCTTTCAGACAGTGCAAGGAATGCAAACAATTCACCCCTCCATTATATGGTGCATTTTCTTTACCACAGAAGCTCCTTGGATCACAATATTCCCATACTACAATGGGTGTACCGTGGGGGACATGATGTGCCACTTACCATTCGCCCACGGATTGTTGAGACGACACATGCAGAGGCTACAATACGGGTGGAGGTCATTGCCTGTAGTAAATCTTCATGTACAAGAGATAGACACGGTGCGGATCAAGGCAGTGATCGAGTAGATGCAAGCCATTTGCCACACCTTAATCAATGGCGTTGCGGCTGGCCACTCGACCGGGATAGTGCATAGTGACTGCACCCGTTCAACATAATGTTGGACTTTACTCGTGCAAATAAACCTCATTTTGGCATCATTGATTGGGGAATGATTCTCAGAACGCCAACTAAGCATGTGTCAATTAATTATCTGCATCCAAGCGCACAGTCGAACTTTGCAGTTTTGGAGGCACAAAGAGCAGGGGATGCAGAGATGGCTAAGCGACCGTGGATTGCTCTAGAACTATACGATCCATGGTGCACAGATGCATACAAAAAATTGAGTGACATTTATGCATTGGGTTATCTATTCGACATGCTGATAGATTTTTGGAGTGCAGCCAGAAAAGTTCTTTTTCTAGAAGAAGTTTTTTACCACCCAGACCAAGATGTTATGAGGGTCATTCAGATTAAAGTAGATTGTTGAATAAAGTTAAAAGAGTGGGAACAAAGAAGAAATGCATCTGACGTTTGATATTTTTTAAAGAACATTTAAAGACAGACCCTAACCTTGTTGAACGCCCCCTTGTTGAACGTGTACCATCTGTTTATCCGATCTAAACATTTTTATGATATACATCTGTCTTGTCCAGGGTATTCTATTTGGAGTGGTTCACATCCTTGAGTCAATTATATTTAGTCATTTCAAATTTGTCTTGTGGTTCAATTTGTTACCATATACATGTGGTAGTGATGTCCGGGGCATTTTTTCCCTCTTTAGGAGGTTTTTTCCCCCGAGCATTGTATATACGCCCATCACTCTAGGGCTATCTATCTTTCCATAGCACACTAAGTAACACACTCTCTATTGTGTGCCTTGAGCTTCCTTCGTCTTCTCCAAGCTGTGTGCGTTTCTTTGCAACCCAAATTTCAACTATTGGTATCAGAGCAGGTTACGTCCTCCCGGGCTTAGTCGCCACCTACTCCAGCACACGCCTGCTCACTTTCTCGAATTACGGTGAGGTTTGGCGAGCCCTCGCAGGTCGACAAATATTCTGGGTGAACTCGTAGAGCTCAGTCTGCTCAGATTTTTTATTCGGGCTCATTTCGGCCTCCATTTCCACTACAGGTAGGTCTGCACAGGCAATTTTGTCATTTTGTGCAAAATTTCTGTCAGTTTTGTTCTCTGCATAACAAGTGCCTTACAGTCTTCTACGGTTTGTGCTATATAGCACGTGTTGTTCCCACTGCGTTTCTCCTCTTTTCGAGCAATTTTCACATCAGGTGCAACATTTACCATGGCTGACAACAACACAGATGTCTTCAAGATGTTTGCTGCTGAGGATAGGTTGGATGGGGACAATTACCCTATGTGGGCTTATATGATGCAACACGTTCTTGTGTCAAAGGGCGTCTGGAATATTGTGTAGGGCATTGATGTATGTCCTGGTTCCGAGGATGTAGACGATGTTGAGGATGTTGTAGGTCTTGCTACAAGGAGTGATGCTATTAGATTTGTTTTGCCTACGGCAGAACAAGCTCTTTGGGATGTAAAGGATGCGCAAGCTCATGCATTGATTGTGTTTTCTGTGAAGCGCACTATTGTTCCTCACATCCATTCAGCAAAATTTGTAAAATAGGCTTGGGATATTATGGCTGGTCTTTATGCAAGTCACAATGAGGCTAAAATTGCTTTGCTACGTAAAGAGCTGGAGTCAAAGATTATGCATGAGGAAGATGATATGGAAACTTTCCTTGCTAGTGTCAAGGATATCAATGAGCAACTTATTTCTGCAGGTGAAGTCATTTCAGACAGTTCCCTTGTGCAGATTGTTCTTGATGCCTTACCAGATTCTTACTTGACTTTTGCTAGTACTTGGAGACTTATGACCCAAGGAAATCCAGAAGTTGTCAAGTTCGATGCATTATGCACATTGCTATTGCAAGAGTCACTCTCCAGAAAAAATAGGACTAGACAGCGTGCAGCTGAACATGCTTTTATTGCTTCTCAAAGAAAGGGTAGTAACAGTAATGCAACCACTTCTTATGGTTCTGCTACAAGTGGCAAAACTTCTGTTCCGAATGCTTCTGCTGGCAACACTTCGTCTGGCAATTGTGGTGATAAGGGAAAAAAGAAGATGCGTTGCCATTATTTTAAATCTAATGATCACTTAATCAAGCAGTGTCCTAAGTTGAAGGCAAAAGAGGCTAAGAAGAAAGAGGGTGGTTCCACTACAAATGCAGCCATTGTTGAGTCTTCTGTGAAAGGAGACCGTGTTGCTGATGTTGATGCAGAATGGGCTTTTAGTGCAGAGTGCACTTACAATCCTGCTGTCCATGATGCATGCTTGTAAGTTGCTGCAGATTCACATGTGTGGTATTTCAAAAGTGGTGCTACAAAGCACATTACCTCACATCGTGAATTGTTCACCTCTCTCGAGTCTGTCCTGATGGGGAGGAGCTGGGAGCACAACGAAAGAAGAATACGCACGCACACACTCACACACACACCACCATAGTCACACACAGGTTGAAGGGGGAGAGCCAACGTACTGTATGCCCCCTTTCTTTCTTCTCTTATCTTATGCACTAAGGCACAATACACATTGTACTTAGTGTTAGTGGCTCACACAAGTGTATAGCTGAACACTTAGGGTTAGCGGCAGTTAGTGATGGGCGGTCGGCCACATGGCCATTAAACCTAACATTCTCCCACTTGATGGCCAATGTGGGAGACTATTAAAATGGAAGAGCACCACTCTTCACCCAATGCCCATCAACTTACGACAGTGTTGAAACTGATGGCTGGAGAGACTCTTAGTGAGTGCATCCGCTGTGTTCTCTGACATAGGAATCTTCACTAAATCAAGGTTCTTGCTTGCAAGGAATTCACGACTGAAGTGATAACGCACATCAATGTTTTTCGTTCTGGAATGAAACACTGGATTGTTAGCCAAGGAAATAGCACTCTGACTGTCACAATGAAGAACTGGTATACGCTGCTCCAATCCAAGATCTTTCACTAGACGAGCAAGCCAAATAGCTTCTTTGCATGCCTCACCCAATGAAACATATTCTGCCTCTGTGGTAGAAATGGATGTACAGTCTTGAAGAACGGATCTCCAAGAAATAGCAGAACCAACGAATGTGTAAATCCACCCTGTTGTTGATTTACGACTGTCAACACAGCCTGCATAGTCACTGCCTACAAATCTCTGAATGGATAACTCTCCACGACCATAGCATAATTGTCTATCTACAGTGCCACTCAAGTTTCTGAGAATCGACTTGACAGCATCCCAATGCTTTTTGCTAGGGTTAGACATAAATCTGCTGACAACTCCCACTACATGTGCAATGTCAGGTCTTGTAGCCACCATGGCATACATGAGACTACCACAAGCTGAAGCATAAGGAATTTTAGCCATCGCAGCTTTTTCCTCAGCAGATTTGGGACAATCATTCTTGCTAAGTTTCAAATATGCAGGCAATGGAGTACTCAAGGCCTTCCCCTTCTGCATGTTGAAACGATCAAGAACCTTGTGCACATACTCTTTTTGAGAAAGGTACAATAACCTCTTCTTACGATCACGAGTAATGCGCATACCCAAAATGTGATTGGCTTCACCCAAATATTTCATGTTGAATTGACTTTTCAGCTTGGTTTTCAAGTCATCAATGTGCTTCTTAGAATGACCAGCAATAAGCATGTCATCTACATAAAGGATAAGCATAATAAGCTGTCATTTGGTTGTCTTTTCACGTAAAGACATGGATCCTCATTACTGCGCTTATAGCCTAGGGAACGCATAAATGCATCAAAATTTTGATACCATTGTCTGGATGATTGCTTCAAGCCATAGAGACTTTTCAGAAGCTTACAGACCAAATATTCCTTGCCCTTGAGCACAAACCCTTCAGGTTGCTGTATATAAATATCTTCCTCGAGATCACCATGTAAGAAAGCTGTAATGACATCCATTTGATCAAGCTCCATATCTTCAGTGGCAACCAAAGCAAGCAACATTCTTAGTGTCGTCATCTTGACCACTGGAGAAAAGATTTCCTGGAAATCTACACCATATTCTTGCTTGAAACCTTTAGCCACTAAACGAGCTTTGTATTCTCAACATTGGATGCAATCTTCTTCTTGTAGACCCATTTACAAGGCAAAGCTTTTCTACCTTTGGCAATGGAACAAGTTCCCATGTTTTGTTCTTTGCAATACTGGATAGCTCCCTCTTCATAGCATGTTCCCACTGAACCTTATCATTGGCTAGCATAGCCTCTTTGTAACAAGAAGGCTCACCACTATCTGTCAGCAACACAAAGTCCACGCCTGGAACAAACCGTTCTGGCGGATGTGAGACTCTTTGAGATCTCCTCGACTGATCAGAGCTTGTACTAGCATGTGTAGTAATTGGCTCTGGAGCTATCTGTGTAGGAGGTGATACATCGGAAAACGTCACTTTCCGGAATTCAACCTCTTTCGTTGGCTGCCTATGCATCTTGGTCTCATTGAAGACAACATCACTGCTACGGATTACTGATCGACTTTCCGGATCCCATAAACAATAGCCAAATTGACCATCTACACCATAGCCAATAAAGATGCATTTCCTGGACTTAGGGTCAAGCTTAGCACGCAACTCCTTGGGTACATGTGCATAAGCTTCGCAGCCAAATGTACAGAGTTTTTCATAAGACAACTTATGTCCTGACCATAACTCCAAAGGTACACGAAACTGTAATGAAGCATGTGGTGATCTATTGATCAAATACACAGCAGTGTATAATGCTTCAGCCCAAAACGCTTGCGGTAAATTAGCTTGTGATAGCATAGACATAATCCTCTCTTGGATGGTCCTATTCATTCGTTCGGAAACACCATTTTGTGCAAGGGTATAAGGAGCTGTAAACTCGCGCTTAATTCCCCTACTTGAACAGAAGTCTGCAAACTCTTTGGAGACATATTCTCCACCATTGTCTGAGCGTAAAGCTTTCAACTTATGTTCAGACTGAGTTTCCACACTAGATAAGAACTTTTTGAAACAAGAAAAAGTCTCATCTTTAGACTTCATGGCATAAACCCAAACATGTCGTGTTGCATCGTCAATGAATGTATCATAATAAGACACACCACCATGGGATTTAGAAGGCATAAGCCCACATAAATCACTATGCACAAGCTCTAAGGGCTTTCTTTCTTTGTCAAAAGAGTGTGTACGATGTGCTCGTGTTTGCTTACCATATTGATAGTGTTCACAAAAGGGAAAATCAGAAAATGATAAAGACGGTAAGTAGCCCAAACGAGAAAGAGTTTCCATTCCCTTCTTTGACATATGACCTAACCGGCTATGCCACAAAGCAACAATTGGTAGCTCGATTACAGAAAGAATATTGTTCTTGTCAGATACATAAAGAGGATAAAGTGTACCAACTTTAGAACCATGGGCTAAAATAAGATGACCCTTTGCAATACGCCAAGACTGCTGATGAAAAGTGACTTTGTAACCCAAGTCATCAAGACGTCCAACCGAAATCAAATTTTGTGTCAAAGCTGGAACATGATGCACATTACGTATGGTAAACCTCACCCCATTTGCCATAACCATGGCAATATCACCTACGCCAACAATGTCACAAGAGTAGCTTTCACCTAGCGTAACAGTGCCAATGGTTTCCTCATATGTAGTAAACCAATGTCTATGTGGTGTGACATGCAACGAAGCACCCGAATCAAGAATCCATGTATGGGACACTTCACCACTAACAAGTAGCTCTGCTGGCATAGAACTCTGCAAAGATAGAGTTTCTTGTGCATCATAAAATACATCATTATTTTCAGTCAACATATTGATGTCTTGTGCATCACAATCATCTTGCACTATGTTCAGTTCTTCAATCTTAACCGAACTCTTTGGTTTCTCCTCTTTATCATCATTGTCTTTGCCTTTGCCTTTACCTTTGTCACGCTTCCAAGCATAACAATCCTTCTTTATGTGACCAAACTTATCGCAATAATGGCATTGAACATTGCGGCGACCACGAGACTTTGATCTATCCTTTGATGCATCTCTATTTCCCTCTTTCTTGGACTCACGTTGGGAAGAACGGCCCTTATGTTGCTTATCATCCCTTTGCACATAATGAGCTTCGCCATGATGCGAGCTAGTCATGGTCTTTCGACGCATCTCCTCTGACAAAAGTGCACTAGTAACATCATCGTACTTTAGCGTACCATTAGGAGCAGAGTTACTAACAGCTGTGCAAAAGATATCCCAAGAGGGTGGCAACGAACAAAGCAAAAAGATTACTTTCATCTCATCATCAATGGTCATACGCTGTGCACGAATTTGGGCAAAAAGAGAATCAAAATCATTGATATGGCTGGCAACGCTAGCTGACTCCTTCATACGAAGGTTGAAAAGTTTTCGCATCAGGAAAACCTTATTGCTAGCCGTATCCCTTTCATAGGTGTCGCATAATTTCTACCATAAAGCATGAGCAGTCTCGCATTCTAACACTGAAAAGTACACCGACTCTCCAAGGTGCAGTCTAATCGTAAACCTGCATAGCTCATCAAGCTCCTCCCACTGAAACTGAGTCATGTGCATATCTTCAGTTCTAGCCGCATAGGTAATAGGCAACTTTTGCTTCTTTTGGACAAGCACATCATGCATTTGGTTCTTCCAAAGCTGAAAATTAGTGCCATCAAACTTCTTTATGTCATAAATGTCACGGTCTTTGCTAGTAGACATGGTGACAAAACTACCAAAAGATTCTGGGAAAATTTCGGCAATCTCCTTTGTATTTGGGACCATGTCAACCAAAATACGAGACAAAATGACCAAGTATGTCACCCACAAAGCATAAAAAAGAGCAATGCCTCTCAAAAGCACACTGTATAGAGACAAACTGAGGCGCATAAACAGTCAAACTGACCATAGACTGCCAACTCGGCGTCAAAAGCACCTATACCACTCTATACATATCCTATGGCGAGGCCTCGTAAGGGATGCTCCAGCTACATGTATCACCGAAGGTATCTCCACATTTGAGAATACCCCAGCTCAATGAAAACCTCACGCTATCGACCCTCAAAAACGTAGGTTATGCAGCAAAAAACGTATAGCCAAGTCTCAGAAATGGCCGGGACTGCCGTACTAGCCAAAATATGGCTCCACAAAAGCGTACAATGGCAGTATCCACAAAGACGTACAACTCTGTCAAGACGCTCAAACAGGCGTTAAAAGCATGTGCCGGCAACTAAACATCCCTGCGGGGAGTCAATTTGCTCTCAAAAGAGCTCAAACACTGTCAAAAGTGTCAACATATGCATGTACGCATAAACATATGCATGTACGCATAAACAACTGCTCCCACTGGAACCATAATATCGCAAGCACTAAAACATGTAGCCTGTACCTGTACCTGTACATGTAGTCGAAGAAGACAATGTTGTCAAGCTCCCATTCTATGTATGTGTATGAGTCCACTCCGAAATAGGCTACACACTCCCGAATGAATCGTGGGCTCTCGTAGATGGAAGAGATTGCAACAATGGTATCTGTAACTGGCTATGGAAGCACTACAACACAAATTACCACAAGAGGGCTGAAAATTTCAGCTCTTGAACAGTAGCTCGAATGGGGTTTTTGATGGCTCAAATGGCTCCGAAAGGGGGGTAAAACCCTAGGACGCCTGAAGGAAACGCTCTCGGGAAGCTGAACTTGCCAATGGAGAAATCGGAATCCTGTTTGCACTCTTGAAAGTGCGCGCGTGCGCGGAAACGATTTCGGGAATGAAACCGCTCTGATACCAGATGATGGGGAGGAGCTGGGAGCACAACGGAAGAAGAATACGCACGCACACACTCACACACACACCACCATAGCCACACACAAGTTGAAGGGGGAGAGCCAACATACTGTATGCCCCCTTTCTTTCTTCTCTTATCTTATGCACTAAGGCACAATACACATTGTACTTAGTGTTAGTGGCTCACACAAGTGTATAGTTGTACACTTAGGGTTAGCGGCAGTTAGTGATGGGCGGTCGGCCACATGGCCATTAAACCTAACATGTCCCTCATGGAAATTCAGTCACTTGTGCCAACAATGCCTCTTATCCGGTTCAGGGAGTTGGAAAGATTGTGCTTACTGCTGCTAATGGTAGTTCTTTCACACTTGTTGATGCACTTTATGTACTTGGGATCAAGAAGAATCTTTTGTCTGTATCTGCACTTGCTAGACTTGGACTTGTAGTCAAATTTGTGGATGACAGATGTACAGTTCATGATCTCAGTTTTGGTGATGAAATTGTTGCATCTGGCCTTTTGTGTCGTGGGCTGTATAAGCTCACTTTTTATGACAAGTATGGACAAAATTTTGCAAATGCAGCTGTAGATTCAAGGGCTATTTCAGATGCAAAACTTTGGCATGCACGTTTTGGTCATCTAAATTTTGTCAGTTTGCTGCGTTTGCAAAAATCTGATATGGTTGCTTCTTTGCCGCCTCTTGAAGCACCTGTCAAACATGTTTGTGAAGGCTGTATTCTAAGTAAGATGCAGTGTTCTAAGTTTCTAAAGGATAGTTTAGTTCGGGCCACATGCAGGTTGCAGCTTGTGCATAGTGATGTTTGTGGGCCCATGCAAACTCCATCCTTGGGCAATTACCTTTACTTTGTGACTTTCATTGATGATTACTCCAAGCATGTATGGGTATTTCCGCTTAAAGTGAAGTCCGAAGTTTTTATGTGCTTCAAACAATTTCTTGCTATGGCTGAAAATGTATCGAAATGTACTATGGACACCCTCCATTCCGATTGGGGGGGGTGTATATGTCTCATGAATTTAATGCACGTTTTGGTCATCTGAATTTTTTCAGTTTGCTGCGTTTGCAAAAATCTGATATGGTTGCTTCTTTGCCGCCTCTTGAAGCACCTGTCAAACATGTTTGTGAAGGCTGTATTCTAAGTAAGATGCAGCGTTCTAAGTTTCTAAAGGATAGTTTAGTTCGGGCCACATGCAGGTTGCAGCTTGTGCATAGTGATGTTTGTGGGCCCATGCAAACTCCATCCTTGGGCAATTACCTTTACTTTGTGAATTTCATTGATGATTACTCCAAGATGTATGGGTATTTCCGCTTAAAGTGAAGTCCGAAGTTTTTATGTGCTTCAAAGATTTCTTGCTATGGCTGAAAATGTATCGAAATGTACTATGGACACCCTCCATTCCAATTGGGGGGGGTGTATATGTCTCATGAATTTAATGCATTTTTGGCTAGTCGTGGGATAAAACACCAATATAAAGTGCCTTATACACCTCAGCAAAATGGTGTTGTTGAGAGGAAAAATAGGTCACTTACAAAAATGGCACAATGTATGGTCAAAAGTCAAGCTTTGCCACATTCTTTTTGGCTTGAGGCCATCATGTGTGCCACTTATGTACTAAACAGGTGTCTTACAAAAGCTTTGCAGTCTATTACTCCATATGAAGCATGGCATGATAGGAAGCCTTCTATTGAGCACATGCGTGTTTTTGGTTGTTTGACGTATGCTTTGGTGTCACAAACTTAGCGTAGAAAATTGGATGATAAGGCTGTCAAATGTATTTTTGTTGGTTATAGTGCTGAAAGCAAAGGTTACAGGTTGTATCACCCACAAACAAAGCGTATTCTAGTTTCACAGGATGTAGTGTTTGTGGAAGATTCTATTCAGCCCTTGCTGTCATGTACTAAAGACAGTAATATAAGCTCACAGGACATTTATGACACTTTGTTGCCTCTTTTCAGTGGTGAAAATACGAATGTAAGTTCCAATGAGGCAAATTTATAGCCTATGGGGGTTTCTGAAAATGTTACAGATCAGCCTATTACTGATGTAGATGTACATGATGTACTTGATGAGGAAAGGGCTGAAAATGAGCAGGCTAGAGGTATGCCAAAATGGCTGGTGCACACTTTGTGTGACAATAAATTGGATGCACCTTTGTCTAGTCGTACTCGTTCAGGCTCTCGCCATGCATCTTATGCATCAGATTGTTATGCTTTTGCTATGTCTAGCTTACATGATGTTGAGGAGCCTCTGTCTTTTGATGAAGCACAAAATTCAAAAATTGGATGGCTGCCATGCAATCAGAATACGATGCACTTATAGAAAATGACACATGGACTTTATGTGATTTGCCTCCTGGCAAAAAGGCCATTGGTACGAAGTGGGTTTACAAGTTGAAATGCAAGCCGGATGGTGAGATCGATCGCCATAAGGCTCGACCTGTTGCAAAGGGTTATGCACAACAAAAAGGCATAGATTATGAAGAGACTTTTGCTCCCACTTGTCGTATGACTACTATGCATTTTCTATGTGCATTGGCAATTCATTTTGGTTGGGATGTACATCAATCAGACATTGTTACTGCTTTCTTGAATGGTGACATATTTGAGGAAGTTTACGTAACGCAGCCTCCGGTTTTGTTATAAAAGGACAAGAGGACAAAGTGTGCAGATGTAAGAAGGCTTTGTATGGGTTGAAGCAACCTCCTCGTGCTTGGTATGAGAAAGCTGACACTCATTTGGTCAAACGAGGCTTTCGTAAAAGTCCAACAGAAAGCACATTGTATGTAAAGTGTGAGGGTGATGTACTTCTCATTATGGTTATTTATGTCGATGAATTGTTGATCACTGGACCAAATGAGAGACATATTGCTGAATTTAAGGCTTATTTGAATGCTACTTTCAAGATGAAAGATTTGGGGTTGTTGCATCATTACTTGGATATACAGTTTAAGCAGTGTGATGGTGGTATTGCCTTGTGTCAGAAAAGTTACATAGAGATATTGCTATGTAAGTTTGGACTTGAGGATTGCAAACCTATTGCCACTCCCATGGAAACAGGTTTGAAGTTGAATCTACATGATGGTGGCAATCCTGCTGATGTCACTCTCTATCAGACTGTTGTTGGCTGCCTCATTTATGTATGCAACATGAGGTCGGATATTCAGTTTGCAGTCTCACAGGTCAGCAGATTTATGCATAGCCCAGGGTCTAAGCATTGACAGGTTGTCAAGAGGATTTTCCACTACCTTAGTGGCACTTTACATCTTGGCTTGTTTTATTCCAAGGGGGGATCATTGCCGCCAGACTTACATGCTTTTTCGGACTCAGATTGGGCTGGTTGTTTTGACACGCGAGTGTCCACAAGTGGTTTTTGTTTCATGCTTGGCAGTTCATGTATATCATATTTAAGCAAGAAGCAACCTACTGTGGCCACTTCGAGTTGTGAGGCTGAGTACAAGGCAGTCTTCACAGCTACGGTTGAGTGTGTATGGCTCAGACGCCTTATGGCTGATTTGGGTGTTGGACAGGACATTGCCAACACTATCTACACTGATAGTCAGAGCGCATTGGCAGTTGCGAGGAACCCAGTTTTTCATGCATGCACAAAGCACATTGAGGTGCATTACCACTATGTCAGGGAGAGGCTCTCCACAGGAGAGATCAGCTTGGCTTATGTGCCAACACAGGACAACCTTGCAGACCTTTTCACAAAGGCATTGTCTAGTGAGAAGCTTGAAGCTTTCCGCAAAGCTTTGGACTTACTCCCCTTTGTGGACTGATCATGTCCTCAAGGCATGGCACTTCCCTTTACTCATGTGCCAGCTCTCGTTTACCGCATCACTCCAGGGGGGATTTGTTACCATATACATGTGGTAGTGATGTGTGTGAACACACTAGGACCGCTGAGGCATTTTTTCCCTCTTTAGGAGGTTTCTTCCCCCGAGCATTGTATATACGTCCATCACTCTAGGGCTATCTATGTTTCCATTGCACACTAAGTAACACACTCTCTATTGTGTGCCTTGATCTTTCTTCATTTTCTTCAAGCTGTGTGCATTTCTCTGCAACCCTAATTCTAACACAATTGGGTATGGCAATTGTGATCTTGTTTAGTCGCATCAGTTGTGGTTTGATTTAAAGAAAGAGTGACGTGTTATGTAGTGGACAAGAAGTTGGTACCTTGTGCATCTGTGAGACTATTGAATAGTGAGAATATATATTTTCCAATGATATTGAATATTTATCTATTTGTCCATTGCAGCTCCAAGAGAAAATGGCCGATGAAGAACAATTTTGTGGCACCCAATTAGTACATGATGATCAACAACAAGCGGCTATTAATGCATTTCAGTGCATGAAGTCTCTAGCACACGGTATGTTGGCACAACAAGCGACTTGCACTGCTCGACGACTCTCAAAATAGGCAAATCCAAACCACATGCAATGAAAAGAGATCAATAAAGAAGTGAAGAACGATATGATCAAAACAATATGGCCATGTGAGGATGCAGAGATCAAGAAAGGAAGGTGGAAGGTATTGAAGTGCCTCGACAATGCGATCAAAGAAAATGCTGAGATGATCTACTTGGAAGTTTATGGCCATCCCCTGCACAATGCAGATTGTGCGTTATATTTTGCAAAAATATTATATGCTCACTTTGTGCAACATCAACAATAGACTTTTCGTCAACGGAGACAATTGTTACCACTCATGATGTGCGCTCCTTGCCGCACTGTCGAAGCAAGGGACTTGCCAATACACCGTATGCGAGCCACAAACGGCTCCAAGCACACAACAAGCCTAAACTAGCAAGCTCAAGAAAACAAAGGGTGTGTCACTCACCGCTCTACGCTCGCCTTCGTGGTGGATTCCTCGCCGCGATGAAGAAGAAGCTGCATTCGTGCCGCGCTCAACCGCTTCGCCGCCGTCGTGCCTTCGTAATGCTCGATCGCACACACACTCTCCCTCTCTCTCTCTCTCTCTCACACACACACAAGGAGGTGAAGAAGAAGAAGATGGAGATGGAGCAAGAGCACTCTTCAATTGCACAAATGAGAGAATGAGTAAAAATTAGGTTTAGTTGGCTTTTATAGGAGCTCACCCCATTCACACTTGGGCGCCCATGCTTAACCAACTAATCCCTTGAATGTCCAAGTTAAAGTGCGCCTCTCATCGGCGATCACTCTACCTTTCCCTATTGGTCCGACAAGCCCGGTACCTGACTCTATCGAATACATAATACGCGTCCATCGTAGGTGATGGGTGTCCGTGTGCCGTGAGGGTTAACATGCCCCCCTTCCTGATGTAGATTCCGTCCTCGGAAGCTATTGAGTTGAAGCTGGATCGTCGAGGTGGAAGAGCATTTGAGATGAATGTCCTTAGCCTTCTTCAGTCACTGCAAAATCAAACAACATTGGCACAGTAATTGCATTCTCTTAAAAAGCATATGCAGTTTTAGATAGAAAAATTGATTGGTCAAAGAATTTCAAACAATTTGTTAGCAATGAACATTAAATTGCAATGTAATCAAATGCATAAACAGATGTAAAGGCAAAAAATTAAACAAGTCTGGGGTCGCTAATTTGACGATCGAAAAGCACTAGAGATCGAATATTAATACCATGGGTAAGCTTCTTAATTTTCGGTGGTCAATTAAGTTGTTTAATCGCGAGAGCCAAGTATTCATGTTCAAGGGCTGACTAGAGGCTATATCTAGAAAACCTTGTAGTTAAGCTACCATAAAAGGAATTTCTCATGAAATCATCGCCTGACTGATTACTTTTTCTTTGACCCCCCAAGGTCTTTTCACATTGATTCAATTATGATGTGTGTGCTTATTTTGTATGCCTTGGGTTTTTTGCTTTTCAAGGAAAAGCGCCCACGCTGGGAACCTCTAGGGCTCTAGTACCATAGGCGATACATGTGAGTGAAGTACCAAATCAAGCCGAGATTTCTCTTCCAGCTTAAAATTTTACATTGTGGCACTTTGATTTTTTGCTTGTTCATTTTCAGCATTTAAATTTTGTAACTTTGGGGGGTCATATAACACTGATACACTCCCCAGGCTCATCACATTAGTAAACTCCCTTTATAATACTTAAGCTAAAGGTCAATAGGGTTAAGCCCACTAGAAAGCCCTAGTACATTTCATACAATGCTGCCTAAATCGGATTAAGAACCTAAGTAACCATTGATTATTAGGAAGGCATTCCCCATGGTATTAAGAGAAGATTTCTAATACCTAGCTTGGTCAAACTAGCTTAGTCGGACTGCTTGATTTTTACACCTAAACAAGTGATTATGACAAAACACTACATTGAATTAAATGTTTGATACTAACCAATGCGCTGAATATTATGCTACCAATCACAATCAAAGCAGACAAACATGGATGAAAAAAAGATAACGGCAATGCTAATGGACAAGAAACACCTGTTTGTGTTGATGGTTGCGCTTGATTTGAAGTGTGAACGAGAGAAAGGTTCCATGAAGGTCCAAATCCTATCAATAGCAACACGCTCCTGTATACACTAGGAAACAAAAGGAATACCTCCAGGAGGCACATCAGTGGGAAAAATTAAAACTCCTAAAAAACAAACTCAAAACACAATCTAGACCCCTAACCTACCTATCTGTCACCCCTTTTAGAATCAAGGAAAGAGGATATTATATAAACCGGGTGGCCACCCTAAGGCTAGGCCTCTATCCTCATCATCTAGATAAATAAAATCGTTGTCCGTGAGGCCATAGTCTTCCTCGGTCTCTATTAGTTCCTCTTCATCATCCTCTTGTGCAAGCATGCTAATCAAGAACCTCGTGATGCGTGGATACTCATCTTGTGCAAAAGAATAAGCATGTGCCATTGGAGACACATTCGCCACTGGGTAGGGATCACTAGTTAGCCATAGACGTATCAGCTAGAATCTTCATGGGACTCTCCCCTTCCTGAGCTAGGTGGAACAAATCGTTCTTTCTTTGGTACCCAAACTAGCTCGGGAGCGGGTGTGTAGCATTTTGTGATTTTTTCCTTTCCACGATCATTGATTCGTTTTGGAGCTACGGGATTGGGCTCACTTGGGTCAGGTGATAGGTAAGAGCACAATCTACGTTTTGGCACCCAGATTTGATCATTTCCTTGATAGTAGCCTTGGGCTTCCAATAGTCGTTTAGGGATCCATCGCAACATTTTCTTACTTTTCTTGGAGCGAGTGGTACGTTTCTTACAAGGCTTCTGTTTTTTAGCACTAGCTATGGTCGCTAAAGAAGCTTTAGGGACCCACTTGTATGTTTTCTTCGTTACCTTAGGATGAGTCTTGTCGGAAGCGATATGCATTGCTTGTAGCATATTTAAGGGTATACGCATTTCATCCCCCTCAGGTGTTACCCAGGTCGTCCCCCTATTTCCCAAGGTGTCTATGGTTGATGCTAGGTGGACCCAATCCACATTGTCTGATTCCGTCATACCCGGTAACACATCCATGTAAGGAGAATCTTGGCCAATGTCTGTATCCTTCTTACAAGTGTAACAATATTGTAGTGGGGCCGAGTGAACTGTGGTGTCAGAGCGATGATCAATAATGGTTTTACTCCCTAAGGGGTGTACCTTACCAGTCACCAAATCCACTCTAAGGACAGAGTCTTGGAATTGCAAATAGACATGATTTTTAGACCAATCGTGAACCATTTGTGCTTCCCTCATGAATGGTCGTCCTAAAATCATTTCATATGACATAAGGTGTTTAGAGAAATCCATTACAATGAACGTATGTCGCACCTTGTATCCTAGAACTTTGATCTTAAGATCCTTGAGCATCCCCATAGGTTTGGCTATGGTACCATTTGCCATCTTTACCACAATGTTAGTAACACTGAGGCGGGGTTTTCCCATGGATTCCCAACAATCTTTTGTAACGATGCTAACTCCCGCACCACCATCAAGAATTCCCTTTATAGTTAATCCCTTGGTAGTGATGGGTAGGGTCGCATTAGACTCGTCGCCTTCAAAATACTGCCCTAATTCGTTAATGGGTACCTCGATCACAGACTCGTGTCCATCTAAGTCAAGTGATTGCACATGATTTTCCTCATCAATCATAATCGAGTCAGGCCTATTTGGTTGCGCAAACTGCGGTAATCCCGTTCGTAGCTCTCCGTTAAGGAATGCTCGATGTGCAAGGAATAACTCAGGATCTCCATACAGCTTTGCTATTATCGTGGTTCGGACCTCAGAAGACATGAAGTCCACTAGTTTGGCAACATTCATTGGCGTTTTACAGGGTGTAGGTCCTTCACTAGGAACTGGTGAGGATGGAATCTCATATTCCTCAATGGGATCAGGTATTCCTTCGTTAAACATCCTTTCCAACAAGAAGGGTGTATGCTCACTTTCTGATGTCCTGTCCTCACTCCCTTCTTGGATGATACTAGATATGGCTAACGGTCTATGGTTCATGTGGGGTGGATGAACTTGCGTGGGAAACACTGTGTCATGAATTTTGATATGCATGGGTTCTGGTTCTAGTTTCCTTTGAGTCTCCTCCACTAAACCTCTTAGATGTTTCACCTGCTTAATCTCATCTACTGGGTTTGGGTACGTCCCAATCTTCTTTTTACGATTTTTTCCTTTTTGCCCCTGCGGTTTATCTTGGGGGTCTTGGATTGGATTTGGAAACACTTGTGGTGTTTTCAGAGGCTCTTTATGATTTTCTCTTATTCGGTTTTCATTTGGTTCCATGTTACGGTTTTCTTTGTCGGTCTTTCCCTTTGTGGTATTGGTTCTAGTCTCCATTGTCTCGACTGAATCTGAATCATCCTCGAGGTCATTCATATACACGGGGTCATCTCCTGTTCCTATGTTTGTTTTGGAACTTGGCTTTGAATTTTCCGTATTCTGCGACTTCTTCCTTCGTGTCTTCTTTTTCTTTGCTTGGATAACTGACGCGGTATCTCTCTCTTCGAGGATATGTCCTGGCCCTTGAAGCATGGACCGTGTAATCGCATAAGCGGGTGCAACGGGTGGTATTGGCGATGTCACACTAGCAATTTCGACCAAATTCAGGGGTGTGATTTTAGGCGCATTTGGGTTATAGGGGCATTGGGCAATCAAGTGATCTATGCCACAACGATTACATGTGAGTATTGGCATTGCAGACGTGCTCCCTTGATTCATTTGCATCTGTGCAGCATTCTTTTGCAGCCTAATAGGGCACTCCGCTACTCGATGTGGTCCACCACACTCGTAGCATTGAAGAGGTGGCCTCCTAGCCTGGGTGTTGATATTTTGACCTCTGGGTGCGAGAGCAGCAGCTTGATAAACCGGCTTGACTTGTCCCCAACAATCTTCCATGTAGTATATAGGACATTCTTCCAATGTATCAAGTCCGTAGGCAATACTAGTGTCTATTTCCTCCTCACAACCATCTGCATAAGCGTTTGATGGCTCGCAACCCACTTGGTTCATAGGGGCGACTCTTGGATGCGGGGGCTGCGGTCCTAGCACAGGAGGTGGTAACGGTGTAGCTTGTACAACATTTTGAGATCTAGGGACCATGTGTTGCGGTAGTTGCTCAACAGGTGGAGCAGGCATCAATACAGGAGCTCGAGGTGCATCCGTCCAGGCTACAGGTGGTCTATTTGCCATCATACGTTTGATCATTAAACAATCCTTAGCTTGGTGACCATACCTACCACATGCGTTGCAAGTTCCATTAAATTTTACTCTAAACGTAGGGCACTCACTAGTGCTATGTGGACCTAAGCAAATGGAACACCATTGTTGCTCCCTTCTTGGATACATGTGACTATTTTGAGGGGGTCGATTATCCTTAAGAGACTCTTGGATTGCCTTGGTGAGGTCTGTCAAGAATGTCTCAAATACCTTTGGCTCATTGGCAATGGGCTTTGCAGTCATGGGTTCATACTCAATGGCTTGTGAGCTAGTGGATCTCGTGTCAGTAGACACCCTCATGCCTGCTATCATCAAGTTGTCCTCTAATTGGATTGCATTGGCAGTGACATCTTCCCAGGTTGTGATACCTCTAATCACTAGTCCATTATAGATTCCTTCATTCCTCAACCCTCGAATGAATCGATCAAGCAGTTGGTTATTGTTGAAGCGCTCATTTACAGGGCAGCGAGAGTTTAAGTGCTTTAGACGACTAATGAAGTCTCTTACTGACTCTCCTTCCTTACGTTCGGCCTTCTGTAGCTGAGATGCTACACCCCAAAGCACACCTTCTCGTATGTACTCCTTTAGAAACAACCTTCGAAGGGTAGGGTAGATTGTTTTCTCGTCCACCCTTAGGGTCCTATACCAATCTCCAGCCTTCCCACTTAATGTCAAGCTTAAGGCATTGCACTTATGTAGTTCGTTGCGTTCCCCTAAGGAATCACATACTTGTTCAAACACTTCAATGTGTTTTCTAGCATCTTCGTCCCCATTGAATTTTTGCGTGAGTTTGGCAATTTGTACTGCCTTACTTCTAGGCTCTCTATCAGATGCATGACGCATATTTTCCGCGATAGATCGACCTATGGTTTGAGCAAACGCTGCCAAGTCACCTATGTGAGGAGGCAGGGCCGGTGGAGGTACTCTTGGAATCATATGTGGGAGAGGAACGGGTACCGGTCTTGGCATATGTGTGGATGATGCAGGATATGGAACATAACCGGGCATAGGTCCACTCGGATAAGAGCTAGGGAGCGGCACTCGAGAAGCATAAGCAAGTGGTACAATTGGAGGTGTGGGGGCCATGTGTGCATAAGGGGCTAGAGGCACATATGGTCGAGGCCCCATATTAGGTACTACGACACTAGGTAGTGGCACTGCGCTAACCGTAGATGTCATCGGTACATTCTCTGTCAGGCTTATCCCTGGAGTGAGCACTATGTTTTCCTTGATAGAGGGTTGAGCCAAGTTAGGGAAGCTAAAGTTTTCGCTCGGAGGCTCAGATTGCATAGAGACCCCAGGTGAAATGACGTAAGATGGGTCCATGGGGCTCATTAGAGGAGTCTCCATTTGAGATAGAGTAGGCTGTTGAGCCTTGCTCGTATCCAAAAATCTCATGGGGCCAGTTGAGAGTATATTTACCCCTCAGTTTTGCCTTTCTGATTGAATAATGCCATGGATAACATTACAGATCATTTTCTGTTGATCTTCGATGCTCGTGGCACTAGAGGTGGATTGTACAATCTCTATCCATCCTACATGGTAGGCGTGGCCAGAGTGTAGATCCGTCAACACCTCAGTGTGGAGGTCGTATGTCCAATGATCATTAATGAACAATCCTTCTAGAGTCGACGTGTTAACGGTTTCTTGTGAGGTAGAAGCAATGTTGCTCCCCGTGGTTTTACTTGCCACCAACGGTACTCTAGAGGGAACTTCTGAAGGAGGCAGCTCAACAGGGCCTTCTTGGTAAGAAGTTGGTAGGATATCCAGATGGACACTCTTTGGGGGTGTGGGGTCCACGTGCGATGTGAAAGGAGAGTCCACTTTCCCACCCCCTTCGTGTGCTTCATTTGCCTCAGGTTCCGAGCGAGTAGCTCTACCTAATGTTTCCATGAAACGGCTAAACATACTAGTACTAGGCTGTGGAGCTTCGGGAGGTGCATGGCCTTCTCTCTCAGTGTTTTGGTTAGGGTATGCTTCCATGATTTCTGAGTCGGAGGAGGAATCACTAGCGGCTATTTTAGGGTCTTGGGTGGTGCTACCTTGTGTCCCCGCTGAGGGTATAGAGCTTATCGTGGATGGGTAATGGGTGTCCGTATGAACAGAGGCACCCTCAATATGCTCGTGTTCTAGCACCCGCCCAGAGCGTAAGTGCATGTGCTTTTGATACCCTAAGGTGTCAAAAAGCTGCTCTAGGAGGCCTTGTGACTAGTTTTTAGCGTGTTTTTTGTTTGTTTTTTTGCTAGATTTTTTAGAGCGTGTCGTGGAATGGGCCGTGTGATAGCTCAAAACGAGCGTATCGGTCAAAGGGTCGTGCCGTGCTTTACAGCCCTCCGTTTGGTCACTCTATGCCCTCGGAATCCCTAAAACTGTCAATTTCCAGTAGGGAACTAGGCCCAAACTAGAAAGTCTAAGGGTGCAAGTGGGAAGAGAAAGGAGGAGAGTGGAGGACTTGTCCCACATGCTCTCATTCTCTCTTGAGGGAGTAGGGTATATATATAAGAGTGAGTCTAGTATATATCATAAGACTGAGGACTGAGGCTTGGGCTTGGGCTTGGGCTTGGGAAAATGATCCCGATCTATCTTTTATACAAACCAACCCGTCCGTTTTAAGAGTCACGTTTTTTAGTTTCGAAAAATATTGCCGGCCACTCGCTCGCGTTTTTAATTTCCGAATTTTTTTCCTTTTAAAATTTTTTTTCCAATTTTTTTTTTTCTTCTCAAAATTATTTTTTTTTTCTCAAAAAACTTTTTTTTTTCCTTTCTTTTATTATTATTATTTTTTTTTTTTGATGCAGAAAATACAGAAATTGAAAAAAATGTAGAAAAATGCAGAAATTGCAGAAAATTGACAGAAATGCGGAAAATTGCAGAAATTGAAATCGCCGAACTTGAAAACGCAGAAATTGCAGAAATTGAAAAACGCAGACAATAGCAGAAATTGGAACTTGACAGCAATTGCAGAAAACGCAAAAAACAGAAATCTCCACACACTCCTTCCCTGCCTTTCCTATGATAGAAATTGCACCACAAGGAAGCGTAAAGTGCTAACCGAGCTTAGTGTAAGGCATATCCCCGGCAGCGGCGCCAAAAATGTGCGCTCCTTGCCGCACTGTCGAAGCAAGGGACTTGCCAATACACCGTATGCGAGCCACAAACGGCTCCAAGCACACAACAAGCCTAAACTAGCAAGCTCAAGAAAACAAAGGGTGTGTCACTCACCGCTCTACGCTCGCCTTCGTGGTGGATTCCTTGCCGCGATGAAGAAGAAGCTGCAGTCGTGCCGCGCTCAACCGCTTCGCCGCCGTCGTGCCTTCGTAATGCTCGATCGCACACACACTCTCCCTCTCTCTCTCTCTCTCACACACACACACAAGGAGGTGAAGAAGAAGAAGATGGAGATGGAGCAAGAGCACTCTTCAATTGCACAAATGAGAGAATGAGTAAAAATTAGGTTTAGTTGGCTTTTATAGGAGCTCACCCCATTCACACTTGGGCGCCCATGCTTAACCAACTAATCCCTTGAATGTCCAAGTTAAAGTGCGCCTCTCATCGGCGATCACTCTACCTTTCCCTATTGGTCCGACAAGCCCGGTACCTGACTCTATCGAATACATAATACGCGTCCATCGTAGGTGATGGGTGTCCGTGTGCCGTGAGGGTTAACACATGATATCAGGGAGAGTTGTGTCACTTTCACCCAAGATGAGCTGGCATTGATAGTGGAAGGCGCCGACCTATAGTTAAAGAGAGAGAAGAATATTTACACGACATAGATGGCAGAGAAAGATGCAAAAATAACACGGCTTTCAATAGCCACCCAGACACCCAACCATCACGGGTCCGGATGGAGAAAAGCATTCACCGCTTAAGCCAGGACGTTCAAAATCTGACACAGCGAGTGACTCCTCCACTTGTACAAGGGACACACATAAGCCACTTTGTCTTGCATCCAAATTTGGTCCCCTCATCTACTTCAGATGCATCCTCATCTTCCCAATGTCCAGTTTTCTACAAGAATTTTGATGGATGGAGTGGATATTATACATTGACATGTGGTCATTCTTATCACTTCGTCTGCCTTATTCGTTTAATGCAAAATAGTAGCCGGTGTGCAATTTGTTCACAAGATATTCCACAAGGAATATATATTATGTTTGGCATGGTAAATGAGTATAAATTCAAGCAAGCCCGCCAAGATACCCTTAGCACAATTAGAAATCTGTTTGGTGACCAAGATGCTGCTTCAGAGCAACCCAATTGAGATCAACAAACTATGTATAATTGAGAATATGAAGCATTGTATATGATCAAAACACATTGAATACAAGGTCTTTTACAATGGTTTTTGACACGATCTGCATTATACTTTGAAGCTATATTGAATATGTGAAGTTGTTATCTGCTGGTTCTAAATTTGAGTGTTGTGGATCTCCTTGTATTTCAACCTCCACATCTATTATCAGATTCTCTTCTATTTTGTCTATAGTGCATTGAGATACACCAACATTGAACTGTTATTTGTCTTCGTTTTGACAATCATGCAACCAGGTTAGCATTTCCCCCTCGTAGCCAGCACTTTTGATGTGATTCGATATCTTTTTGTTGCAAAACATATACACTATTTTTTCCGCTCTATCTGCTAATAGTCTGTTGCGAATAGTGTTGTAAACATACTTGTACATAATCCGGTTTCTCTCTGAACTTGAGTTTGCTGCACATTGTGCCAGTACTTTCGTTGCAAGGGGACGTAAGGTAGAGTAATGTTCTCCACCATTCATCATCCACCACTTCCATGCAGGTTCTCTTTTGCCATTACCTATACAAAATCATTTGCAAAAGGAGCTTCTTTTAATCTAAATGCACTAATTTTTTTGATGCAATCAATTCGGTCTTGAAGAGTAGAACGTGTTGACCATGTGATAGAAATCACTGACCACCTTTGTATTGCACATCAGATCTGAATTCCAATACTTCGGATTGAGCATGTAAGCAACGCTATGGAGTGGACTATGAGCGCTCTTCCACCTTGCATGAAAATACTCTACCAAAATTCTTCGCTCTTTTCCAGAGAATGGTAGTCACCACTCCTTCTCTACTCTTTTAGCTCTTCGGGATTTTCAAGACTCTGTTGGACCGACCGCCATGTCATCCACACTTTGCCCAAATTTGGTGCCCTTTGATCAAGGTTTCAAATCGCAAACATAACGGGCATCATTGCATGGTATGCATCCATTACAATCCTCCACCAAGCAGCCTTGCTTACATCACCACGTAGACATGTAATTTTATCTTTCACTTTTTCTTTCTGCTCAAGCTGCCATTCATCAAAGGCCGTGCAATTGAATGTGTCGATCATAGCGCACTTATTGCGGAGAAGTGATTCTAATGTATAAAAGTGCGTGCAAAACCGAGTTTCAACAGGAAGTTTCAACATCACTGACATGCGCATTCTATACAAATCGAGCACTCTTTGTCGTTTCAAGGTTAATTTCACAACCTGACGTGCTATGTCAATTATTTTGGCAAACCATGTGGTTTCTTCGCTAGTGTACCAATCCTTCAGCACCAAGTTTAAACTGTGCATATTACAACCATTGACAAAAATGTGTGGAAAGCACTTCTTTATTAATTTACTGGCGTTTTTACAATTCTTTGCGTTGTCCATGACTACTTGAATGACATGTTCAACACCAATTTCTTTAATTACATTAATCAAAACCTTAGAAATGTATTGGCCACTTTTAATTGCACCAGAACTATCAATGCCTTTATAAATGTTTCTCCCCTTGGACAAACCAATATTACATTGATCAACGGTCTTCTTTGAATATTTGACCAGTCATCACTCACAATTGTGTATCTTGAAAACAAAATATTCCCAAGTATTATTTTGTCAACACGCTCTTTGACTTCGATGTAACATTTGTCCAAGAAAACATTTCGTATCGTGTGATAAGAAGGAGCTAAAAATCTTAGGCCAAACTCACCGATTATCTTCTAAGCAGTCTTCCAATGATTGATGTCTACCATGACCAAAGCATTTCCAGTGAAGAATATTACTTTGGCGAGTGCAATTTATGCTTCTTCTAGAGACTGCACTCGAAAGCTTTGATGTAAAGATTTTTGATGCATTTGACCAAGTCCACCTTCATTGTGACGCTTAAAAGGAACACTACTTGGAATTTCCTCCCCTTGCGCAGGATGTTGTCCAAGGTTAGTTGGCATCTACGAAGTTAATATTTGGCTCTGACAAGTCTTGACTTGTAGTCATAGAGCTATATATCTATTGTCTCTTGCCACCCTTTTTGGCGAGCTCTTCTCTCAAACGCTTTGCAATTGCAAGTGCCTGAGGATGTTCACATTTCTTACAACTCTTTTTAACGCTACCCAGAAAATAGTCCCTAATACATGGTGCACCGCCTGATTTTGTTGTGAGACAAAATTTACATTGCCACTCCATATATCAGCCGTATATGTTGTGAGCATAATCCCACTCTTTGCCAGGAGCTTTTTTATTCTTTGGCTTCTTCGTACCACTTGTGCCCACATTTCGCTCCATTGCTTTAAAAACAAAACTGAAAACAAAAGAACCAGATCTTCAATTTTTTAAACATTTTTCTTCTTTTCAATATATATTAAAAAACCATTCACTATGAAAGTAACCACATCAATCACCTATGTTGTGAGCAAACATACACATTCCAATACACTCTATGCACGGCATAATAACTACAACAATGCTATGACTTTTTCAATGCAATTATCATTATGATAATTATTTATATGTCCACCTTGATTTGCAAACAATAAGACACATATATTTCAAATGCTACAAATAATAATCAACTTCTACACTGAACGATGTCAGTTGTTTGCAAAAAAGCATATGAAAGCAATAAAATATATGATTGGTCATTTCATGCACTAATAATCTATCATAATATATAATGCACTCTCTGTATAAACCAATACATGAACTAATGCAAATAAATCTTCAATATAATCACACAATTGAGGACTACTTGTACCCACTGAAGGATTGTAGCCCCCTTATGCAACCAATTCAATATATAAAAGCTATTTTCACCCAATTAAGGATTATAGCTCTTATATTGTGGAGTGACAGTATATATCAACTCAAATCTATGATGGTGAAAAATGCAAGACTTCAAGGATCTTTATATACCCAGTACACTAGTACAGGACATCCAAACCTTGACTATCTATTCGTCATTTACATATGCTCATCTTCTAAAACCAATTACAGCCCTCATTTGTACCAATGGCTTCGTCGCAATGAGCATGACTCTCCAAATTTTTCAATTGTTTTGGTTTCGTACCTTTATGTTCGGTAAAGGAATTAAAATTTTTTAGAAGTGGTTACCAAATTAAGAATCACGTTTGGACCAAAAAAAGGACCTGTGACTCTATAACCTTATGTCAATTCACAAGGAGATGACTATACCCGGCACTCGGATACACTCCTCAAGGATTTGCCTAGCTAAAGAACCGCGGTAAGCACACTGCTTACTATATATAATTACTCCCGTCGAGCTTTTTCATTTCCCGGGCGGGCTAACTGGCTCTATGGGTTTTTGCAAGTCATAATCAAAGTCACATTAACAATTAACGTGATCATGTGATTTTCTTGTGTAAATAATGGAGTTATTAACGTAATCACACGATCATGAGTATGTCAATGAAATCCCTGGGGCCCCCTCTTCTCCACAATTGTAGCACCTGCTTGGCAGCGGCTTTGCCCTGCTCCTTGCTCCTCTTGGTTGTCCTCTGTCCATCACACTTAGCCACAACTCTTGCATTTACTCGGACAAATCTTGCACCGTGCGTACCCAATTTTACGACACAACGCTACAACTCGGTTTTTGTGATTTTCTTCATGCATAGCCTCCCTCGAAGTCTGCAATTGAAGGGGGAACATCGTCTTGTAGCCTGACACACCCTGCCTATCTTCATCTTTATCTTTTTGCTCTTTGATTGTGCGATTGCTACCGCACCATTGTTCTGAGCTTTCAAAATCAACTTTTCCTCTCACCTTAGGGTGCAGACACGCCATGAATTTGTCCAGCTTAAAGTAGTCTCCATTAGCCAATTGCATGGCTGTTGCTAATTCTGCCCAACACTCTTCAGAATAACCTAAAAACAGATTGAACTCTTCACTTATATCTTGTTTAAGCGTTTTCAGCTTCGCATCCATCTCGACAGGGGACGCCTCGCAAAAATCATGAAGAAACCTCACTCGTAGAGCCGGCCATGCTTGCCTTCCAAAGCTTCATACCAAACTTTAGCTTTTCCATGCATCACCAAATTGAAATGTCTGCATTTTTCTATCCTCGTTCGGCATACGCAACAATAGCATATACAACTCGAAATCCGACATCCACTCGTCGGGGCGCTCGGGCCTCCTCGCCTGTGAAACTCGGTCCATTGCTTCTAGCTGCCATGACTTCCAACACAAAAAAATGCTTCTTTTCGATCGATTCGGAGCAATCATTGTGCTCCTCCGTGGGGGCACCAGAAGATGGAGAGGGGGAATGGAGGAACACGCTCGTCACAACAACAAAGGCCTCTCTATAGCTCAAGATATCCACAACACCCCTATCCTCTCAGAAAACACCTTCAAAAACATTCTTTACACTAGTAGACCATTGCTTACTCTTTTCCCAATGTCTACACACTCCACAAGTCCACCACACAAGGCACACCTATTGCCACGGTTGGTCTCCACCCTTACACACACACATCCGCTCAATCTCACTCTCTCACACAAAACACCGTCGGTTCAGGAGGGCACACACATCCACACTGCCGGCACCGAGGAGAGACTCAAGAGCAAGAGAAAGAGAAAGAGAAGGGGGGGGGAGGGAAAACGACAACAACATTGGGCAATAGTGACTTGATTATGCTTCAAACGACATATACAGAGCTTGCAATGCCGTCACTATGGCCATTTTCAAGAAAAATTATAAAGGATTTGACAAGTACGCTCTTCTTCCAAAGAGCTCTCCTATGCAGACTTCAAATGGCACAAAAAAAGCCCCTAATTTGACTAAAAAATGACTTTTATAGTGGGGGGCCTTCAACTTTGGAAACTGCTTTCTAATTGGCCCACCTGGCACCTTAATTTGGCATTTTTTGGAAGGAGGGAGCCGCCTCTTTTTTATTTGCTCTCTTTGGGCTTGTGCTTGAGGGAAATGGTGCACTAGCGATGTCGCTAGTGCCCCTAGGCCTTTATTTTTTATTTTCTTCATTTTCCACCCATTGGAAGGCCTTCTTCCTTTGCCCCTTTTGACTAGCTTTTGACCTGCCTTCTCTCTCCCTCTCTTTGCTCAAACACTTTGAACTCTCTCTTCTCTAGCACTCTCCTTTGCACCTCTTGGACCCGGCCTTGGAGTGTCCACACCTTGAATTGTCCAATCTCCCCTTGTACATGGTGGACCCCTTAAGCGTGGCCTCTTGGCCCCGAGCTGCCCCTTGGATTGTCCTCTCGGCCAATTCAGAGCCCCACACCCCGACCGTCCTCTCTCTCACTTCACCCACCGTGTGACTGCCCCTTACCCTACTACTAGCGATATCGCTAGTGTGTGTGTGTGTGGGGGGGGGGGGGGGGGGGGGGGGGGGGGGACTTCCTTAATTTCAAAAAGTGCGGGCCCTCACGGGTGCAGGGCGGGAACACCAGACCATCCCGAGCACAGTGCCATGTCACCATCCGGACCGCCGACTACCACACATGGCTCGCACCACTAGCGCCGCCCCTCGCCGGCTGTTGCAGCCAAAGCAGGCCAGACCAGCCACTCGTGCTGCCGTGTGAAGCCTCCGCGTCTCACCTCCATTGCCATGCCATGGGAGACCTCTCTCTCCTCTCTTCATACCACATAAGGGTCACGGCCCAGCCTTTATAGGCTTTCATTCACCCTGTATACCGTGCATATGGGATGTCGTCTGCGCCACATGGTAGTCAGCGAGCGCTCACCCCTTAGGTTGACTTCCAAAGCCCAAAAAAATCCTTCATATTGAAATTTTTTCACCCCACTTCACCAGCCTGCAACATCCTGGTCCGGAGTCGGATTCCCAAGCCGTAAGGCCCGACGAAAGCTTCACCATACCGACTTCAAGCCACGAGTACCTGGTCGCATTTCAAGATTCTCGGGGTGGCAAACCGAGGCCGTCCAAACCAAAAAAATCATCTGTAAGCTCATTACCACCAAATGCTCCCAACTTTACCAGGCGGCGTCCGAGGTTCAAAATCACGAGCCGTCAATTCCTATTGATTCTACATGAGTTTCTCTATCTTCTTGAACCCTATCAAGGCCTTAAAAATGCCAGATGGCACGGTTTTCAATGTGGCCAAGTGGACTCAAACCCGACCCCTAGCAAATGCTCCCAACTTTACCAGGCCGTAGCTCGACGCTTGAGGTTCAGAATCACGAGCCGTCAATTCCTATTGATTCCACATGAGCTGCTCTATCTGCTTGAACCTTGTCTAGGCCTTAAAAATGCTAGATGGCATGATTTTCAATGCGGCCAGGTGGACTCAAACCCGACCCCTGGCAAAACTTCTACTAATCATAACTTGCTATCCAAATCTCTGATTGGAAATCCGAGAAGACAAGCATGCTCCATAATTTGAGCTCTATACATCTATTTGTTGACATCCTGCATGGGCCATATGTCCCCAGCTGCCCTGCCCGTCGAGGATCTGCAACACCTAACTTTGAACTTCGGTATCTTGCACACCGGGGCTCTATTTGACGAGCCATCTGGATCGGCTTCTAAAGCACATTGAAAACTACATTCTAGAACATTGACATAGCACTTTGGATACATTTACCCATTATCCCATATAGAACATCTTGAGCCTTTTTTGGCCTAAAAAACCTCTTTAGACATACATTTATGCTGCCCCCATTCTACCCAGGGACTCCATACCTGCTCTAGCTTTCTGCATTGCATCTGCATGCAACCTTCGCTTGGCATAGACCACTTTTCAGCTTGGACCAACTTTGGTTGCACCAACGCCTGAAGGCAAGAGAGGTCTCTTGCATCCATCAGAGATTCCCAATGGAAAATGGAAAAGTAACTCTATGGATTTCATTGTGGGTTTACCAACCATTGTACGAGGTCATGACTTGATATGGGTGGTCATATACCAGTTGACTAAACTTTGTTAGTTTATTCCAACCAGATCCATAGTTAAGACTCTAGAGTTAGCTAAGTTATTTGTGGACAATCTGTACAGGTTGTAAAATTAAGTAACATTGTGAACGACTATGATCCCAAGTTTAACAATCACTTTTGGAGGGATGTGTTTAAACGATTGTGTACGCAACTCAACCTAGGTACACTAGATCATCCTGAAATGGATGGTCAGATTGAATGAGTCAACCAAGTGCTAGATAATATGCTACGAGCATACGATATCAAGAAACAATTGGACTGGGAACAGATCATCCTAAAACGGATAATCAGGCTGAACGAGTCAACCAAGTGCTAGAGGATATACTACAAGCGTACGTTAGCAAGAAGCAGTTAGATTACGTAAACACTTACATGAGGCCAACAATGTTATTGATCATCGGATTTTGGTTGATTTCATTGAACCTCCTACTTAACCGCAAAAAACAAAGCATATACTTGACTACCATCATCTACGTACACATCATCAAGACATTGACAAGAATTAGTCAAGTGGAAAGATAGACGTGAGGAAGTGCCATTTGGGAAAACAAGAAAATATTTCGTAGTTTTGTTTTTGAGGATGAAAAAGTTTCTTCAATTGGGGGAGTAATGTTAGGCAAAGGGCCTAGAGGCTAGGGGCCAAGTACCAACTCGGCTTAGGGGTTGCCTTTACATTCGCAAGAGGATGGGAGGAGAATATGAGTTCTCAGTCCCTTGCCTCATAGCTATCTAGAAAGTTATGCATTCGATCAACTATTTCATTTAACATCATGTCAATGAATGGTAAGAATGAGGGGTCTTTCATTGTCTATACATTGATCTTTCTATAGGTAACAAACCCTCAACTTACCTTTCTTCTTTGGAACTTCCAATATTGGAAATAACTAGTCATTGCTATCAACCTCAATAATGAACCCTACTTCAAAAAGATTTTCTATCTCCACATTCTTTACATAGTTCAAGTTTATTTTGTAAAGAAAGAGGATGCAAGAGAGCTACGCAAGACAAGCACAAAGCACACAGAGATGGAAAGCTTCTTCTTCTTCTCACAGAAAAGAGAGTACAAAATGACTAAGTGCTAAAACTGAAAAGTAGCACATATGTACATGCGGTCACTAAGTGTGAACTCACTAGAAGCGTACTAGGCTGGCACTATAAGTGTAGTCCAGCTGTAGAATCATTGGCAGAGATCCTCCGTGTCGGTCACCTAACGCGCCAGTGAGTAAATGTCGTAAGCGGCCAAGACCCGTAGTGGATGCTAGCTCAAGATGTAGAGCTCGACATCTTGACACTCCCCCTCGAGCTCTGCATGTCGCAGAGTCCAAGCATAGTCTGGAAACGTCGAAGCTTCTTAGCTCCGAGGGCCTTGGTAAAGATATCCGCTATCTGCTCCTCTGTGCTGACGTAGACCAAGTCGATGTCGCCCGCCAACACTCGCTCTCGAACGTAGTGGTAATGGACTTCTATGTGCTTGGTCCTGGCATGGAACACTGGGTTCCTAGCCAACTGCATGCTGCTGAGGTTGTCACAATGGATGACAATCTGCTGGTCCACCTGCACTCCCAAGTCCTCAAGTAATGTGCGTAGCCAAGCTACCTCGCACGCCGCAACTGCTGCACCTCTGTACTCGGCCTCTGTGCTCGATAAAGCAACCGTAGGCTGCTTTTTGCTGCTCCAAGTAACAACAGCACTTCCAAAAGAGAACATGAAGCCACTCGTAGATCTCCTATCAACAATGCTACCTGCCCAATCTGCATCTGTATACCCATACAATGCTAATGGGGCATCTGCTGCATAGAACAATGCATAGTCAAGAGTCCCTTGCACATACCGAAGTGTGCGTCGTAGTCCATCCAAATGTGGCTTCCTCGAAAGCTGCATGAACTGACTCTCCAAGCCTACTGTGTAGCTCAAGTATGGCCTCGTGATAGTCAAGTAGATTAGACTACCCACAATCTTCCTGTACATCTTGACATCCTCAACAACATCACCCTTCTCTGCACTCAGCTTTGCATTCACATCCAAGGGAATAGAAATTGGCTTACAATCAGCCATACCATACTTTGACAACATGTCCAAAGCATATTGTCTCTATGACAACCATACACCCTCTGGAGTCGTGATCACCTCAATGCCAAGAAAGTAGCGCAACTCGCCGAAATCTTTCATTTCAAACTCCTGTTTGAGAAGACCCTTCCCATGGTCAATCTCCATAGCATTGTCACCCACAATAATAAGGTCATCTACATATATGGTAATGACCACAATCCCCACATCACTCTCACGTACATAGAGTGAATGATCAGCATGAGCTCTCCTAAACCCAATACTAACAAGATACTTGGCAATCCTGTCATACCATGCTCTAGAGCCCTGCTTCAAACCATGCAAAGCTTTGAGAAGTCTACATACATAATCTGGGTAACCTGGATCGACATAACTAGGTGGCTGATCCATATACACTTCCTCTTGCAACTCACCATTCAAGAAGGAATTCTTTACATCCATTTGATGCATAATCCATCCTCTAGATGCATCCACTGCTATGACAGCTCTCACAATCGTCATCTTTGCCACTGGAGCAAAGGTCTCCTCATAGTCTATGCCATACGTCTGTGCATAACCCTTTGCGACCAGCCTTGCCTTGTGAGGCTCAATGTTACCATCAGCCTTACGCTTGGTTTTATACACCCATTTACATCCAATAGCTTTCTTGCCACTTGGCAATGGCACCAACTCCCATGTGTCGTTTGCTTTCGATGCAGCCATCTCTTCATTCATTGCATCATCCCAATGCACATTTCCAACTGCATCCTCAAAACATGTGGGCTCCACATCCTGTATTACCTTAGCCATGTAGGCTTGGTGATACGCTAGATACCCATCATAAGTCAATTTTTGAACTGGATTTCTGACTCTATTAGATCTGCGCGGTCCTGGGTCACTCCTTTGCCCTCTAGCATCTTCTTGTACTTTCCTTACACTAGGTGTCCTGACAGCCGGAATTCCTAATTCCTCATCAAGATTTTGTTCAGAACCATCTGAATCCATGTCTACATGTGAAAAACCTGATGATGCATCAGCCATAAAGGGAGGTTCATCAACCTTTTCCTTTCCTTTTCGTGATACATTCCCTGTACCTGTTGGTGGAGTAACCTGCGTACGTAGTCTACCATTCTCAACAGATCCACGAGAAGAGGACTCTTGTGGTCCACTCAAAACCTATGACTGTGGCCTCACATTTTGTACAACCGCATCATCTTTTACATTAGCCCCAATAGTGCCATGTGCATTACTGTACCAGCTGCTCATCTCATCAAAGACTACATCTCTGCTCACTCGTAATTCTCGTGTAGTAGGATTGTAGCACCTGTACCCCTTTTGTTCAAGGGAATATCCCACAAGAATACATTTCTCTGCTTTAGGATCCAATTTCCTACGCAACTCATCTGGTACATGCACGTAAGCTATGCACCCAAACACTTTCAAGTGTGCCAAATCAGGCTTTGTACCTGTAAAATTTTCCTCAGGTGTTACATCATGCACCGCAGCTGTAGGTGTCCTGTTCATAATGTACACAGCTGTATTTACAGCTTCAACCCAGAAATGATGAGGCATGTTCTTCTCATTCATCAATGCACGTGCAACCTCTGCAATGTGCCTGTTTTTCCTTTCTGCGACCCCATTGTGCTGTGGAGTATATCTGCATGTAAACTGCCTACGTATACCATGCATTCGCAGAAAATCTAAAAAATCATTGGAGAAGTACTCTCCCCCTCCATCTAACCTCAATGTCTTGATTTGCATATCTGTCTCCTTCTCAATCATGACTTTGAAGTTTTGAAAGTGACCAAACACTTCACTTTTGTTACCCATGAAGTAGACCCATACTTTCCTTGTATGGTCATCAATGAAAGAGACATAATACCTGCAACCATGTATACTTGCAGTATCGGTTGGACCCCAAACATCTGTGTGCACCACCTCAAGTGGCTTTTTACATACATTGCGCTCATGTGGAAATGAGCCCTTTGACTGTTTTCCAAACTGGCATGCTGCACATACTTTATGCATACCATCCACCTTGAATTTGGGCAAACCTTTTACAATCTGTTTTGATTGCATGCTGCGCAATCTCTGCTCATTGACATGGCCAATGCGTTTGTGCCAAATGTCAACATCAGCCACAACACCTGTGCCCTGTGCAAATAATGCAGTTTTTACCTTAGGCATGTCTACATTCAGCGTAAACATTCTGCCCACACATTTTCCCTCTGTGATCAGCTTACAGCCATTCTGAAAATCTTCTACATAACAGCCATTGGGATTGAAGCGAACCTGCAAACCTTGCTCAACCATTTGTCCAACAGAAACAAGATTCTTTGTAATGTTTGGGACATGAAGTATATCTGCTAAGTACTTTGATTTCCCACTCTTTGTATTTAGAGGTATGTCCCCTACATGAGCAATGGGGTGAGCTGTGTCATCTCCTGTCTGAACATAGCCTGACACATCTGGTTTGCGCATATCTCTAAACCACTCTCCACGAGACGTCATGTGATTAGAGGCACCTGAATCCACATACCAAACATCATCTTGGGAGGAATTCTGTGCAGTCATTATATTCATTACATGTTGCATAACAAACATGCGCTCGTTTTTGTTGTCATCTGCATCTCTGCTAGTAGATGCATAGTTGCCCTGTTCTCTCTTTCCACTTGCTTTTCCCTTTGGACAGTCACGTGACATGTGACCTCTTTCACCACAAGTCCAACATTCTCTGCTATCTGGAGTATGTTGCTACCTGCTTGATCGTGCACCACGACCTCTTTGACTTCCCCTGCCTTGAGACTGGTTTCCCCTGCCACTTGTATTGTTTTGATTTGATTGACCTTCTCGAAATTGGCCCCTGCAACCAATTGGGCCTCGATCACGACCTCTACCTCTACCTCTGTTTGAGTTAGAATAGAAGGCCTGTTCAGAATTATTTCTGCCATGAGAAGAAGATGTGTCAAGGTTCTTCTCCTCAAGAATAAGCATAGAAATCAAATCTTGGAACACGGGGATGTCGTCTCTTGTATTCATGGAAGACCTGAAATGTACATACTCATCTCCTAGGCCATCCAAGCATGCACGGACAATGTCATTGTCTTCCACTGAGACTTTAATAGATCCAAGAGCCTCAATGATACTCTTGATCTTCAAGGCATAATCATTGATGGAGAGGTTGTTCCTCTTAACCTGATTTAGCTCCGACTTTAGTTGAAGCTTCCTGGCCTTGGTGTTCACCTCGAACACTCTGCCTAAGTTTTTCCACGCAATGGCGGGGGTTTCAGCATCCTGTAGATAGCCCATCATGCCATCTGTGATGCTCATAGAAAGCCAATACATCACTTTGCTCTGGCCTTGTTGCCAGTCCCTCAAAGCTTTCCTTTGTTCTGCTGTAGCATTTGCCTCGGGAATCTCTGGTTCCTTTTCATTGTCTCCTTCTACATAGTCCCAATAACCTTTTCCTTTAGGAAATTTGTTATTCTGAACTTCCATGCAGGGTAGTTATTTTTCTCAAGCTTCTCAGTGAAAATCTGACTGAAACCGTCAGACATCTTGAAGCACTAAGACAAAATAGCTGCAATCTGCAAAAACCTACAAATCTACTGAACCTGCTATCGTGGTACCTGTAACGCTTTCTACCTGTACCTGTAACGCCTCTCTTGCCTGCACCAGGCTCTGATACCATGTAAAGAAAGAGGATGCAAGAGAGCTACACAAGACAAGCACAAAGCACACAGAGATGGAAAGCTTCTTCTTCTTCTCACAGAAAAGAGAGTACAAAATGACTAAGTGCTAAAACTGAAAAGTAGCACATATGTACATGCGGTCACTAAGAGTGAACTCACTAGAAGCGTACTAGGCTGGCACTATAAGTGTAGTCGAGCTGTAGAATCACTGGCAAAGATCCTCCGTGTCGGTCACCTAACGTGCCAGTGAGTAAATGTCGTAAGCGGCCAAGACCCGTAGTGGATGCCAGCTCAAGATGTAGAGCTCGACATCTCGACATATTTTGTATCTTTGTAGTTTTATTCGTGTATCACATAGATTTGGTAGTATTCAATGCTAACCATTGAAAAGAGTCCCTTTTGATCATTATGTCCCTAGGATAATCACATCTTAAAATTTATTAAATAGTGCTTTAGCTTTGGCTTTAGATGTTTGTTTACCTATGCAAGAATTCTCATCTGAACTGGGTTCCATTCCTCCATTTTCAAATTGTTTGGAAGCAACCATTTAGGTGAACATTACTTTCTCTGTGCCATTGCCTTTGCTTTCTTTGCACACCTTCTAGCAATATGTCCATTTTTCTAGATCTCCTTAGGGGAATTACTGTAATTTATTAGTACTATAGCTTGATCAATCCCTTATTCAAAATTAACACTTCATTTTGAATAAACTTCTTTGCTTCAATGGTCAGCTGCAAGCAACCATTTAGGTGAACATTACTTTCCTTGTGCCATTGCCTTTGCTTTCTTTGCACACCTTCTAGCAATATATCCATTTTTCTAGATCTCCTTAGGGGAATTACTGTAATTTACTAGTACTATAGCTTGATCAATCCCTTATTCAAAATTAACACTTCATTTTGAATAAACTTCTTTGCTTCGATGGTCAGCTGCAATATTCTTCATTGTATTCACTAACCTTTCTCCTTCATTCAACTCAGCTCACTTGGATTCCATTGATGTTGCTCTTGTGCTTTGTCAACATCTTCCATTATAGTGTTTTGCATAGACAAAATATTCATTGAGGCTAGCATCTTTTTACCACTATATTGTTGGCATGGCACTTATGGATTTTGTGCTCGCTTCCAACTTCTAGTGTTGTTCGTATTGATTTGAATAAGTTAGATAATTGCCATGTAATTTCATTATTTGATCAATATGATTTTGTATCGCCTCTTTAGCCATGGTCTCCCCAAGAACATAATGAAGAATCCTTGCACTTCCATGACTAAAAATTTGGATTTGAATTTCTCTCATCCAACCCTTATGTGTAGGTTGTGTATCACTCAAATAGATTTTACAGCACTTTGATTGGCCATACTAATTTGGAATCATGCTAGCTTTAGCTTAGTGAGGCTGATCAACTTTTGTCTAGCATGCTTTCACACTATGTTTACTCCTACCCCACTCTTGCAAGTACAAAGACTTTGTCTTTCCCCTTATCTTTCTTAATAAATTCTTGGCATCTAGATTATGCTTCTCCAATCTCTTCTTTCTCAAATTTGAGCTTGTGGATTCTATCACAGTTGGTCACATATACTTCATCCTCTTTAGTTTTGTCAATGAATGAGAAGGTGTTGAGCTCCCTTCTAGACAACTATCTTCAAAATGTCATACTATTTTGTTCCCTTGATTACTAGTGGCATTTTGGGCTTCCTCTTCTGCGTGTGAGTCTTTACTAGCTTTCGTCTAAAGACTCAATTAGTTATAAGGTGAGGTTTGTATTTTTCTAATGAATCACAAACACAATCAACACAAGATATACCTCACCACCACCACACAAATGTGTCCAAATTTGAATGAGGTAGATTATGTGGTGGATTAGATAATCATAAAGAGATGTCTTAACCTCAAAGTCAATGAATGTACCGTGTAAAGAAAGAGGAGGAAGAACAAGTTTGATTCTTCATGAGACATGGTCACTTGATTAAGATTTTAAAGGCATGATAAACAAAGATTGAAAGACTCTTGTTGAGTTTATGAAGAGAATGCATGAACCAGGTTTGCTCATATATGCCATAGCACTAGCAAATAATAGATCACCCAAATTTTACCCACTTTATATCCCCAAGTTTTTTGAGCCAATGGATTGTGAAATTTATGTACCATTTTCTAGTCAGCTTAGGAACTTGAGGGACATAATATATGCCCAACCAATAGTACATTCTTTTGAAAGTAATCTAGAAATTACTTTTCAATAGTGCTGATTTCCGAACATTATCTTCCATCTATGCTACTTCGCCATTTTTTGAGCTAGAGTTATACAATGTGTGACGTACTTCAATTCAGCCATTGTTTTACTGGCCTTTTTTTTACCCTTTGTATGTAATTCATGCTCTTAGTGGTTCCCCTAGTGACATTTGTGGAATAAATTATACATTTCCTATGTACTAGCAATAAGTTGAAGCTCATATGTGCCTAGCAACTTGAGGGTCTCATCTAACTGTAATATCCTTGAGAAAGCAATAGCAACATTCTCATTCTATTCTTGGGCTTGGAATGCAATAGCCGTCAAGGTCGTGGGAAGGGGGGCTGCACATCCCAACCCTCCATTTACTATGCGTTCTACTGCAAAATCCCACCCCAAAGCCATTGGATGGCTGCCAAGTCAACAGGCAGAATTTCAACATTGCATGCCAATCATTGTTGTCCAAGTCAGCAAGCAGAGTTTTCTTTAACGCCCAACAACTCAACACTCAAGAGTCTCGTACAATGTGCAACCAACCACGGAATACCAAATTAGCATACACAATTTTGTACTGCCTGCAACCGTGTTTGTACAGTGTACAGTGGTGCAATCTTGGCCCCCCTCCCCACGACCATTAAGACCGGGAATGGCTCTATAGTGGCCATTCCCTGAAATAATGTGCTCCCACCATGGCTCTTGGCCTCCGCCGGTCGCCCATTATTTTAGGGAATGGCCACTGCAAGGTCATTCCCAACACCTTCTAATCCAATGAATTGAAACTTTCCCAAAAGTAGTGGTTTCCTTCATATCTAACTTTATTCCTTATACTAAGGATACTTGGAAGAAAGTAACGAATCCTTTCCTTTATGCCACCTTGCAATGTCTCTACATAGATTTACAGTTGATTTACTCAAACTCTTTTACATTTCCAAATTTGAGTAGGACTATTTGTTACATAACCCTATGCACATAACAAATTTTATTGTTGGAAGATTCCATTGGACTTGGAATCCACCCCCACCCTACCACCCATCTCTTCCACCCCTTGCACCAACCTCCTTGCCATCCCCCCTACTACAAGCACTTGGACAACGCCCTGTTAATGCTCTAGATGCACCCAAAGTTACATTTACCGCATTGTGTGTGTGTGTGTGTGTGTGTGTGTGAGAGAGAGAGAGAGAGAGAGCATCTCAACAGATTCCCAAAAAAACTTATTTTTGTACATTATGTTTGAATAGATAGTGTGGACACAGTCCTAAGAAGTTATTTTCAAGGGCCTGAAACTTCCAGGGGACTTCAATAGCACACCATTTTGGTGTGGCATATGATTTTGATTTTGACATCGAAATTGGGCATTGCGCTCTCTCTCTCTCTCTCTCTCTCTCTCTCTCTCTCTCTCTCTCTCTGTAACTCTCATGTGAGCAAGACGCTATCAAATTTGAATGACATCATCAAACATATAAACAACCTTACGCAAATCAACAGTTCAATAAAGCACAAAGAATAAATTAAAAAGTAACCCTAGGACTGTATAAAGGACGAGTGGATGTACTAAAAATATTCTCACAAAGTAACCCTAGGGCTCTCGCAGAGTAACCCTAGCCAAAAAATGAATGGAAAGATCATATTGTTGGGGGTTTAGGATTTCATCATAATACTGGCTCGGATGGCCATGGCCTCAGATTCATGATGATACAGCAGAATTGCTTGAATGGTGTGTCTTTGTACACTGCCTTGTTACACGCTTATCGGGTCGCTATAAGTGGATATCTATAAAATGCAAGTTTCCTCAAAGACGGTACAAAATACCTCCCCTTTGCAATATACATTTTAGATAAATAGAATAGAATGCTTGCCCATCATCTCAGTAATGAGACATGTAGCTCAAAATTGCAATGCCACCTCAAGCCTCGGAACCATCCTCTGTATATAATTCTATGCTACAACTTACAACCTGCATACCTGTCCAAGGACAACCAAATTGTGTCAACTAACTTCAATCATGTCAATTAAGTTATGCACCAACTAACTTCAGTTATGACAACTTCCAAATTCAATTACACTATGTCAAGAAAAAACACATTGCATAATGTTTTTGGCGGTTTTGCAATCAGGCATGCACACACATGAGCCTCCCCATGCTTGCTTAAAATTATACTTCACTAGCACTTACTTGTAAGCCTGCCCTGGCAGACATCCTTAGTTGCTTCCAAGCATGAACACCAAGGCTATGGGGATGATCCTAAAGCTCCAATGGAATGTAGAGTGGTGTAGGGATGTAGAAGAAGAGGTGCCATTGGTATTTGATGAGGACACACTGCAAGCATCCATACACCACAAATATTGTCAGCATCATAATTTTAAAAATCCTGAGATATATATATATATATATTTATATTTAATGTGTATGTATGCATGGATGTAAGTATGCATGTATTGCTAGAAAATATCCAACTGCTTATAATATGCTAAAAATGCATGGGGAATATTTAGCATCATAATAAGCTAAGATGAGAAAATATCATTAAAAAGATGAAGGAAACGCACCTGGAAGAAGCAAATATGCACGACCCATAACCTGCAAATGACGGTTAGCCATGTACTATTAGTAAGACTGTTAGATCGGTTTTAAAAGAGCATGTTTAGCCATAACATGGTATCAAGTTGGAAGAGCTACTCACTAGGATTGGTGTTTGTAGTTACCGCAGTGCCATTGAAGTTGCACGAAGCTGCATTGCCCCCATTGTCATGAAAATAACTATTGTAAGCATAAGAGGCATGGTTTTGAAATGTATTGGGCTGATAACAGGCTTGCCCTTCTTGAATGAGAGTGCAATTCACCTTTCCTTGCCCACAAGCCCAATTTATACCATCTGCCAAGCTGCTATTGCTCACTCCCGGCCTTGCAACGCACCATGTGCCCCCTACATTGTTTGTAGTAAGGTTCTGAGATGCTGTAGGTGGAGCTGGCGTAGAATTAGTCGATGTCGTTGGTGTAGACGTATTGACACCTTCCAGGTCCAGCTTATAAATAGGCGTTCCATCAACATTAAAGACTCCCCAATTCCTTTCCGACTCCTCACCTGCCTTTAAGTTCTCATTGAACAGAGAAAATATATAAACGTCAATCGCCGCATCCGGTCTATGCGGAGTGCCCACATCCTTCACTACTCTTGCAATCAGATTATTGTTATATGTCTGCGCATTCTGCAGCGTTGCGCCCGATTCCCCTTGATCGCCCTTTGTCGGCCATCCACTCTCACTCACTACCACCTTCAATTCTGAATGCCCCGTGCTCTCCATGGCAAAGTAAAGCGCATCCAATTGCGCATCATACAAGCTATTGTACTCTAAGTTAGTGTTGGGGTCAACCACTGCCTGTTGAGCTTGAAAAAGCGCATAGTCAAGTGGCACGCGACTCGAATCCACTGTATATGCCAAGTATGGGTAGGCATTGATCATCACAAAGGACCCAATGGAGTGCAAGTAGTCAAGCAAGGGCTTCATGAAGGAGGTAGCAAAGCTTTGATTAAAAACAGCTGCAGAAGGCGGAAAAGAGTCTTGGAGGATGGCCATGGAGTTCGCAGTTGTCACTTGAATTTGTGAAAGGCCAGCTTTTGCAAGGGCAGTGTGTATGTTCTTCATAGCTGGGAAGAGAAAGGATGTATAGGTGGGATAATTTGTCACCACTTCCGAGCCAACAGAGATGATGCTAATCTTTGTATCGGTCGCCATTGGGGCCAAGTATGATGACACCCATGTAGCTGCTTGGGTTTCTGTTTGAAAATCAGATAAATCGCCATTGGGAATCCCTATCATAAGCTCGATATTTGTGTTAGCAAAAGCCTGAATCACACTCTGATCGTTGTCAAAAATCCTGATCTTGGTTATGGATTTTGCCACTAGTAAACTGACCACATCTGCTGGGGCTGGCAGATTGTTCATAAAACGACCATAGCAGAAACCAACTCCGCCAGCTTTGACAGGGGTAGCTGTGGAAAAGCATGCAAATTTGACGGTCAGAATAGACCTTCAGGTTCGATGGCATTCAAACTAATGAGACAACCGACATTTATGCAAAAATCTAAGGTTTTTAGCCAAATATTATAACTGAAATGCACAAGTTTCGACCTTGAAAATCATAACCACGATTTCACATTTTCGACCAGGAAGTTTACACTGCAAACCAAAATGTGTTAGCATTGCTATCCAACCCATTCCATTAAGGATTCTCAGCTAACTGAAGTACTATCATATAGTGCACCAGTGTGGCAAGCATTATATGCATGACCAGCAGGAACTAGCACCTTGTGCATGATTCACTAAGACCCAAGACACCTACAAGGACCCATACTTCGCTTGCCCAAAAGACTCCCAGCATGGCTTGACATTGAGAAGACATAGACAAGTCATTTTTTGTAGAACGCCTTTACGCTCCAGTTGTAACGTGCATGGTTGAGGGGACAAACTCACACTGTAGAATAGTTTTCTTCATACTTGTGTGGTAAATTTACCATACTTCCATATTAGTATGATAATTGGTGTACGATATGCACATGACTTGATCAAACATGCTTACCATGCTTAATCTACAAGGAGAATTGGAAAGTAATCTATCAGATATCTTTACCCATTGGACAATAGCCAGTGGTAATGCAAGTTTTCAAAGCAATGGCTATCATGTGTTGAGCTAAAAATACTATGTCATTGTCACATGTAACCATGTTTTCCCCCCGTCTGGAATGGTATAGCATATATGGAATTTTTAAACCATACTTTTTCCATACTTGGATGTGTTTGCCATATGGTTTCCCTATGTAAAAACTATTATTGTAACTAGACTGTTTATTCCAAGTCTAAAGATGGTTTTCACATGGTGGACACCAAAACCTGTTGTACATATCTGGCACGTGCACAAAAGCATTTGAACTCCAGTAGGGTAGCCGAGGGTGAACCAGCATAAACCAGTAGGCCAATACATGCATGCTATCTGTAAGCAAGTTCTTTCTCAGCAGAAATGCCACAATGTACTAACCCAATCAAGCATAGATGAGTAGTTTGTTGGCACTTCCCTGAAAGTGCATTGCTTTTCTGAACTAGTCAGGACTCGGACACTATCTTGACTTCTCTGAAGTGTCACTTGACTTTGGGTTTTAGACTAGAGTCTTCTCTCTTCAGGGCAGTGCCTATGTGCATGGGCGTGACTTGTCGAAAATGAGCAAGATGCACACTGTGTGTAAGAGCATGGATGAGGCCAATAAATATGCGCGAAAAAGACGGCATACAAATATATGTGCATGCAAGCATGAGGATGATCATGCCCTGAAGCATTAGGTATTGAGCTTTTTCTTATCCAATTTCTCACAAAAGCATGACAGGGGACCATAAACCCACAAAACAAAATCAAAATCTACAAGTCTCTGCTAGGTCTTTTGCTTATAAATGGGGATCAAAACTAGATTGGCAGAAGGATGAGCAAACCCATACCTGCAAGGAGGAGGAGGATAGGAAGAAAGAGACATAGCATCTGCTGTTCCAGTAGCCGAAGTCCTCTTATAAGAAGCACCATCTTCTTCTTCTTTAGCATTGCTAAATTGTCATTTTGGAACACAGAAAGCGCTAAGCTTTCCCTGAAGGAAGAAAAGGAACTCTTGTTGCTTGTGCCACAAGCAAACTCTCTGTGTAAGCTTGAGCTGAAGCTCTCTCTCTCTCTCTCTCTCTCTCTCTCTCTCTCTCTCTCTGCAAGTACTGCCTTTTTTTCTCTAGAAACAAGGGTTGAGCTGTCTGTACATAAACAAGAATTCCTTCAAAAAGTTAAGAAAATGAGTAATGGGCACTCTCTCACTAACAAGCTCAGTTGCTCTCCAGCTATGTTTCCCACAGACAGCTACATACAAGCCGCGAGAGAGAGAGAGAGAGAGAGAGAGAGAATGTGTGTGCGCGCGCGGTCACTTTTAAGGAGAATCAATTTATTATATCCATCTTTTTCAATGCTGTAGAAGAACCCAGCTTTACCCTCCTCACTATCTCACACGGGCATGGGCTCGATGGGATCAATGGCCCACGCCTATTTCCCGGAGCAAGTGCGATTTGAGCCGTCCGATGTGCTTTGTGTAAATTCGAAAAAATACATAAATTCGGGTGCAGCAAAACTTGTAAATTCGGGCGACTCCCTCCCTCCCCCACTCTCCTCCCCCGGAATCAAACCCAAAACATCACATTTGCAAGCCTATCACCTTAACCACCTCACTTGCGCGTGCTTGTTGAAAGCATTTGGAGAAGGGCTTTTCTCCTATGATGAACCCGCCGATGTGTAAATTCGGGTCAGTTTAGTAAATTCGGGCAAATTGGTAAATTCGAGCGCGCCGCAACATCGGACGGCCCACGATGCACTCGCTCCGAGAAATAGACGTGTGCCATTGATCCCATCCAGCCTATGCCCGTGTGACATAGTGCCGAGGGGGACTTAGGGCGGTATTATATTAGGGGAGATATCGCAAAGCACTCAAAGGGGGCAAAAAGGGGGTTGCATTGTTAGTTTAATATTGTCGTAATGCAACAACGCTCATTGCTCAAGTCATAAGAGTTCACATAGCCTATGGATAATGACTGTGTATGTCATATGTTTGTGTGCTCTATAGAGAGAAAGAGAATCTAGCATTTTGGATTTCTCATTGAGACACGCACTTGTCACTCACCCATGCACATTTTCAAAGTTGGGGGGTCAGGGGACACTAAATCTGGCGCTCAATCAGACATGTTGCAATGAGAGTGGGCAAACACAATGGCGAGAGTCACTGCTTGTGGAGATGTTAGTTGTTGATGTGTTGATGCATTGGCCCCCTGCCCCCTTCCCTGATGGATGAGAAAGGATCTTTTCTTGTAATGCTTGGAGCCATGATTGTAATGCATGCTCCCATCATGGCTCTTGGCCTCTGTCGGTCCCTTTCTTGGTTGCAATACTCCATACTTATTGTGACATTGTCACTAATCACAATAGTCTAGCCGTGTATTATCTCTCGACCTTAAGAGAGGTAAGAGACTCCTAGGTTGCGCAGATTTGAGTTCATATGAGGGAGTTATGGTCAAAAAATGTGTTTTTCAAGGCCAAAATTCACCTACAAAAACTTGTTTTTTCTAATATTCCACACTATGGATTGAATAACCACAGCAAAATAGTCCCAAATTTCAGCAAAATTAGCTCCTAAATGAGCTAGATGCAAGCTAAAGATCTCAGCTCCATAATTCCATACATGGCTGTTACAAATTTCATGTTCTAAATCTTGTTGTAAGCACACCCAAATGCACTCCAAATTGTGTGCAATAAAAGGATAACACTTTGGCTGAATACTCTCCTGCGTAGAGCTCAAGAACGGTTTCAAATTATGATTATATAATGGGAGTAGAGGTGCCTTATGTATAGCAATTTAAGGACCTTAAGTACCCCACACTAGTAAATTGCCCTACCCAAAATCATGTCAATTAAGTAAAATAAATACCTAAAAGAAATGGCATACATAAACTTTAGCACCCTCTCTACAACTCATAGTGGGCATATAGAGGAAGACCAAGTTGAAGTAGAAGCTACCATGGACATCCTAGCATCGGTCGGGGTACCAGATTCACTTCAAATTTGAAGCCACCAACCTGTGCCCTAAAAGAATTCCATCTTGAGCACTGGTTGGGACCTTAAGTACCCCACCCTAGTAAATTGCCCTATTGAAAATCATGTCAAATAAGTAAAATAAATCTCTAAAGGACACAATAATGGGACTGCAGATGGGCATTCACTTGAGATGCGTAAACTTTAAGACTTTCAACCTCAAGAATAATGGGATTGCTGGTCAAGAATAATGGGATTGCCAGCAGGCTTTCACTTGAGATTCATAAACTTAAAGACTTTCAGCCTCGAGAATAATGTTCAAGGACCTTACCATCGTATATATTGCTCGTTGATAAAAGAAACCATTATAGAAGTTGTCATATAAAATGTAAGACCCCTGGGAGCTACATGCATGAGCCCTCCTCCCTACCTCCCTATATTGTAGTCTCTTGGCGTAGGATTCCCTTCCCAGTGGTAGACGGTCCTTGACCCCTAGGGTTGCCCTTGGCATGACATTACTTCCCCCTCGGAGAAGCATTTTTGTTCTCGAAAACAAAAGTGGGAAACTTCTTCCTAAGAACACTAATGTTTTCCCAAGTGGCACCTTCTTCAGGTCAATCTTTCCACTTGACCAATGCTTGTCGACGTACATGAGGATGCGTACATAAATCATGATAGTCTAAGATTCATTCAGGTTCATGCGATTGGGTAGGAGGTTCAACGAAATCAACCAAACTTTGCTCATCAATGACGTTGTCGTCCCCATGCAAGCGTTTACATAAACGACTTACATGAAATACCGGATGAATATGAGAGTGTGGTGGTAGTGAGAGTTTGTAGGCTCGATCACCAACTCGCTTGAGTGTTTTGAAAGGCCCACATTATCTCAGAGACAATTTAGGTGTTGTCCCAGTCTTCAGACTTTCTGAATGCTCTGGCACACGCAAAAATACCTCTTTCCCTTTCGTGAAGGCAGCTTTCCGACATTTCTCATCAACGTACTTCTAATACCGATCATGCGCTTGTCGAACATTCTGTCAAGCAGGTTTCAACATGTCTATATGGTCTTGGATGAAATCCTTGACCTATTGGAGTTTTTTTGTTGCCAACCCCATTGTAACTGGTGATCTAGGTTGAAAACCGTACAAGGACTGAATCTAGTTGTTACCTGCTTAGCACTGTTGTAAGCAAACTCAAGAAGAGGTAGATACTCTTCCCAGTCTGATTGTTTCTTGCTAGCGTATGCTCGTAGCATATTCTCTAGCACTTGGTTGATTCGTTCAATCTGACCATCTGTTTCAAGATGATCTATTGTATTTAGGTTGAGTTGTGTACCCAATCATTTAAACACAACCCTCCAAAAATGAATGTTAAACTTGGAATCACAATCACTCACAACTTTACTTGGAAATCCATCTAACTTTGGAGTCTTAATTGTTGACTTGGTTGGAATAAACTTGCATAGTTTAGTCAACCGGTCTACGACCATCCATACCAAGTCATGAGCTCGTACAGTGGTTGGTAAACCCACAATGAAATCCATAGAGATACTTTCCCATTTTCCATTAGGAATCTCTAATGGATGTAAGAGACCTCCTACCTTTAGGCACTCTGCTTCGTTAACTTGACATTTCTAGAAATGCAAGACATAGTCTTGAGCATAGCCGTGTAAACTTGGCCAATAAAATTATCGCTGTACGAGAGCATAAGTCTTCTTAATGCCTGGGTGCCCTCCCGTACTTGGACTATCGTGACATTCATAAAGAATTTGGGCCAAATGTCCACGTTCGTCGGTACACAAACTTTCTCCTTGTGAAGTAGATACCCATTATCGATGGAAAAATTCTTCCATCTCTATAGTTCATCACTTGATAGAGGAGAACTGGATGTGGAGGTTAGCAATACACTACTAGCATTGGAGTGAGAAGGATCCCTCATTTTCACATGGCTCCACACTTTGGAGTATGCGTTGTCATGCTCATATTTTCCCTTCACAGAATCCAAAAACTCACTTTGAATTTCTGTGAACAGAAGAGAGTTGGTCTCAGGCATATGACTAAGAGCGTCAGCCACCACGTTGTATCATCCTTTACGATACCAGAGCTTTGCGTCATACTCCTGAAGAATCTCAACCCACCTGGCCTTTCACCCCTTTAAGTCACTTTGTTGTGTACACCATTTTATGCTTTCATGGTCAAACACAATCTCAAATTGATCTCCATACAAATAATGTCACCATGTCTTCAAGGTAGATATTATTGCATAGAGTTCGCGTTCATAAGCAAGGTAGTTTTTTGTTGTGCTGAATCAAGGTAATTTTGTTGTGTTGAATCAAGCTTCTTGCTTTCAAATGCAATTGGCCTCCCCTCTTGGAGAAGGATTGGTCCAATAGCACAATTACTGGCATCCGTTTCCAAAACTGTCTACAATATTCCATTGTCAGATCTGAGGCATTTAAGCTTGGTATCTGCTTCATTCTCCACAAAGGCTTTCCACCTTTGAATATATGGAAAACACATCGAATTTATTATTCACTACATAAACCCATGTTTTCCTAGTTGCATCGTCTATGAATGTTACGTAGTACAACGAGGCATGAAGGGATGGCGTACTTGCACGACCCCAAACATTAGAATGAATCCTTCTCTCTTAACAACACCACATGTGCACCATGGGATTCAAACATTAGATTGTTGTGGTCGTAGCTCTGCTTAAGTGATGGCCTACGCTATGCACCATTCTCGACCATGTAGCACATCTGCCCACTCCATATTCATAACCTAGAAATCCAAGGATGTGGTATACCCTTGAATTTCCAACGGTACAACTCTCAATTGAGTGTACCACACCATGGCATCATAGCCGTGCATTATCGCTACCTTGTAACGGTGGGAAATCAGAGTTTGGGGCAACTTGAGCCATTTCACTAACCCGTAGTTAGTGAAATTGTGTGTAGCACCTTCATCTACCAAGATACACACCTTGTAATGGAAATGGCCTATGACCATTGAAAATAGCGGAATTAAGAGAACTGTAGTGAGCTTTTTTATGAGGCTACTTTGAGAAAATAGAGGTGAACTTGATTAGAGATAGCAACATAACCATTATACTTAATTAACTTGGCATGAACAATACTTTGTAAGAGAGAGAATTAGAGAACTTGACAACAGTTGAGGACCGAATTTATGTGGAGCCGGTCCTCCAAAAGGCTTTTGTGTTATAATTTCTCCCATAAAGGGAGACTTGGTAGAATACAAGCTTTGTGTTCCTTGAGACTTTGATGGTGCAATGAAGATAGAGAGCTTCATGCACCACAATTATGCCCGTAACTTAGCTAAATGAAAGCATTAACTTGTCACTGGTCTCAGTCCCAAGACCTCAAACACCTTCAAAGGTGGAGAGAGATAACATGGAATGAGAGTAGGGGAGAGGAAGAAGAAACATTTTTACGAAACAAAATTAGTTCCTCACTTATCATCACTCTTGTTGCATAGCATAGCATAATAGCATAATAATGATGATGAAGAAGATGCAAGCTTAAGCATTGAAGCATGGCTCTTGGTTGGATTTGCATTCCATAGCCAAAAGTGTTGGTGTAGGATTTCAACTTCTCAACATACTTGGAGAAGGAGATGAAGTTCTTGCACTTAGCACTTCACACAATGAGAGTGTGTGTGAGAGAGTATATCTTGCAAGCAACCCCCCTAGTTGCTTGGGTCGGCCCCTCATTCTAGCTCATGCCTTGTGCTCATTGGCTCTCTCAAGCCTAGGTCAATTCAAGCAATAGAGGTAGCCTTTGGACAAGTGTCCCCCTTTCCCCTTTGAGAGAGAGAGAGAGAGAGAGAGAGAGAGAGAGAGAGAGAGAGATAAATGCTTAAACAATTAATTTAATTAGCTAAATTTTCGTTGGACCTCTCTAAGAGTCAACCAATAGGCTTTAGGCAGACTATGAGGGTAACCTAGCTAGGGGCTTGACATGTGTCCCTTTTGCCTCTTTGAGCAAGGGGTGCCCTTTGGGTGAGGGAGTAGTCACTCAGCCCCACCCCCTACTCTCATGGCTCGCCCCCTCCTTTGTAGGCATGGGCTTGGCTTTCAAGCCCTCAAGCACCTTGGCCCCCAACTAGCTTGAGCACCTCAATCACCTTAGTCATCATGCATGGGTTTAGCAAAAGCATGGTCTCTCTCTCTCTCTCTCTCTCTCTCTCTCTCTCTCTCACACACACACACACACACACACACACACACACACACACACACATACCCCTAGCTTCAAGGGCTCGCCCCTTCTTTGTAGGGATTTGGGTTGACCTTCAAGCACAAGCCTAGCTTTAAGCATGCACCTTAGCTATCAAGCATCTCATGCACTTTATTCATCAAGCACCTCAAACATAGGCCTAGCTTAACCTAAGGTCTAAGGACTTTTACACTAACCTTTGGAGGTCTTTAATGAAGCTAACCCTAAGGTCCTCTTTAAGCTCCATTAGCTAGCTTTGCTCTTTGACATACCTTCTCTCATTTGAACCCATTGGATTTGGTTTAGTGGTGAGATAGATCCATAAGTACATGTCTATATTCTAACTTTTGTCCCCGTTTATTCCCCCACATTAAAGATCAGTTTAATATGAGAAAATCATTTGGGTTAGTTACATATTAAATTTTATGACACACCTTGTGCCCTTGAATAGATCCTCTCCTTTAGAGACATCCACCATTTATTATAGGTCATGTCTTCCACTCTCAGACTTGTCTGTAGTGCTATGATTGCAACTGAAGTACTCCATAGATTGTGAATTCCTTCCCACTTGTTGAGAAAGATATTCACTGCATCCTTATTGCGCTCTCTTTCCACTCCCTTAATAGTCGCCGGTTTTTTATTTTTAAAAATTTATCCACCTCCTTTTGAGTAAGAGAGTGCAAAGAATCCGGAGGGGGAATTTGTCCCTGACCAACAGGACCGTGCCCCTGATCAGCTACGTGCTCGTGCATATATGTATCAATAGAGCCCTTGGCTTGCTGTTGCATAAATTACACTACTAAAGTGGATAATTTACTAACATTTTCATTCAAAGATGCAAAATTCTTTTCCATCACAGACATGCGTGCTTGAAGTGCTCAAAATTTTTAAATATCAAGCAATCGTAAGTGTCATCTCCTCCCGTAGTTGCACAGTACCCTCTCTGAGAATATCCAACGACGAGCCATCATTGGGAAGATCGGGCGTACGATGCTTGAAATCAAAAGTCATATTGATGTCGGAATCCATGGCGACTAAGTACATTGCTAGTAAGAGGAAGAAGAGTACCTTGACTCAAGAAGCTCGTAGCCATACTATGCATTGCAGATGCCAGTAATTAGCTGTGCTAATTACTTTGTCAATTCGCAAACGATTGCTGTAACTGTTTTTGCCAGTGAATCTCCCTTCAAGCTTGTTGCCGATGAAGCGTTACTATTCCTTAATTGCCGTTTGAGACCAACCCGCCTTGCAGAACTTGCTTAAGTATATAGGCTATAGTGAGGGTTTTAAATCAAAAGCCTTCTCATAAATCTTCTTGATTTCCCACTAGCTTGGGAATTTATGCAAATTTCCAAAATTTCTACATGCTAAGAATGTTCTAAAATTGTGATATTGCGTTGTCAGTTGCTTCCCCAACACAACAACTTGCCGAGTTATCGAGGTCAGAGGCCGATTGAATTGGGGGGGGGGGTTGGGGGTTGGCCCGTGGGTACCCTCCCTTGTCTTTAAAAATTTTGCTCTAAGGCCAAAGGCCTTTGGGCATTACAATGGGAAAAAGAGCCTCTGAACGGCTATGGCGATGGGGCAGCCACAGAGAGAGAGAGAGAGAGAGAGAGAGAGAGAGAGAGAGAGAGAGAGAGAGAGAGCTTCCACTCGTTGTGATGCTTCCCAATGCACGCGTCTGTTACGGGTCTTGACTCTTCGTCCCCTGCCCAATGCGGAGCTACAAAGCCACTCCCCGCGCGATATGGTGGTCGTGAACACGAGCTCCTTCCCCTTCTCAAGCAGCCCTGCACACGGGCTTCTCGGCTTTGACCTCCCCACGCTCAACAAGGGCTTCTCCCCACGGCTCTCCTCTTATGCATGAGCATGCAAAAAGCAACATGCAACCAGCGAGTCCATGACCTCTTAGGCCCCCAAAATAGCTTGCTCTGATACCAGTGTAAGACCCCTAGGAGCTACTTGAAAGAATCCTCCTCCCTACCTCCCTATTTTGTAGCCTCTTGGCCTAGCATTCCCTTCCCACTAGCAAGTGGCCCTTGGCCCCCGGTCCTTGATCCCCAGGGTTGCCCTTGGCATGACATAAAACCAAATCACCTGACCTAAAGACACTTTTGCTGGCCTTGGGCATATTTGCCAATTACAATCTACATACTCACACCATGTTTAATGCCGAGAACAATGTGAAGACGGGGGTAGCATGCCCACTCTGCATTCTCTATATGGCCTTCCAAATTTGTCAATAGTCCATAAATTCTTGATCATATGTTTGCCTCAGGTTTATCTATCATGGGGTGGAGGTGGATGGGATCAATGGTGCACATCAAAAGAGGCACGACTGTTTAATCCCGTGCATCGATCTTTAAAAACTAATCTCATGATCCCGAGATTAGTTTTAATCCCAAAATTTGTTTTTTTTAAATTTATAACCCCATGGCCTCGCATTCATTGCAAGAAACGCATGTGGGCGTAATGGTTAGGGTGTTGAGCTCTCATCTTGTTGGAAAGCGTTCAAATTGTGGGCACGAGAAGGTGGGACGTCTTGAGAGTGGACTCGTATCTCGAGATAAGTTTTCCATGCACTAATCTCGACATCGTGAGATTAGTTTTTACTGCGTGACAATCCAGATCCTCCATCGTCGATCCCACCGACCCACCCCATCGTAGATAAAGTTTAGAGGCAATAGGGTTAAACATTTGTGTGAAGAGAGAGAGAGAGAGAGAGAGAGAGAGAGAGAGAGAGTCCTAGCCTCCACGACTCACGAGTTTTGAGCTCAAGACGTGTTAAAAGAGGGAACCAACTTCCAAGCGTGATACACTCTCTCTCTCTCTCTCTCTCTCTCTCTCTCTCTCTCTGTGCATTATTGGAATCTTCAAAGGACAGTTTTCCGCTGGGTAGCTAATTCTCTCAGTTTTATTTTTATTTTTACTCCTCCATGTCTGTCTCGTCCGTCCATCTCTCTAGACTTTCCATTCCGCGAGGCTCTGACCGTCCGGCTTCTCTCTCTCTCTCTCTCTCTCTCTCTCTATTCTCGATTCTCGATTCTCGAGTCGACTTTCGATTCGCACAGGAACTTGGAAGCGGACACTGCTACCTCGAATCACCTGTGGGCTCCTAACAGCCAAAACCGAGAGAGAGAGAGAGAGAGAGAGAGAGAGAGAGAGTTTCAGGCGAGAAAGGGATAGTCCGGGCCCCAAGGATCCCCCAAAATTCCTGTTCTGAAGTAGCAGAGCTTGTTTTTTTCCCCTTGGAGAAAGTGGAATTTAATTAAAAAGAAGAAAGGCAATAAAGATACAATAGCCCACAGGTGGGATGGCTAAATACATCAGGCTAACAAGTCTCTCGTTCTCAGTCTAGAAGAATGGAAAAATTTAGGCACCATAAACTTCCATTGTTGCCATCTAAAATTACATTGGGTAAAGTCCCCAACTTATCATATTACAAAGTTTCCTGGCTGAGGCTTGTAGCTCATGCATGCATCAAGAGGCAGAGGGGAGTGAAGTAGCCGATTGATAACCGAAGCATTCCTTCGAAGCCATAAGTAGCCGATTGAAAACCGAAGCATTCCTTCGAAGCCATATAAACCATAGAATATATCCTCTCCATACGTTCCATAGGGGCACATTCAAACCTTTTCTATTACCGAGCAGAAGATCTTGAAATTCAAGGGTCCTACCACTAACATGAAGCACAATGAGTTGACATAAGTTGTTGATTGGTTGGTTGGTCTTGCAGTTGAACCAGCTGATTGCAGTCTTCAATTTGAACCTTACACCTGGAGCAGAATCCATTGTTGATTCTAGCTTTAGCAGCTTTGTTTCCCGACCAGACACCTTGGTGTATGATCAACCATAGAAGGACACAATGCTTTTTGGAATGTGGATAAGCCCACAAACATTTGAACATATATGGCGATTGTTTGGAGCTCCAATTAACCTTCCACTTCTAGTTGAGTTTACAAGGGATGTCTAGGTTTACATGGCTATGTTCAAGACTAGTCTTGCATTGCCAAAAATGTTAAATAAACCAGAGCGCATGAAGGCAAGAGATCTCTTGCATCCATTGGAGATTCCTAATGGTAAATGGGAAAATATCGAGCTATGGATTTCATTGTGGGTTTACCGACCATTGTACAAGATCATGACTCGGTATGGATGGTCGTAGACCAGTTGACTAAACTTTGCAAGTTTATTCCAACCAAATCCACAATGAAGACTCCAGAGAGAGAGAGAGAGAGAGAGAGAGAGAGAGAGAGAGAGAGAGAGAGAGCCAAGTTATTTGTGGACAATCTGTACCGATTGTATGGGTTTAACAATCACTTTTGGAGCGCTATGTTTAAACAATTGGGTACATAGGAATCCTAAGGTAAGACACAAAGTGTTTCTCTCTCAATACGCCAAGAAGCATAAACAGGGTATATGGAGAACTCCTCTTGAAGGGACTGGGGGGTCTTCAGCTGCCCATGAGAGATTAAATCTTCCCAAGTTGATATACTGAATTTAAAGCATCCGTGAGATCTTCTACATAAACGTTTCTTTGCTTGGGTTGCAAAAACTCCAAACCAAAAAGAGTTAAGGAGAAAAGAAGAATGATTAGATAAAAATTCTTTTGTAGGTCTGCAAGATTGTTTGATGGTGTTCCAGGCATTATATCCTGTAAACAAGTTTGGAACCAATAGGAAGAAAAGGAGCAGGAGAAAGTAACAGTTCGCTAAAAGATAACCTTGACCGGGCTTTGTATTTTTGAAGTTTGAACCTTGGGATATCCCTTCTGATAAGTGCAGCCTAGTAATCGTTGGAGCTGGCAAATCTAAGAATCCATTTAACCGTAAGTTTGGTGGAGATGAGCTCTAAGTCGAGGATGCCCAAACCTCCTTTTTATTTTGGGAGACAGCAGGTATTTGGAGATTTTCAATTGATCCATTTCACCACCCCAATGACCTGCTGAAGTTGACACTTAGCTAGGTTCCAATAAGACAAGAAATAGATTAGTGAGGGGAGCAAATAATGATTGAGAATGAAAGCTCTTGAGGAGATGTTTGATTGGTGAGACTGCCATCTGAATGTCTTCTATCTGAAGTTGGTCACAACCCATTCCCACCTCTATTCAAAGGAGACCTTGAAGCCCATTGGGATGCCAAGTAGTCTATAGACCCGCCCATTTGCAATTGGTTGACATCTAGAGGCTGTGATTATTTGTTGGGGAGCTTGCCCATTAGAAGATCTGTAACTAGTCTTAGAGTGATTGATGACATATACATTGGCTGTGCAAAAAGTATTCAGGCAATGCCAAAATTGCAAGTGATTGAGTATTGTTAGCCATAATTGAATTAGTGTCATCAACAAATTGTTGGAGAATTAGAGCTAGGGATCTTGATGCTCTTGACCTTTTAGAACTGCATCAACCAACCCAGAGCATTTGAACATATAGCATACAGTAAAGGAGCAATGTGACATCCTTGTCAAATAGACCTTTTTAGGGAAAAAACTTTAGCTAGTTCTCCATTGATAGAAATTTTAGCACATGCATTGACAAATAGGACTTGAATAAATGTGATGAACCTCTTTCCAAATCCTACGTCAAAAAGAGACTGGAAGATGAAGTCCCACTCAATTCTGTCATAAGCCTTGTCAAATCTATTTTGAAGAAGATAAAGTCTTGTTCACTGTCTTGAGCATATTCAACAACCTGCCAAAGTGTAATGATAGCATCAAGAATGTATCTCCCTTAACGATTCCTTTTTTAAAGGAAGGATAATCTGATTCATCAAAAGGCAAAAGTCAGACATTATTTTGGTCTCCGATTCCCTAAATCCTCCTTATTCGCCCTTTGATCTATTAGCTTGATGACTCCAATATTCATAGAGGTAGGAAGAGCTCCTAGTCTACAAGCTAGGAGATAAGGGGCACGTATTTCCTTAAACTCATTAAAAAATTCATTGGACAATCCATCCAAACCCCAAAGGTTTTACATTTTTTAAGCACTAAGTTTGCCACTTGCTTCTGTCTTTTTGAACTCGAAAGAACTTGTAAAAATTGCTCGTAAAGCACCTATTTTCTTACTTCTTTTGACTCCTGCAAGTATTGCAAAGGTCTCTGATTATGCTTACAAAGACACTCGTATCGTCAAAGACACCACATATGTAGAGCTCCACCAGAAGTTTCAAAGTACTGCGTTTCTTTAGACCTCGATAGCTTTTATCCCCTTCAAGCTCTTCAATAGTTTTCCCAGGAAAAAAAAGTCTTCAACAGTCCTTGCAATAAAATTGGAGAAAAATCCTTGTATCTTTGATGAAGTATGGAAGATATCTGAACAACTGCATTGATGTCAGAGCTCTTCTCTCGACGGCCTCCTCACCATGCTCCCGACTGGCTCCTCCTGTTGCACGTTCACACGCCTCTTTATCTGCAATTGAAGGTGCTCTCCTCTCAACGGCGGCCTCCTCCTGTTGCTTGATGGCGTCCTTGTCTCCCTGATTTTCTCGCTGCCCATCGCTCGGCAGCATCTACTCCTCAGGCTCGCCTCTGCTCATAGTGCTCAACCCTCGACAACATCTCCTCCTCAACTGCTTGTTGGCGGCTCTCCTCTCCCCGCTCGACGTCATGTTCTCAGCATGCGACTGCTTCTCAGCTTGCCAATGCTCCTCTTTCCTGCTCACCTTCAAGGCTCTGTCCACGTCTCCCTCAACAAGTGCTGCCCCTGCTCAAAAGCTTTCCCCCTCTACTGCTCGACGGCTTTCCCTCTCCACAGACGGTGCTCTGCCTTCACTTGCTAGGTCCTCCAAACGCCGCCAGCTCATCGGCTTTTTATTCTGCTCGTCTCCTTTTTTTAGCTACTTATTTTTTATAAATAGCCTTGCTTGGTTAAGCGGCCATTCACACTAAGCCCCAAACTCATCCATTGTGGCAATGCCCTTGCGAAGAGTCTATGACCAAAAAACTGATGAATGATTCCTTAATTGCAGCAACACTTCAATTTGCTCAATACCAAAGGTTGAAAGCAGAGAGGAATGCTACCTGTATAGGTTGGCAAAAGTCATTGAATTCAGATACAGTAAGGGCTATGCTCTAGCCACCAACGCCTATCACTGCAGAAAAGCTCTCTTCAAATTCTGGGGCTGTTTCATAGCCAAGAAACCATTTCGGACCTTTGATAACTTCAAACTCATTTGATGTGGGTTGCTCATCAGTAAAGTAGCACCTTATCAAAGCATTTTCGATCCTTGCCACCGCCATATTGGCCTTTGCTTGCTATCAATGTATTTCAAGTAACGTTGTCTTGTCACCCACTTCCATGCCTCTTTGGTCATGACCGTGTAGTCAACATACTTCAAATGTCACCATCTAGGGCAATAAAGTTTTCAAACCATGAAGTTTACTGCAATTGGCATACTCTATCTATCATCAATGGTACTTCAGAACACCACTTTGAAAACTCAACATGCTTTCGCCCAAAGACCTAAAAGAATCTTATCTATATTGTGCTTTTCTCCTAATAAAGGCAAAGCATCACGAAATCCACCCCCTCTGAACCTGCATATCCTCCGGTATGTGCCAACCATCTTCAAAAATCTGCAAGCATAAAATCTAACCACTGTCCACTGTAAGTATGTTGTGAATAACCTCTCAAGAATTTGACTTCAGGTAGACATAAACCTCCAAGATCGAAGGGAAAACTCAAAAGTTTTCCAACAATGAAGTAACCGTCCATCATTGTAAAACCTGTAAACCAACTGCCATAATCTGTTAGCATTCGAACTCTACCAGGATCATGCGGCATATAGATCAATTGCCATAGGGCCGATACATAACCATGTCCTCCTGGATCAAATGGCTTTAAATCCTTCTTAAACATGCTGATCATATCTTTGTTACATCCCATATAACCACATGTATCATTGCTTGATAGGAGATCAAAAAACTGAAGCAAATATTTAGTCACCCCTATCCATGGCATAAATGGTACTAAATTGACATCATCCCCTCTGGCATGGGAGGTATAAGCATGTAATAAGAAACCATCGATATCCATACCATCCGTATGTACCTGAAAAATTGTAGGTATGTCATCTCTGGTAAGCTTGAAATCCTCTAGAGCTTCATCAAGTATATTCACGAGTTCTCTATCATCTGCTTCTTTTTGTTGCTCTAAGTTGCCTATGAAATGCAAGCCTCGAACGTTGGAACTGATACTAAGCACTGAGTAATCGGTATACTTGGGTGCTTCAAGTTCACTTACCATCGGTTGAAAGTCAAGATCACAAAATATGCATGCATCAAGTGGTGAATCTAGCCCGTCATCCATATGCACATGTATATGATTGTAATTATGCACTTGTATGCGTCCCTCTGTAGATTCACCCAGCTCATCGAGCAGCAGATCTAGACTGTCCCATTTATACTCCTCCGCCTGTGGAGCTTCATCTGGTACAAATAAGCCGTGAAAATCTTCAACTTCATCAGATATGTCCTCTTGCACAGCCAGAACATGTACATCCACAGCTTCAATAGATAATTTCTCTAGCACATCCAAGCCATCTGAATCCTTGTGTATCTGTAGACCCTGTATATTGTCATCCTTATTCAATGGCATACCTGGATTTGTAGAATATGGAATCCCAAGCTTTACATAAACCATCTCTACAATCCCTTAATCATCTGCAATAACTTGTCATTTTCAAGCAGACACTCGTCTACAACAGCTTCAAGCTTGGATCGGATTTCTTTACAAATATTTGCAGAGGTGGTCATGTCAGCATTATCTCTTATATCTTCATCTAAATCCATGCAAGAATCAATGGTGGAAGTAGCTTCTAGGCGAGTAGGCTTTGAAAAACTTTCACCAATGGTTTTAAGATGGAATTGATTATTTACCCATGTTAGGTCACCTGAAGCATGATCCTCTGGGGCTAAATCTGATACTTGCAAAGCTGCATATGCTTTAGCTTTACTTCTTGCATGAATCGCCTCCCAAAATTCATCATAGCTAATTGTCTACAATTGATCTCCATCACCTTTACTGAAAGTAACCTGTTTCTGTTGATACATCTGCTCTATTTCCAAGGCTATATGCCGATCACCCACTTGTACAATTGCTTCTTCAAATTTTACCCAATTATCTTTATACATACCAATAAGCTCTTGTATTTGATCACGTAATTTTGGAGCTATTAACCGATCAAACTCCTTGATCATATGCTTAGTTGAAATACCCATAAGCTCCATCACTGACCTGTAGCATGCAAGATATCCATCACTATCATAACCGCCGAATGTACCTCTTTCAACATAAACCTTATCCAATGCTTCTTCCACTTTTGCTTGCTTCATCTCGGCTTCATCTGGAAGAGAAAATCCTCGCGATGATAAATCTGCTTGGCCCAAACCAAATTGCTCATAAGTAACCTGCTGCTAATGCTGCAAGAAGGCATCAAATAGTTGCATCATCTGTCGCATCATTTCTACTTGAGATGTCCTCGTCATCCTCTCTGCCAAAATTTCCCACCTCGGCTCGCTTCGCGTCGGGTTCACCAAAGATGTTGGGGGATTTTTATGTTCACGAGTTGAGCTGGGTCAGCACCGAGTTGCTCTTTGTGGGCAACAGTTAGAGAGAGAGATGCACAACACAAGAGAATATGGTGCAAAAGACGCTTATGGAAACCTTAAACTGAAGTACTTATTCAAAATCTGAACATAAAAGACTTGATCGTTGCAATAGGCAATTGAATGGTCGTAAATCTGCCAAGAACATGAGCGGAAGCACGGATACCAAAGCCTTACTGCTTCAATTCCTTTCCCTTGCTCTTCCTGGCCACTTGCAAGAGCACTAACTTTGCCGCTTGCTTCTGTCTTCTTTGAACTTGAAAGAACTTGTGAAAACTGCTCGTAAAGCACCTATTTTCTTACTTCTTTTGACTCTTGCTACTGATCTTTAAAATTGTTTGTACATTGTCGCGATCCTAAAGTACATCTATACTGCAAAGGTCCCTTCAGGCTCTTCATAGTTTTTCTAGGAAAAAAAAAGTCTTCAACAGCTCTTGCACTAAAGTTGGAGAAAAATCCTTGTATCTTTGATGAAGTATGAAAGATATCTGAACAACTGCATTGATGTCGGAGCTCTTCTCTAGACTGCCTCCTCACCATGCTGCCCACTGGCTCCTCCTATTGTGCATTCATACCTCCTCCTGTTGCTTGACGGCATCCTCATCTCCCTGCTTTTCTCACTGCCCGTCGGTCGGTAGCATTTCGTCCTCAGGCTCGCCTCTCGTAGTGCTCAGCCCTCGGCAGCATCTCCTTGTTGGCAGCTCTCCTCTCCCCGCTCGACGTCACGTTCTCAGCATGCGTCCCTCAACAGGTGCCACCCTTGCTCAAAAGCTTTCCCCCTCTGTTGCTCGACGGCTTTCCCTCTCCACAGACAACACTCTGCCTTCACTTGCCGGGTCCTCCAAACGCCGCCAGCTCGTCAGCTTTTTATTCTGCTGGTCTCCTTTTTTTAGCTACTCAATTTTTATAAACAGCCTTGCTTGCTTAAGCGGCCATTCACACCAAGCCCCAAACTCATCCATTGTGGCAATGCCCTTGCGAGGAGTTTATGACCAAAAAACTGATGAATGCTTCCTTAATTGCAGCAACGCTTCAATCTGCTCAATACCAGACGTTGGTCTCCGTACAAGCATAGAGGAATGCTACCTGTATTAGTTGGCAGAAGTCATTGAATTTAGATACAGTAAGGGCTATGCTCCAATCACCAACACCTATCATTGGAGAAAAGCTCTCTTTACACTTTGGGATTGTTTCAAGCCAAGAAACCATTTCGGACCTTTGATAACTTCAAACTCATTTGCTGCGGGTTGTTCATCAGTAAAGTAGCACCTTATCAAAGAATTTCCGATCCTTGCCACCGCCATATTGGCCTTTGCTTGCTATCAATGTATTTCAAGTAACGTCGTCACAGATAATAAACTACTGAAGCACCTCTTCACCTCCTTGAATTGCATCATATTGGGAATACTTGTCACCCACTTCCATGCCTCTTTGGTCATGACCATGTAGTCAACATACTTCAAATGTCACCATCTAGGGCAATAAAGTTCTCAAACCATGAAGTTTACTGCATTTGGCATATTCTATCTATCATCAATTGTCATAATAACTAATATCTAATTCTCCTAAATGATTTTCTCATGTTAAACTGATCATTTAATATGGAAAAGTACAAGGGGAGAAAAAGCTAGAATATTGGTTAAGTTGGCAGACCGATCATAGTAGGGATCCAAAGGAGGGAAAATAGGGATCCAAAGGGTGGGCCATCTGCAAAAGAGCAATGTGCAACAATGGGCTTCAAAGACCCTAAGGTTCAGCCCATTAAGACTTCCAAAATGTTAAGGTTCCAAAATTCAAAGGTTATGTTCAATGGTCAAACTCTAGGTAAATTGGATGCTTGTGGGAAGACTCAAAAGTCTTCCCACATCCCTATCCTTGAGGGGGCAAGCCCTTTTAGTAGGGGATGAGAGAGAAACACACACACACTCTTGCAAGATTCCTTTACACAAAGGGCATAGTGGCCACATGTCAGCTCCCTAGGCCAATTGTCCCCAAGGTGCATTCAAATCCTATTGGATTGCCATAGAGGTGGACCAATGAGAATTAGGCTAGAGTACATTTAGTTTAATTCATTTAAAAGCACTTGATAAAAGAACCAATAGAAATTAAGCTCTCTAGAAGACTATTGGACAGTCTCCCAAGGGATCCAATGAGCATTGAGCAGCCCAATGGCTTGCCTGATTCCTATTGGCCAGAAGACTAAGGGGTCCAATGAGAATTTAATTACATTATTTAAATACCTAAATCTCTCACAAAAGGGGAAAGGGAGACACATGTCACAAGGCTATCACTTATGCTTCTTAATTATCATTGGCTAAGCTTTGCAGGGTCCAATAGGATGCTAGCATGAGTAAAAAGCAAGAGGGGTCGACCAAGAGAGAGAGGGGGCTGATTTTGGCAAGGATTATCACAAACACACTCACACAATCTCATGTGTGGAGTAAAGAAGACTATCTCCTTCTCAAGCTTTAATGGAAATCTCATCATCTACTCCAAGCTTCTAAGAAAGGAGACCTACACCAACAACTCTTGGCTTTGTGATGCAAATCCAACCAAGAGCCAAGCTCTAATGCATGCTCATCTACTCTGCCATGCTAATTACTAAGCTATGCTAAGCCATTATAAGTGATTATGGGAGGAGACATACTTTTTTCTCATAAGAATACTCCTTCTTCCTCTCGATCTAATCTCATACCCCGCTAGCTCTCACCATCTTTGAATGTGTGTGAGGTCTTGGGTTTGAGAATGTGAGGGAATGATCTTGTGTTTAACAAGTGTGAGCTTGGTGCTTGAAGCTTCCATCTTCATTTCATCAGTAAGTTATTGAAGGAACACAAAGTATTATATTGTAAAATGTCTCCCTTGATGGGGGAAACCTATAATACAAAGCCTTTTGGAGGGGGGACCGGCTCCATGTAAATCCGGTCCTGAACTGTTGTCAATAGCTATAATTTCTCTCTCTTTTTGAAGTATTATTCATGCCTCTCTAGCTAGGTGTTATGCTTTTGTTGCTCTCTCCATCCAAGCACTATTGCTATGCTCATTAGGAATCTATTCTAATGAAATGCTCACTATGTCTATGTTATTTTTCGTTACACAAGTTATTAGACCATTAAATGTTACATCAATGGTACTTCAGAACACCACTTTGAAAACTCGACATGCTTTCGCCCAAAAACCTAAAAGAATCATATCTATATTGTGCTTTTCTCCTAGTAAATGCAAAGCATCACAACATCCACCCCCTCTGAACCTGCACATCCTCCGATATGTTCTAACCATCTTCAAAAGTCTGCAAGCATAAAATCTAACACTGTCCACTGTAAGCATGTTGTGAATAACCTCTCAAGAATTTGACTTCAGGTAGACATAAACCTCCAAGATCGAAGGGAAAACTCAAAATTTTTCCATCAATGCAGTGTAACCATCCATCATTGTAAAACCTGTAAACCAACTGCCATAATCTGTTAGCATCTCGAACTCTACCAGGATCATGCGGCATATAGATCAATTTCCATAGGGGAGATACATAACCATGTCCTCCTGGATCAAATGGCTTCAAATCCTTCTTAAACATGCTGATCATATCTTTGTAGCATCCCATATAACCACATGTATCACTGCTTGATAGGAGATCAAAACTACTATCCATGGCATAAATGGTACTAAATTGACATCATCCCCTCTAGCATGGGAGGTATAAGCATGTAATAAGAAACCATCTCTATCCATACCATTCGTATGTATCTGCAAAATTGTAGGTATGTCATCTCCAGTAAGCTTGAAATCCTCTAGAGCTTAATCAAGTATATTCACAAGTTCTCTATCATCTGCTTCTTTTTGTTGATCCATGCCTTTTTGGTCATGACCGTGTAGTCAACATACTTCAAATGTCACCATCCGGGGCAATAAAGTTCTCAAACCATGAAGTTTATTGCATTTGGCATACTCTATCTATCATTAATGGTACTTGAGAACACCACCTTGAAAACTCGACATGCTTTCGCCCTAAAAACTTAAAGAATTTTATCTATATTGTGCTTTTCTCCTAATAAACGCAAAGCATCACGACAATGTAATGCATGATATCCTCAAGCTCTGACATAGTATCAACATAAGAAATCTCTTCAAAGATTCCTAAAATCACATCATCTGATTCAAGCACATCACATCCTTGCAATTCACTTTGAATACTTGAAACGTATTGTTAGGTAAATTATTAAATTTTCAATAAGATACTGAACCCTCAGATGTCAATCCCAAAAAACCTGAAGATAAGGTTTATCTTGCGAGAACTTCTCCTCACTTGTGCCACCATAGTCTCACTGCTTTATAGTGGCACGCCAAGAACATCCTGAGCAAATCTGTGTTCTTTGAACTCTTTGCGTATCTTTGGCATTGGACGATCACGTAAACTGTCTTTGTTCCTGGCATGGTCAACACATATAGTTAAAAATTGAACCGCTTTCTTACCATCTCGGCTCCAAAGCATGGCATAGGCCGAGCCATCATCTAGCACCTTGGTTTCCATTCACACAACCATAATGTAGGGCTGTCCCAAAATCAGTGGGTAGGAGGAATGCTCCTGTATAAAGAAGTTTTTCTCATCATAGACATCCCCAATAGTTACTTTGACATTTGCACATGCACCGTAAAGATCGCTTGGAAGCATGTTGGCAACTCGAATCTGCCACCCATGGTCCACATCAATAGGCCACTTCCACTTCTTGTGCAAATTCTTCGCCATCAGATTGATTTTCGAACCATGGTCTATAAGGGCTAAGACCGGCTCCTCAATGTCTCCAAGCTTTACCACAATTTCAATCGTTGCTCTTGCCCAATGAGTCCTTGAAAAGTGACTTTTGGGTATAGTTTCTTCGTCTTCCCCGTCATTAAAATGCATGTTTCTTACCTTGGGTACAATCGGGTTTGAAACGACCATAGGCTTTGACTCTTCTTCTTCAAGATCTGCCAAACATTCTTCATAATCATCCAGAATTGCTTCAATGTGTTGAACCACTTGGCTCTTAACTGATTCTGGCTCTTGCTCACTCGGTATCTGTCGCTTTCTTTTTATAAAATCGATGATCTCCTCATGGAACTCGCACTTGGCAATCCCCAGAATATCCCCCAATGTGAGCTCCACTTTACTATTGCGGATACGCTCTTCAAAAACCTTCTTCAAATCTGTAGCCAATTCAATATCAGATTTAAGTTTAAACGACGGTCCCTTAGGCTTATCTTGCTTTGTCCTGTCGAGTCCTCCAGTAATTACACCAAATTCTTTTGAAATCATGGATTAACAGCGTGAATAACAATTCCACCTTCTGATCCTTCAAGGAACGTTGTTCTGTTGATAAAAACTGATCAAACTTCTTTTCAAATTCTCGTAACGGCTCTCGTGCAGATAAATTTTTACTCTTCTTCTGCACCCACTGTCATAAAACTCTGTCTGGTCACCCTTTGAGAATCTTCAAGGAAATATTCCTGTTGCAACGCCTTCTTGAAGTCCTGCCAATTTGGTCTTTGAGCTGCTTGAATTTCTTTAATCCCGGCCCTAAGTTCTAGCACTGCAATCAGATGAAACCCTTCCATTGAGTTTTGGTCTTCAATTCCATTATCTTCCATAGACTGCTCATAAAGATTGCAAAATTTTGAAATATCTCGGCCTTCAAACCGCTGCAACTTATCTATAACAGTTTACCGAGCTTTACGTTGCAGATTATGTTGTTGTTGGGCAGCCTGTTGCTGCTGCATGTACGCTGCAAACTACTGCATCATTTGCTGCATGGCTGCCTCTTGTGGTGTAGACATAGCCTTTAACTATTTTCCCACCCCGGCTCAGTTTTGAGTCAGGTTCACCAGGTTGTCGAGGGATATGGGTTTGAAATGTGAGCCAGGTCAGTGTCAGGCTACTGGCTGTGGGAAAATTGAGAGCCAAGAATTGTTGGGGGATATGGGTTTGAAACGTGAGCCAGGTCAACACCGGGCTACTATGTGTGGGAAAATTGAGAGCCAAGAATTGCCGCACCGCATAATATGGTAGTATGGTAGTTATAATTTACTTGGTAATGCTAACGATGCACAACAATCGCTTGTTGAAAATTGATAACACTGACAAAATTGATGCACAATTATTGAGGCACCTGTTACTTAATTCAAATGATGGTTTATGAGTTTAAACTCCTCTTACAATTTTCCCTGGGCTGTTAACGGCTCCGTGATTCTCCAAAACAGGTTATTTAAATCTAAGTTGATGTTGATGATCAATATTTCTCCTATGTTGGGCTTCTAGATTCAGTCCGCTTAACTTCGTCCCGTCTTCTTGAGTCCTGGCTTATCGAGCTCCCTTCAATTTGCTTCTTCAACTGAGTGCCCTTCCAATTGCTTCTTTAACTCTCCTTGCTTAGATCCGAAAGTGAGATCGAGAGAGAGAGAACTCCCTGATTAATTTTGAGAATGAGAGAAAGAGTCTCCCACTTGCCCCCTCTTCTCCGACTCCTTGCACCTTGAGATGGAGAGATAGAGTTTCTTGCTTGTATTCGAGAGCAAGAGAGATAGAGGTTTCTTGCTTGTATGTGAGAGCAAGAGAGAAAGAGTGTCTTCCCCTTGCTCATGCACGCCCCTTTTGTCTTCTCCTCCTTTATGTCTTGCCATTCCTCTCATTCTTGCTCAAGCACAAGAGAGATAGAGTTCCCTTTCCTCCCTTGCTCGTCCGAGAACAAGAGAGAGAGCGTGGCTTCCCCTTCCTTCTTCAAGCACGAGAGAGATAGAGATTTCCCGTCTTGCCCAAACAACAACTCATTGAGTTCTTTTTTCTCCTCAATAATCCCTCACAATACTCTTGGCTCCTTCCCCATATTCACTGCTATATATATCCCCCCCTAAGATTATCTTTCCCCCCTCCCTTAGCAACAATGGCACCGTCGTTGCTAGGGAGCATAAAAACCATCCCTCGATGATGTGGCAGCAAGTCAGGTGAGCAGCACGAAACCGGCCGGGGACAGGGTCCAAAAGGGGGCGCAATGGGGTGTTGGCGACTTCACGCTTCTTGGGCGACGTCAATGGAGCAGCACAACGCCCAACGCGAGCTCATCACTCCCCCTCCACACTGCCTACGCGTTGGTTGACGGCATAGCTTGTTTTTTCTTCCCTTCTTTCACAGTAAAAACCCTTCCTTTTAATTGGGTGGGCGGCCACTTTCTTAGGGCGGCCGTTTGGCCTTGGGCATCCTTTGGGTATGGGCTTCGACCAAGGCATTTCTCTGCTTAAAAGAAGCATCACATTTGGCATTCATAGTAACCAAGTCAATGCCTCGCATGACATCCTTCTCGAGCATCCCCTGTTGAGCAATCTCATCAGGAATTCTCTCACCCACAGCCTATTGGGTAAATCCCGCAATCAACACGCTCTAGGAGACGAAATTTCAGACAAAGAGCTCATCAAGAACTTTTTGTGCTTTCGTAAATAACCACTTCATTTGACATGCGAACAATCTCAGCATGAATTTTACTACGCATATCAGCATCTCGTATAATGCCATAGGCTTTTAAGATACATGTATAGGTGATGCATTTGTCGGAAGGCATTCCCTTCGCATTTGGTTAATTTCCCTAGAGCTTCCTTACCGCAACCAGGTTGGGTATATCTTGCAATCATTGTTCTGCATAAGATGACATTCTGAACAAACCTCACCGTTAGTCATTGTCGCCGAATTCAAGCATCAATTTCTTACAACTCCGGACTCCGATTGGCAATCTGTAAATTCCTTTAGCCTTCACTCATCATATAGTCTCCATAAAACCCCTTGCTAGGCTGTAAAATTCCCAGATGGCACACCGGCCAAGGCATCTGACCTAGCACGGAACTAGCCCTCGGGGAAACTTAAACTGGTAATAACTTGGCGACCACATCTCCGATTGCTGATCTGAAAAGACCGACGTGCTCCACAAAGTGAGCACCTCAGGCCCATGCATTCACTTCATCTCTGATCCTTTAGTTGCACTTGCCCAATCTGGTACGGATCTACATCAACTTAAACTTCAAACTGCAATAAGTTTTTCACCGTAGCTCCAATCGACAAGCCGTAAAGATAGGTTAGTAGAGCACTCCAAGCATTTCAGTTCTAGATTATAAACTCCCATATGTGCTTACTTTTGAAGGAGTACTAGCGGAGGTGCGACGCGAGAGAGAGAGAGTGCGAGAAGAAGAGCACGACGATATGGTGAACTCGCTCTACTGTTATGTGTAGAGCATAGTGAGTTCTTATTAGGTTTTTACAAAAGAATATGTGTACATACCTGGCGGCCCGCCCACTTACCTGGGCGACCACATTGGGCTTTATACCCCAACAACCTCCCACTTAAAGTCCAATGTGGTACTTTAAGTGTGAGAGAAGCTACTATACAAGCTAATATACAAGAGATGTAGAGAAGTGATGTACTACCCTACACCTAACTGCTTGCGAAAATGCGCAAAGCTCTCTAAGGGAAGTCCTTTTGTAAGTAGATCAACAAGATTTTCTGTGGTGTGAACTTTGACAAGCTGAAGTTGCTTATCCTCGAGCATTTCCCTGATGAAATGATGTTGGGGTATAGGCGCCTGTGCCTTGCCCGGCCGCCCAGAGTCTGGGCGCCCACTGACTTGTATACCTTATACATAGCATAAGTGTATAGGGGGCTGCTCACTCTTTTGAGTCTCCCCACCCATATCTGTGTGTCGTGTGTCTCCTTCTCTCGCTCACTCTCAGTCTGTGGTGCTCCCCGATCCCCTTCAATTGGTATCAGGGCTTCGCGACAGATGGAGTGCTATAGAGAAGTGAGCTTTCGGCTATGGTGAGCTCGCTTTTGGTGGAAGCTTGAGATCGGTGAGCAAACACCAGATATGTGCTCATGGAAGCTTGAGGGGAATTCCCAAGGTTGAGGGAAGAGTGTATTGCAAGTGTGTATGGTTATTTGCAGCCATACTTGTAGGAAGAATGCAGATTTTCATTTCCGCAGGTCATTTTTCGGGCCCCAAAAACAGTGTTTTTTGCATAACTTTTGCATACGGAATGCGATTTATGTGTGCGCTCCTTGCCGCACTGTCGAAGCAAGGGACTTGCCAATGCACCGTGTGCGAGCCACAAACGGCTCCAAGCACACAACAAGCCTAAACTAGCAAGCTCAAGGAAACAAAGGGTGTGTCACTCACCGCTCTACGCTCGCCTTCGTGGTGGATTCCTCGCCGCGATGAAGAAGAAGCTGCAGTCGTGCCGCGCTCAACCGCTTCGCCGCCGTCGTGCCTTCGTAATGCTCGATCGCACACACACTCTCCCTCTCTCTCTCTCTCACACACACACACACAAGGAGGTGAAGAAGAAGAAGATGGAGATGGAGCAAGAGCACTCTTCTATTGCACAAATGAGAGAATGAGTAAAAATTAGGTTTAGTTGGCTTTTATAGGAGCTCACCCCATTCACACTTGGGCGCCCATGCTTAACCAACTAATCCCTTGAATGTCCAAGTTAAAGTGCGCCTCTCATCGACGATCACTCTACCTTTCCCTATTGGTCCGACAAGCCCGGTACCTGACTCTAAATAATACAACGTTTATAGATCATAGGGTGTCCGTGTGCCGTGAGGGTTAACATGCCCCCCTTCTTGATGTAGATTCCGTCCTCGGAAGCTATTGAGTTGAAGCTGGTTCGTCGAGGTGGAAGAGCATTTGAGATGAATGCCCTTAGCCTGCTTTAGTCACTGCAAAATCAAACAACATTGGCACAGTAATTGCATTCTCTTAAAAAGCATATGCAGTTTTAGGTAGACAAATTGATTGGTCAAAGAATTTCAAACAATTTGTTAGCAATGAACATTAAATTGCAATCAAATGCATAAACAGATGTAAAGGTACTAAGAAAATTAAACAAGTCTGGGGTCGCTAATTTGACGGTCGAAAGGCACTAGAGATCGAATATTAATACCATGGGTAAGCTTCTTAATTTTCTGTGGTCAATTAAGTTGTTTAATCGCGAGAGCCAAGTATTCATGTTCGAGGGCTGACTAGAGGCTATATCTAGAAAACCTTGTAGTTAAGCTACCATAAAAGGAATTTCTCATGAAATCATCACCTGACTGATTACTTTTTCTTTGACCCCTCAAAGTCTTTTCACATTGATTCAATTATGATGTGTGTGCTTATTTTGTATGCCTTGGGTTTTTTTGCTTTTCAAGGAAAAGCGCCCACACTGGGAACCTCTAGGGCTCTAGTACCATAGGCAATACATGTGAGTGAAGTACCAATTTAAGCAGGGATTTCTCTTCCAGCTTAAAATTTTACATTGTGGCACTATGATTTTTTGTTTGTTCATTTTCAACATTTTAATTTTGTAACTTTGGGGGGTCATATAACACTGTTACCCTCCCCAGGCTCATAACATTAGTAAACTCCCTTTATAATACTTAAGATAAAGGTCAATAGGGTTAAGCCCACTAGAAAGCCCTAGTACATTTCATACAATGCTGCCTAAATCGGATTAAGAACCTAAGTAACCATTGCTTATTAGGAAGGCATTCCCCATGGTATTAAGAGAAGATTTCTAATACCTAGCTTGGTCAAACTAGCTTAGTCGGACTGCTTGATTTTTAAACCTTGACAAGTGATTATGACAAAACATTACATTGAATTAAATGTTTGATAGTAAGCAAATGCGCTGAGTATTAGGCTACCAATCACAATCAAAGCAGACAAACATGGATGCAAAAAGATAAGGGCAATGCTAATGGACATAAAACACCTGTTTGTGTTGATGGTCGCGCTTGATTTGAAGGTTCCATGAAGGTCCAAATCCTAACCACAGCACGTTCCTGTACACACTATGAAACACAAACAATACCTCTAGGAGGAACATTAGTGGGAAAAGAGAACTTCGCTAATCTCTCGACTCTAAAACAGAAACACTCCTATCGTACTAATCTTACTTACCCTCCATCACTCAAGTGATGAGGATCAAAGGTGTTTTATGGCATAGGTTTCTGTTTCACTGTACCAGATGTGACATGTGTAGGTCTGAGTCAATGTTTTGACTTTAATGTGCATACTCGTTTGCTAATTGCTCTTGCTCTTTATTTTTTTATTAAATTTTTTTTTTGTGAGTATAAAGCTTTATATGTACATTCCCTAAGATCGGAGATTAAGAGGTCAGGGAGAAAGGTTGAGAGGGAAACAAATGAATGATGACAGTCAGCAAACACTCCCCCCTTCCTTGGGTAGATCATACCATTTGAAATGAGCTTGTCACCCTTTGAAACCAATTGTTCCAGTTGGTAATAGGTGAGGATTTTTGCCAGTAGTTTTCTATTACCCTAGGTGCCTCGTCAAGCTGCAAGGGTGGTAAGGTACTCTCCCAGGATTGAACTTGAAGTGGTTCATCAGGTGATTCTTGAACACTGGGAGGTGTGGATTCTTTTGTAGCTTCATGGAGGTCCACTACTATAGATGGAGGCTGTGTAGAAGCTTTTACCTCTATGGATGTATTACATGAGGAGCTAGAATCTTCATGGGACTCCCCCCTTCCTGAGCTAGGTGGAACAAATCGTTCTTTCTTATGTACCCAAACTAGCTCGGGAGCGGGTGTGTAGCATTCTGTGATTTTTTTCTTTCCACGATCCTTGATTCGTTTTGGAGCTACGGGATTGGGCTCACTTGGGTCAGGTGATAGGTAAGAGCACAATCTACGTTTTGGCACCCAGATTTGATCATTTCCTTGATAGTAGCCTTGGGCTTCCAATAGTCGTTTAGGGATCCATCGCAACATTTTCTTACTTTTCTTGGAGCGAGTGGTACGTTTCTTACAAGGCTTCTGTTTTTTTAGCACTAGATATGGTCGCTAAAGAAGCTTTAGGGACCCACTTGTATGTTTTCTTCGTTACATTAGGATGAGTCTTGTCGGAAGCGATATGCATTGCTTGTAGCATATTTAAGGGTATAGGCATTTCATCCCCCTCAGGTGTTACCCAGGTCGTCCCCCTATTTCCCCAAGTGTCTATGGTTGATGCTAGGTGGACCCAATCCACATTGTCCGACTCAGTCATCCCAGGTAGGATATCCATATAAGGAGAATCTTGGCCAATGTCTCTATCCTTCTTACAAGTGTAACAATATTGTAGTGGGGCCGAGTGAACTGTGGTGTCAGAGCGATGATCAATAATGGTTTTACTCCCTAAGGGGTGTACCTTACCAGTCACCAAATCCACTCTAAGGACAGAGTCTTGGAATTGCAAATAGACATGATTTTTAGACCAATCATGAACCATTTGTGCTTCCCTCATGAATGGTCGTCCTAAAATCATTTCATATGACATAAGGTGTTTAGAGAAATCCATTACAATGAACGTATGTCGTACCTTGTGTCCTAGAACTTTGATCTTAAGATCCTTGAGCATCCCCATAGGTTTGGCTATGGTACCATTTGCCATCTTTACCACAATGTTAGTAACACTGAGGCGGGGTTTTCCCATGGATTCCCAACAATCTTTTGTAACGATGCTAACTCCTGCACCACCATCAAGAATTCCCTTTATAGTTAATCCCTTGGTAGTGATGGGTAGGGTCGCATTAGACTCGTCGCCTTCAAAATACTGCCCTAATTCGTTAATGGGTACCTCGATCACAGACTCGTGTCCATCTAAGTCAAGTGATTGCACATGATTTTCCTCATCAATCATAATCGAGTCAGGCCTATTTGGTTGCGCAAACTGCGGTAATCCCGTTCGTAGCTCTCCGTTAAGGAATGCTCGAAGTGCAAGGAATAACTCAGGATCTCCATACAGCTTTGCTATGATCGTGGTTCGGACCTCAGCAGACATGAAGTCCACTAGTTTGGCAACATTCATTGGCGTTTTGCAGGGTGTAGGTCCTTGACTAGGAACTGGTGAGGATGGAATCTCATATTCCTCAATGGGATCAGGTATTCCTTCGTTAAACGTCCTTTCCAACAAGAAGGGTGTATGCTCACTTTCTGATGTCCCGTCCTCACTCCCTTCTTGGATGATACTAGATATGGCTAACGGTCTATGGTTCATGTGGGGTGGATGAACTTGCATGGGAAACACTGTGTCATGAATTTTGACATGCATGGGTTCTGGTTCTAGTTTCCTTTGAGTCTTCTCCACTAAACCTCTTAGATGTTTCACCTGCTCAATCTCGTCTACTGGGTTTGGGTACGTCCCAATCTTCTTTTTATGATTCTTCCCTTTTTGCCCCTGCGGTTTATCTTGGGGGTCTTGGATTGGATTTGGAAACACTTGTGGTGTTTTCAGAGGCTCTTTATGATTTTCTCTTATTCGGTTTTCATTTGGTTCCATGTTACGGTTTTCTTTTTCGGTCTTTCTCTTTGTGGTATTGGTTCTAGTCTCCATTGTCTCGATTGAATCTGAATCATCCTCGAGGTCATTCATATATAAGGGGTCATCTCCTGTTCCTATGTTTGTTTTGGAACTTGGCTTTGAATTTTCCGTATTCTGTGACTTCTTCCTTCGTGTCTTCTTTTTCTTTGCTTGGATAACTGACGCGGTATCTCTCTCTTCGAGGATATGGCCTGGCCCTTGAAGCATGGACCGTGTAATCGCATAAGCGGGTGCGACGGGTGGTATTGGCGATGTCACACTAGCAATTTCGACCAAATTCAGGGGTGTGATTTTAGGCGCATTTGGGTTATAGGGGCATTGGGCAATCAAGTGATCTATGCCACAACGATTACATGTGAGTATTGGCATTGCAGACGTGCTCCCTTGATTCATTTTCATCTGTGCAGCATTCTTTTGCAGCCTAATAGGGCACTCCGCTGCTCGATGTGGTCCACCACACTCGTAGCATTGAAGAGGTGGCCTCCTAGCCTGGGTGTTGATATTTTGACCTCTGGATGCGACAGCAGCAGCTTGATAAACCGGCTTGACTTGCCCCCAACAATCTTCCATGTAGTATATAGGACACTCTTCCAATGTATCAAGACCGTAGGCAATACTAGTGTCTATTTCCTCCTCACAGCCATCTGCATAAGCATTTGATGGCTCGCAACCCACTTGGTTCATAGGGGCGACTCTTGGATGCGGGGGCTGCGGTCCTAGCACAGGAGGTGGTAGCGGTGTAGCTTGTACAACATTTTGAGATCTAGGGACCATGTGTTGCGGTAGTTGCTCAACAGGTGGAGTAGGCATCAATACAGGAGCTCGAGGCGCATCCGTTCAGGCTACAGGTGGTCTATTTGCCATCATACGTTTGATCATTAAACAATCCTTAGCTTGGTGACCATACCTACCACATGCGTTGCAAGTTCCATTAAATTTTACTCTAAACGTAGGGTACTCACTAGTGGTATGTGGACCTAAGCAAATGGAACACCATTGTTGCTCCCTTCTTGGATACATGTGACTATTTTGAGGGGGTCGATTATCCTTAAGAGACTCTTGGATTGCCTTGGTGAGGTCTGTCAAGAATGTCTCAAATACCTTTGGCTCATTGGCAATGGGCTTTGCAGTCATGGGTTCATACTCAATGGCTTGTGAGCTAGTGGATCTCGTGTCAGTAGACACCCTCATGCCTGCTATCATCAAGTTGTCCTCTAATTGGATTGCATTGGCAGTGACATCTTCCCAGGTTGTGATACCTCTAATCACTAGTCCATTATAGATTCCTTCATTCCTCAACCCTCGAATGAATCGATCAAGCAGTTGGTTATTGTTGAAGCGCTCATTTACAGGGCAGCGAGAGTTTAAGTGCTTTAGACGACTAATGAAGTCCCTTACTGACTCTCCTTCCTTACGTTCGGCCTTCTGTAGCTGAGATGCTACACCCCAAAGCACACCTTCTCGTATGTACTCCTTTAGGAACAACCTTCGAAGGGTAGGGTAGATTGTTTTCTCGTCCACCCTTAGGGTCCTATACCAATCTCCAGCCTTCCCACTTAATGTCAAGCTTAAGGCATTGCACTTATGTAGTTCGTTGCGTTCCCCTAAGGAATCACATACTTGTTCAAACACTTCAATGTGTTTCCTAGCATCTTCGTCCCCATTGAATTTTTGCATGAGTTTGGCAATTTGTACTGCCTTACTTCTAGGCTCTCTATCAGATGCATGACGCATATTTTCCGCGATAGATCGACCTATGGTTTGAGCAAACGCTGCCAAGTCACCTATGTGAGGAGGCAGGGCAGGTGAAGGTTCTCTTGGAATCATATGTGGGAGAGGGACGGGTGCCGGTCTTGGCATATGTGTGGATGATGCAGGATATGGAATATAACCGGGCATAGGTCCACTCGGATAAGGGCTAGGGAGCGGCACTCGAGGAGCGTAAACAAGTGGTACAATTGGAGGTGTGGGGGCCATGTGTGCATAAGGGGCTAGAGGCACATATGGTCGAGGCCCCATATTAGGTACTACGACACTAGGTAGTGGCACTGCGCTAACCGTAGATGTCATCGGTAATTCTCTGTCAGACTTATCCCTGGAGTGAGCACTGTGTTTTCCTTAATAGAGGGTTGAGCCAAGTTAGGGAAGCTAAAGTTTTCGCTCGGAGGCTCAGATTGCATAGAGACCCCAGGTGAAATGACGTAAGATGGGTCCATGGGGCTCATTAGAGGAGTCTCCATTTGTGATAGAGTAGGCTGTTGAGCCTTGCTCGTATCCAGAAATCTCATGGGGCCAGTTGAGAGTATATTTACCCCTCGGTTTTGCCTTTCTGATTGAATAATGCCATGGATAACATTACAGATCATTTTCTGTTGATCTTCGATGCTCATGGCACTAGAGGTGGATTGTACAATCTCTATCCATCCTACATGGTAGGCGTGGCCAGAGTGTAGATCCGTCAACACCTCAGTGTGGAGGTCGTATGTCCAATGATCATTAATGAACAATCCTTCTAGAGTCGACGTGTTAACAGTTTCTTGTGAGGTAGAAGCAATGTTGCTCCCCGTGGTTTTACTTGTCACCAACGGTACTCTAGAGGGAACTTCTGAAGGAGGCAGCTCAACAGGGCCTTCTTGGTAAGAAGTTGGTAGGATATCCACATGGACACTCTTTGGGGGTGTGGGGTCCACGTGCGATGTGAAAGGAGAGTCCACTTCCCCACCCCCTTCGTGTGCTTCATTTGCATCAGGTTTCGAGCGAGTAGCTCTACCTAATGTTTCCATGAAACGGCTAAACATACTAGTACTAGGCTGTGGAGCTTCGGGAGGTGCATGGCCTTCTCTCTCAGTGTTTTGGGTAGGGTATGCTTCCATGATTTCTGAGTCGGAGGAGGAATCACTAGCGGCTATTTTAGGGTCTTGGGTGGTGCTACCTTGTGTCCCCGCTGAGGGTCTAGAGCTTATCGTGGATGGGTAATGGGTGTCCGTATGAACAGAGGCACTACCAATGTGATCGTGCTCTAACACTCGTCCAGAGCGTAAGTGCATGTGCTTTTGATACCCTAAGGTGTCAAAAAGCTGCTCTAGGAGGCCTTGTGACTAATTTTTAGCGTGTTTTTTGTTTTTTTTTTGCTAGATTTTTTAGAGCGTGTCGTGGAATGGGCCGTGTGATAGCTCAAAACGAGCGTATCGGTCAGCGGGTCGTGCTGTGCTTTACAGCCCTCCGTTTGGTCACTCTATGCCCTCGGAATCCCTAAAACTGTCAATTTCCAGTAGGGAACTAGGCCCAAACTAGAAAGTCTAAGGGTGCAAGTGGGAAGAGAAAGGAGGAGAGTGGAGGACTTGTCCCACATGCTCTCATTCTCTCTTGAGGGAGTAGGGTATATATATAAGAGTGAATCCAGTATATATCATAAGACTGAGGACTGAGGCTTGGGCTTGGGCTTGGCCGAGCTTGGGCTTGGGCTTGGGCTTGGGAAAATGATCTCGATCCCGATCTATCTTTTATACAAACCAACCCGGGCTTAGGCTTAGGCTTGGGAAAATGATCCTGATCCCGATCTATCTTTTATACAAACCAACCCCTCCGTTTTAAGAGTCACGTTTTTTATTTTCGAAAAATTTCGCCGCCCGCTCACTCGCGTTTTTAATTTTCGCTTTTTTTTCTCTTTTTTTTTAAAATTATTTTTTTTCCGATGCAGAAAATACAGAAATTGAAAACGCAGAAATTGAAAATGCAGAAATGCAGAAAATTGAAAAAACGCAGAAAAGCAGAAAATTGCAGAAATTGAAAACGCAGAAATGCAGAAAATTGCAGAAATTGAAAACGCCGAACTTGAAAATGCAAAAATTGCAGAAATTGAAAAAACGCAGACAATAGCAGAAATTGAAACTTGACATCAAATGCAGAAAACGCAAAAAACAGAAATCTCCATACACTCCTTCCCTGCCTTTCCTATGATAGAAATTGCACCACAAGAAAGCGTAAAGTGCTAACCGAGCTTAGTGTAGGGCATATCCCCGGCAGCGGCGCCAAAAATGTGCGCTCCTTGCCGCACTGTCGAAGCAAGGGACTTGCCAATGCACCGTGTGCGAGCCACAAACGGCTCCAAGCACACAACAAGCCTAAACTAGCAAGCTCAAGGAAACAAAGGGTGTGTCACTCACCGCTCTACGCTCGCCTTCGTGGTGGATTCCTCGACGCGATGAAGAAGAAGCTGCAGTCGTGCCGCGCTCAACCGCTTCGCCGCCGTCGTGCCTTCGTAATGCTCGATCGCACACACACTCTCCCTCTCTCTCTCTCTCTCTCACACACACACAAGGAGGTGAAGAAGAAGAAGATGGAGATGGAGCAAGAGCACTCTTCTATTGCACAAATGAGAGAATGAGTAAAAATTAGGTTTAGTTGGCTTTTATAGGAGCTCACCCCATTCACACTTGGGCGCCCATGCTTAACCAACTAATCCCTTGAATGTCCAAGTTAAAGTGCGCCTCTCATCGACGATCACTCTACCTTTCCCTATTGGTCCGACAAGCCCGGTACCTGACTCTAAATAATACAACGTTTATAGATCATAGGGTGTCCGTGTGCCGTGAGGGTTAACATTATGCAAGGTTAAGGTGTAACCTGGGGTTTTGGCACGCTCCGGACGCAATGGTGATGTCCATTTGAGCTGATTTTGACCTCTGAAATTTCTGCAGTAGCAGCAAGTTTTTGCTGCGTTTTTGGGCTGAAAACAGTGTTTTTGGCATATTTTGCACACTCGGACTCGGATACATGTGATCCAGGAGTCTACCTTGGGGTTTTGGCATGCTCTGGACGCGCTCGTCATATCAGAATTTTAAAATTCTGAACGCTGAATTTTCTACGGCAGCAGTTGTTTATTGTGTGTCGAGGATTTCACACATGGCTTGCTCTCAAATGTGAGAGTGATATTTGCTGCAAGTTTCCTCACAGGTGGGAGGATACGATGTATTCCTTATGTGGTTTGATGCTCAGGGAGACTAATGTGATTGCATTTTGAGCTCGACAATGTATGTCTCGAGCATGTTTTTTGGCAGTCATCACAGGTAGAGCAGATATTTGTGTACTAGATTTGCAGGTGTTTGCAATGATGTATGCAAAGTGTGGAGATTGGTGCATGCATTTGGAGTGCGGTTTGATGCGCTTTGGTTGCTCATGGTTTTGAGCGTGCAGTCAGTTTGGTTACTGGTTTTGTGGCCGTTTTACTGACGAAACTCTTGCGAAATTTTCCCAGGAGTTTTATGCGTATCATTTATGCGATCTAGGTAGAGATTGCGGGTTGCACTCAGCATTTGCATGCGGTGTTCTCTGCAGGTGGGAGATTTGTATGTGTGTATGCATCGATACCGCATAGTGTGGGCTTGGTGATTAGCTCACGGTTTGACAGGCGTACAGTTATCTTGGCACACTCACAGGAGTGAGTATTGTGATGTATGCTTGTGTGGCTACGAGCTAGGTAGCCGGATTTGAGCACTAATGGCTTGAGGTTTTTCAGCAGGTTTCAGCTACAGGTTTACAAGTTTACAGGCAGGTTTGAGGGCTTATTTGGGTGCTGAATTTTCAGCCATTGTTTTCTCTTTGCAGGTGTCCATGTATGGCTCAGTTGTAGGCTGATTTGGGACACATTTGTGACTTGTATATGCAGCTGTTTAAGAGCTGAATTTTGGGGCTGATTTGCAGCCATATTTGCAGACTTTTGTTGATGCGATTCGAGCCAGTTTAGGGCTGATTTGGTTGACATTTGCTACTCATTGTTGGTTGCTCTTTTGCGAGCATTATGGTTGATTTTTCATTTGACTTCCAGCGTTATGGTCTGACACAGTTTGATGGTGCAGATTTTGTTGCTTGGAAGGAACATATGCTTGTTGCATTGGCGGATTTGGGGCAGGATAAACCCTTGCATGGTTTATCGGCGAAGCCCAAGTCTATGCGTGATGATGATTGGCAGGATCTTGATGAGTTAGCAATGTCTACGATTCGTTTGCATCTGGTTGAGTCTGTTGACTGGCAGGTCTCGAGGGAGACTACAACTCATTCTTTATGGCAGAGTTTACTTGCTATGTACGCGACATCCATGTCTACAGGGGAGTCTAGTCCCACTTCTATGTCCATGGGAGAGATTGATCCCACACGCAAGTCTCGATGGCATAGAGACTTGACATGTTGTCATTGTGGACATAGAGGGCACATTAGGCGTCGATGTTTCAGGCGTTTGAGACAACGGAGGCGACAGATTCGTGATGCAGATTTGGGCATGACAGATGCTAGTGAGATCAGTACGGTGGTTACTGAGTATGCTTGTGACGGCGATGTCACATTTACATCTAGCTTGTCTTCAGACGATCTTATGTCTACGGATTGCATATCGGATTGCACATTGTCTTCACATTGGTTACTAGATTCAAATGCTACTTTCCATGTCACGTCGCATCGTGAGTGGTTTAGCACGTTTTCTAGTGGGAGACTTGGTTGTGTGCACATGGCTGATGGTGCTGTGTATGACATTGAGGGTACAGGAGACGTATGTTTGTCCTTGCCCAGTGGTATGAGATTTACCCTGCGTCATGTGCATTATGTGCCAGATCTGAGACGGGATTTGATCTCAGTCAGACAGTTACGGGATAGTGGATGTCAGATTTCGCTACGAGAGCGAGATTTTGTGATGCATTTGGGTTCGCTAGTGATTGCGAGAGGTGCCAGGAGTGGTACAGGTTACCCATTGCATGTGGATCACGCGAGAGACGGTGTTGTCTCTGTGATCATGCAGCCAGGTAGAGAGCGAGAGAGCAGGCGAGTCTCTTTTGCTTGTGGGTTGCAGGATGCTTTGCATGGAGTGCAGAGTAGTGAGATCGTTGTGCACACGGTTGGGGCACGACTTGAGCAGTCACACAGAGAGGTGACAGAGTCAGACATGCATGCTTTGCTAGTGACTGAGCAAAGCAGAGAGTCAGTTGTGCGAGATACTTCTATGCAGGATGGACAAGTAGAGCGGTCTTGCTCTAGTGAGTCACAACTGGAGGACGTTGTGCAAGAGTCTATGCATACGGAGTTAGAGCATGAGAGCTCTAGTGAGTCACAGCAGATTGAGTGGTCATGTTTGCAGTGGATGATTGCAGAGGAGACTGAGATGTCAGCGATTATGTAGTCATTCCTTTCTATGCTCGACAGTGAGCATGGGGATATAGTTGTGCAGGATATGTCTTCCAGCAGACACCTAGAGCAGTTGGTTTGCTCTGAGGTTGCACGACAGGTTGATGCGTCTTTTGCGGATAGTCAGGAGATGCATGTGGCTGACACACCTTGTTAGTCAGAGATGCCTATTGCCAGGGATATATATGTTGATGCATGCTCCGTAGAGCTAGCAGGGCCCGCTAGCATTGCATCGGCATTCGGTGGTCTAATGTATGAGATGCTGATCTTGAGACCAGATATCGCAGCTGCAGTGGGAGCATTTGCAGTTGGGGTTGTCAGTCGTCTGTTGACTGATGATGGCATAGTGCACGAGGGAGATATGCAGGTATTGCGTACATACTTGCAGTACGTGTGCGGTACGTCTGGTGGTGTATGGACTTACACGGGAGCAGGACAGCTGGATGCACACGATCACAGCCAGCCAGTGGGCATCGGTTGAGAGCGGTTTCTCTCGCCTTTTGTAGTCTTTAGACTGATTCTCTTGCTTAAAGGCACAATCGCCTTTAAGTGGGAGGTTGTTGGGGTATAGGCGCCTGTGCCTTGCCCGGCCGCCCAGAGTCTGGGCGCCCACTGACTTGTATACCTTATACATAGCATAAGTGTATAGGGGGCTGCTCACTCTTTTGAGTCTCCCCACCCATATCTGTGTGTCGTGTGTCTCCTTCTCTCGCTCACTCTCCGTCTGTGGTGTTCCCCGATCCCCTTCAAATGATACTTCACATCCACATGCTTTGTCTTTGAGTGATAAATTGGATTGCGAGCCAATTGTATAGCACTTTGACTATCACAATATAACACAGGCATCTCATCTCTTCTTTGATTCCCAAATCTGTTACTAGTCGATTAAGCCAAATTGATTCTTTGCATGCCTCTGATGCTACAACATATTTAGCCTCTGTAGTAGACTAAGTAACACAATCTTGTAATCTAGAACGCCATGATACTGCTCCACCAGCCAATGTAAAGACATACCCTGACGTAGACCTTCGGTTGTCTAAGTCACCTGCATAATCTGAGTCCGTAAAACCCTTTACACTTAGCTCCTGACTCCCATAGCATATACGCATACTCTTTGTAGCTTTCAGGTATCTCAATATTCCTTTCACTGCCTCCCAATGTTTCTTGCCTGGGTTTGACATGTATCAACTTACTACTCCCACTGCAAATGCAATGTCTGGGCGAGTAGCAATCATTGCATACATCAAACTACCCACTGCAGACGCATATAGAATCTTATCCATTTCAGCCTGTTCTTCCTCAGACACAGGACAATCTTGTTTGCTAAGTTTCACATATGGTGGCAATGGAACACTCAGTGCCTTTCCCTTCTCCATATTGAAACGTTGCAAAACCTTGTCAATATACTCTGTTTGAGATAACCAAATCAACTTCTTTGATCTGTCTCTCTCAATGCGCATACCAAGTATATGACTTGCCTCACCCATGTCTTTCATGTCAAACGATTTTGCCATCTTTGACTTCAAAGCTGAAATTTCTTCCAAGTGCTTGCCAGCAATCAGCATGTCATCCACATACAAAATAAGGATCAGCCAACTACCATCCTTAGCCTTCTTTGTATATAGACAGTGATCGAACTCACTACGTTTGTAGCCTTGAGAAAGCATAAACTTGTGGAATTTATGGTAACATGCCCTCGGTGATTTTTTTAAGCCATAAAGGCTCTTTAACAACTGGCATACCCAATCTTCCTTGCCTTTCTCAACAAACCCTTCTGGCTGCTGCATGTAAATTTCCACATCTAAATCACCATGCAAGAACGTTGTCTTGACATCCATTTCGTGCAACACCAAATCTAATATGGCAACCAATGCAAGAAAGCATCTCAATGTAGTCATCTTGACCACCAGAGAGAAGACTTCATCAAAGTCAATGCCTTGTTCTTGCTTAAAGCCCTTGGCAACAAGCCTTGCTTTGTACTTTGGCTGACTATCATGAGCGGTGATCTTATACCTGTAAACCCATTTACAAGGTAGAGCCTTTTTGCCCTGTGGTAATTTAACTAGCTTCCATGTCTTGTTTTTATGCAGAGCTGTCATCTCTGACTGCATGGCCAATTGCCAATTCCCGGAGTCCTTCATTTGCACTGCTTCCTTGTAACATGAAGGCTCATTGCAATCAGTCAACATGACATAGTTCATAGATGGAACAAACCTATCAGGAGGTCGCGTGACACGTCCAGATCTACGCACAATAGGTGGCTCAGGCTCAGCCACAACCTATGGTTCCACTCTATCTTGTCCTTGCTCCTCTTGAGCCCTGACATTTTGTCTTGCACGTGCAGGTCCATCTTCTTGGAAGACAACTCTTCTAATCTCCTCAACCCTCTCTGGTTTAGAATGATATTTGGATTCATTAAAGTGAACATCATTGCTGCGGACAACCTTTCTGGATTCGGGATCCCAAAGTCTGTACCCCATCTCACCAGAATTACCATAGCCTAGAAAGATGCACTTTCTACTCTTTGGCTCAAGTTTGTTCCTAGATTCCTTTGGAACGTGAGTATATGCCTCACAGCCAAAGACTCTGAGATGTTTGTATGAGGGCATTTTTCCTGACCATACCATCTATGGCACTGAATCCTTCTGCAAAACCTTGCTAGGAGATCTATTTACAAGATGAACAGCTACTGATACAGCTTCAGCCCAAAACCCATTTGGCAGCTGTGCATTAGACAACATACTTCTGACCTTCTCTTGTATGGTCCTATTCATCCTCTCAGCAACACCATTTTGAGGAGGATTGTAAGGAGCAGTAAGTTCACGTTTTATACCTTTTGACTCACAAAAGTCCTGAAAGGACTTTGAAACATACTCTCCACCATTGTCAGTGCGTAAGCATTTAAGCTTCTTGCCACTCTGATTCTCCACAAGTGTCACAAACGTTTTGAAAACACTAAACGCTTCATCCTTGTGCTTGAGAAAGTAAACCCATACTTTCCTCGAGTAATCATCTATAAATGTCATAAAGTAAGAAGCTCCCCCTAGAGATAGGTTAGGCATAGGTCCACACAAATCACTATGAACAAGTGCCAACTGTGTATCTCTTCTACTGCTTCTATGCTTATGTGGCTGCTGTGCTTTCTTACCATACAGACAATGTTCACAGAATTCAAAATCATTGAATGAAAAGCCAGGCAAATAACCAGAACGAGACAAGATTTCCATTCCCTTCTTGGACATATGTCCTAACCGGCTATGCCACAAAGAAACGTTCGGCTGCTCGGTTACATTGATTACATTTTTAGAGACATTTGATACATAAATCATGTAAAGTCCTCCCGACTTTACTCCATGTGCTACTGTCATAGAACCCTTGGATATCTTCCACATGTTCTGTCCAAAAGTGGTGACGTAGCCAGCATCATCAAGTAAACTTGTGCTGATCAAGCTCTTTGTAATTGCGGGAATATGTCTCACATTCTTCAGCATGAAAGAAGAGCCATTCTGAAACTTCAATTGAACATCTCCAACACCTAAGATCTCACATGTCTGCCCATTGCCTAGCCGAACATGATATTTAGTGGTCACATAAGACGTAAACCACTCCTTGTTTGGAGACACATGAAGTGATGCCCCTGAGTCTATAATCCAGTCACTCAGTGCATTTCCATGAGATGCTGTAAGAAGAGCTGAGTCCATTGTATTCTTCAAGAAGTAGATGTCTCCTGACACTAGACTGTCATCCTCTGCAACAGTGTTGGTCACATTTATTTCTTGGATCTTCACTGAGGACTTGTTCTTCTCACCATGGTCTTCAGCTTTCTCTTTGCCTTTTTCTGCTTTCCATTCTCTGCAGTCTCTTTTCATGTGACCCTTCTTGCCACAATGGTAGCATTCTATGTCACTCTTGCCTTTAGCACTGCGGGACTTGCTACGAGACTGATTCCTCTTTCCACCTTTGTACTTTTGTTTGGTCCTTCCCCTGACAACTAAGGTTGTTCCTTTGCCTTTGTCCATTTTCTTTCTATTGGTTTCTTCAGTAAGCAGACTTCCTTCTACACCTGCTATGTTCAAACCATCTGGAGGTGCAGAATTACTCAAAGCTGTGCGAAAAGTGTCCCAACTTTCCGGCAATGTGATCAACAGGAACATAGCTCTAACAGGTTCATCAAACTTGACACCTTGAGCTGACAACTGACTATAGATTGTGTTGAATTCATTCAGATGATTGGACATAGGTGTCCCTTCTTTCATCTTCAAGTCAACAAGCTTCTTAAGCCAGTATACCTGTGAAGCTGCACTATGCTTCTCATAAAGATCACTCAGCTTTAACCATGCTTGATAAGCCGACATCTCATCTGCTACATTGAAGTAAATGCTTTCTGCCAAAGTCAGCATAATGGTAGAAAGTGCCAATTCATCCATTTCTCTCCATTCATCTTCGTCCATATCTTCTGGTTTTATCCCCTTGAGCTTTATAGGTTTTATCTGCTTCTTTTGTACCAACACGTGCCAAATCTGCTTCTTCCACAATGGGAAATTGGTTCCATCCAGCTTCTTGATATTGTAAAGAGCAGTGTCCTGTGATCCAGCCATAGCTACGCTTCACAGTAGTTTACTTTCCTAGGAAAAATTCGGCAGAGTTTTCCCTGTAAACTGACCTGTGAACCAATATCAACCTGTCAAATGAACCAAGAAAGCTTCAGATTCTGCAGAAATTTTGGCAGAGTCTCCTTTGTAAAATGGCTCTGGTGTACTAAAAACAGACCAAAAAACAGCTCAAAAAAACCATTGTCTCTCTAACACTGTAAGCTGTGGGTAAACATGTCTTGCACCTGTACTGTCTCTGACTGTCCTGTCACTGTCCTGTAAGCATAGACTGCGACAATGCCTCAACGGCAGTAAAGCAAAGATGCAATCCCAACTGTCTAACTCACAGTCAATACATCCTAGCTGCCTATCTAAGGGTGCTCGAGGGATCGCTCCAAGACCTGTATCACCGAAAGGATCTCAACATTTGAGAATCCCCCAGCTCAATAAAACCTCACTCGACCCTCAACAAAGGCTGCAGTAAATCTGACAGTACATAGACTTCCCACAAAGTCATACATCCACAAATTTCCCACTGTATGCTGTAACCGCTGCGGCGGTTGTTTGCTGTGTGACTCACAGCCAGCAAACCCTCAACAGACATACATCATCTCTGACAATACATCCCATGTGGAAGTACCTGCAATGTCAGGATGAAATGTGAAATATCAAGCAGCAAACACAAGCTACCTGATGAACTAGTGGATGTCGCCTACAGTCTGTGTGTAGATGCGCCCGTGTCGTATGTGACACGCCTCCAAGAACTGTGAGCCGTCCTTCGATGTGTAGACAGCCACAAATCAACACTCTGGGAGTGTCGATATCCTCAGCACCTGCAGTCGTAGGCCGTAAACCCCAAATTTGCAGAGTCGGATTTGCACCCGCTGAGACCACGTAGTCGAAAATGGCCTGCGCAGACCTTTGTCGAAGCCGAACGGTGGCCGAGATGACCTCAGAATGAAATTCTGAGCACACCAAGCCTTACGGGATTGCCCACAAGATTTGGGGCCGTGTCTTTGCCTATCGAATTTCACTCCAATCTGAGTTGGTGACTCTAGCCTCCTGCAGTGCTGCCCCGAGCCTCGATTTGAGCTCTGATACCAGTTGAAGGAGTACGAGCGGAGGTGCGACACGAGAGAGAGTGCGAGAAAAAGAGCACGACGATATGGTGAACTCGCTCTACTGTAATGTGTAGAGCATAGTGAGTTCTTATTAGGTTTTTACAAAAGAATATGTGTACATACCTGGCGGCCCGCCCACTTACCTGGGCGACCACATTGGGCTTTATACCCCAACAACTTCAAGCATACTCTTTTTTAGCATCATTAAGGAATCTTTTGCTATTTAAGCCGCATCTGGTATACATTACTCATAAAGGTAGCTTGTCACTAAGCCTTGAACAGTGATTATCCATCAAGTAAGCTTCAAATAAGTTCGACGTGCATCTTTCTGGTATCTTTCCTAGCATGGGAGAGGAGCTGCACGACATCTAGATTTGACCTGCTACTCTGGAATCAATATTTACACACAAAGTGGCTACATTAGCTCTAAAAAATAACAGAGTACAAATATGGTGTTTGGTTACATGTCCAACGAGGTGGATGCCAGTTCGGTCAATCCACTAACATTCCCCCCTTCCTAGCTCATATTATCCCTTGGACACGATCATGTGCAGTCTTGCCTTTAGCTTTGTCTTCAAGGTTGATCTTTAGTTTGGGAAGTTCTTTGTTGTTGATGACGCTCCCCCCTTCTCCATGTAGGGAGAGCTCCCTCTACTTCATTGGGCTAGAGATGGGTGCCACCATGAAACCATTACACAGAGCAGGTTGAAATTCCATGTCCCTCCCAATCCCCAAGGGGAAAGGGGGGGAGAGAGGAGATGTAAGACTGCCACTTTCTAGAGAGTGAATGAGGTAGGATAAGGATAGAGAGTGGGGCGAGGAAGTCGAGGAGGCCGTATGAGGTCATAAACAAGGGACAGAGCCAAAAAATGCCAGTCCTTCCCCTTCCTCTTTCCTTTTACAAAGCACCTCTTACCTCTTCGTAGCATAGCTTGTTGTGGTGGATAGTGCTATGCTCTCTCCTGAGTCCTTTGACCTCTCTCTCCCTCTCGACTCTCTATTGTACACACCACATACTACCTACATAGTCCAAAAAAAGGACATATCTAAAGCCTCCCATTTTTTTAGTCAACATTTAAAGGATTTTTTTATTTTTGGCCTGCCCCAAAGGGGTAAGGCCTTAGTGATGTCTCCCCTTTTTGGTAATAAAAAAGGAGAGTTTTTTTAAAATGCAATTTTTTTTAAATCGGTGAATAACCTAGTGGACACTCATTGTTGTAAGAACGTTGTAAAGAAAATGATGAAGCATTGATCCGGACTCTAAAAATGATGCGAATGTGGAATTAGCAGAGAATTATGTGAACGTGGAATTATCCTGGTCACACTACGCGATGCAAATACCTCCCACTTCTTTTTTCATGCCCAGTGGCAATTGCGCGCGCACACACACACGCCTAAAATTGGAGCTCCACATGAACTAGAGGTCAACTCTATATTCTCTCTCTCTCTCTCTCTCTCTCTCTCTCTCTATATATATATATATATATATATATATATATATATATATAGATATAAAATAGTTAGGCGAGTGTATGCATGTGCGGTTAAGTCATCAGAGAAGTGAGGAGCACGAGTTTGATACGAAACACAAAAAAGCCGATACTTGTATGGTTGCTAATGTGAAATAACTTGTTTAGGGAGTAGCGATCCTTTAATAGACTTTTGAAAAGAGGAGATGTAGGGATAGGTACCAGCAAAAGGCAAATGTCCGGACTCTGAAAGAAGCCAATGTTGGACTTTTGGTGAGTTCACATCACCAATGCTACTTGCAATTACATAACCACTCTTTGACCTGTTATCATTCAAGGTAGTGATCCATCTTTTGGTGGTTTTAGAGGTCATGAAATTGGAATGAAGTTGCCTCCATTCACCAACTTTGGCATCACTATTGTGTACCAGCGTGGCTCCACACCGGCAGAATGATTGCAAGAGTTGCTGCGTTCTTTCATGGGCCACCCTCAACACTATCTCACACGCACGTGGGTTGGATGGGATCAATGGCCCATGCGTTTTTTGGGGAGCGCAAACATCGTGGACCGTTGATCTCGTGGCGCGTCCCGAATTTACCCATTTGCTTGAATTTACATAAGCCGCTTCGAATTTACACAAAGACGGGTTTATTATAAAACTCCCCCTTCTCCCATTGCTTGCAACGAGCACACGCATGTGAGGTGGTTAAGGTGATAGCCTTGCAAAGGTGGCATCCGGATGAGAGGGGGAGGGGGGGCGGAGGCGCCCGAATTGACAAGTTTTGGTGCGCTCGAATTTACCTGTTTTCTCGAATTTACATAAGTCGCATTGGACGGCTCATATCGCACCCGATCTCCGAAATGGGTGTGAGCCATTGATCCCATCTAGACCATGCCCGTATGAAATAGTGAGGAGGATGGGCCACCAACATTGAGGGAAGCTCTTGGAGATGAGCACCACCCTTTTGATGGCGGCGACGTTGATTTTGGGGGGGAGTTTTGGCCCGGAGGCAGGCTGACGTTGTGTTTTGTATCCAGAAAGTTGTTGAAGGTGGGCTTCCATGATTGCAGAGATGACTGTTGAAAAAGGGCGAAACCATGGTGGCTCATGTGCATGTGCGAATCCAAGGAGAGGAGTGGACGGCAAATGCTCGCCAGCTTGAGTCACTTAGTTAAAGTGAAAATCTCTCTACTAAGACCCCCCATCTATACTAATAGATAAAAGCAGAGGGGATTCCGCCCCCCCCCCCCCCCCGCCACGCGTCACTGTTTGCTTCATCCGGCGCCCTCGCGGCAGTGGCGTCTGAGCCAAACTGAGACAGCGGGATCGGCGCAGGCGGAGAGAGAGGAGAGAGAGAGAGGCGGCGAAGCCGCCGGCCACACTAGTGCTCTTAAAATTTTAGCGAATTTAAGGCTTAGCGTGTTTTCTTTCTTAGTCCCGTTATACTCTTGTGAAAACTAACACTCGATTTAAATAAAAACAAAGGAGAACGTGGGCTTTCACTTTTTCTTCAATTTAATGGGAATCACACTAGATCCCTTGAGTTTAGGCAAAGAGGAGAAGGTGTGCCTTGCGAGTTGGCATGCAAACAGAAAAGGGGATGGAGGCGCTCTCATGTGTCGTGCGAAGTTGGAATCGAAAAGGGTGATTTTTTTTCTATGCAGAGAGACTCGTGTAGGGTGCAAGGAGCTGAATGCGATGTGCGTGGGAGCATCACAATCTCTCTATTGCGCTCATCTTCAGAGGAATCTGCATATGCATGTGTGTCTGTCGCTCTCGTCTAGAGTAGCACAATCTCTCTCTCTCTCTCTCTCTCTCTCTCTCTCTCTCTCTCTCTCTCTTTTGCGAGGCAAAGTGCATCAACTATGGGAGTTGGATTTGATTTTGGGTTGCCAGTTATGGCAATTTTTGGGGAGGCGGTCGATTGCAGGAGATTGAGCCTACACGAGATTGAGCGTGCCCAAGTCGAGTGGAGTGCAAGTGGGATGGACTGCAAGGAGGAGGCGAAGACCAGAGAGAGAAGAATGATGGAGGGCAAGCGATGGTGGGTTGTATCTGCGACCAGGATTTCAAGCAAGCGATTGGGGAAGAAAGGCGCAGCTAGTGAATCAATGCTCCTTGAGGTCCAAGGACGAGGATAGACATGAGAAGGCGTGGAGGAATGGCTACATCCAAACGACTGAGGGTGTGAATGTTGTTGAAAACGGGGGACAAAGGGACTTTTGCTTTTAAAATTGTTAAGAGATATGGAATCTTTTTGTAACGTAATTAATTAATGGATTCAATGTAGACCAGTAGATAATCTTGGAGAGCTTTCAAGTTTCTAAATCTCATTGGTTGATCATGGTAGTATCTTTGATACAAAGAAAAATGTATTATATCACTACTATTTTCTAGGGTGTTGTCCCTTTCATATTAGTAATATCATAAGTAGGTGGTGACAATTTTGGACCTATTGCTACTATGTGGAATCTTAGAAGATATCTTAAGTTTTATGGAAGAGAAAGGATCATAAAAGCTTAGAAGATATCTTAAGTTTTTCTTGGGGTGCATTTGAAAGAAAAGTTAAGTTTTCCTTGGAGGTGCATTCAAAGGAAAGGAAAATACGTTGATTCAAGCACATAGTATATCTTTAGGATTTGCGTAGAGGTCTGGTCTACAGATGGGAGTGAGGTGGGGAGAGTCCCCTGCTATAGGGGTGCCCTCGAGGGAGGGAGCTTTTGTAAACGAGACACTACCATACACTACACACATACACACTACACTCACACACACACACACACACACACACTATACCCCATATGCACACTATCCCATACCGATACACCTACGATACACTACACACCTACACATACACACCCTTGTGTTACATGCTAGTAGCATGAACCCTAATCACATAATCACAACACCATCACCATCACCATGCACAAAAATGAGCACCATATCTCAACACACTTGTAATGAAGGATTGAAGGCACGATTTCAAGAAGAAGAATGATAGCTACACTCATGATATTCCTCGCCATCAACTCCCATCCCTCCATTATGCATCCTACGGTCTTGTCCCCTTCTCATCTTCTTGCCCATGCTACCTATTGTATTCATCTTTTGCAAGCAATCAACACACTCCATCTTGGTGCCATACCTTATGTCGTTTGGGATTCACTTCGTTGTGAGTATGGTTTATGCTTTTTCTTTCCATTTTGCTTATGTTGAGGTGTGCAAATTCTCCACTATACACGCACTCGCTCTCTCCCTCTCATATTCCTATCATCTTGCTACTTGCATCTTAAGGTGTGTAGATTTTCCACCTCTGGTATGAGAAGTGAGCATACTTGCATGTTTCCCTTACCTCATTATCTTCCTTACTACATGCACGAGTAGCAAGCCCATTCTCACTCACTCACCATTCCTTTCATTTTGTTTTCTGACCACCCCATCCTACACTTGGGCGTGGATCTTGAAATTGTTTTCCATGGCATGTTTGATTGCGTATATGTATGCGTCCTAACCGCATATCTTGCTAGGTGGTGCCTCTATTGTGTACCTCCCATAATGAGGCCATCGTGCATAGTCTTGGTGTAGAGGCCACCCGGTCTGTTTTGCACTTTCGCTTCTTAGCATCATTGATGCATTGGGGCTAACCATTGAATTCAAGAGCATCAATGATTAAAGCACAATCTTCAAAAAACATTACACATCAAAAGAAGTTTTTGACATTTCTCCATGTGGAAAAGGGTTTTTCCAATCACTTTTCCTTGAATGTTCACCATCATGAACAACTTCTTAGGATGGGCCGTATACCTAGTGAGTGCTTACCTAGGTGCCATTGGGATAGCCCCCCTCCAACATTGTAGATCTATGTGTTGGATCTCAAAAAATCAATTAGTGCTAAGTTTTGTTGAGGAGACAAGTTGGAAAATTTTGTTCAACTTACTAAGGGAGTAGGAATTATTGTTGGTTGTGAAGAAAGTCCAATGGATTTGCTCCTCGCTCATGAGGAGTGATGTTGAGTATGTGAGTGAGGAGAGAGTAGGCGTGCCCAATTTTGGAAAAGCGAGAATCTGGGGAGATCCTCTTGAGATGTTTGAGGAGAAAAGAGGAAGGGAGGACACCTGTGGAGAGAGAGAGAGAGAGAGAGAGAGAGAGAGAGAGAGAGAGGATTATATTTTTGGCATGTCGGCAGCGAAGGCGAGGGAGCGGGGATTTTTCCAAGTCTTCCTCCGTCGTCTGCGCAGAGAGGGACGCACTGTGCAGGTTCGGCAGTGTACAGAGGTGTATGCAGATGTGCAGAGCTGGTCTTGGGGGGGTGTCTGTCCTGCTCGCGATGGAGCTGCGCAGCACACGTGGAAAGAGAGAGAGGAGAGAGGCAGGGTATTTTAGCTTTGGCGAGGGTAGGGGGGATCTGCCAAGATTCAGGTTAATTCCGACGTAGACCCAGTAGATCGAGTATAATATGTTTGATAATACTACCTTTGCTATGTGAGTGAGGAGAGATTATGTGACGAGTGGACTTACAAAGACTCTTAGTAGTTTCTTGACTTTTGGACAATAAGAATTATGTAAAAGAAAAGTCAATGCCATTATGAACTGATAGCAATTGAATTCAAAATACAATGCAGCTTCCAATTTTGTCTCATTGCTTTTTGGCATACATTCACCTAGTACACCATTCAAGGAAGAGATAAGTATTATCCTCACACAAAGTCACAAAGAAGTAGGCCATCAAGGTAAATGTCAAATTTTATTTGAAATGCTTAAAGGAAGCTACTAATGGTCGTCTCTTGTTAGAGATGCCGTTCCGTTGGTTCAAAACCTATCACAAATGCCAAGCTTATGCAAATAGGAAGCTTAACTCAAAACCCCAGAGAAGTTTATGCTCTCTTTTGATGCTTTATTGACATGGGGAAAGGATACCATTGTCTAATTTCCAAGTCTAGTAATGGAAAAAGCATTAAATTGTTGTTATTGACGACGTTACCAAATGGCAAAAGACAAGGCCTTAAAGGAAATTATATTGAATAAAGTGGATTCTCTCCTCCTTGAGAATATCTATTGTAAATTTGGTGTGTTTATGGTGTAGGGAATGGTCGCCTACTGACCAGTCCCGTTAATCATGGACGATCGGCGGAGGCCGGGAGCCTAATTACGGGAATGGTCAGTAGGCGACCATTCCCGCCTGTCAAAGTCCAGGGGAGTAGGGGCCAGTAGGGATTCAACATATGGTAGGTATGAGAGTACTGATTGTGCAGACGATGTTGAGAGTGTTTGTGCAGGTGACAATACTGATTGTGCAGGCGATGTTGAGAGTGAGCACATTCGGGCTCGCTGCACTGATTGCATGCACCCTCTGCAAATTCTGCACGTTGATGTGTAACACGCTCGATGGAATTCCTGTTGCTGACATGCTCTGCTATCATTGGACAAAGCGAAAATTATTCTCCATGCTGATGTGTCACGCATCCAGGGCCTACAAACTCGAGTTCTGCAAAATAATGTGCAGTGGATGGACGACAGAGATTGCACGCCCCCCGACCCTGGACTTTGACGGTTATTATCTTTGATCTTGGTCTCAGTTTTTGCGAGGAATTCATGGAGACTTGCTTAAAACTATTAAAATTTGAACCCATATTTTCATCTCAATACTATCTTCATCATATTAATTTAGTGGAAAGTATAAATTTGAAGAAGCCACACGTTTTTTATTCTAACTATTGTGCTTTCATACATGGGTGCACAAAACCCGGTGCATGGGAGGCACTAGAATTTGCTAAAATATGTAACTCTCTAAGCTTACAAGATATTGCTAGTCTTGTGGATAGGATAGTAAAGCATAGTCACCAAATTCACTTCCATAAGATGTCACTAGTGTATATATAGGTGAAAAATAGCAAAAGTTATAAGTTCCTTACCTGAGCTTTATGAAAATCTTGTCACCTACACTACAAGAGGTAATCAAATCACTCTAGGAAGAAGAAAAGCTGAAAAAGAAAGCCACAATCAAGTTCAAGGGGAGGAGCACTAGTTACATCCACTTTATCACCAAGTGAAGACATTGCATCCTTATCTAGTGGGACTAGAAGCGTTATGAGTGCAGCTAGCAAGGACATCCTAGCAAAGTATTGTGCTAATAAGAATTGTAGTCGTTGGGCGACCGAGACCACCTAGCAACAAAATGTTAGTTCAAAGAAAAAGGACCTTGGAGTAGCCATAAAAACCAACAAAAAAAAAACAAGAAAAAGAAAAGAAAAATGACGACAACCATGTGTATGACAATAAAATGCTGTATTGTAAAAGACATCACCTAAGTGGTGGTTCTCTCTACCGCTTTTGGGAATCAATTTATAGCCACCCATTGTGTGTGTACGTGCTAGCCCATCTACATCCTTAGAATTTTTGGACAAGTTTTTCCACTTGGAATTTGAGAGAATGCCAGTCATAGATGCCCAACTCATCCTTATATGAGAAGGTTGTATGTACTCTTTTTTCAATGTTGCAGTATTATGCTCTCTTTGTACCAAGAATGCTTCACTTTGCTATCCACAACATGGCACCAATATGATGCATCATGTAAAAAAGTGTGGCTACCCAACCCTTGGATAGCCCCAAAGTCATTCTGTTTTGCTCAATTACAAGCTCCTCAATTTGGTTGGCATTTTGCATCTGATTTTCTAAGCCCCTCGCTTTTCTATCATTGCATGGATGTGTTTCAGTAACTGAATCTTCTTCAATCTATCCATCATTGATATACACTCTTCAGTTGGGCCTCTTTTGAAGGGAGTTACGATGAAATGAAAGTAAGGAAGCACTTCACTTAAAATCATTTCCATACAATTTGCAAAGGTTTACTACTAAAGACCACATCACTCAGATTTTGTCATTTCTTCTAACTACTTGGTGGATGTTGTCACTCATTTTGTCATTTGCTTTTAAGCTTTCAATTGGCTTGTGCTTAGTCAAGTTGCCTTTATCATTTCTTTGTTTTGTCTTCTATTATTGCTATTCTCTCTCTCTCTCTCTCTCTCTCTCTCTCTCTCTCTCTCTCTCACACACACACACACACACACACACACACAACAACAACAACAACAACAACAACAACATTTGGAAGATAATGCCTTACAAATTAATTATAAAAACACACATTGAGAGAGAGTAGAGAGCACATGGACATGCGCACCTCTGCAATTGGAGTGTTGTACATGTACGTGATGGAGGTGAGAGGTAAAGAAGATGAGGCCCAAGGGCTTAGTACAATCTCCCCTTTGTAGAAGTGAGATTCTTCCTTCTACGCATATTTGATTTACAATCAAATTTGGGTAGAATTAAAACTATGCTTGACTCTATTTACACCAGAAATATAACTTCATTTGGATTCATGATACAAAATGTCCAATGCGATAAAAGAAGAACTCGATACATGCATGTTCCAAATGTTACATTTTGTAGCGAGCCAAGTATGCTTATACTTAGCTACTAAATATATGCCCAAGGTGTGGTGTAGATACATATCACAAAGATCTTATATAGCTACATGCACTACACAAGATTTTCTGCGACTTTTCACTTGTCCCTTTCCTAAAACATGACACAACACAAATAATCTCCTCTATTATATGGCTAGAATTTACTCAAGAGCTTAGGAATTTTTAGCTTGGCTTGGTTGGGATTGGCTGCTATCAATCCATTCGGGCAATGATCCATATGTTACGATGTTTAGCCCATCATGGTTGTCAACCTCAACATTCTACTATGAAATGAAGAAAAGATAATATTCTTTAGCTTGCTCATGCCAAGTCGCAAAATATGGCTATCTGTCGTCTCCCTTTAGTAAAGGAGCTACAATAACTTTGGGAAGGATGTAGAAGGTTTAGATACAAGCCATCATGCAAGTTGACAGGTGGGTCTCATTTTAGGCATACTGCTCATGTGAATTAACATATCTTGAGATACTAAAAGTGCCTATGTAAAACATTAATACATCAAGGTTAAATGCGCATAATTAAGGATGTGGTTTTGTCTCTATGATTCGTAGTTAAGAACTTCAATGCGGTTTTTGCAGCAATGTTTGTTCTCCACAGATAAGACCCACGGTTGTTTCCACAAAAATTCTAGGCCATAAAGATAATGTGCACAGAGTCTCTAAGCCCTAAAGAATGTGGTCTATGAGGAAAATCATGCATTTCTTATAGAGTCCACCCTAGATTGCTGAATTTCTCCTTGTCACCCTTTTAAATGCTCAACAATGTCATGTCATAGATCCAATCAACTGTATGTGTCGACACTTGTATAGCGGCCCAATATCATCACTCTCGCTTACAACCAAGACCCCCATTGACACATACTCATCTTTGTACAATCCTCTTATGCTCCTGCAAATATCATCACAAAGGGTCAACCCTGCAAGGGACACCATAAGACACACCCATTAATACACCTGGATATCATTAAGTTGGAGGGTTTTTTTTTTAAATGATTGATCACAGGATGCATGAGGGTTACATAGAAAGTGTTGCTTGCTTCAATGCACAAGTTTTTTGGCATATCATTCTTGACTCTTGGAGAAGGAATCATAGCTATTGCTGTCAACCACTAGCTACCTCTCAACATTAGATAATGCATCGTATGCGTGACTACATGAAGCAAGGCAAACTCCGGAGTCTTCACATCACATGGGAGTAGCAACATTAGCTAGGTACCTTTGAGGAGGATTTTGAAAATGTGTTCTTGATCATCCACCAAATCAAAATCTCTCTCGCTCTCTCTCTCTCTCTCTCTCTCTCACACACACACATTTCTCGATGTCACAGATGAAGATCTAAGAGAGCAGCCACTGAGCTTATACGAAAACTATCTCTCTCTCTCTCTCTCTCTCTCTCTCTCTCTCTCTCTCTCTCTCTCTCACACACACACACACACACACACACACACACACACACACACATATTGTTCTTTGTCAAAATTCAGGTTTAAGAGGGCACTCGCAAGGCCGCAAGAACCCACTCGACACACATCTTGTGTATGAACACACTCGACACGGTACGACTAAGCTTATCTATCATCTCTATTTTCAGCTTTGCCTCCTTGTGCACGAAATGCCCAGATTACCCTGTTGATCGCCTTGTATGATTTAATAAGCCCTCTCTTCTCTACTTTTAAAGATGCACTACTTGTTCTTACACCAATATTCTTTTCACATGTCGGTTGGCCTTCTAGTCACCTCTACATGATTTTTAAAAGACACCCACGTTTTTTGTGTAAATTTCTAGAAATTTTGCGTCTGAATTTTCCAAAATATACTGGTATGAATTTTGATGAATTACTCAAGTTTGACATATTTTATTCTTTTTATAATAAAAAAAACTACCTTTAAGAGCATTAGATGAAAATGTTCACCAAGAAGCTCCCTAGTAGTGCCATTCGTCTCTAGTTTTAACAAAACCCCTTTTTCTTTTAAAGAGACAATACCATCCAAAATCATGATCTTATAATCTTCTATCAAGAGAAGAAAAGTTAACACACAATGTCTCAAGATAACTTTATGAGATTGACAAGTGGGCATTTTGGGAATGTTTGAAATTTGAGGAGTATTTTGGGAATTCCCACAAATTTCAAGGCCATTTTGGTAGCATATTGTAGGAATGAATTTTAATGCATTCAAAGACGATGTCTACGCAATAATTACTTCCCCATAAGTCACGGGATGACAAATACAATGCCATAGATTCCAATTAATGACAATCTCTATGCCACAATCTTAGTAAACCAACTGCCATCATTTTCCGTAAATATACTCTTGCAAACATAATCTCTTAGCTCTCGAGTATTAACCAAGAGAAAATATAGAATGAGTGAATGAGTTCTAATGTACATGACAATGCTCAAAATTAAGTGCATAGACCGAGATTCTCCCTTGCACCGCAATTGTTCCATAAGAATTTGTTTGTCAGTATAAGCTTTTAGAAGAGTAGAATTTGTTTCTCCAACGCTGGTTCATGGAAGTGTAAAAACCCTCCTGTAATCAAGATTTGGCTCAACTTGAACTACACAGCTTTCTGTGTAAAAAAATGCCAACATCGACACGTTTTACTCAAAATTGGAGGCGTCACCTTGACTCATGGTGATTGGTTTCGCCCAAATTTTGAGGGAACACCCTTGTTAATGGTTAGGGTATTCACTTAGAAGTTCAACCTCGAATATGAACATCAACATTGCAACATGCTGCAGTCCCCCATTCTGCAAAAAACTTGTCATGTACTGACAGTCAGCAGCTTTATGGCATACTGGATGATTACCCACAAGGCTTTGTTTTGACCATTGACAATTGAGCAAAAAGACTCGCCAAAAGTCAAGACATTTTTGCTTTGGCAAACATCACCCCCGCAAATAACCCTGGATATATTACAAAATTAAACTGACAAGTTTAGTTTACAGGCAAAAAAATAAAATGAGAGGGCAAAAAGCAAACAACTGTCAAGGCACTCACCAAAAAATATACTCAAAAGATTTGTTGAACTTGTTGGCACTTTAAACATGAGAATGCCAGCAACTGATATAGGGATTTTGTTTAAGGATCCAACCAAGCTGTGACACAAAGAAACAGGTTGTCGAATCACGTTAAGGAGAAAAATTTGATGATTTGTGATACACAATTAGGGCTCGGTTTACATGCAAATGATCGACATATGAAAGAAGAACTGTAAGCAACAGGTTGTAGTAACCTGTTTACATAAACCAATACGGTTCTTTATTTTGAAGATATATTTAAGAGCCCCTTAACAAAATATGAGTAAACACGCTCTAGGGCCATCGGCAATTCATCAGCAGATTGTGACTTTGACCATGCTTAAAGAGTTGATGTTTTCTTTGTCAGGAGTGACATCCAGCCAAATGGATGTCAATCATACTTTGGTTGTTGGACATTTGGGATGTGCTTTGCATGAGTCTACTCAAGGATTTCTACAGATTTTTTATGTTGAGATTATGCCATCGACATGTTCACGTATCTTGCTAATACCTAAAGGACTTCCATTCATGAGAGGCAACCTCAAAGGTACTGTCAACACCTCTGTTATGGAGCTCTCTCTCTTTCTTTTTTTGGTGGCTGTATACTGTGCACAAAAGAGACCTTTGCAGATGCTCAATGGCCTATTATCCAGAGGATGTACAAAACCGGGATCACAAAGTGCAGGCTAATAAAACCCTAAACCTGCCAAAAAATTACAGCAATCTGTAATTCTCTGTTTTGGGCTCCGTTTTGCATATTGAATGCACCTGTAGGAAGCCCTTGAGTTTCTGCACCTGTAGAGCTACTTGCCCTTTGATGTAGACGAGATTTCTCGGGAGAAATCTCTCTAAATCAACCTATACCTGCTTGGGATAAGCAGTTAGCTAATCCAGTACCTGTGCAAGAGGCTCTTGCCTCCATAACCGAGCATAATTCGCCCACAAGTGTACAAGAGGGTAGTTGACTTGGTGTGCGCACTTGACCACCTCGACATAAAGAAATCCTAGCATGGATATTTGCAGTCATAAATTCTTCGACAAGACAAATCGCATCATTGAAGACATGCACTGGAAACATGAAGATATTGCGGTTAAACATAATTGCTAGAAGCTCTGCTAGTAGATCTCTGGCATGCATGAAATGCTCAGCCACTAAGCCTTCATGATCATATGCTCTCCCAGTCCTCATCCTGTCAATGGCCTTCTTCACCATCTCAGCGGTGAAAAAAGCACGTGTGTGTGGACATGGATGGGGGGGGGGTTGGGAAGGGGCGGCTGTCCAGGGACTGTGTACAAAGATGATGCGTACTGACCCAAGGTCTCTGTAGAGGTAGTGGCGGGAGTGGGGGGGGGGAGGGACTGCTCATGAAAGAGCTGCCATGCCTCACGCGAGTCCTGACTCAAGAATAGCTGGTATAGATCTTGCTCTAGTCGAGCCAAAAATGCCCTCTTCTTCAGCCCCACTAGGCGTCAGAAGTCAAATTGTGACTGTCTGTGAGTGATGTTCCCCAAAAGCACCTCCCTCTGAAGTCTAGCTCTAGTCTGGCGACATTCCTCATCATACTAGATGTTCTGAGGCATGCCCCCAGAACGGCGTCTCTGCTCAGGCTGGGTGTGTGGGTATGCCTCTGCTGCTGCATCATGTAATGTCTGTGTCAGTATAGTAGTAAGCTCCTCCAGAGGTCGCCCTGGCTCCTCAGTGCATAGGCGTCTGTAGATCCCGTCTATGTATACAGAATCCGTCTCCCGCGTGAAGGTGTAGCGAGTAGGAGCTGCTACCAGTGGCCTATGTGCTACATTGAACTGGAAAGAGATGGTCAACGACACAAGAGCATGATCCACTGCCACTCCAACAGGTTTGGGCCCAACTATGAGATCCTCAATACTAGAGATGAGGCTCAGCTGTGCCATGACATAATCCACTGTGCAGGCTCCATGTCTGTGTGGAAAGCATGTGAAACCTCTCGCAGGGGGAAATCTCTGTAGGCCATTCAAGATGGCCAATCCATGTACAATCCCAATGTCTATCAAGTGTCGTTCATACTCTCAATATGTTCCCCATCCTGTGATAGTCTCGATAGGCCCATCTCTGCAACATCCAGCTCTCTCAGCATCTCCTCTGAAGTATCATAAAATACTGTCTAATGATGGGCAATCCTAGCATTGAAGTCCCCTAGAATGATAATGTCACCATCTCTAGAGAACTCACATATGTCATCATCCAAAATAGAGAAAGGGGACTGTCCTCTGCAGTGATCTTGCTTTCTTCGGCCAAAACGCGATCTCCGACCATTTTTATTGTCCCTAATAGGTTGCGGTTGATCTTGTTAATGGTTTCGGTCATTTCTTCTTTTCACTTTTGAACTGCATCTTGTAAGGGGTTGGGTTTATCATTCTGCTTCCTCATGTTTGGTGGCTGCCAAAAACTAGAGGAATTTTGCGGCAAAAGGAGACCACACTACACGCACAAGTGCTTCCACATTATGCATACATGTTCTCCCACATTAAGCATACATGGTATTTTCTGCAATTTCTGCAAATTACAAGAAATGCCCGCTTTCTACAATTTCTGCAATTCCTGGTGTGTGTGCCTTCTGTCGACTACATGTTCTCTGCACCCTACGCGCTCTGTTACTGTTGCGTGTTCTGCACAGGCTGGGAACCCTGCACCTCTTGCTCCTGCAGGAGCTGCCTTGTGCGTGCGTGTCAGCCCTTGCGCAGTCAACCGTCAGAGATTGCTCTCACAACGTAGCAAGTTGCCTTTGCACAGTCAACCAGCAGAGCGCGAGGGGGACGGGGCTGGGGGGCTGCAGCACAGAGAGAGAGAGAGAGAGAGAGAGAGAGAGAGAGAGAGAGAGAGAGAGAGAGGGGGATGGGGGGGGGCAGCGCGAGAGAGAAATGAAATGAAATGAAATGTTATATTAACGTCTTCAAAAGGCCATAATGACCTATGAGACCCGAAAGTTACAAAGTGGTGGATCTGATACAAAGTCAGAGTAACAAAATAACCTAACATCAGTACAAAACAAAGATATATACTATGGGGTCCTAAGTTGATCGATGTGAACCAAGCAAACGACTAAGCAAAAAATGGGCGGCTTGTTGGGATAGCTGAATCACAAGAGATCTAGCATCGGTCGTTGGCGAATCTCATCAATTTCCTCCATGGTTAGTAGTCTGACCGGGCGTCGTGCATGCCTGGCCAGTGTGCTCCGAATTTTTTGTCGTAGCCTCCGTCGATGCTGTGTAGTTCTTCGCAATCGCGGGCGCCTGGATTTCCCAGTTCAATCGCTCGGTCAATCAGTGTGCCTCTGGTGTGAGACGAGGGGGAGCTCTGCTGTGGGAGTGGCTCTTGTGGCTGTCCCGTGTCTGCTCTGAAGAAGTCTGTGATCCGTCTTTGAGACTGGCTAGCCTCGTCATTCATCAGGCTATCTCTGTGTCTGCGTAGCTCGAGCAAGAACAAACCCAGACATCTCTGATCTTCGTATCCCATGACTCTTGAGAGTGGTCCAAAACCTTCTCTGAACAAGCAATGGAAGCGGCCTCGTATCTCGTAGTAGACGGGGCAGCGACGTGTGTAGCTCTGTCTCAGGTTCCATGTTACACAAGGGGCATGTCCTGTCCTCTGCTGGTACTCCGCTGTACTCCCAGTCTCAATCCGCAACTAGTGAGAAGATGTGCATAACTGGCCAATAGCACATCGTATCCCATGAGACAAGTGGGTATCCATGTATCTGGGTCTCACCACAAAACCATCTTCCGTAAGCTGGAGAAGGTGGTCTTTGTAAAAAGCCATCTTCATGCCCAATTCCTGTGCTGGTTGTATCCATGTCCTTCTAGTGTCTAGCTGGGTCAGGTCTTGGCGTATGAGCTTGGTGATCTCTGAGTAAGGGTGAGAGATGGTGCATCCAATGAGTAATGGAATGGTGGCAGCCGGTCTATGCTGAACCCATGTGCCTGAAACCATGATGTCATCTCCCCATACCAGCATGTTGTATCTCCTTGTATGGCTAATTGTCGAGAGGATTCAAGTGCTATGCGAGCATATCTGTCTCTAGGAAGTGCCCATGTGCGGTTTATGAAGGAGACTGATCTGGTGAGCGCCTCCACCACAAGTGGGGGGGGTGCTAGCTCTGCTCGGATAATGGCCTGGTACTGATGCCTTGGCTCTAATGAGTTGCGAGATCATAGAGACGAGAGGTTTCTCCATGTTCCCCCATCCGTCTGAGCGACCCGTCCTCCCGTGGTGATCCAGTGAAGGTCCCCATATCTCGGTTCCATAGAGCAATGCTGAAGCCACCAAGGTGTCAAAGAGCCAGAGCTTCGTCCGGGGCTCCTGAAACTGAACCTGCGAACACATCCTCTCCAATCTACCCAATGCTGCGTGGGCTCTAGTAAGTCTGGTTTCTGCTGCTCTTCTGAGTGAGAATGTAGGTCCGCTAAAAACCACTCCAAGGTAAGTGTAAGCGTCTGTGTACTCCACAGTCTCCTGGCCGTATGTGAGTGTAGGTGCTAACCTCCTGATCCACTGTGGGGTGGTATTAAAGTTTAAACACCATAACCTTGGTTTTACCCAGGTTGACAGATAAACCACTTTCGTGGGCAAACGTATGCAGAGCATCCAATTGACGTTGCATTCCCTCTGGGGATTCGGAGATCAACACTATGTCATCAGCATATAACAAAAGTGGAATCCATGTCCCTGCCAACTGAGCACCTTTATCCCCATCGTTGTCAATGTAGTCAGAAATCTCATCCACATACATACCGAAAAGAGTGGGAGAGAGCGGGCAGCCCTGCTTCACCCACCCCAATAGTGGAGTGAACCGGTGTAGAAAGTCCCTCCGGGGTGAGTACATGCCCTACTACTGATCTGTAAAATGCCATGATCCCCCAAATGAGTTATGTGGGTACTCCCAGTTCCTGTAATCTGCGCATCAGTCTAGCTCTGGGTACCGTGTCGAAAGCTTTGCGGAAGTCCACAAAGCTACAATAGATCCGTCTCCCATGAGATCTCCCTTCCTCGATGATAGCCCTCAATGTTAGGATATGGTCAAGAGTAGAGAAGCCTCTCCTGAATCCTGCCTGCCCAGTTGCACGTATTCCTTCCCTCTCTGCCCATCTACTCAGCTGTTGCTCAAGAATGGATGCATACAACCGTGCCAATGTGTGCCCAATCATAATAGTGCGATAATTCCAGGCTCCATGGGGTCTCCTGATTTGAAGATAGATACGATTGTAGATAGGCTCCAAGTGTCCGGTAGGCCCTCACACATGGCACGGTTAAACATAACTGCTAGAAGCTCTGCTAGTAGGTCTTTGGCATGCATGAAATGCTCAGCTACTAGGCCCTCATGATCATATGCTCTCCCAGTCTTCATCCTATCAATGGATTTCTTCACCATCTCAGCAGTGAAAAAGACACATGTATGTGGGCATGGGTCGGGGGGGTTGGGGAGGGGCGGCTGTCCAGGTACTGTGTACAAAGATGATGCGTACTGACCCCAGGTCTCTGTGGAGGAAATAGCGGGGGGGGGGGGGGACTGCTCATGAAAGAGCCGCCACGCCTCACACGAGTCTTGACTCAAGAATAGCTAATATAGATCCTGCTCGAGTCTACCCAAAAAAGCCCTCTTCTTCCGCTGCACCAGGCGTTGGAAGTCCATCTGTGACTGTCTGTGAGTGACGTCCCCCAACAACACCTCCCTCTGAAGTCTGGCTCTAGTCTAGCGGCACTCCTCATCGTACGAGCTGTTCTGAGGCATGCTCCCAAATCGGCGGCTCTGCTCAGGCTGGGTGTGTGGGTATGCTTCAGCTGCTGCCTCATGTAATGTCTGTGTCAGTATAGTAGTTAGCTCCTCCAGAGGTCGCCCCGGGTCCTCAGTGCATAGGCGTCTGTAGATTCCGTCCATGTATACAGAGTCCGTCTCCCTTGTGAATGTGTAGCGAGTAGGGGCTGCTACTCGTGGCCTGTGTGCTGCACTGAAATGGAAGGAGATGGTCATTGACACCAGAGCATGATCCACCGCCACCCTGACCGGTCTGGGCGCAACTGTGAGATCCTCGATACTAGAGATGAGATTCGGTTGTGCCATGACATAGTCCACCGTGCTGGCTCCATGTCTGTGTGGGAAGCATGTATAGCCTCCCGCAGCAGGAAATCTCTGTAGGCCGTTCGAGATGGCCAATCCATGTGCAGTGCCCATGTCTATCAGGTGTCGCCCATACTCAGTATATTCCATATCGTGTGATAGTCTGGAAAGGCCCGTCTCTGCCACATCTATCTCTCTTAGCATCTCCTCTGAAGTATCATAAAACACTGCCTGGTGATGGGCAGTCCTAGCATTGAAGTCCCCGAGGATGATAATGTCACCGTCCCTAGAGAACTCCCATATGTCATCATCCAAAATAGAGAAAGGGGACTGTCCTCTGGGTGGTGCATAAACTGATGTACTCGGGGGAAAGTAACAAATAGCTAGATAGAGGTATCTGCCTGTCTCTGCTTTCAATCTCACCCACATGTACCTAGCCTACTCGTCCCACGGGCTATATGTATCAGTGGCTACAGATCCTCTCTAAATAACACTGCCACTCCTCCCGAGCCCCGCCCTCTGTGCTCTGAGCGTGTCTCCTGTCAGCAGGCTATCTCCCACCTATATCCACTGATGTGAGGCATGGATTGCCCAGGGGCCTGGTGTGTCTCAGAGTAGAAGATGATGTCTCTTCCAGTAAAGCTATCCTCAAAAGCACCCACATCAAGACGCATAGATCCATTGCAGTTCGAGGCAGCTACTTTGAGTGTGGTCCCATAAGTCTCGCACCGTCATGTGGAGCGTCGCTCAAGTATTACCACTTTTCCGTCTCGGTAAAAAGCGATCTTGCCTTTTTCCCTTGCCGCTCTAATCTCCGGCATTACTTCTTGCATATGAGCCATCTGCGAGAGGGTGAGATCGTCCCCAAGAAAGATGCCAGTCTCTTTAAGAGTTGGTCTTTTCTTCAAGAATGACTTCTTTGCTTCCATGGAGGGAAAACGGAGGATGAGTGCTCTTTCTTTTGAGGTTTCTCCACTGCCTCCATTTTTCTTTATGTTGCCCATTCTCCATGCCCTTGTGTGTGTCGGCTCATGAATCCCCATCAAGGCTGTGAGTTCTTTTACTTCTTCGTCCACATTGCCTTTGTCTTTAAGACCGCAAATTCTCACATGTAAAGCGCGCACCCTTCTCCTCTGCTCCTCCTCTAGTGTCTGGTTAATGATGTTGTTGGGTGTGGACGTGGGCGTTATCTCCTTGTCTTTTCCTTTCTTGGCCACCTTGATCCATTTCTCGGCTTCGTCCGCCTTCTGTTGGGTTTTGGTAAGAACATCCACCCAAGAAGTCGTCATTTCTTTGTGTTGTTCTTCTCCCTCTTTGATGGCCCGTACTTGTTCCTTGATCATGTTGATTTCTTCAATTACTGATGGTTGCAGTTCGCCCTCTTCCAGTGTGTTTCTTGATCGGGCTTCAGCGAGTTCTTTCTTGAGTGACGTGATCTCTTCCTCTTGGGTCGTCACTCGGTCTTCCAGCGTGCTTATCTTGCTCTCTTGGATGAGCACACCTCCTTCGAGAATGTTTATTGTGCCCCAGAGATTGCGGTTCATCTTGGTGATGGTCTCCGTCATTTCCTCTTTGCATTTTCGAATGGCATCCTCTAGGGGGTCGGCTTTTTCGTTCCTCTTCCTCATGTTTGATCGTCGTCCGCAAGGGGGTTAGATGCGCGTGTGCACCCACCCTAGCAGCGGGCGCGGCACTGGATGTACGTGTGCACCCACACTGGCGGCGATCGCGACGAGTGGCGGAGCGCGAGGCGGTGTGGCCAGGTGCCCTCAATATGTTCAGCTGTGTGTGTGTGCCTCGAAAACAAAAGTGAAGGAGAGAGAGAGAGAGAGAGAGAGAGAGAGAGAGAGAGAGAGAGAGAGAGAGAGAGAGGATCCAACAAACAAAATGTTACCTGTATGTGGTGGGACCTGTCTGATGTAGAAACCACATGGATGTGAAACTAATTGCAAGCCCAAACAATCCGCTCAGTGTTGACAGAACCCAAAACATTGGTAGCTTAAGGACAGGGCTGCTCATTGATCAGAAAAAATAACAATCATTAGCAAAGATAAGACATATCAGTTATTTTTACATGTCACAAGAACAAAATAGAAACGGAGGCAAGGGAAACCCAATCGTCAATAAATCAAAATGTTTCAGTCGATGCCCTTGCAGGTTGATGCAGTGTTGGCTTGACTTGACAAAAGTGCTATCTACATGCATTCTATAGCTGGATTCATTTAACAATACTCAACCAATCAGACATCAGCCAGCAGTCAACCTTTGGCAAGCAATAATCCAATGGCACATCTTGTTCACAGAAAGTACACTAACTTAGTCGAAAGGTTTATTTACTCGAGGGCACGGGCAAAAATCCAAATGTTCAAATCCAATCAAAGATCGCAAGTCTTGCCTCTGTGTTGCTACATTTGCAATTCCTAAATATAGCTAAATTGTTATGACAATATAATTGGTGGTATGGGCATATTGGAATTAATAGCTAAATTTGTGAATCAACAAGCACTAGAAGCCAAAGTTGCGGACTTGCTGGGAAATCGGGTGCTAAGAAAGTGTAGGTGAGGGGTGAAATGACAAGGAGGTAGTTTGCAGAAATAGGCACCAGGACAAAGAGGTCAATCTATGACCACATGCAAATGCAGAGGCAATATCATAAGCATTAGAACTGTAAAATTAAATGAGTAGTCCACTAATTACTGGCTTACGAAGGAACTGGATAAGAAGTGAGAGAAACCTTGCATAATTTAGTTAATAGCAAAACATCTTTGTATCGATGTACCTGAAATGCCTAGATATTTTAAGCGCAATGGGTTCAATAATGCTTTCAACTGGGAAAGAATAGCAGAGATCAGTTAAAAAGAAAATGTTGAAACCTACGAAGTACGCAGATAGTCTGTCTCTTTGAACAGCAAGATCAAGGCCAGTCCAAGTGGTAACGAGAGGGAATTGTTTAGCAGAACCATGGAGAACTCACTCAGAGTTCCTGATTTAGAGGCCTGCTTGGCTAGGTCCATCACTTTCCTCAATGTCAACTGTTCCAGAAAAGGAGCACAGTGTCACTCTAGAGATACCTTGCAAAACAATTTTTTCCACATGCCCAAACATAAACACACCCATAGACTACGTGCCTTTGCAACAGAACATTCAATGGTGAGAAAAGGTGAAGAAAAAAGTATTTAAGGAAATTACTGTGGCTTTGTATTTTCACCTACCGAGTAGGCTGCAGTTAGAAAACAATTCAGAATTTGCCATGTGTAGCCTGTACTGTGGAAGGAGAGATCCGTAAATCCTCCACATATTGCAGATACCACCTGCATTAAGACCAACAGTATCTTAACGCTCTTGAAATGATTACTCATTCGGTATATATACATATACCTTCATTATGTCAGAAAAATCTGAACTTAGAAATTATAAGAGTAATTAAAACACTTAACACAAAAGCAACACAAGCAAGAAAATGCATAACAAAGAAAAATTAAATCACCTTAATTTTTCACCAACAAAACAGATTTAAAAACACCATTTTTTACTTAAAAATTCTTTTAGAAAAGGCTTAGGCAAAATACATGAGAGGAGCTTATTTGATTGCAATTTGAAACAAGTGCTCATCTTTAAGGATAATCACAACCAGGATAAGCCAGCACCAAGACTCTATCCTACTGCATTTATTTTGCTCAGATCAAGAAGCGGCCATCCATGTCTTCCATGCACACTGTTTTCACTCTGGCACATCTAAAAGAAGTTAAATCATTTCTTGTGAACCAGAAAATTCTACAAACTCTTACTGAGCAGCTGATCAGAGAAGCCTAGCAAGAAATTTATGGGGGTTTCAGGAGACAGTCAGGCCACTTACTGGAGTGGTAAGATAGATTTTACATTGGCACCTGAGCAGCATCTCATGGTGCGACACTTACGATTCGGTCTGCCATAGTGCTCTCTGATCATGCCCGAGTTTCTTTGCATTTGAGACCACCTGAGACAGTTATGATTTTGCATGCCACAGTGCTCTCTGATCATGCCCAAGTTACTTTGCATTTGAGATTTGAGACTTCCTCTATGTCTAAACAATGGTCGTGCATCCCTGACTTGGTGTTACAGGATGGTCCTTCATCTCAAACAATTAAGGATGTTTAATCACACACTAGTTATGCACATCCAGCGACCCTTTCTACATGCATCTTCTCAAGTTTGTCGACGAGCAGCTGCAGAGAGGCAACAAGCTTGGTTTCGCACAGAACGAGAGTTACAAGATCAATTATGATGCATTCGCCATCAACTTGAGGAGTTCCCAAGAGACGAGTTCGGTGAGCGCAAGGTTGACACCAAAGAGACTCCTAATCACATTCTGACTGAGAAATCCGAATTCATCTGTCATACTTCGGTTTCGATATAGATATCCAAAACGGATATGATGAACAAGGATTTCTATGCACATTTCAGGAGCGTTCCAAGGGGACTTCCATTAGGACTTTACGAGATTTTGCAGATAGGTTGCACACAGATCTTAATGAGGTCCTTGACATAGCTGCACATTATTTTGAGCATTGTAGATCAACTAACTCGTGAAATTGTGCATGTCAAAGAGGAGGTTTGTCTCATGTTCAGCCTGTGGTTACAGAGAATGTGTGTCACACTTTACTTGCCCCCTTCACTTTGCTGGAGATGTGTGATGCTGTTGATGGCCTCAATGGTGCCTCTTGCCTTGGAGAGGATAGGTTAACTCAATAGTTTTTCTTTCAGTTTGGGATGTACTCAACCCAATTATTCTTTCTAGCTTACAACACATTTTTGGCACAGGAGAGCCCACCTAAGATCTCATGCCTTCCGTGTATAAGATCTTTGCCTGCATGATTAGTATGCATTTGAGACCTTTTATACCCGACCTCATCCATGCTTCTCATACAGGGTTTGTACAAGTTCGATGCATTGTGGACAACATCTTCACATTCTATCAGGCAGGTGAGTGGGCTCCCTAGTCAGAACAACCGATAGCTATCAGATTCTCGGCTTTCAGAAAGCTTATGATAGAGTAGATTGGGGTTTCCTAAAGGGGACTATCCAAAGGATGGGGTTCACCTTACAGTGGATCAGGGGTGTAGCTGCATTATATCATACTGCTTCCAATGCTCTCACTATTAGAGGACACAGTATTCATAGATCCAAAACGAGGAGAGGCACGTGACAACACATGGTGCAAAAACTGTTTCCAAAGCTCAGCCCCAGGAAACAATCTCCGAACCATGAGCTTAGCAAGCAATGCCTTGCTCTGCATCTCTGCATCAATGATCCCCAAGCCTCCTTCCTTTCTAGGCTATATAACCGTGTCCGAATGAACTCGTGGACGTGAGAGCCATCTAAGCCATCCCACAAAAAGTTGGGCACCAAGCGTTTCAATTGTGCCATGATGCCAGAGTGAAGAGTCATGCAAGCTGTGGTGAACCAAGGTATCGAAAGAACAAATGCAAGGAAGACCAATGGCAAAGTTTCCTCCTGATAGATTGTAAAAATGGCTCAAACTGTTGCTGAACTGATACATCAATGCCAACATGAAAACCTAAATATCTGCAAAGTTGTACTCTAGGTAGCCAAGAAAAATTATCCTGCACAACCCACTGACATTCCTTATCAAAAAAACCAAAAGACTTGTGCTAGTTGATGAGTGCACCATTGGCCAAGAAAAAGGTAGCGAGAGCATCCCGTAGATTGTCTAAAGTGTGTGTCTCATAGCGTATAAAGAGCATAGTATCATCTACATATTCCTGGATCCAAAGAGTCTAGCGTAATAGCTAAACTTCTCAATTGGTGTTGCAACGCAGAAGAGAGACAAGGCCTCAGCAAAAAAGAAGAAGTACGCTGCCAAGGGACATACTTGTCGGACTAACTGAGATAAATGAAAACTCCGTCCAATGTCCCGGTGTACGGTGCTCGACCATAACATTCATCTTCAATGATGCACCTTTGGAGATGGCTCATTTGTCACCTTTTATGTGCTGCTTGCTACGAATTTGGAAGGAATTACGCCTTTCTTGTATACAGAAGCTAGCAAGGTAGCCACTAGTTTGGAATGCTTATGTGACAGATTCACAGGGGCACAGCTAGGCGAGAGGACACACGTTGACTTGACTAGGCGGAATGATGGCTCGGCAAGGTCTTTATGTAGTTGGTCAAATGCTTCCTTGGTTGGTGCACAAATCATTCGTGTTACCTATGAGATCTGCAGGGAACTTTTGTATTTACCATTGCACAGACTGGCCATCATGAAAAGCACATCAGATTAGAGTTTCAGGGTGAGGTCTCCCATGATCAGCAGCTGGATTCTAACTTGCAGCTTGTTAAGAGTGGTAGGCTCTTTCGAGAGGCGCTCCTATGTTGCCCTGGTTTCACTTCAGCGGAGGCACCGCATTGGAGGTTGTGGATATAGTAGGGAGAGCCTTTGGTTGAGTTGGACTGGGATCTAGGTGAGCGGCAGTGGCCTTCCTTGCAAGTTGACAGGACCCCTCTTTCCTTTTTTGAGCATATTGCTTTATTACGCCTCCCACCTACACCAGTACACCTCATGTGTATTGATATATATGATACTCTTTAGTGTCAGAGTGGGCAACGGAAGGTGAGAGAGAGAGAGAGGAGACAGATGGTGGAAAGGCGGGCAGCCCAATAACTCCAGATGGCTACATGGTGTGAGACAATACAATGAGAAAGAGGGTGCCCCCCCCTCCTATATATAGGTGAATAGGGGCTGGTCGGGCAATAATCCTCAATATAGTCCAATGACCTAAAAATATGACCCTCCAATATAAATGGGGGAATATGTGACCAAAACAGGTATAAAGTGGGAAATGTGTTGAACAACCCTAAGTGTGCCTAGGATCCCTGTCTAGCAGGTGTACGGGTGGCCAACCCACAACCAAGGGCGAGTGCACGTGAGTGGAGAGGAGCCTGTAGACAATGTGCGAAGCATCTGGAGATGAAGAAAATCTAACACCCCCCCTCAACAACATATGCGGATAAGCTGTCGAGGAGAATGCAACACGCTTGGTAAATTTGGAGAAGATGTAAATCCCGGGAGGAAAGGATGAGGAGCGCCAGCCAAACAACACGACAATCCGTACAACACCAATGTGATGATGCCAAGGGTGAGGAAACTCCGATCAAGTCGCACAAGGAAGCTAATGGAGTCACTGAAGAGGATTTACATGAGGAAGTAACCTAAGATGAGCGTCCAACAGCCCATCGGTGATGATCACCACTGGGATGGAGGGACCCAAAGTAGCAACAGGAGACAAGACATGGGGACCCCACCTGAAGAGGAACACTTTGACCACGAGGAGCGGAAATTGCCGAGGTGGGAAACCGGTAGCATATCCAAGTCAAAGAAGCTCGAGCAGAAGAGGGAGGAAGAGCAGGAAGAAGAGGCTCAATAGAGAAGGCATCGTCCACCATAGTAGACAAGATGACAAGATAAGCAATCCATCCATGTAAAGACCGCAATATCTGCAATCTTCCGAGAGAAGAGTCGTCTTGGGAGTATAAGCCAGAGTTACCGGGGAACGCCCCCTAGCCCTCGTTCTGACGTTCCAGGGGGCAGTTCCCTTCCCGAACGTTCCGAAACGTCCCGGAACGTCTGATGTTCCGAGTGGCCAATTCAAACCGGAATGGCCGTTCCGGAACGTTCCAGAACGCCCCTGGAACGTTCCGGAACGCCCCTGGAATGACCAACGGGTACAAACAAATTTGGCAAAAATTGAAAAAATTGAAGTAAATGTTTGGGCTTCTTTTTGAAGTGTGCAAGGCCTCAAGGACTCATAAAATGCACCCCCCTCCCCCTTTCTCTCCACAAGCTAATCCTCAAGGCTCAAGCTCTCTCCCTCTCACACTCTCAAGATCTCTCCCTCTCAAGACTCACTCTCTCAAGGCTCAAGGCTTCAAGCCTTCAAGCTCTCTTCCTCTCCCTCCCACTCTCTCAAATCTCTCCCTCTCCCTCTCTCTCTCTCTCTCTCTCTCTCTCTCTCTCTCATCATCTAGTCATAGCAAGGTTGAATGGTCTTCAAAACGAGTTTTTTGTGAGTATTAGAGTCAAAGCACTCTAATACTCCTTGTATTTAAACACAAGGAGCTAAAAAATGCACTATTTGGGTGTTTTTTATACCTCCCGTTCCGCGCCGTTCCCGTTCCGGACCCCTAGCCATTCCCCCGTTCCGCGGGGATCCCGTCGCCGTTCCCGTTCCGCGTTCCGGGTAACTATGGTATAAGCTGCAATATGATCTGTCGTTTCATAGCAGACACACAATATCGGACAAAAGAGTCGGAGGAGATCCTACGGAAAGTCAACCTGTGGGAGCACATCCACCACCGGGGTCTGAACAAAAAATCCAAGAGAGAATCTGCAACTGCAAGTCGTGAAGACACGCAACATAGGAGCATTCCCCCCCGGGAAAGTAATGGACTGTGGTGAGGTAAAGGACGGCTGAGAGGATGCATCGGGAAGAATGACCAGTGTTGTAGAAGTCATAGCCTCGGCGTAAGTGACGGGAGACCTGAAGGGATGCTGAAGGGGCAAAGTAGAGGTGCTGTCCAAAACCTGAAAACACAGCAAAAGGGAGCTCGAAACACCGTGAGAACGCAGGGGTTTGAGCAAAAACGCCAGGTGATGAAATCACCGGATGCCGAGAGTGTAAGGTGAGGGCTGTAAACAAGCGGGAAGACCAAGGGGCAAGGAGCGGGGCTCCGGCTGTCCAAGATCGGCAAGGAGGAAAGGCTGAAGTCAATGGTAAAACGCTGGTCTATCTGCTGGCTGTCCTGCTGCCAAAAACGCTAGTGCAACTCGCTGCTATCCTGCCCAAAAAACGCTAGGGATTAGGGCTGAAAATTGCAGATCAGTGGCTGCCTTCCTGCAAAGAACGCAAGATCAGAAGCTGGCTGAAAAACGCTGATGCAAGGGGCTGAAAACGCAAGGTCAACACGTTGCCCTCCTGCAAAAACGCTGATCCAGATTTGGCTGAAAAATGCCAGGCAGATCATGTGTATTGATGTATATGATAAACTGTAGCTCTCATCTCCCCTACCCTGTTCACCATGTTTAATCTAATACGCCTCCCACCTACCTATCGACGCATGACATACCTAGACTTTAGATTTTCTGTTCATTTTCTATTTTCATAGCTTTTCAAACAAAGTATTAGATTCTATTGGGATGTAACTTTTGGTCTCATGCATCATTTTGACCTTTTGAAGACGATTAATATAACATTTCATATATATATATATATATATATATATATATATATATATATAGAGAGAGAGAGAGAGAGAGAGAGAGAGAGAGAGAGAGAGAGAGAAGGGGCTCTATTCTGTGTACATAAGAGACCTCGGGAGAGGCTCAATGCCCTATTACCCAAAAGTAGTACAAAAGAGAAGTTACAATGTGTAGACTATGTAAACATCAACAAGGTGGTCTGTACAATGAATATATAATGAGCCAGTTTGGAACCACCGCGCCCATGTGTGAAGAAAGATGCATCGACGTTGCTCCACTGCCCTCGAGGAGCCAGCTGAAGAATCCCACTCACTACGAAGAGTATGCAACAGCTCTCTCCAGATGGCTGTCAAAATGATGGACGTAGGGGAGGACTGTGAGCCCAGAATGTAGGCACATCGAGCCTTCCACATTTTCCAAAGCGTAATGCTGCATATCGTGGTGAAAATTGTGTCGCCGACAAAAATGCAACTGGTGACCTGCATCTGGAATCATCTGTAGAGTGCCCAGTCTATAACCGAAGGGAGTAAGCAGGAAGACTAGACCTATTGGCAAGCCCTGAAAAGAGGTGTGTTACCCTGGAAATTGCAAAAGTTATGATGCGGCAGCTGCCTCCCACGTCACAAACCCATCATGGATGCCCACTCTAATCAATAAACAACAAACTGCCATCCACAGACGCTGTGCTTAAGGACAAACCCACGACCAGTGCCTCAAGGACCCATGCTCTGAAGTACATCTGTGACAAGTTGGATCATGACGAGTGACCGCCAACCAATTACCAACAAGCAATCCTACATGTGCTATGATCCACATGAAAAAACATATCCTACAACTGATCTGGAGGGTCCATATGCATGACCAAAACTCTCTCTCAAAAGTGGGGTGGATTCATTGATCCTGCCATATCTCTGACTGGCGTGGACGGTGTAGAGGGTGGCGAGTCTGCAAAAGAAGCCTCCAAAAGACAGCGTACTCAAAAAAGGATAGAGGGGCTTTATCGTCGCTCAACGAAGGCCACTGCCACTCATTAGGATCCTAGTGGCTTTCCCTGCCAATCCATAGTCTTTAGAGTGTTGCCTCCTCAGTAGTGAAAACAGGGTCAACACATGACCTCCTCTGGAAAGAGCCTACCACTCTTAACAGACTACCAATGGGCAATCAATTGCTGATCCGACGAAACCTCACCTTGAAACTCTAGTCTGATGTGACGTCCATGATGGCTAGACGCCGCAATGCTAAGGACGAAAGTCCCCTACTAAATAACAATGAGGGCTCCCAAGTGAGGATCGAAGTAAACCAACCATCCGTAATGAGAAGGTAAGAGAGTCTGTCCCCTATTGAGGACATGACAGTCGAGTGAAATAGCCTCATCAATCTCTCTCATACCGACAACAGCACCTCTGCGGATCCCATAGGTAGCTCCAATCACCTGTGCCCCAACCAAGGAAGCATCTGACCCACAATGTAACGAACTTGTAGGCCAATCATCCCATCTAGCCCGTCAATGTGTGTCCTCTCACCTAGCTGGCGGCCTTCTGAATTTGTCACATATGCATTCCATACAGTTGGCTCCCTCGCTACCTCCTCATCACACGAAGGCGGGTGGAGAATCAAAGCAAGAGGTAATTCCTTCCAAATCCGCAACAAGCAACGCATAAAATGACAACAAATGGGTCGTATCAAAGGGTGCATCTGTGAAGATGAATCTGATGGGCGGGCGCCAAACACAGTAGTATCTAGAGATCCAAAACAAGGAGAGCCAGAGGTATGTGACAAAGCATGATGCAAAAACTGTTTCCAAGGCTCTGCCCCTAGAAAAGCATCCTATGAGCTTCACAAGCAATGCCTTGCTCTACATCTCTGGATCAATAATCCCCAATCCTCCCTCCTCTCGAGGCAGAATGACTGTGTCTCAATAGACTCGTGGTGGAGTGTCAGTAAAGCCATCTAGGCCACCCCACACGAAGTTGCCAACAAGGCGCCTCAAGCGTGCCACGATTCCCGAGGGAAGAGTCATGCAGGATGTGGTAAACCAAGCCATTGCAAGAACCTGATGGACCACAAGGGCTCTGCTAGCCAGAGGTAAATGCAAGGATGACCAATAAAACAGTTTCTTCCAGATAGACTGTAGTATGTGTGCAAACAATTGCTCAACTGACACATCGATGCTCACACTTCAACACGGAAACCAAAAGACTTGTGCAATTTATGAGAGCACCACTCGCCAAGCAAAAGGAAGTAAGAGCATCCCGTAGACTGTCCAAGGTGGGTGTGTCATATCGTACAAAGAGCATAGTGTCATCTACATACTTTTGATCTGGAAAATCTGGCAACGTCGGCCAAAGGCGTAGTAGGGCCTCTCAATTATGGTGTCCTCCAAAAAAACAGAAAGAAGTAGGCTGCCAAGGGACATTCCTATCGAACTGAACGAGATAGAGGAAAAGCGCCATCCAATGTGGCCTCTAACAATGACAGCGCTAGAAGAAGTATGGTATAAACTATACACATATGATCCACTGCAAGGGGGAACCCATCCTTCAAATAGTGCCCTCCAAGAAACCCCAATCTACTCTATTAGAAGTTTTCTCAAAATAAAGAAGCATGAATGCTATAGGCTAATCTATCTGACGAGCCCATTCAATTGCCTCATAGAAAGTGAAGAGGTTATCCAAATACGGTGGTCCTTCACAAAACCTATAAGGGAAGCATTGATGAGTTGGCATACCGATCATGCAAGCAAGGATCTTATACACGGAGGACATGAAATTGATCAATCTCCACTGTCGCAAGGACGATGTATCTCCGCCTTTCGGTATAATAGAAATAAGTCACGAACACATAGAGGCAGGCATCTCTTGTGTGTCAAATATGTGCTCTTAACCAGAAAGCATAGGGCAATTGAGAGCATCCCATAACTGCAAAAACAAGTGTCTAGTCAACCCACCCTCCCCAAGATAAGAGGCACAATCGGGGCCATGCATTGCATCATGCATCTCCTGCATAGAGAAAGGGGCTAGCCCCCAGACATCAGGATGGGCGCCTGCAGTATGTCGAACCAGTGAAATCCCGGCCCTTTGGTTATGAAGTGGTGTGAGCTTGGTGGTATGGGACATCGATCCTTGCGGACAGAGCTACCAAAATCCAAGTGTGATGATCACACAAGATGTCTCACAAATGTCACGTACACATCTAACCCTATGTGCATGTGGACAAGCTTCTTCAGGTCTAGGGTTCAGGTCAGCTTAGGAAGTGTTCTGGCACCTTTGTGGGCCTATGAGCAGGCCGTGCATGTCCAGGCACTTAGAGTAGTTTCGTATCCTCTGGTTGCACACAGCATGATCATCAACATGACATTCAGTACCCATCATGAGCATTTTACAGTGCATAGAACCCATTTTCCCAATTTACTCATTTTTCACTTATTATTTAATAAGTAACTTTGTTGGAAAAGTGAGTAGGGAAAATTTGCTAAGTACTATAAAAGAAACCTAGCGCTAGCACTTTCTAGCAAAAGAGGCAGAAGAAGTTCCAAACTTGCAGTGCATCTTCTCAGCAAGACCGACAGGAGGCCTAGCGTTTCCAACCAGCAAAGCATATAGCGTTTTTGCTACAGATCAGCCTAGCGTTCTCAGTTTGCACATTCAGCCTAGCATTTGCAGATTCCGGCGCCAGACCAGCCCCAGCACATCAACGTTTTCAATTTTCAGCACTTAAACACCGCAGATTCAGACATTAGCCTCACAGATCTCACCTACCTGCAACAGATCCTCGTCATACCGTCGAGTCAACCAGCGTTTCACATTCAGCCCGCTATCCGCAGATTTCAGCATCTGCATTTTCAAGGCATCATCGTCGCGTCGTCACCATCGCCGTCCTCGCTGGCACAGTGTCAGAGATCAGCAGAAAGTCAGCGTTTTGCAGATTTCAACAGTTCAGCCATAGCATTTTCACATTTCAGCCCGTCCTTGTCGTCGTCATCATTGTAGTCCACATCGTCGGCAAGCCCATTGCATCTAGACCATTGTACGAGATTTGTGCAATCAATAGCATAGACCTCTCTCGCCATAGAGAGGGGGGGGGCCCTTGGAGGAGGGTTTGAGAAACGTTTGGTGTCGTATTCAACTCCTCGTCGGCTACATTTTTAAGGTCTCTTGGGATAGTTTCCTACGACGTTAAAACTCTCTTCTTCTTCTTCTTCTCTCTCTCAATCTCAGCACCTTTATCCACAGTAGCATTCACTTTGTTTGTGATCATTGCACTCTCTCACTAAAGGAACGGAAGGCTCTCAGGAACCCTTCAGCACAATTCGGAGCACTCATCTTGAGCCAGATCAACATTCACTTCTGTTCCACCTTACATTAGTATCAGAGTTTTGGCGGTGGTCTGTATCACTCAAGGAAAGAACCGCAAGAAATATTTTGCTAGTTGCGGTCGCACGTAAACCAAATCCACTTGGGCGTGTCAATTCCTGATCGTGTTTTTGATGAGTGACACGTAACCCAAGAAAAAAGGGCTTGTCTAGCCACCCCTTGTTCCTCTTTTCACTCGTTGAGAGCGGACCGTGCACTTAGCGGCCGGCCAATCAACGTGAGGTTGGATATGACAGTAAGATGGATGCTAATGTTATTCATTCTTGGTTGCATCAATGTAATGTTTACTTTGCAACAACTAAGAAAACAGGAAATAGCAAAGTTTTGACGGTAGCCATGTATCTTGCCGGTGATGCCATTAATTGGTATCACGCATGGCAAGAGGCACAGTTGACCGCGCACCTAGAGGAAGCTGAAGAAGGCGTGCCCCTTTTCTTCAATTGGGCCGACTTCCAAGATAAGCTCAAGGCGCGGTTTATGCCACCTCAGTACTTAGCGCGGTTGAAAGAAGATTGGCGCAATCTCAAGCAAAAAGGTATGTCCGTCATGTCTTTTTCTAACCGTATTTTGCGGCTCAGCACTCAATTACGCAAATCGGATGATGAGCGCAAAGAGGCATTCCTTTTTGGATTGGACGAGTATATCAAGTTTGATATCGAAGTACTCGATCTAGTAGATCTCAACCAGGCGGTAGCGATTGCTCTCGCACAGGAGATGAAGCACAACAAAGGAAAGCCTAAGGAGAACAAGTCTTCTCACAGTACCTCTCAAACTCCACAGAACGGTAAGAACGGTAAGAATGGTAAGAACGGTAACTCTTCTAGCCAATCTTTCTCTAATCCTTCGAAAAAGAACTCTCAAAATGAATCTAAGGGTAAAGCTAAAGCACCTGCTAAACCTAAGCTAACCCAGGATGAAAAAGCCGCACAAGGAATTATAGGGAGATACATAACGGCAGAAGAACAAGTCATTTATGCTAAGGAAGGTCGATGTTATCAATGTCACGTCAAGGATCACATTAAGAAGGCTTGTCCTAAGACAGCACCACCTAAAGAACCCAAAGCACCAACAGCTACCACAAGCAGGTTAATGAACCAATCTGAGTCTCCACATGTTTCTGGCACACACATTGATGAGTCTCTCTTTAAATGTTATGGTCATGTGAAGGGTCAACCTTTTGTCAGATTGTTTGATTCATGCAATATGCATGATGTGATTGGTGCCTCTCTTGTAGAGAGAGCTCGCCTAGAGGTTAGCCAGACAACTCCTCTCGAGGTGTCAGGCTTCGCTTACGATATGGACTCTCTCATTACGAAAGAGTGCCTTGCTGTGTTATTCACTGTTCAACAAGCTTCCTTCCGCAAAAAATTTGTCGTGTCTCTTGTCTCAGGATGTGCTTTGATTTTGGGCATTAGATGGTTTCGTGAGCATAACCCTCTCATTAATTGGGCGGAAAATACTCTTCACTCTAAATGCCAAAAGTGACTCTCCCATGATCATTGGTGGTGAGAAGGGTCTACATTTTTTACCTCTCATTTCTTATGTGCAGGCGAAGCATGAATTACAAAGAGGAGCACAAGCGGCATTCATCTATGTCTCTCTAGTTACACTGAACATTCAACTCCAAACAGGTAATCAACTTTGTTTACCAAGTATGAGCACCTCTTTTGCAGGATGATCTTCCACCCCGTCTCCCTCCTGAGCGGCCGGAGGATCATCGCATTGAACTCACGGAGGGGGGCACAGCAAGTCAATAAGGCTCCCTACCGTTTGAACAAGACTCGAGAAGAAGAGTTAGAGCAGCAACTCACGGAGTTGGTGGCCAGAGGATTCATACGTCCTAGTGTAAGTCCTTTTGCTGCTCCTATTTTATTTGTCCGCAAGAAGGATCATTAGTCTCGTTTGTGTGTTGATTACAAGGCATTGAACAAGATGACCGTCAAGAATAAGTTTCCGATGCCTCGCAGCCTCTTGGGATGACTCCTTTGAGGTATGTACGGATGCGAGCAATGTCGCCATTGGTGCTGTGCTTCAGCAGCATGGCGGTCCAGTTGCATTCCTTAGTCGGAAGTTAAATAGTGCAGAAAAGAACTATTCGGTTTATGACAAATAACTTTGTCTGTCATTCACTCTCTTAAGCATTGGAAGCATTTTCTGTATGATAGAGAGTTCACAGTTCGCACAGATCACCAAGCCCTCAAGTGGCTCCAATCTATGCCTAGTGCACATTGGAGTGATCGCCCAAGCACGATGGTCACAATTTTTTGAGCAATTTGTAGGCTTGATTGAGTATGTGTCTGGTAAAGGTAACCCTATTGCAGATGCGTTAAGTCGCAAAGGACATATCCTGGCTCTTGAGTCAAGGTCCACAGTTTCTCTTCAAGGTGTGTCCTTCGACAGCATGAAGAACCATTACGTAGATTATGAGTTTGGTAAGCACTGGTTGCAGGCTCTTGCTTCCCAAGGGCCGAGCAACTATCTCATTCGTGATGGTTTGTTATATTTTCATCACCGTCTATTGCCCTCTCTCAGGTCAACCGTATTGCACGATGCACATGACTCTCTCACGGGTGGGCACAGGGGAATGAACACTCTGGAAAAAATAGATTATTATAGGTAATTGGCCTTGACCTTAGGTTAATGTAGGTTCATTTCTCATTAGTCCTAGACTCTTAGTGATAGTCTTAATACTCCATTCATTTTTAACATGACCTAGGGCTATGATTAGGCTTTAGTCCTTAAGTCCATTTGCCATTAGCATCTCATGTGGGAAGAAATAAAAAAGTGCTAAAAAATGAAACAATGAAGCAAAATAATGTCAAGAAAAAGTAGCAAAAATGCTACTAAACACATGAAAAGAGAATTTCTATGTTATATTGTGTCCATGTGAGGCCTAGCGCCTTATTGGCACTTTGGCACTTGGTAGGCGAGGGGAATCACCTTGGCTCGCTTGGTCAAGGCACTAAACCGATGCCTTGGGCTGATAGGGGTTAACCGTCGCCTTGGTAGGCTAGTAGATTCTTGGAACACCTTCTTGAGGGTTCAAGGAGCCGAGAGTCGTACCTAAACTTGCCTTGGGGTGGTAGCCTTGTATTGTGCTTTACTTTTTTCAATGAATTAACAAACACAAAACTTCCATGAGCTTCAAAAAGTTGTGACAATGTACTAATAGATTAGGAGCTTTTTTATAGCCTGTAGACATGATAGACTTGAATGCCTTATTAAGATTGTTCATATAGTTTTTAGGCTAGTAGATTTATGAACTTGCATTGGCCTAGGGTGACAATTGATGGCAGAGTGGTCGTTCAGAATGTATGGTCCATTTTTTGTCATTAAAAAGATCAATGAGGTTTCGATGAAATTGCAATTGCCTAACTCATGTCAATGCACAACGTTTTTCATGTTTCTTAGTTGAAAGTGTTTCAAGGTTCACCTCCAAAGGACATTTCCAAAGAAGAAGAGCCGGAGATCATCGATGAAGCTGAAGTCATGGAGCCGGAGCAAGCGTTGTTGCATCGGTTTCGCCATGGCTTAAAGAGGCAAGTCAGACAGTACTTTTTGAAGTTCAAAGATTGAGGAACCCACGATCAATAGTAGACCTAGACCACTCTCGCCATAGAGAGTGGGGCCTTCGGAGGAGGGTTTGACAACATTTTGGTGTCGTATTCTTCTCTCTCTATCTCTCAGTCTCAGCACCTTCATTCACAGTGTTTACCACTTTGTTTGTGATCATTTACACTCTCGCACTAAAGGTACGGAAGGCTCTCCCTTCCGTAAGTGAAAGGAACCTTGAGCACAATTCGGAGCACTCATCTTGAGCAAAGTTCAACATTCACTTCCGTTGCACCTTACATTGGTACAGAGCTTTGGCAGTGTTCTATATCACTCGAGGAAAGAACCACAAGAATTTTTTTTGCTTGTTGCGGTCGCGCGTAACCCAAGTTTACTTGGGCGTGTCGATTCCTAATCGTGTTTTTGAAAAGTGACAGGAAGCCCAAGAAAGAAGGGCTTGTCCAGCCTCCCCTTGTTTCTCTTTTCACTCATTGAGAGCGGACCGTGCACTTAGCGGGGCCGGCCAATCGATGTGAGGTGGGAAAAAGCAACCTTGGTGTGAGCGCAAGGCCGCCAAGGATGTGTCCGTGGGAAAGAGAAGAGCTCGGGTAAGAGAAGATCCTTATATTGCAAGCTAAAGAAGAACCTCAAGAACTCAAGACCCTCAAGAACCCAAGAACCACAAGAACCACAAGTTCCTCGTGAACTTAAGAACCCAAGACTTCAGTGTATGGTCATTACCCGAAGTGGAATGGATACTTTGCATGGAGGTGATGAGCATGAAAGTGGAGAAGAAGAATTTTCCCCACCAGGAGATTTTTCCGACCCTCCCCCTTCCCCATCTACGCCAAGGATTGCACCAAATCCTATGGAGGCTTTGGGCAACGATGATGGACAAGAAGAAGTTGACGCGAGGGCGAAGAAAGAAAAGCAGAAAGAAAGGCAGCATTTGATCGTGAACACAAAGAAAGAATGGCAGCCATAGCACGTGACCACGAAGAAAGAATGGCGGTCATAGAGCGTGAGCACAACGAAAGGAAAGCCGCATTGGTCCTACTATTTTCTAATGTGCAGGCGCAGATCGAAAAGAATAAAGAGAAGGAGACTCTCGGTCTTTTCTTCTCCCAAGCACGACACACATGATTTGCATGATGATTTGTATGATCAAGATGTGATTATTCACGAGCATGATGAATTGCATGATAAAGATGTGATTATTCACGAGCATGATGAATTGCATGATAATGATAAGCATGATGATTTGCATGATAAAGATGTGATTGTTCACAAGGATGATGGTTTAGTTGATACTTTTCCTAGTGAAGCTAACCTCATGGTAGATTCAATCGATCACGAAGAACCGATCTTGGCTCTCGAGTCGAGGTCCAAAGAACCCCCACAGAAAGTATTTTGTGTTCAAATGATTAGTCGGCATGCATTGTTCGAGTGTTTCATTCGTAATGCTTTCTTGTATTTAGTCACCGTCCTTATGTGATCCCTTTTCATAGGCATGCCATATTGCACAATGAACACGATTCACTCATGAATGAGCACGGATGTATGCAAATTACTCATGAAAAGATGAAATGTTTGCATTCAAGGAATTCACATTCCATGTCTCTTCCTTGGCAAGACACAGTATCCGAAAGAGCACAAGAAGGATTGAGCATCCGATGCATTGTGATTTGCCACAGTTGATAGATTTAGATCAGAAAGACAAGTTTCGATTCCATTGTTTGCGTGTGTTTGATGAACGGTTTGGCACTCTGTCTATATGTTCATCTACATTGCATGCACAATCTATAAAGAAGACTAGAATTTTTCCAGTCACTTTACATGGAATGGGTATGTTCATGTTTTTGTGTTGGAAGTGGTTTCAGGAATTTTCATCCTCGGAGATTCTTGAAGAAGGTAGACACATGACTATAGACGAAGTTGAAGCATTGAAGGAGCCACAAATGACTTTGTGTCGCTTTCGGCGCGGCTCAAAGAATCAAGCATTGCAGACCTTTAGGAAGTTCAAGTATCGCATGACCCACACATAAGAGTGGGCCGACGAAGAGTCCTTCCCAGGATTCATCCAGATGTTGGCGATCTCCCTCGACGCCATACAGTTCGGTACCAGTACCTCACTTTGAAAAGGAGGGGATGTCACGTACACATCTAACCCTATGTGTACGTGGACAAGCTACTTCATGAAGAGGGTTTAGTCAGTCTAGCTTAGGAAGTGTTCTGGCACTTTTGTGAGTTTGTTCGCAGACCATGCATGTCCAGGCACTTAGAGTAGATGCATATCCTCTAGTTGCACACAGCATGATCATCAGATTTCCATCAGAACCCATCAAGAGCATTTTTTACAGTACATAGACCTATTTTCCCTTTTTTAGCCAATTTTCACTTATTATTTTTAAGTGACTTTTGTTGGGAAACTGGATAGGGCAAATGAGTAAGGATGTATATAAGAAACCCTAGCGCTAGCACTTTCTGGCAGAAGAAGCAGAGGACCACCGTCAAGTGCAACTTCTCAGCAAGAACAGCAAGGAAACATTAGCGTTTTCAAGCAAGCAAGAGCAACCAACGTTTTGCTTTTGCAGATCCAAACCGGTGACACCATAGCAAAAACACCTAGCGTTTTGGCATCAGATCGCAGATCAGCCCTAGCGTTGGCAGAATCAGTCCTAGCGTTTTTGCATCAGCAGGACTCCTAGCGTTTTGCAGCTTCATAACGACATAGCCAGCAGATAGATCAGCGTTTTCAGTTTTCAGCGTATACACTCCGTACCGCAAGTCCCGAACCTCGTAGATCTCACCTTCCCGCAACAGATCCTCGCCGCACGGTCAGATCCACCGAAGTTTGCAGATTCAGCCCGGAAAATGCAGATTTCAGCATCTACGTTTTCAAAGCGTCGTCGTCGCATCGTCGTCATCCCCGTCATCGACATAGAGTCAGAATTCAGCAGATAAAGATTTGCAGATTTCAGCCCTTTGCGTTTCAAATTTCAGCCCGTCTTGTCGTCGTTGACATCGTCGGCAAGTCCATTGCATTGTAGAGATTGTTGGGTTAAAGGCCTAAATAACCCCTTTTTGTACATTTTTATACTTTGTCCAGGTTCAATATGAACCTGGACACATTTTTTAAAGGTCACTTATAATAAAAGTGGGAAAACCCAAAACTCACTTATTGAGTTTTCCTTAAAAACGTGAGCTCTCTCTCTCTCCCTCTTCGTTCTGCTAGCGCTTCCCTTCTGCAGCACAGTGCCTCCGCTTCAAGCCTTAAGGCCTGCACATCTTCGCGTGTTCTATCACTTGCACACACCGCCGCGCTCATCAACTGGTATCAGAGCCCAATTAGGGTTTGCTCCCAAACCTGCAAACGCTGATTTTCAGCCAAGGAGGTCAACTTTCACGCGAGATTTTGCAATTTCATCGCCAAAGGACTCGTCCTCGGACACTAGAAAGCTCCCGACAAGTCAAATTGACCTAAAACAGGCTGAAATTAGGTCAAAATCAAAAAATTACAGGTTATGACAGCAAAATACAAGTTTTGCAAATGATGTATTAAGGTGTGGGAACACTTTTGCTAAGTCCCCGCTACCCAAAAACACTTAAATTGCCGAAAAACAGGTCCTAAAACAGGTGTTTTCAGCAAATTTCAGATTTACGCAGGTTTTTGCAAGTATTCTTTTTATGCGACTACATTCGGGAAAGTGCAAATTAAAGCAATCTACGCACGTTTGACAAAGTTTGGCTATATATGACTATTTGTGGCTCAATTTCATACAATTTGATACTACAAATTGGGGCTTTTGCTCTTACATGCTTCTAAAGGCTGTGCATTAGCCTTATGTATGTTCTGCGAGGTTAAAAACAACTAAAATTGTTGTTTTTGAGCACAAATTCGCTCGCTGAAATTTCCTGCGCATAAATTTCAGAAATTGATTTTTGTGCCCAAATCGACCTATTTTGCCCCAAATTGCTCCTGTGACCACTTGGAGTTGTAGTGCATACTTCTGTGAGGCTATACTCCGGTTTTTGTGCATTTTGCCCAAAAAATTCAGCGTATTAGCCCTCTTATTCGTGCAACTATGGCCTCATCTTCTTCGGATGTGCAGAATCTCTTCGAGATTAGGAGGTTCGATGGAACAGGTTTTGACCTTTGGAAGACAGGATCCAGGGAATCCTATTTCTTAAGGATTGTGAAGGGGCACTTGAACAGGTAAAGCCACAGAATATGACGGATGAAGCATGGGTTAGTCTAAACAGGAAGACTCTTACATACATTAAAATGGCCATGACCAATGAGACAATCATTGATGTGAAAGGTCTCACAAGTGCTTTTGATGTGTGGGAGAAGTTAAAAGGGAATGTATGAGAATACAACGCCCGTCAACCAAGTGCATTTGATGCGAAAACTTGTTGGCATGCAACTAGATGAGTCCAAAAGCGCTGCAAAGCACTTGCGTTGTTCGCAGGTACTTTGTCGCAGTTACAGGATTCAGGCTTGCCTCCTTTTGATGATAAGTTGAAAGCTATCTTCTTGCTTATGACCTTACCCAAGTCATGGGAAACATTGGTGGTTTCATTGTCCAATAACCCCAATTTGACCTTTGATGGTGTTAGGGGTTCTATCTTGAATGAGGAAATCAGGAGGAAAGCAAGTGGAGAGGGAGACAGCTCTGCCGACATGGTTAGAGGCAGGACAGAAAAGAAGAATGCCTATGCACAAAGGAGTAAGGGTAAGAGTAAGGAAAGGGGAAATGCCAACAAAGGCAAGGGTGATGTGACTTGCTATCAGTGTGGCAGGAAAGACAAGAAACCCGATTGCAGATACTATAAAGCCGAGTTAGAACGGAAAAAGAATAGCGGAGACAAAAAGAAAGAGAAGAAGGAAGTCAAGACAGATGCACAGGATAGCTCAAAGGACAAAGAGAACGCCAATGTAGCTTCTAGTGTTGTGATTGAGGAGCTGTCAGATGTAGAGGACATCTCGTGTGCCACTTTGTCAGATGATGATGCTTATGACATTGATGCCTCTCTTAATGTTCATTCACAGGACATGCAGATCACCAAGAGTGATCTTATTGATGCTTTGTTGACTGTCAATGATGCATTATCCCAGACTTGGATTGTTGATTCCATCATTCCGGTCCTTCATTTCATGTGACTCCTATCAAGGAGTGTTTCTCTACTTTTGATGCAGGCAAGCGTGGCCATGTATACCTTGGAAACAATCATGCATGTTCCATCGAGGGTATTGGCACTGTGCATCTCTCCATTGATGACACAAATGAGCTTGTCTTGCATGATGTTAGATATATGTCAGGAATCAAGAAGAATCTGCTTTCTGTTGGTCAGATGGATATGCATGGTTATAGCATCTTGTTTGAGAGAGGATCATGGAAAATGACTAAAGGCTCAAGGTTGATTGTAAAGGGCACAAAGAAAGGGACACTTTACTGCATGCATGGAAAGGCCGTGTTGGGCAAGTTTATTGCATTGGCTGAAATTAACTCTCACATGGAGTTGTGGCACAAGAGGCTTGGCCATATGAGCCAAAAGGGTCTTTCTAAGCTTTGTACTTTGAACAAGCTTGATGCTAAAGACACAAAGCTTGACTTTTGTAATGAATGTCAATATGGCAAGCAAGTAAAGCGTTCTTATTACTCTGGTGTCTCTCGTAAATCTTGTGTGCTTGATCTTGTACATTCTGATGTATGTAGCCTGCCTACTAAGTCTATGGGAGGTGCATGCTATTTTGTCTCCTTTGTTGATGATCATTTTAGAAAAATTTGGGTTTATTTGCTTAAATCTAAGGATGAAGCCTTTGCTGCGTTTAAGAGATTTCATGCATTTGTGACCACCCAAACAGGTAGAAAGCTAAAATGCTTGCGTACGGACAATGGGGGGGAGTTCACAAGTGTTGAATTTAACAAATTTTGTGAAAATTTGGGCAATTAGAGGGAGCTTAATGTGCCATACAGCCCCTCTTCTAATGGTGTGGCTGAAAGATTCAATAGGACACGTTGTGAGAGGGTGAGATGCATGCTGTCCGCAGTTAATCTCTCTCATGGATTTTGGGGAGAAGCTTTGAAAACTGCAGTCCATATATGCAATCGATCCCCTCACATGTCTTTGAAAGGTGACATCCCTAAAGAGGTTTGGTCTGGCAAGCCTGCTTCATATGATCACTTACGCATTTTTGGTTGCGAGGCTTTTGTGCATGTCAGACCCGAGTTGAGGAGTAAACTAGATGCCAAATCCATTAAAGGCCTTTTCATGGGATATGGTGAAGAAGGCGAAATGGGTTACAGGATTTGGTTACCTCAGCTCAAAAGGGTTATACGCAGCTGGGATGTTGTTTTTAATGAGGCAATGCTGCTTCAAAACAATTGTGCCTCAAAGCATGACCATAAAAGGGTCAAATTTCAGCATGACCAGCCACCTGTTAGGCCTATTTTTGACCCTCAGGATACACCACATATGGCTGAAAATGTAGATGATCCAGTGGTGTTTGAGCCAGATGATGTTGGACAACAAATTGAGACTCCTGAAGGGTATTTGCAGCCACGAAACAATGCTGAAAATGGTGTACAGCAGCCCATTGTTGATGATTTTATTATGCCACCTGATGTAGACCCATTACCGTAGAATGTGGATCATTGGGTGAGGCGGTCTACTCGTCCAAGACGGACTGTGAGTAGATATAATCGATGAGGGAGAGCCTCTTACGTATAAAGAGGCAAAGACATGTGAGTCAAGCAGTAAGTGGGAGCTTGCAATGCAAGAGGAAATGAAATCCTTGTATGCAAATGATACTTGGTATCTTGTGCCATTGCCTAAAGGGAGAAAAGCTCTTCCTAACAAATGGGTATATAAGATTAAGAATGTGGATGACAAACCCAAGTACAAGGCAAGATTGGTTGCAAAAGGATATGCACAGAAAGAACGAATTGATTTTCAAGAAATCTTTTCTCCCGTTGTAAAGCTTACACCTTTACGTGTCCTTTTTGCTCTCGTTGCGGTGCTTGATTTGGAATTGAATCAAATGGATGTAAAGACAACGTTTTTGCATGGTGACATTGAAGAGGATATATACATAACTCTTTGACTCTGTATTGACTACAGAGGATTGAACCAGGTTACGGCGGTAAAGAACAAGTATCCGATCCCTCGCATCCGACGAATTACTAGATCAACTTCACGGAGCTGAAGTCTTTACAAAGATAGACCTAAGGTCAGGTTACTATGAGATTCATGTTAGGGAAGAAGACATTCCAAAGACAGCATTTAACACTCTCTATGGACATTACGAGTTCATTGTTATGTCCTTTGGATTGGCAAATGCCCCAACAACCTTCAATCGTCTTATGCAAGATATATTCAAAGAACACCTAGATGATTTTCTGATGTCCTCGTATTTTTTGATGATATTCTAGTTTACTCAAAGGACGAAGAGCAACATGAGGGTCATGTATGAAAAGTTCTAGATATCCTATGCCAGCATAAGCTATACGCTAAGGAGAGCAAGTGTATCTTTTCATCCCCAAAGATCAAATACTTGGGTTTTATATAGCATCAATTGATGGAATTTCAATGGATCCAGGCAAGGTCAAAGATATTGTGGATTGGCCACATCCCCGAAATGTTGGTGAAATTAGAGGATTTCTTGGTATAACAAGCTGGTATCGCAGCTTCATCAAAGATTATGGTGCAATTATTGCCCCCTTTGAATAATATTCTAAAGAAGGGAACAACAATTCAATGGAATGTTGAACACCACGAGAGTTTCAAAACTCTAAAACGGCAGGTAACCTCAGGTCCATGCTTAAAGTTACCTGACTTCACAAAGCCTTTTGAAGTGGTTACAAATGCCAATGGTATAGCAGTCGATGGAGTGCTTACACAAGAAGGAAGACCCGTTGCTTTTACCTCTTGAAAGCTGAAGATTCATGAACAAAATTATCCAGCTCATGATCTTGAATTATTAGTAGTCATTCATGCCTTAAATCTATGGAGGCATTATCTATTGGGCTAGAGATTTACTTTAGTGACTGATCACAAAATATTGAAGTGGATTTTTACTTAACCTCTACTCAATATGCGACAATGACGGTGGGTTGAATCACTCTAAGAGTTTGACTTTGCAATTGTCTATAGACTAGGCAAGGAGAATTCAATAGCGGATGCCTTGAGCCCTAAAACCTTTGTAAGCTTAATCTCTATGCCTAGTAACCCAGTTTTGGTCAAGGTAAGGGAAGCTACACAAATGGACCCCGATTATTAGAGGGAACCTGCTATCATGAAGGATAAGACACCTCAGAATGAAGCATCATTTACAACATTATGATGTTGAAGATGGGTGCTTATATTACAGACATACATTGTGTGTGCCGAAGAATACAACCTTAAGAAAAACTATCCTTTATGACGCTCATGATAGCCCAACATCTGGACATCCAGGCTATGCCAAAACTCTCTATGTAGTAAGGAAGAGCTTCTATTGGCAAGGAATGAAAGGAGATGTACTACGGTATGTTTACCAATGCTTAATCTGCCCGAAGAGTTAAAGCTGAAAGGGTTCCTAGGGAAACTTCAACCTCTGGATATACCTCAAATGAAGTGGGAGTGTATTAGTATGACTTTGTATCCGGCTTATCCAAAGTTCAGGGAGAATATGGCTCCGTAAAGGTAGTCGTGGATACTGACTAAAGTTTCCCACATCATCCCGGTAAAGACTATCTATACTACCTCACATGTAACCCGACTCTTTGTCAAGGAGATTTTTTGACTTCATGGACTTCCAAAATGGATAGTAAGCGACCGAGATACTAAGTTCACTTCCAACTTTTGGACTTCACTGTTTACAACCATTGGTACCACGATCAACAAAAGAAGTATGCAGACCAAAGCAGATCAGAAAGGACCTTTAAGCATGGAGATCAAGTTTTCTTAAGAGTAAAGCCAAAGAAAAGTAATCTATCTTTGGGCAAGAATAAGAAGCTTAGCTACAGATATTGTGGACCCTATCTGATAGAAAAGAAAATAGGGAGTCAAGCCTACAGACTCAAGCTACCCTCTCATCTCAAGGTTCATAATGTATTCCATGTTAATAAATTGAAGCAATACATCTCCAGCACAGATCATGTTCTTGATTATGAACAAATTGTAATGCTTGTATGCAAACTAAAAAGGGCTCTGTATGGTTTGAGACAATCATCACGGTAGTGGTATAAGAAGTTTGACACTTTTATGCTGTCTCAAGGCTTTAAACACAGCCATGCAGATCATTGTTTGTATACGAAAAGGGATGAAGATGGTAGTCCCATCATACTTGTTCTCTATGTTGATGACATGCTGCTTGCCGGGAAACATAAGACTAGTCTTGATGCTCTGAAACGTAAGCTAAATTCAACATTTGCTATGAAGGATTTGGGTGATGCAGAGCATATTTTGGGCATGTGTATTAAAAGAGATAGAAAGCTGAAATTGCAGTTTTTATCTCAAGAAAGGTACATTGCAAAAGTACTTGACAGGTTTAATATGGCTGATGCTAAGCCTCTTGGAGTACCTTTACCTCCATACACTAAGCTTAGCAAAGCAGATTGCCCAAAGGATGAGGTGGCATTGAAGGGAATCCCTTATGCATCAGCTTGTGGTTCTCTTATGTATGCTATGGTTGCCACTCGTCCCGACATTGCTTATGCAGTGGGAGTTGTTAGTCGATACATGTCGAATCCTGGCAAAGCGCATTGGGAAGCTGTCAAATGCATTCTGAGATATTTGAAAGGTACACAATCAAAGTGTATCTGTATGGCAAAAGTGACTTAAGGTTGCAGGGATATTGTGATGCAAACATGGCAGGTGACATGGATACCAGGAAATCTACCAGTGGATATGTATTTGCCATTGTTGGTGGTGCAGTCTCTTGGTGTTCTAGGTTACAGAAAATTGTGGCATTGAGTACTATTGAGGCTGAATATATTTCAGCCACAGAGGCTTCAAAAGAGGCCATTTGGTTGGGCAGACTTGCAAAAGAACTTGGCATGCCTGCTCATACACCCGTGTTGGGTTGTGATAGCCAGAGTGCTGTCTATTTAGCCAAAAATGCCATGTTTCATGCGCGTACCAAACACATAGATGTGCGGTACCACTTCATACGACAGGTATTGGAGGATGGTCGAGTCAGCTTAACTAAGATCCATACACGGGATAACGCTGCAGATGTTCTCACCAAGAGTCTTGCTAAGGCTCAACATGAGCATTGCATACAGCTGGTGGGAGTTGGTTAACTTAAAGGCGTCATTTATGCCTTTAAGTGGGAGGTTGTTGGGTTAAAGGCTTAAATTACCCCTTTTTGTACATTTTTATACTTTGTCCACCTTCATATTGAACCTGGACACATTTTTTAAAGGTCACTTATAATAAAAGTGGAAAAACCCAAAACTCACTTATTGAGTTTTCCCTAAAAACGTGAGCTCTCTCTCTCTCCGTCTTCGTTCTACTAGCACTTACCTTCTGCACCACAGTGCCTCCGATTCAAGCCTCAAGGCCTGCACATCTTCGCGTGCTCTATCACTTGCACACACCGCCGCGCTCATCAGAGATTTGTGCAATCAACAGTAGACCGCTCTCGCCATAGAGAGTGGGGCCTTCGGAGGAGGGTTTGACAACATTCTCGTGTCGTATTCTTCTCTCTCTATCTCTCAATCTCAACACCTTCATTCACAATGTTTACCACTTTGTTTGTGATCATTTGCACTATCTCACTAAAGGAATGGAAGGCTCCCCCTTCCGTAAATAAAAGGAACCTTGAGCACAGTTCGGAGCACTCATCTTGAGCAAAGTTCAACATTCACATCCGTTGCACCTTACATCAACACTCCGGGCCAAGCGGGTTCCAGCACACGACGATGACAATGCAAGTATTGCAATTTTCAGCTCAAGATTCGTGTCATCAAGTACTTGACACACATTGGCACGACCAATAATTGTGGAGGGTGCAAAATGGTACCAAAGCATATTAGGGACAAGCTGATTGCAGAGAATTATCCGGAAGTACTAGATGCTCTTCATGATGCTCTTATTGGGGAATTTGGTGGTTCACCTACCGAGGTTGAAGAGGAGCAACCCGTTGCTGGTTCTAGTAGAAAGAGGGCTCGAGCCTTGCAGGAGGAGGATGAAGGCGATATGCATGCACCTAGGCAAAGCACCTTGCCTTCGTGTGTGAACTCTCTCTTGGATGAAGGAGCGTCAAAAGGTGGTGGGATGGAGATTGATCAATGCCTGCACTCTTATCGAGTGCAACATCTCCTTCAATGTTTTGAGGACTGAGCAGTGGAAGATGATGGTCAAGGCTATAGCTGATGTTGGCCACACGGATTCATGGTTAGGGGTAGTATGGCAAGATATATTGTGGCTCTTGAAGATAGCTAAAGCTTAATGTTTTTTGCGGGAAAAGGTGGTCATCTTAGTGGCATTTGTAACAATAAGCAATACCCAAGGCAACTTGCCTATATCCTTCATGAGTAAGTTAGGACAATGCGTAGCACATGGAGTCCAAGAAATCCGAGGGTAAGCCCTCAAAGACGAGGTTTGCTTATATGTATTTCAAAAAACATCAAGATTTAGCTATCTTCAGTCCCTCGAAGACCGGGTTTGCTTATATGTATTTAGTGTAGCAGAGACTCTTCAAATTGAGGGATCCACTTCTTCAAACAGTCGTGTATCCGAAATGGAGATTGATGCTCCACCTGCAGACAAAGCCCACTAAATACATATAGCGACCAGTACTCGATGAGTCTTTTCGGACACAAGTTCAGAGTTTGAGAGTGGCATTGCAGCCAGTGTATGTGCTTCTATGAGTCACAGACATGGAGGGCTCTACATTGGGCTTAGTCTTTCATCTTTTCATGAAGATAAAGACACACATTAAAGAGTGCAAGTCTTTGACACATGACTAGTTAGTACTTGTCTTTTGAAATTCATTTCATTGCATTCTTTTTGTTGTCATTTCAATTTACGCCTTGACCCAATTCAACTTTTGTTTCATTGCTAAAATTTACAGCCAAGATCACATCTTGGCCATTGTAGAAAGGTGATGGACCTTTATGAGTCGTCCCAGTCATGGGATGGCTGCATTGCTTCATCCTTTCTTCAAGACGCCAGAGCTTTTCCATGAGAGGAGTTTGTTGAAGTTGAAGGATGATTACATCAATATCATCTTTGACATTGATGACTGGAGATTGATGCAGAGATGACATGAACAATCTAGGATGCTAGAGCTGTGGTGTTAAGGCAAGAGGCTACCAAGTTTCCTCTTACATGGTGGCAGAATTATGAAAGACAAGGTCTTCCAAAGCTTACGCATCTCGCTTTACGAGTACTTTCACAGGTAATTGAAGATCTTTTTTTTTTCGAGAAAAAGATCCTTTTAGTAGTTACTGAAATTGCCCATAGGGCTACAACCACATCTTCAAGACAGGGCTACAACAACCATGGTGGGAGACTCTCCCAATGAAAAAACCAGCATATGTACAATGGGGCTAAATCAAGAAATGGGGGGAGGGAAATGCCACACAAGTGGTCGGTAGTGCCATCGGAGTACACCCTAAACCATGGTGTAGAAAGGCCCAGGGCGCCAGAGTCGAAGGAAAGCCTCTCTGCGCTCCCGCATGCGGTCGGAGCTGCCCTGTAGTCCCTCGAGCTGTCCTCTGAGAGTGTGGATCAGCTCTAGCCAAAAATCGCGAACAGTCTCTGCTGGTGGCACAGGGCGAGCCTCAAAGATACGGAAGCAACAGGCCCGCCAGATGAACCAAAGTGTCAGGCCACTGATGAGCTCCCAACACTCCTCTCTCTCACTGCACCACTCCAGTAGAGTAAGCTTTGTAGCAGGCTGGAGTGTAGGTCGCCCCTCTTGCATCACTATCATCCTGCTGGTGGAAGATAGCTCGAACTGAAGTGCCGGGCCGGTGAGGGTGGACCAACCCGCTGCTCCCCAAGTGTATTGTCGAGCCGTGGAGAGAGCAGGCATCAGCCAAAGAACTCGAAGCCACACCTGTTGTGCCGAAGGACAGTCCCAAAGACAGTGACGCTGACTCTCCACAAGATGGTCACAAGCTGCACATGCGGCCGAGATACCACTATGCACTAGCCAGCTCCCAACTGCTGTAGCTCTATGTGCGACCAGCCACTGAAACAAGGTGACTCGCCTCGGCTGTCTGGAGTCCCACAACCTCTCCCAGAAGGCTGCCAAGAACTCAGTTGTGAGACCCTCCTCCTGCCAATGAGGTGTTGCAGCGAGGCGGGCCTCTCTCTGTGCTGCTAATATATGACGTCCCAGTCGAACAGTGTATTGAAAGAACGGGACGCCTGGGTGGTTTGCAGAAGAGAAAGGGTCCCTCCAGAGCCACTTACCAAGATCCCACTGTACTCGTGCCAGTGGACAGCACTTCCAAGCCCACAGCCTCTAGTGTCCAATCTCAAGAGTTGCTCGGTCAGGATCGATGACAAGTCCTCCCATAGTTGTCCACTACTCGGATCCTCTGAAAACAGCATTGTGCCACCTGCGGGGCCTCTACTGCAACTCGCTGTAAGCGTCCCCCACCCTGAAGCTCGAAGAAAAGGGATGGAACAGTCTCTGAACAGGCCCTGACTGAGATGAGAACCTCCAATCGTGTGAAGGCTCCCATCCACCTGGGTGCTACTGGCTCCAGAGGCATGAGCCACTCCGCTGGAACTGCCTCTGAGATGTCCTGACACATGCTCTGCACCCCTCTCATGCCCTGTAGCTGGAAACCCTACACCTCCTCTGACAAGCCTGTGAACTCTAACCAGTCACCTAAAGAGCGCACTGGACCCGCTGCCATGGGACCCCAGGAAACATGAGGCCGACTACCAACCAAGTGGCCTCTCTGAGTGCTAACCATGGGGTTCCAGACAAGGGGCTCCCGTAGGCGCTCCTCCGTGCAAGTAGGTTGTCTCTGCTCCAGGCCTCACCGCAAGAGCTCCCAAAATCGAAGCAAACTCAGAGCAAAGCGGTCCTCCAGTTTCCTGCTCAAACCAACTCTGCGCATCTCTGTGAAGATCCATCTAGTCGAAGGTCGCCAGGGGCCTCCAGCCTAAGACACCCTAGCACGAAGCCGCTGTAGCAAGAACTCCTTCCAGGGCTCCTCACTTGGAAGAAGTCCTCTGAATATGAACTTCCCAAGAAGGGCTCTGCTCTGCTGTGCTGGGTCAATGATCCCAAGCCCTCCCTGTGAACAAGGAAGAGTGATGACCTGCCAAGCCACTTTGGCTCGGGCTATCTGAGTGTCACGTCCTAGCCAAAGGAAGTTCCTGATCAGCCTCTCTACCTGGCTGATACAAGAACTCGAGAAGATCCAGCAAGAAGTGATGTACCACATTGTCGCTAACAGCACCTGGTTGGCCACTACTACTCTGCCAGCCAAAGAAAGTCGTGCTGAGCTCCAGTGTAACAACTTCCTCCTGATATACAGGAGGAGGGGAGCAATCTGCTGCTCGGGAGACAAGTCCAAACCAACCTCACAGCCCAAGTACCGAACTGCAGTCCTTGGGGGAATCCACCTAAAACCCTCTCCTGGCATCCAATCGGGCACAGCAGCACTACCAACCGAGAAAGCCACTGTCTTTCTCCAGTTGATCAGTGCGCCCGATGCACAATAGAAGGTCTCCAGAGCCTGCTCACACCTGTGAAGGTTGGCCTCCTGGCCATCTAAGTACAAGGCTGAGTCGTCGGCAAACTCAGCGTCCAGTAGCTCATCTCCCTGAATAGGGAGTGCTAAGCCCCATAGACCAACCTGCTGCAACACCAAAAACCTGCTCGTCGCCTCCGCATAGAACAAAAAGAGAAAGGGGGCAAGAGCACAGCCCTGTCTGATCGAACGTGTGAGCATGAAGTGATCACCTCTACCTCCTGCCAAAAGTACGTGACTGTGAGCCTGTCTGTACAAAGCTGACACCCCTCTGATACAAACATCTAAAAAGCCCATCCTGCGTAGAGTGCCCTCTAGAAAGTCTCAGTCAACTCTGTCGTATGCCTTCTCAAAATCGAGAAGAAGAATCACTAGGTCCTCACCACGAAGCCGTGCTAGGGCAGTAGCCTCCCAAAAAGTAAAGATGTTGTCAAGGATACTGCGTTCCTTGATAAAACCTGTCTGAGTCCCATGTATAAGGCTCTTTAGAAGTGGTTGAATCCTCAAACTCAGAACCTTGGCAAGAATTTTATAGGTTGAGTTGAGGATGGTGATGGGGCGCCACTGTCGAATCTCATCCAAGGAGCCACCCTCCTTAGGAATGAGGTAGATCAATCCCTCAGTCACGCTGTCAGACATCACTCCTGTGTGCAAAATGTATTGAAAAGCACTCCAGAGATATGGGCCAAGCAGGTCCCAGTACTCCAAGAAAAAACTGGGAGTCAACCCATCCTCACTTGGACAGCTACCATGAGGGAGGGCCCTAAGAGCCGTGTGCAACTCCTCAAGCTGAAGTGACAGCTCAAGTCTCTGACGCATCTCCTCAGTCACAAGACAAGGCATCTGTGCCCAAACCTGCTCCCTGTATGCATCCTGACGCTCTGACTGAGGCTCTGCAGACAGTAACTCATGGTAAAAGTCAGTAGCAACTGTACGCATATCACCAGGCTCAAAAGCAACTGACCCGTCGGGCCGCCGCAACTGACAGACCTTGGCATGCGAATGCCGAGGTCCCACTGCCTCAAAGAAAGCACCAATCACTCTGTCGCCCACCTGTGTCCACTGAGATGCCTGTCGATGGAAAGCAAACTCCTGTCGCCTCTCCTCTGTGCTAACAAGCTCCTGTGGAGCCTGCCCTGCAGTAGCTGCTCCTCCAACCAAGGACTGTCTGGATGCTGCTCCTGCATCCTTTGTAACAAAGCAATGCCCCGTCTAAGATGCTGCTCCTACTCTCTCTCTGCAGCCCGACGAGCCAAAGACTCCTCGAGAAAGAAACGGCTAATCTGAGCTAGTCCTGAGGCCACTCTGTCAGCATGAGAATCTTGCCTGTCCAAGCTCTCAGTCCAGAGAGCCTCTAACTCGCTCTTTGAGAGCAGAGTCCAACAAGACCCTCTCTGGGATACGAAGCATCGTGCTCCCTCTCCTCTGCCTGTCTGCCACTGTGAGGATCACTGGTGCATGATCCGAGAAGGAAGTCCTTGACAGAATGCCCACTGTCCCTCCCAAGTCACTGAAATGGTCCCTAGTGTAGAAGCGATCTATCCGCGATAGATTCACTCCTCCCACTCTGCAGTCCGAACGAGAGAAGGCAAGGCTGTCTGGGGGTCTCACAAAACCAGAGTGCTGTCAAACATCCGAGACCCTCAAAGTCATACAAAACCTCTCCCAAGCTGCCAGCTGAACTCCATGCACAGTAGCATGGCTACCACCAATCCTGTCAGAAGGGACCTCCAACATGTTGAAGTCCCCTCCTATGCACCAGTGTTCTGCCTACGGCAGAGACTCAACTATCTGTGACCAAAACTCTGCTCGAGCACTCGCCACATTGGACGCATAGATGTTCAGGAAGCCCACCAGGCAACCCTGAACCTGCATAGTAATCCATTGAACCCTGTCTGGCACAATAATCCCTCTGCCAACAATGGCCTGCTGCAAAGAGTCCGCAATAGTCATACATTACCCCTCCCTGGATGCCTCCAGGTCCAACAGCAGCTGGCCAAAAAGTATCATATCGTCCACGCAAGAGCTGACCACAACGTCTAATGCAGCTCTCACACAGATGGTGCTCCTAAAGCATAAGGAGATCAATCTCTCCTCCCACAAGGCAGCACTGAAGCTCCTGACGCAGTCGGCCCCGTTGATGCTGAAACTGGGGCCCACCAAGTCCCTGCACGTTCCATGAGACGATCCTCATGGGGAGCGAGAGAGAACAGATGATGCCGCAGCATCTAAACGGGCTATCTTCGAGGCTTGCTTGGATGGGGAGTAATCCGCATCCAAGCGTCCTCTAGATAGGCGTGACTGCAACGAGTGTCTGGCCCAAACCCAAGCAAAGCGAGCCGTACGCAAAGCAACCTCCTCTGTCCAAGAGTCCTCATGAATGTGCACATAGCATGGCAAGCACTGTGTATCGGCAAAGAAGTAAACCACAATGTGTCTACATCCTGCTGTATCTGGAGGTGTCACCGCAAACTTAGCCAATGGTCACAAAGTCTGAAGCATGTCTGTAACTCCTAGTTCTCCCATGTGGTGAGAGAACTCTAGGACCTATGTGTGCAACCATCCTCTCTCGAATAGGTGGGGTTAATACCACCTTCCTATCCTCTATTGTGAATTTCCTATAGTGACCCAACACTGAGTCGAGAGTCCACTCAGTCTGGTCCCTGCCCCGCAAAGGGGAAAGGAGAGTCCAAGGCCTCTGTCCCCCTAGCTGCAAGGAACACAACATGGACCCTGAAGCAGGCTGCCTCATGGTCTGCTGAGGGGTCGCGGAGAAAACGAGTGAAGTTGTAGTCGAAGAAGTCCCATCGGCGCCAGATTTTTCAAACCACGAGGGATAGCTGCAAGGCGAGATGTCTGTACCTGTAGAGGGGGTCGCAAGAAAGGTTGCCCTCTCTCGCCAAGCAACTCGTGGCAAAGGCGCTGCCAAGAGATATCCTAGCAGCCGGAGAAGGCCCTGCCCCCTAGGTCGATTGTGAAACAAAAGCGGGAGGGGGGGGAGTAGGAGCAAGGGGGAACGGTGGAGAAGAGGGGCGGGGGGGAGCGGCAGAGGTAGAGGGGCAGGGGGAAGAGGCGGTGGGAGCAGGAGGCGGGGGGGAGGATGATGAGGAGGGGAGGGAACTTTGGGGGGGGAGGGGCTGTCGAGGGTGAAGCTGGGATAGGGGCTGGAGCAGGGACCTCATCCTGCTCCAGAGGACCGAACAGGTTTCCCGTGGGAACCCACTGCTGCTGGGTAGGCGCTTGAGGACCACTCTTGAGTGCCAGGCTGTCGCTGTGGCCCCTGCCGTCGTCGACCACGGGCCTGGTGCCATCCCTCCTCCGCTAGAGCCCCAGGCTCAGAGGGTGGCTCTGCATGTGTGCGTTGTGTCTCTATCTATGGCTGCTGGCCAGCCCTTGCAGGCTGGGGCTGAGGCTGTGGTGTAGGTCGAGGCCTCCTCCGTGGACAGGCCTTCGCAAGATGGCCCATCTGTCGACAAATGAAGCACTGGTTCGGGAGGCCCGAATACTCCACACTCTGTCTAAACCAACCTCCACTCACCCGAGGCAGAAGAATGACCTTCGGGAGCGTGTGAGTGTCTCTGACCAAAACGCGAACTGAGGCTGCCGTGCGAGGTGTCTCTAGGACAGTCCCAATGGCTGAGCCGATCGTGGACAAAAGTGGTAAGTACTCCCTCCGCGAACCCGGAAAGCAGACGGAGATGGGGTTGTCTGTCTCCTCTACCAGAACATACGAAGTAGAGTCGAAACCATGTCTCCACTGTCTAAAGTAGGCTCGTGCTGCTCGGATGGTCAATGGACTCATGGCGATGACCTTGGACGCCATCTCGGAGGTCTCAAACTCGATCTGATAGTAACCTCGTCCGAGTATCTGTACGTCCAAGATCTTGCCCACCTCTGCGAGAAGGCGGGCCTGGAGAAAGTCACGCAGCTCTCCTCTGCTAGGTCGGGTGCCGAGAATCTTGCAGATGACAGAAGTCGCCTGCAAGCGCTCTACCTCTGCGACAGAGCAAGCGAGCCTAGCCGCAGAGGTAGAGCGCTTGCAGGCGACTTCTGTCATCTGCAAGATTCTCGGCACCCGACCTAGCAGAGGAGAGCTGCGTGACTTTCTCCAGGCCCGCCTTCTCGCAGAGGTGGGCAAGATCTTGGACGTACAGATACTCGGACGAGGTTACTATCAGATCGAGTTTGAGACCTCCGAGATGGCGTCCAAGGTCATCGCCACGAGTCCATTGACCATCCGAGCAGCACGAGCCCACTTTCGACAGTGGAGACATGGTTTCGACCCTACTTCGGATGTTCTAGTAGAGGAGGCAGACATCCCCATCTCCGTCTGCTTTCCGGGTTTGCGGAGGGAGTACTTACCACTTTTGTCCAGGATCGGCTCAGCCATTGGGACTTCCTGGAGACACCTCGCACGGCAGCCTCAGTAGCTGCCAAGGCAACTGGCATTCCCTCAGTTCGCGTTTTGGTTAGAGACACTCACACGCTCCCGAAGGTCGTTCTTCTGTCTCGGGTGAGTGGAGGTTGGTTTAGACAGAGTGTGAAGTATTCGGGCCTCCCGAACCAATGCTTCATTTGTCGACAGATAGGCCATCTTGCGAAGGCCTTTCCACGGAGGAGGCCTCGACCTACACCAGAGCCTCAGCCCCAGCCTGCAAGGGCTGGCCTGCAGCCACAGATAGAGACACGACGCACACATGCAAAGCCACCCTCTAACCTGGGGCTCCAGCTGAGGAGGGATGGCAGCAGGTCTGTGGTCGACGACGACAGGGGCCAGAGCGACAGCATGGCACTCAGAGTAGCCCTCAGGCGCCTACTCAGCATCAGTGGGTTCCCACGAGGAACCGGTTTGGTCCTCTTGAGCAGGATGAGGTCCCTGCTCCAGCCTCCACCCCAGTTTCACCCTCGACAGCCCCTCCCCCCCCCCCCCCCCAGAGTTCCCCCCCCTCTTCCTTATTCCCCCCCCCCCCCCCCCCCCCCTGCTCCCGCCGCCTCTTCCCCCCGCCCCTCTACCTCTGCCGCTGCCCCCCGCCCCTCTTCTCCACCGCTCCCCCCTGCTCCTCCACCCCCTCCCGTTTCAGTTCCACAGTCGTCCTAGGGGACAGGGCCTTCTCCGGCTGCTAGGAGATCTCTTAAGAGCGCCTTTGCCACGAGTCGCTTGGCGAGAGAGGGACAGCCTTTCTTGCGGTACCCTCTACAGGTACAGACGTCTCCCCTGGCAACTATCCCTCGTGGTTTGACGAGCATTAACATCCGGCACCGCTCGGACTTCTTCGACTACGACTTCACTCGTTTTCTCGGCGACCCCTCAGCAGACCATGAGGCAGCCTGCTTCAGGGTCCATGCTCTGTTCCTTGCAGCTAGGGGGACAGAGGCTTGGACTCAGCAGTTGGCTTCTCCTTTCCCCTTTGCGGCAGGGACCAGACAGAGTGGACTCTCGACTCAGTGTTGGGATGGTTGCACACACAGGTCCTAGAGTTCTCTCACCACATGGGAGAACTAGGAGTTACAGACATGCTTCAGACTTTGTGGCCATTGCCCAAGTTTGCGGTGACACCTCCAGATTCAGCAGGATGTAGACACATTGTGGTTTACTTCTTTGCCGATACACAGTGCTTGCCATGCTATGTATACATTCATGAGGACTCCTGGACAGAGGAGGTTGCTTTACGTACAGCTCCCTCTGCTTGGGCTTGGGCCAGGCACTCGTTGCAATCACGCCTATCTAGAGGACGCTCGGATGCCGATTACACCCCATCCAAGCCAGCCTCGAAGATAGCCCATGTAGCTGCTGCGGCAGCGCCTGTTCTCTCTCGCTCCCCATGAGGATCGTCTCATGCAACGTGCAGGGACTAGGTGGGCCCAAGTTTTAGAGTCAACGAGGCCGACTGCGTCAGGAGCTTCAGCGCTGTCTTCCGGGAGGAGAGATTGATCTCCTTATGCTTCAGGAGCACCATCTGTGTGAGAGCTGCATTAGACGTTGTGGTCAGCTCTTGCGTGGACGATATTATACTTTTTGGTCAGCTGCTTTTGGACCTGGAGGCATCCAAGGAGGGGTATGTATGACTATTGCGGACTCTTTGCAGCAGGCCATTGTGGGCAAAGGGATTATTGTGCCAAGGAGGGCTCAGTGGATTACTATGCAGGTTCAGAGTTGCCTGGTGGGCTTCCTGAACATCTATGCGTCCAATGTGGCGAGTGCTCAAGCAGAGTTTTGGTCACAGATAGTTGAGTCTCTGCTGTAGGCAGAACACTGGTGCATAGGAGGGGACTTCAACATGTTGGAGGACCCTTCTGACAGGATTGGTGGTAGCCATGCTACTGTGCATGGAGTTGAGTTGGCAGCTTGGGAGAGGGTTTGTATGACTCTGAGGGTCTCGGATGTTTGGAAGCACTATGGTTTTGTGAGGCCCCTAGACAACCTTGCCTTCTCTCGTTCGGACCGCAGAGTGGGAGGAGCGAATCTATCGCGGATAGATCGCTTCTACAATAGTGACCATTTCAGTGACTTGGGAGGGACAGTGGGCATTCTGGCAGGGACTTCCTTCTCGGACCATGCACCAGTGATCCTCACAGTGGCTGACAGGCAGAGGAGTGTGAGCACGATGCTTCGCATCCCAGAGAGGGTCTTGTTGGACTCAGCACTTAGAGAGCAGGTAGAGGCTCTTTGGACAGAGAGCTTGGACAGGCAGGATTCTCATGCTGACAGAGTGGCCTCAGGCCTAGCTCAGATTAGCCATTTTTTTCTCCAGGAGTCTCTGGCTCGCCGGGCTGCAGTGAGAGGAGGAGCAGCGTCTCAGATGGGGCATTGCTTCGCTACAGAGGATGCAGGAGCAGCATCCAGACAGTCCTTGGTTGGAGGAGCAGCTACAGCAGGCTGCACAGGAGCTTGTTAGCACAGAGGAGAGGCGACATGAGTTTGCTTTCCACCGACAGGCATCTCAGTGGACCCAAGTGGGCGACAGAGTGACTCGTGCTTTCTTTGAGGCAATGGGACCTCGGCATTTGCATGCCAAGGTCAGTCAATTGAGGAGGCCCGACAAGTCAGTTGCTTCTGAGCCCGAGGATATGCGTGCAGTTGCTACTGACTTCTACCGTGACTTACTGTCTGCAGAGTCCCGGTCAGAGCAAAGGGATGCATGCAGGGAGCAGGTTTGGGCACAGATGCCTTGTCTTGTGTCTGAGGAGATGCGTCAGAGGCTTGAGCTGCCGCTTCAGCTTGAGGAGCTGCACACGGCTCTTAGGGCCCTCCCTCGTGGTAGCTGTCCAAGTGAGGATGGGTTGACTCCCAGTTTTTTCTTGGAGTACTGGGACCTGCTTGGCCCAGATCTCTGTAGTGCTTTTCATTACATTTTGCACACAGGAGTGATGCCTGACAGCATGAATGAGGGCCTGATCTACCTCATTCCCAAGGAGGGTGGCTCCTTCGATGAGATTCGACAGTGGCGCCCCATCACCATTCTCAGCTCAGCCTACAAAACTCTTGCCAAGGCTTTGAGTTTGAGGATTCGGCCACTTCTAGAGAGCCTTATACATGGGACTCAGACAAGTTTTGTCAAGGAACGCAGTATCCTTGACAACATCTTTACTTTTTGGGAGGCTTCTGCCTTGGCACGGCTCCATGGTGAGGACCTAGTGATTCTTCTTCTCGACTTTGCGAAGGCATACGATAGAGTTGACTGAGACTTTCTAGAGGGCATGCAGGATGGGCTTTTCAGATGCTTGGATCAGAGGGGTGTCAGCTTTGTACAAACACGCTCAGAGTAAGGTACTTTTGGCAGGAGGTAGAGGAGACCGCTTCATGCTCAAACGTTCGGTCAGACAGGGCTGTCCTCTTGCCCCCTTGCTCTTTCTGTTCTATGCGGAGGCGATGAGCAGGTTTTTGGTGTCGCAGCAGGTTGGTCTGCGGGGCTTAGCACTCCCTATTCGGGGAGATGAGCTACTGGACGCTGAGTTTGCCGACGACTCAGCCTTGTACTTAGATGGCAAGGAGGCCAACCTTCACAGGTGTGAGCAGGTTCTGGAGACCTTCTGTTGTGTATCGGGCGCACTGATCAACTGGAGAAAGACAGTGGCTTTCTCGGTTGGTAGTGCTCCTGTGCCCGATTGGATGCCAAGAGAGGGTTTTAGTTGGATTCCCCCAGGGACTGCAGTTCGGTACTTGGGCTGTCAGGTTGGTTTGGACTTGTCTCTCGAGCAGCAGATTGCTCCCCTTCTCCTGTCTATCAGGAGAAAGTTGTTACATTGGAGCTCAGCACGACTTTCTTTGGCTGGCAGAGTAATAGTGGCCAACCAGGTGTTGTTGGCGACTATGTGGTGCATCACTTCTTGCTGGATCTTCTCGAGTTCTTGTATCAGCCAGGTAGAGAGGCTGATCAGGAACTTCCTTTGGTCAGGACGTGACACTCAGATAGCCCGAGCCAAAGTGGCTTGGCAGGTCATCACTCTTCCTTGTTCACATGGAGGGCTTGGGATCATTGACCCAACACAGCAGAGCAGAGCCCTTCTTGGGAAGTTCATCGTCAAAGGACTTCTTCCAGGTGAGGAGCCCTGGAAGGAGTTCTTGCTACAGCGGCTTCGTGCTAGGGTGCCTCAGGCAAGAGGCCCCTGGAAACCTTCGACCAGATGGATCTGCACAGAGATGCGCAGAGTTGGTTTGAGCAGGAGACTGAAGGACCGCTTCTTCTTTTTTTCCGAGAAAGAGATCCTTCTATTAGTTAATGAAAGCTGCCCATAGGGCTACATCCACCTCTGCAAGAGAGGGCTACAACAAACATGATGGAGAGACTCTCCCAATGAAAAAACAGCATATATACAATGGGGCTAAATCAAGAGATGGGAGGAGGGAAAAGCCACACAGGTGGACAGTAGTGCCATCTGAGCACCCCCTGGACCATGGAGTAAAACGGCCCAGGGCGCCAGAGACGAAGGAAAGCCTCGCGGCGCTCCCGCATGCGGTCGGAGCTGCCCTGTAGTCCCTCAAGCTGTCCTCTGAGAGTATGGATCAGCTCTAGCCAAAAGTCACGAACAGTCTCTGCTGGTGGTACAAGGCAAGCCTCAAAGATGCGGAAACAACGGGCCCGCCAGATGAACCAGAGAGCTAGGCCGCTGATGAGCTCCCAACACTCCTCTCTCTCACTGCTCCACTCCTGTGGAGTAAGGTCTGTAGCAGGCTGGAGTGTAGGTCGACCCCCCTGTATCACTATCATCCTGCTGGTGGAAGATAGCTCAAACTGAAGTGCCGGGCCCGTGAGGGTGGACCAAGCCGCCGCCCCCCAAGTGTACTGTCGAGCCGTGGAGAGGGCAGGCATCAGCCGAAGAACTCGTAGCCACACCTGCTGGGCCGAGGGACAGTCCCAAAGACAGTGTCGCTGACTCTCCACCAACTGGTCACAGGCTGTACATGCGGCCGAGAGACCACAATGTACAAGCCAGCTCCCTACTGCTGTGGCTCTGTGTGCAACCAACCACTGGAACAAGGTGACGCGCCTCGGCTGTCTGGAGTCCCACAACCTCTGCCAAAAAGCTGCCAAGAACTCAACTGTGAGACCCTCCTCCTGCCAATGACGTGCTGCAGCGGGGCGGGCCTCTCTCTGTGCTGCAAGTATATGACGTCCAAGCCGAACAGTGTACTGAAAGAAAGGGACTCCTGGGCGGTCTGCAGAAGAGAATGGGTCCCTCCATAGCCACTCACCAGGATCCCACTGTACTTGTGCCAGTGGACAGCACTCCCAAGCCCATAGCCTCCAGTGTCCTGTCTCAAGAGCTGCTGGGTCAGGGTCTATGACGCAAGTCCTCCCACAGATGCCCACAACTCGGATCCTCTGGAAACAACACTCTGCTACCTGCGGGGCCTCTACTGCAACTCTCTGTAAACGTCCCCCACCCTGAAGCTCGAAGAACAGGGCTGGGACAGTCTCTGAGCAAGCCCTGACTGAAATGAGAACCTCCAGTCGTGTGAAGGCTCCCATCCACCGGGGTGCTACTGGCTCGAGAGGCGTGAGCCAATCAGCTGGAACTGACTCTGAGATGTCCTGACACATGCTCTGAACCCCTCTCATGCCCTGTAGCTGGACAACCTGCACCTCCTCTGACAAACCTGTGAACTCTAGCCAGTCACCTAGAGAGCGCGCTGGACCTGCTGCCATGGGACCCCAAGAAACATGACGCCTACTCCCAACCAAGTGGCCTCTCCGAGTGCTAACCATGGGGTTCCAGACGAGGGGCTGCCGTAGGCGCTCCTCCGTGCACGTCGACTGTCGCTGCTCTAGGCCACGCCGCAATAGCTCCCAAGACCGAAGCAAACTCACAGCGAATCGGTCCTCCAATCTCCTGCTCAAACCAACTCGGCGCAACTCTGTAAAGATCCATCTGGTCGAAGGTTGCCAAGGGCCTCCTGCCTGAGGCACCCTGGCACGAAGCCTCTGCAACAAGAACTCCTTCCAGGGCTCCTCGCCTGGCAGAAGTCCTCTGACGACGAACTTCCCAAGAAGGGCTCTGACTGCTGTGCTGGATCAATGATCCCAAGCCCCCCCTAAGAAGAAGGAAGTGTGATGACCGACCAAGCCACCTTGGCTCGGGCAATCTGAGTGTCGCGACCAGACCAAAGGAAGTTCCTGATCAGCCTCTCTACCTGGCTGATACAAGAACTCCAGAAGATCCAGCAAGAAGTGATGTACCACATAGTCGCCAACAACACCTGGTTGGCAACTACTACTCTACCAGCCAGCGAAAGTCGTGCTGAGCTCCAATGTAGCAGCTTTCTCCTGATGGACAGGAGAAGAGGAGCAATCTGCTGCTCGGGGGACAAATCCAAACCAACCTGACAACCCAAGTACCGAACTGCAGTCCCTCGAGGAATCCACCTGAAACCCTCTCCTGGCATCCAATCTGGCACAGGAGCACTACCAACTGAGAAAGCCACTGTCTTTCTCCAGTTGATCAGTGCGCCCGATGCACAACAGAAGGTCTCCAAAGCCTGCCCACATCTGTGTAAATTGGCCTCCTGGCCCTCTAAGTATAAGGCTGAGTCGTCGGCAAACTCAGCGTCCAGAAGCTCATCTCCCCGTATAGGGAGTGCTAAGCCCCTCAAACCAACCTGCTGTGACACCAAAAATCTGCTCATCGCCTCCGCATAGAACAGAAAGAGAAAGGGGGCAAGAGGACAACCCTGTCTGACCGATCGTGTGAGCATGAAGCGCTCACCTCTACCTCCTGCCAAAAGCACCTGACTGTGGGCCTGTCTGTACAAAGCTGACACCCCTCTGATCCAAGCCTCTGAGAAGCCCATCCTACGTAGCGTGCCCTCTAGAAAGTCCCAGTCAACTCTGTCGTATGCCTTCTCAAAATCGAGAAGAAGAATCACAAGGTCCTCCCCACGGAGCCGTGCAAGGGCAGAAGCCTCCCAAAAAGTGAAGATGTTGTCAAGGATACTGCGTTCCTTGACAAAACCTGTCTGAGTCCCATGTATAAGGCTCTCCAAGAGTGGCTGAATCCTCAAACTCAGAGCCTTAGCAAGAATTTTGTAGGCTGAGTTGAGAATGGTGATGGGACGCCACTGTCGAATCTCATCCAAGGAGCCACCCTCCTTTGGAATGAGGTAAATCAGGCCCTCACTCATGCTATCCGGCATCACTCCTGTGTGCAGAATGTACTGAAAGGCACTACAAAGATTTGGGCCAAGCAGGTCCCAGTACTCCAAGAAGAAGCTGGGAGTCAGCCCATCCTCACCTGGACAGCTACCACGAGGGAGGGCCCTAAGAGCCGTGTGCAGCTCCTCAAGCTGAAGAGGCAAGTCAAGCCTCTGCCGCATCTCCTCAGTCACAAGACAAGGCATCTGTGCCCAAACCTGCTCCCTGCATGCATCCTGTCTCTCTGACTCTGGCTCAGCCGACAGTAGCTCACGGTAAAAGTCAGTAGCAACTGCACGCATATCCTCTGGCTCGCAAACAACTGACCCATCGGGTCTCCTCAACTGATTGACCTTGGCATGCGAGTGCCGAGGTCCCACTGTCTCAAAAAAAACATCTGTCACTCTGTCACCCACCTGAGTCCACTGAGATGCATGCCGGTGGAAGGCAAACTCATGGCGCCTCTCCTCTGTGCAAGCAAGCTCCTGTCGAGCCTGCTGGAGCTGCTCCTCCAACCATGGACTGTCTGGATGCTGCTCCTGCATCCTCTGTAGTGAAGCAATGCCTCGTCTGAGACGCTGCTCCTCCTCTCTCGCTGCAGCCCGTCGAGCCAAAGACTCCTGAAGAAAGAAGAGGTTGAGCTGAGCTAGGCCTGAGGCCACTCTGTCTGCAGGTGGAGCCTGGCTATCCATGCCCTCTGTCCATAGAGCCTCGACCCTCTCTCTGAGTACTGAGTCCAACAAGACCCGCTCTGGGATGCGAAGCATCGTGCTCCCACTCCTCTGCCTGTCTGCCACTGTGAGGATCACTGGTGCATGGTCCGAGAAGGATGTCCCTGCCAGGATGCCCACTGATCCCCCCAAGTCACTGAAGTGGTCACTAGTGTAGAAGCGATCTATGCGCGATAGATTCACTCCTCCCACTCGGCGGTCCGATCTAGAGAAGGTAAGACTCTCTGGAGGCCTCACAAAGCCAGAATGCTGCCATGTATCCGAGACCCTCAACGTCATACAAAAACTCTCCCAAGCTGCTAACTCGACTCCATGCACAGTAGCATGGCTACCTCCGATTCTGTCAGAAGGGTCCTCCAACATGTTGAAGTCCCCTCCTACACACCACTGGTCAACCTGTGGCAAAGACTCAACAATCTGTGACCAAAACTCTGCACGAGCACTCGCCACATTGGGCGCATAGATGTTCAGGAAACCCACAAGGCTACCCTGAACCTGCATAGTAATCCACTGAGCCCTGCCTGGTACAATAATCCCTCTGCCCACAATGGCCTGCTGTAATGAGTCCGCAATAGTCATACATACCCCACCCTGGATGCCTCCAGGTCCAAAAGCAGCTGACCAAAAGGTATCATAGCGTCCACGCAAAATCTGACCACATCGCCGAATGCGGCTCTCAGACAAATGGTGCTCCTGAAGCATAAGGAGATCAATCTCTCCTCCCACAAGGCATCGCTGAAGCTCCTGACGCAATCGGCCCCGCTGTCGCTGAAACTGGGGCCCACCTAGTCCCTGCACGTTCCACGAGACGATCCTCATGGGGAGCGAGAGAGAACAGATGCTGCCGCAGCAGCAAGACGAGCTATCTTCGAAGCAGGCTTGGATGGGGAGTAATCCGCATCCGAGCGTCCTCTAGATAGGCGAGACTGCAGTGAGTGCCTGGTCCAAGCCCAAGTAGAGCGAGCCGTGCGTAAAGCAACCTCCTCTGTCCAGGAGTCCTCATGAATGAATACATAGCAAGGCAAACACTGCGTATCAGCAAAAAAGTACACCACAATGTGTCTACATCCTGCTGAATCTAGGGGTGTCACCGCAAACTTGGCCAGTGGCCACAAAGTCTGCAGCAGATCTGTAACGCCAAGTTCTCCCATGTGGTGAGAGAACTCGAGAACCTGTGTATGCAACCATCCCACCACTGAGTCGAGGGACCACTCTGTCTCAGTCCTGCCACAGAGGGGGAAGGAGAAACCAACTGCTGAGTCCAAGGCCTCTGTCCCCCTAGCGGCGAGGAACAAAGCGTGGACTCTGAAGCAGGCTGCCTCGTGGTCTGCTGCGGAATCGCCAAGAAAACGAGTAAACCCGTAATCGAAGAAATCCCAGCGGCGTCGGAGGTCAAAGCTCGTCAAACCACGAGGGATAGCTGCAAGAGGAGATGTCTGAATCTGCAGTGGGGGCCGCAAGAAGGGCTGACCCTCTCTCGCTAGGCGACTCGTGGCGAAGGCGCTGCCAAGAGATCTCCTGGCCGCCGGCAAGGGTCCAGTCTCCAGAGCCGACTGTGGTACTGAAGCAGGAGGAGGGGGAGAAGGGGCTGGGGGGGGGCGGGGGAGAGGAGAATCGGGGTGGGGCGGCAGAGACATGGGGGGGGCGAGGTGGGGAGTGAGCGGTAGCAGAGGGCGGGGGAGGGCATGAGGAGGAGGAGGGGAGATCGGAAGGCGGAGCGGCTGACGAGGGTGAAGCGGAGGTGGAGGCTGGCGTAGGGGGCTCCTCCTGCTCAAGAGGACCAAAGCGGTTCCCCGTGGGAACCCACTGCTGCTGAGTAGGCACCTGGGGGCCACTCTGAGTGCCAGGCTGTCGCTGTGGCCCCTGGCGTCGACGGCCACGGGCCTGCTGCCACCCCTCCTCCGCTGGAGCCCCAGGCTCGGAGGGTGGCGCTGGATCTGTGCTCTGCGTCGCTGGCTGTGGCTGCGGCCCAGCCTTGGCAGGCTGGGGCTGAGGCTGCGGTGCGGGTCGTGGTCTCCTCCGTGGACAGGCCTTCGCTAGGTGGCCCATCTGTCTGCAAATGAAACACTGGTTCGGGAGACCCGAGTACTCCACACTCTGTCTAAACCAACCCCCACTCACCCGAGGCAGAAGGATGACCTTCGAGAGCGTGTGGGTATCTCTGACCAAAACTCGAACTGAAGGGATGCCAGCCGCCTTGGCAGCTACTGATGCTGCCGTACGAGGTGTCTCCAGGACAGTTCCGATGGCGGAGCCAATCCTCGAGAGAAGTGGAAGGTACTCCCTCCGTAAACCCGGAAAGCAGACTGAAATGGGGATGTCCGCCTCCTCTACTAGCACATCCGAAGACGGGTCAAAACCATGTCGCCACTGTCGAAAGTGGGCGCGTGCTGCTCGGATGGCCAATGGACTCATAGCTATGACCTTGGAGGCCATCTCGGAAGTCTCGAACTCAATCTGGTAGTACCCCCGTCCGAGAATCTGGACATCCAAGATCTTGCCCACCTCTGCGAGGAGGCGGGCCTGGAGAAGATCTCGCAGCTCTCCTCTGCTGGGACGAGTGCCGAGAACCTTGCAGATGACAGAAGTCGCCTGCAAGCGTTCTACCTCTGTGGCAAGGCTCGCTTGCTCTGCCGGCGTAAGAGCAAGTCGAATGGTGGGCTCAGTGGGGTCGGGCGAGGGGGCTTCAGGCGAGTCCCTCTGAGGTGGAGCTAGAGCCTCCATTTGTGTCTATTGCTGAGTCGAAGAAGCGGGCGATGAAGAAAATCTGCGAACGAGTACGCCAAGCACTTGTCCGAAGAGAAAGCGTTGCCGAGCCAGGTGCAGAAAACCTTCGGGAGCAAAGAGGACGGGGGGGGGGGGGGATGGGGGGACGGCGAGGGCGAAGTGGGCAGCCAGGAATGTGCGGGTGCACAAGCGGCAGCGAGCGGGGGGGTGGGGTGGAGATGGCAGCGCGAGAGGAGGGCAGCGGGCAGCCTTTGGGGCAGCGCGAGAACAGGGGGGGGTAGCGGGCGGGCGGCAGCGCGCAGGGGCAGCGGGAGGGGGGGGGAGAGGTTAGCGCGCAGGGGCAGCGTGTGGGGGGGGGGGGGGGGGGGGGGGGGGGGGGGGGGGAGGGTAGCGATGGCGCAGCAAGGGGGGGGCGAGCAGCAGTAGCGAGCGTCCCGTTCATTGATCATTCTTGACTGAAGGACCGCTTTGCTGTGAGTTTGCTTCGATCTTGGGAGCTCTTGCGACGAGGCGTGGAGCAGAGACAGCCTACTTGCACGGAGGAGCGCCTACGGCAACCCCTTGTCTGGAACCCCATGGTTAGCACTCAGAGAGGCCGCTTGGTTGGTAGTCGGCCTCATGTTTCCTGGGGTCCCATGGCAGCGGGTCCAGCGCGCTCTTTAGGTGACTGGTTAGAGTTCACAGGCTTGTCAGAGGAGGTGCAGGGTACAGGGCATGAGAGGGGTGCAAAGCATGTGCCAGGACATCTCAGAGGACGTTCGAGCTGAGTGGCTCACGCCTCTCGAGCCAGTAGCACCCAGGTGGATGGGAGCCTTCACACAACTGGAGGTTCTTATCTCAATCAGGGCCTGCTCAGAGACTATTCCATCCCTTTTCTTCGAGCTTCAGGCTGGGGGACGCCTACAGCGAGTTGCAGTAGAGACCCCGCAGGTGGCAGAGTGCTGTTTTCAGAGGATCCGAGTAGTGAGCATCTGTGGGAGGACTTGTGTCATAGATCCTGACCCAGCAGCTCTTGAGACTGGACACTGGAGGCTGTGGGCTTGGAAGTGTTGTCCACTGGCACGAGTATAGTGGGATCTTGGTGAGTGGCTCTATTAAGTGGCTCTTGAGGGACCCCTCTGGAGAGTCAGCGTCACTGTCTTTGGGACTGTCCTTCGGCACAACAGGTGTGGCTTCGAGTTCTTCGGCTGATGCCTGCTCTCTCCACGGCTCGACAGTACACTTGGGGAGCAGCGGCTTGGTCCACCCTCACGGGCCCGGCACTTCAGTTTGAGCTATCTTCCACTAGCACGATGATAGTGAGAGAGAGGAGTGTTGGGAGCTCATCAGTGGCCTGACACTCTGGTTCATCTGGCGGGCCCATTGCTTCTGCATCTTTGAGGCTCGCCCTGTGCCACCAGCAGAGACTGATCCATACTCTCAAACGACAGCTTGAGGGACTACAGGGCAGCTCCGACCGCATGCGAGAGCGCAAAGAGGCTTAGCTTCGACTCTGGCGTCCTGGGCCTTTTTACACCATGGTCCAGGGAGTACTCCGATGGTATTACCGACCACCTGTGTGGCTTTTCCCTCCCCCCATTTCTTGATTTAGCCCCATTGTACATATGCTGGTTTTTTCATTGGGAGAGTCTCCCGTCATGGTTGTTGTAGCTCTCTCTTGAAGAGGTGGTTGTAGCCCTATGGGCAGTTTCAGTAACTAATAGGAGGATCTTTTTCTCGGAAAAAAAAAACCCGATTAAGGTGTTGTAGCCTCAGCGAGACTCAATTGAGGTGATTAAGGAGCAGCTCTCGCATCCCAGCATTGATGCCAAAACTTTGGGAAACAACCTCTAAAACCAGATGTTGTGGCAATGGAAAATATTCAAATGGTGCCAACAAGCTTGTCGAAGCTATGCAGCAGTCACAGCAGGTCATGCTGAAGCAACAGAGCTAGGGTTTGCATTACAATGCAACACGTAGGGTTCAGGAGTGAAACACAACACACAGATTGCAGACAGCAACATGGATTGTGTGCAGCCCATGAGCAGTAAGCAGGGTGGATACAAGTAGCACAACAGGTAGGTGGAAGGACGCAGCACTCAGCAATAAGCACAGGAGGCCGTGTGCACAGCAGCAGGTTCCACAGGTGACAACGGCAGTTTCGCACGACAAGATTCGTACAGCAATTTCCTACAACGTGACCAAGGCTCTCTCTCTCTCTCTCTCTCTCTCTCTCTCTCTCAGGCTGATTCTATTACTTGAAAATCCCCCAAAACGCCTAAAATGGTGCCTATTCTGAGGGCAAGTACATCACTGTTTACATAGCAAGCCCATAGGCATCAAACAGAAAGCTGAAAAATGAGATACAACTAGGCACATAGCCAAACGGTAAAGACTCGAGGCCAGGGTTAAAAACCTCTCCAAAAGAAAGTAAAAAGTGCCCTGGCAAGCTAAGTGGAGAGAGGATGACAATAGCCTCTAAAAGACACTTCAACAAAAAGCCTTGCCGCAACAGCCGATCAAGAACAAGAGCCAACAAAAGCCATTAGTGGTGAACATGACACTGAGCAACCACTAGAAGCTCGGCGTCGGAAGCCTGCCAATTGGGAAAATCTGACAGCCAGAGGTGATGGAGGGACAGAAGGGGGAGAGCAGTTGGTGACGAAGATGAGGGTACACAGGCAACTGACATCACCAAGAAACCACAGGAGGATAGCACAAGGTGGGTAACAAAGCGCTGCACCGAAGTTGGCATTCATCCATGCTTCGACTTCTTCGGTGGCAGTGGTGCAATCACTGCCTTTTTCATTTGGAGATTCTACCCTCAAAGGACTCTTCATGGACATCGAAGGTTGTGTTGACTCTTGCGGTTCAAGATGATCATGATTGGATTCTAGATAGTGGTGCCTCACGGCTCATGACACCTTCGAAGGATCTTTTGTCCAACATGCGCGACGACATTGTGGTACTATCTTTATTGGCGACAAATCTGAAATTCATATTCACATCGAGGGATCTACAGAGTTGATTCTCGATAGCAGAGGGGGTATGCATACGGTATTTTATGCTTTGAAGCTCGGATCTCATCTTATGTCTGTGCACAAGGTGTGCAAGCTTGGCAGAGGATGTGGTATCTAGTCGGGAATGTGAATCAAGGAAGGAGGTCAGAGGAGGCTCAATGGAGAATGAACTCTACAGGCTCCATGCTCTTTCCTCAGCAACACGGATGCCTACAGGTGATCTTTGGCATTACAGATTTGGTCATTTGAACAATGATGCTCTTCGGCTTGCTTTTCGTGAGCAAATGCTTACAGGCTTACCAAAAGTTGGGAGTAAGCATGGCAAATGCATTACTTGCATTCGTGGGAAGCAACATCGAGAATCTATTTAGAGGTTTGCTACACGCCCAGCCATTGCCATTTTGGAGTTGATTCACACCGACCTTTGTGGACCTATGCATTCTCCTTGCATTGGCAAGGCTCCCTATTTCATGTTGCTAGTGGACGATTACAACCCCTTTACTTGGGGTTTTTTTTTTTAGCACAAGTATGAGGCATTTGGCCTCTTCAAGAATTGGCGTCGCTTGTGGAGAAGAAAAGCAATCAAGTGTTGAAGACTGGGAGTTTACCTCCAAAGCATTCATTCAGTTTTGTGCGGACAATGGCATCAAGCGAGAGCTTTCGAATATTGGATCCCCTTCAGAGAATGGAGTTGTGGAGCGGAAGAATAGGACAGTGGTAGAAATGGCACAGACCATGCTTGAGCATCGAGACTTGCCAAAGTCTTCATGGGCAAAGGTAGTCGCGACAACGGTTCATAACATAAACCGATCTCCAACCCTCTTCGAAGCTTATTTTGGTAAGAAGCCCGACATCTCCCATTTTAGATCTTTGAAAGCGATGCATATGTCCACGTACCAAAGGAGCAAAGGGGGAAGTTTGACCCCAAGTCCAAGATAATGATTTTTGTGTGCTACATACAATACTCTTTTAGAGGGATATAGACTTTATGATCCACAGAAGAAGGATGTTGTACTCAACAGTGATGTTGTCTTCAACGAGTTTTTACCTTCAGAGGGGGCTTCCGCTCCCAAGTCTTCCACGACGACACCTGATTTGTCTTACCTCTTGATGAACCCTCTTCTCCCACATCTATCCCTCAAGCTTCGGAGGAGAATGCACCCATTCCAAATGATGCAGATGACAATGGTTCTCATCATACTGCAGAGTTAGAGCCAGATACACCATTAGCTCCTCCCTTGGGGAGCAAGCCACACAAGTTACCGAAGTGGCTCTTGGAGACCTTGCGAGATGCAAGGACTTCAGATTTTCCACCCGACTTGCGTGAAGGTGGTACTACACCGGCAGATTCCGTAGACATGGTTTGTAGGTTGCTAAAGGCTCTCTATGGCCTGAAAGCCCTCGAGCGTGGTACCAGAAGATAAGACTCTTTCTTCCTACGACACTCTTTACGACGATCTTTTGCAGACCCAGATTTATACATTTACCGTGAGAGAGGATTGGTGGCACTTGTTATCCTCTATGTGGACTATCTTGCGATTACAGGTAGCCATGTTGAGCACATCCGCAGTACTATGGAGACCTTGGCTAAGGAGTTTGAGATGACAAATCTCGGCTTGCTTCACTACTTTCTTGGATTGGAATATGGCAGACAGAGGGGGGCATCTTTCTCTTTCAGGAGCACTATATCCAAGAATTGTTGAAAGCATTTGGTATGACTGAGTGTAAACCTATCTCAGCCCCTATGGATCCCAATCAAAAGTTGTCACAGTATGACTCCCCAAATATAGAAAATGCTACAAAATATTGGAAACTGGTCGGTTCTCTTATTTGGGTTCAGTTTGATGTCAGTTTCCATGTGGGACTTCTAGGTTCTTTCATACAAAAACCCACCAAGTCACATTTGGAGTAGGCTCTTCGAACTCTGCGGTATTTAAAGGCAACCAAGTCATTAGACATTCACTATGCGACTGGAGATACAGACCCCAAGATCATTCTACAAGGATGGAGTGATTCAAATTAGGGTGGAGATCCAGATGGACAATGGCCGACAACAGGTCACACCTTTTCTTTTGGCTCAAGATCAGTATTGTGGAGCAGCAAGAAACAGCCTACACTTGCCTTATCTTCCACAAAGGCAAAGTACAAGGATGTTTGCAGTGCTACATGTGATTCAGTGTGGTTACGGAGGCTACTTTCCAAGATGGGATTTCCCCAACAGATGACCATCATGTACTCTGGCAACCAAAGTTGTATAGCCATTGTGAGGAATTCAATGTTCCAATCCCGGACCAAGCATAAAGAGATACAATACCATTTTATTAGTGAGAAGACCTAGGATGGCTCTATCCGACTAGAGTACATCCCAACTTCAAATAACCCTGTTGTTATCTTCACCAAACCTCTTCCACAGGCGACATTATTCTCTCATCCCTGCCATAGTAACAGGGGCGGAGGGGACGGAGCCTAGAGACGGGTGACACCCCGTTCCGAGACGGGGACGGGTGGGGACGGACGGCAAACGGCCTGCCAGGTGGGAACACAGCCCAAACGTCCTGGGGACGGCAAGGGACGGGAGAGGACGACAGTCAACTTTTTTAAAAATTTGAAAAACTGATCGTTTCTAATGGCTAGTTTCTCTCTAACAGCCATATGCTTGAACTTTGAAGCACCCTAATGGCTATAAAAGCCACCCTTTGGGTCCTCATTTCTCGATGTTTTATTAGCACGTTTGCGTCTATATGACTCATGTTCTTTGGTCTATTTAGTGTAAATTTGTGGTCAAAGTGATGCTCTATGTGTGTGGCATGTGTGTAGGTCAAAAATGCCAAAAAAACTCTGTTTTTTTCTTGCCATTCCGAACCCCATCCCCGTTCCCTAACTTTTGTCGTCCCGTCCCCGTTCCAGACCCCGACCCCGACCTGCCGTTTCATGTTACTATGATGCCAGCTCTCTTGGACTTGTTTCCCGTCTAGGAGCTGAGAGGGGATGTTAGAGTTTAGATTCATGTCTAGTGGTGGGTCCACTATCTCCCAAGAGCAGTTTAGGGAGTGAGGGTTGTTTTGTGGCTGTGCCCGACAGTATCTGAGGTAGACGTACCTTTTCTCGGCGATGCACTCCACGGTGTTGCTCTCCCGATAGGGTTCCATGAGACGTGGCCCCTGTTCCAAGGGTTTCCCGAGGTCACAGTCTCCAATTCTCTGCAGTTCTGCTACTCAATATGTGTAGTAGGATTTGAGTGAGTTGACAAACTTATTAGCATTTTTCCCAGTTATTAGGATCATGGGGTTTTCTGTCAGCAGGTAGGGCAACAACCCTCTACGGTGTGACATTGTCTACAAGTGTTCCCGTGCCCGTACGATGGACGGTTCGCACTAGGAGCTTGAGTGCGAGGAGATCTATCGCAATAGATCCAAGATTCATTGGCTGCCCGGTCCCGAGAGGAGGTTTTCTCGTGGTTGTAGACAAGTTCATCACCCGATTCACCCTTTTCCAATGTACCTTTGACATATGCACCATCGTTGTCTCTTACACAGGTGGAGATTACTAGACTCATTCGTCAGGACCTGACCCAGTTAGACACCACGAAGACATGGATAGAACCGACATAGGAGTTTAGCATGAAGATGGTTTTCTATAGAGAGCATCTTCTCCAACTCACAGGGAATGGGTTTGTGATTCAACCCAGCTATATAGATACACATCGATCCCATGGGTTACAGTATGCCATTGGTCAGATACAAACATCTTCACACCAGTTTGAGATCGAGATTGGTAGATTCACAAGGATACCAGCAGCTAGCAAGATATGCCACCGATGCCATACAGAGCCAGAGACAGAGATGTGTGATATATGTCAGTGTACAGTGTATTACGAGATACGGGGTCACTTCCACTGTCTACTCAAAGAAGGCTTCGACCTTCTCCAGAGTCAAAATCTATCAAGATCAGAGATGTATTGGATTGTGTCTACTTCAAATACAGAGATAGTTCACTGAGGAGATCTGGAGAGAGACAAACCCAAAGACAGGTTACTAATTTCTTTACACCAGACACTCGACAGAGAGAGGAGCAACCACCACTTCAAAGATGAGCTTTGCTCCATCACTTCAAAGATGAGCTCATACTCAAACCTATGGTACTCTCGTTGACCGAGCATTGGAGCTAGGGAGATCAAGACACCCACGACTCAGGAGAGGAGCTTCACAGCATCGACGGAGACTACAACGAAGGCTCAAGCCATACTATCTTGACATCCAGAGTACAAATGAGGATGGATTCATCACCCATCATATAACCGATTGTGTCAATGATCACACATACCCCTACATTCATTTTAGTATCTCTTTTTTTGTATCCACACATGGTATCAAATTCATCAGTTTGTAACAAATTGGTCTCATATCTCTTTTGACCTTTTGAAGATGTTAATATATCATTTCATCTCTCTCTCTCTCTCTCTCTCTCTCTCTCTCTCTCTCTCTCTCTCTCTCTCTCTCTCTCTCTCCCTCCCTCCCTCTCTCTCTCTCTCTCTCTCTCTCTCTCTCTCTCTCTCTCTCTCTCTCTCTCTCTCTCTCTCTCTCTCTCTGTGTGTGTGTGTGTGTGTGTGTGTGTGTGTGTGTGTACACGCGCGCGCACGAGAAAAGGGGTTGTATTCTGTGTACATAAGAGACCTCGGGAGATGCTCAATGGCCTATCACCCAGAGGAAGTACAAAAGAGGAGTGACAATGTATAGGCTATGTAAATATCAAGGTGGCTTGTACGATGGATGTAAAATGAACCACTATGGGGGTGCATAATGCAATGTGATGTGACCTTGATCTCGACAGAAGAACTAACGACCACGCCCATGTGTGAAGAAAGATGCATTGACGCTGCTCCACTGCCCTGGAGGAGCCGGCTGAAGAATCCCACTAACTGTGAAGAGTATGCACTAACTCTATCCAGATGGTTGTCAAAATGGTGGACGTAGGGGAGGACTGAGAGCCCAAAATGTGGGCATATCGAGCCTTCCACATTGTCCTTACCTTGTTCTCAGAGGGGGTTGGGGATCATTGACCCAGCACAACAGAGCAGAGCCCTCCTTGAGAAGTTTGTGGTCAGAGGACTGCTTCCAGGGGAGGAGCCTTGGAAAGAGTTGTTGCTTCACCGGCTTCGAGCTCGAGTCCCCCATGCAGGCGCCCCACTGGAGCCCTTCCAACACGTGAATTTTTAAAGAGGTGCGCAGAGTTGGTCTAAGCAGGAGTTGGAGGATCAATTTGCTACGAGCCTACTTAGGTCTTGGGAGCACTCCACCATAAATCTTGGTCAACATGAGACCAATCATGACAATATTGTAGTTGGCAGGTACAGTCGGACACTGCCTTGCGTAACGGCACAATAGTATGCAAGAGTGTGGAAAGCCCTTAGCGATGGCATTGCGTGCTGCGACGAAGACTATGAAGTGCTTTCCTTGAAGGTCAGTGTGATCAGCTGCTCTCCCATGCTGTAATCTCTCTACCATCCCCTTTGCACTGTTCGGGGGGGGGGGGGGAGAGGAGAGAGAGAGAGTGAAGCAACCAGATTAGTAACAGAGAACCAAGAAAACCAGAACATCACCAAACACACGCACAAATCCTTGGATAAATGGTGAGAGCCAAAGAATGAAGAGGTAGACAGCTTTGTGTGATAACGTGGATACTTCAAGAATCTACCCGCACATGGATGTTTTCTTTGCCAGATTCTGGCGGTAATATGTGGTTTCAATTTTTTTTAAATACAAATTGACATTTGCGTAAGCGTGAGTAGATGTATGTACCCATGTGTGGATAACTGTGAGCCCTTAGATTAATGTGGTGCCTCATTCTCCACCTATACTTCATTCAACACTCTTATCATTGTCCACAACAACCCATCAAGGAATAACCACCTAAAAATCTAGTTTTTTCATCCAAAAACTGGACGCGCACACAGTCAAAATTGGACAAGAAACTCAAAATGGCCTGAAAAAGGAGGGTAAGGCCAATTTGTACGAATCATCCTCTTTATATATCAAAACAGCAAAAAAGATTTCCCTACATCCAGAATAGCTGGAGTAGCAGTTGCCAAAACTCAAGCCCTCTGACAAATGAGCTCAAGTGCAACGGAGAGTAGATGACAGCTCAAAGCAGTAGAGAGAAAATGATTACAGAGATGCATGTGCCAGATGAGCAAAATCATGGAAATAAAAGTTGAAACTTGATCGACCCAAGGCATACCATTAGAAGAAGCGAGCCCCAAACTTTGCTGTTGTGCCGCTTACTAAAAAGATATACCTCACCTACAGCTGTTATTAGATTTGTGATGTTCTTCAATATTGTAACCATGGCGACGTTCATGTACTTGAGGCTGAAAAAGCACACTACCAATTGAGAAACTAATGATGTGGATTATATTAAAAAGAACTAATAAGAATGCCAAAAGCAACAATGCTTGAAATTACCTGAAAATACTGGAGACGAGCATCCCCACAAAAATAAGGTTCACTGGAAACCAGATGAAGACAAGTTTCCAGCTTATCGGTTCAGTAGTAACGACCCCAGAGATACTCAAAGCATATACAATCACCACACTCACCAGATTCTGATAAAAAGGCAAGGCAGCACAGGTGAATACCTCCAATATAAACCTTACACAAACTAACTAACTTTGCTCTGCTTCAGGCTCTTTGGTCATTCCAACCATCCAAACAACGATTGAAACAAACATTATCAAATAAACAAGAAAGGAAATGGAGAAAAAAGGCCTTTTAGGGAAAGAAGCTTACGTAAAGCTGATGAAAAATCTACTGACCTGATAGCACATCAGAGATATCCCAGCTTCGAAATTGTAGCTTGATAAGACTATTTTGTTGAGCAAAATCATACTGCAGGAACAGATGCAGTATGCAAGCCCTGATATCAATGCTTGATTTCGCCATTTTGAGAAGATTCTATCCTTGATTGGCCGGTCACTTGTTCCACTTTCCAGATCATCAAAAGAGGCTACACCTCTACCTCCTAAAAAGCCCCTACATAATGCCATGGTGTTACAAAAAACACCATAATACAATCATGGATTTTTTTTGGAGAAAAACCAGACAGGATAAAGAATACAAAGCTCTTTAGACTAAGCTTTTCAGCTGGACACAGAATTTTCTTCAGAACTTTGGCAGGAAAAAGTGCAAGAACATTCTCAGATGCCTATAATAGTTTCAGCCAGTTAAAGATGGCAAAGAAGCCACATATATTGAGAAAAAAATCACTTAAATTGTTAAAACAATCCCGTAAGGGCTGGTTTTGTCAAAAAAAAGACTCATAAGAGCAAAGGCTCCCAAGCCTATGCTGGGCTACACAACCCCTTCTTTTATTTTTGTGGTTGAAAAGTCAGATAAGGTTGCATGTTTTCTCCTTGTTTCTTGGCTTTCGCCTTGTTGCTACTTCCTTCTATAATAGGCCATGCAAGAGCTTAAAACAGGGCCCACACACAACAAACACGAGAAGGCATATAGGATTACAAGGATCCATTAGAATACCAACAGCCTATGCATGAAAATGAATTCCTCTCTTGTATATGTGTAATGGATAATTATCCATTCAATGCTTTGTGATCTTGAATCGACAATGCTTGAAGGAAAATAAATGGGCAGTAGATGAGGTCAGAAGGCTGAAAATATGAACATGACATACCCCATTCCTAAAAACAAGCACGCAAGAGGCAGAAGGAATGGCAAAGACCATGAGACAGGAAGAGAATGCGAGAGAATGGCCAAAGAGCAATAACTCAATGACTCACAAGAATGCTCATATATGGACATAACGAGAATGAGGGTCAAGGGTCACTTATAGCGGTATCAATGGCCTCATAAGAATTATCCAGCCTCCTCTTTGTCAGAGTCCTGTTTCCATGGGATGCATGGAATGCATGGGACCCTTGGTTGTTACCAGTTGTGTCCAACTATTTGGGCTTTTCTCCCTCGCTCATATATTTTGCAAGAGAAGGATTCAATGTTTTTACAACCAACCCACAGTGGTTTTCGACAACAAGCCAGCGTGTCATCTACACACGAGGCTAGCAAGGCAAAAGCAGGACGGCGACAACGGCTCATTGCTTGGAACAGAAGAAGAAGGCTGCAAGTCCGGTGAACTGGATGGGAAGTTGCATCCCACTCCAGTGAATGGATGGTGGCAAAAACCCTACAATTGTAGATCTGAGCCACTGATTGGTTTATGTCTGGCAGATGACCATTCAGATTAGGACACAGGCTAGAGACATGAATGTCTCTAGCCATCAGGGGAGGGCTACATGATGCATGCTCCCCCCCCCCCCCCCCCAAAGGAGCAGCCACTTGTTCATAACTAGAAGGTGTGCGGCACTCTGCGTGATGCCAATGTGGGTAGAAAAAATATTATAGCTAGTCCAAAAGTTTGTGGAGGATAAGTGCTTGGCGATGCTTTGGTTGATGCATGCTTTTCACCACCCCCCAGGAGCAAAATTTAAGCAAACTAAAAAATTAATAAAATTCCCACCTTGCATCTGGATGGTGTAGGAAAAAAATATTATAGCTAGTCTAAAATTTCATGGAGGAAAAGTGCTTGGCGATGCTTTGGTTGAAATCTATGCCCGATGTGGTGAATTAAGGAAAGTACAGAGGAATTTTAGTCCGCGTTGTCATTCTTTTGGAGCACTTTAATTGCAGGAAGCCGCGTTACCAAACAAATCGAAAAGTTACTGGTAGGAAACTGTCAAAGGATTGATTCTGGGAGGCATTCAACGGGTTTTCGAGTCTTCCGCGGACAACGGCTGCTCGAAGGTTCAAAGTTTCGCATAAAATCTTTTGCAGGATTAGGAGAGCTTGCCATGAGAAAGATAGTCAAGTAGTCACATTATTGTCAAATGAAGGTGGAGCCACGAGCACCTCTTTTTCCCAAGTTTCTTCCCTATGGGGCTCCGCCCTTATTAAAAATATTATTAATGCATAATATTTTAATTAATAAAATTAAAGAGTTGAAGTGCACTACTGACCTCGTAATCATGTATAGGTGTCGTCCAAGTTTGCAAGGCAGAGGACGTTGTTTGTGTTAAGCTACATAAAAGCAATGTGAATAGTTAAACATTTTGTCACGCTGTCATGTCGCTTTGTTGGCATGGGATGAAAGATGTCTTATGATTTATGTCAGATTCTGTTATGACACCAGGTTGATTGAAATGTATGCTAACTGTCGGTTTTGGGGCCATTGAATGAGGTTTTGCATGTAGGCCAGGATGAAGAGATGCTGTCAAAATACGGTTTGATAGGCCAAAAGTATAGTTCTTGAGACGCGATGAGTATGCCCAATATGCTCATGAAGCTATGGATAAGATGAAAGAGGAAATTTATGCTCGCCATCAACAGCTTCATAATCTACATACACGTTTAATGAAGCATACCAAGAGGCCATTGATGTACAAAACAAGAAACCAGATGAGCTAACTACAAAATCCACAGCAGAGTTGGAAACCCTAAGGATAAAGAACTAGCTACAAGAGTAGCAGCTTCAGGAGGTGACCACCACGTTACGAGACTCAACATCATCAGTTCAACAGTTCAACGGCTACAGGTATGGTTAAGCATTGCAAATGCTCAGTTGGCCCAGTTAGAGTCTCGCTGCCAAGAACAGAACCAACTACTGAACTAGCTCAGAAATAACCCCACTGAGGCTACACTACAAGGCATGGATGAGGCTTGCAAAGCCCTTGGAGCAAAAAGTTAAGACTTTGAAAATGGAGTTAATGCTAGAACAAATGTAGTGCAGAGAATTCTCCATTGGGTTTATGCAGCGAGAAGAGAGTAACCAGAAGGAAATTGCACAGATAAAGGAAGAACTTAGCAAAGCTCAAGAAGGCACCATGAGCACTCTAGCGCAACAAGCATCAACTCCATTCTACTCTTGTCATCGCTCACGATACTGGCCCCGTCCCCATTGTCATGATGTTCCCTGTACTTATCTTGCCACTAATCTTGATAACTCTGGAGATTGTCATGCACCATCGTGCACGCCCTGCATCACGAGCTCTCTCCCTCTCTCCCCCCCCCCCCACCCCCCCCCCCCCCTTTCGGATGTTGGTGTCATCTCATGGTCGCCATTGTAAGTATCATTAAGAAATAAGTTTGATCTTCTCATGCTTTTGCCTCAATTCTCTCTCCCCCCCTAGCTCTCCATTTAGGGATATATTCGCTAGTGTTTCCGCATGTCACGTTGTCCGGGTCTTGTCCGTTTTCTCTCTCCTTAACTCTGCATTCGAGGGTATGCTCGCTAGTGTTTTCGCATGCCACTCTGTCTGGGTTTTGTCAAGTGTCCCACGCCACTATGCCATCACTAGCCAGTTGTTCCTGTCAACAATCTGCGACATAGACCACTCACAGGTGCCGCCTACACCTTTGTTTTGAGTGTGTACCCTTTCTGTTCCATGTATCATTGTTTGTTTTCTCATTGGCTTAGCTAGGCGGTGTGTTGTATCATTTTGGTCGTCTGTATTCGAGTCCTAGCCGCATCCCAAGCTAGGTGGTGCCCCTATAGTATACCTCTCATGATGAGCATGTTGATGAGCATGTAGAGGCCACCAGGTGTATTTTGCACACGCCTCTCATTTGCTGCGTGTGCAAAATAAACCTGGTGGTCTCTACACCAAGACTATGCACGATGGCCTCATCACGGGAGGTATACAATAGGGGCACCACCTAGCTTGGGATGCGGCTAGGACGCAAATACATACGATCAAAACGAAAGAAACACCACACCACCTAGCTAAGCCAACGATAAAACGAACGATGATACACGGAACAGAAAGGTACACTCTCAAAACAAAGGTGTGGGCGGCACATGTGAGTGGTCTATGTCGCAGGTTATTGACAGGAACAGCTGGCTAGTGATGGCATACTGGCGTGGGACACTTGACGAAACCCAAAGAGAGTGACATGCGAAAATACTAGCGAGCATGCCCCCGAAAGCAGAGCTAGGGAGAGAGAAAACAAACAAGACCCAACAACGTGACATGCAGAAACACTAGCGAACAAGGGAACCAAGGACTGAAAGACACCATGCATGGTACTCCGCTGAATGGAGCACCGGAATTCAACCGAAGAGAATAACCTGGAAGCCCCCTCTCAAAGAGAAGTATCCTCAAAAGTACGCTCTGAGGTAACAACTAACTCAACCTACATCGAGACAGAGCAAACACTGTCACTGAAAGCTACAAAGCTAAAGCTAAGAACTCACCCAAAGATAGTAAGTCCCTCTCCCGCTCAATCTTGGGAAAAGAGAATAAGTACTACCATAAAGAAATCTAAGATAACCTGGAGTAAAATTGCTTCCTCTATAACTGAATAGCAAAGCCTGAATCTCACGAAACTCGAGACTCAAAGAGAATGACACCATCAGTAAACTCGGACTGCTAAGAATAGGAATACCCCTCCAGAAAGAACCTAGCTACTCAAGCAAACTCCCTGAGATCGAACCTGTAGGTACAATCCAATACAACATGCCAAACTACAAACAGACTCGGAAGAGCACATATACTCCCACTGTTGTAACTTGCTTCCTTAAAATCTTCATCAAAAACTGTCATTTGTACTTGTGCTGAAGAGAACATACCCACAACTGAATTGTGCAATCAATATCCAATACAAAACATGATACCAATACTCACAGGGAGAGTAAAGGAACCGGCTCGGGGAACAAGCCCGTGAGAAACGTTTGGGCTGATTTGTAACATGCCAGAAAGCTGGGCAAAAGACTGCAAGGGAAGAACATGCTATACTAGCCACCTGAAGAAGGGATGCACCCAAGGTTGGAGCTCTCCAACGAGATGTATAGCAGAAGCATCCAAATGTTGTTGACTGCGGGAGTAGGAACTACAAGTCCCCACCAATTGTCGACACTATGTGCAAACCTGTCATCCAAAGAATCTCGACAAATTTGTTGTCAATCATCAAGAAAAACTGCCCATAGAAGGTTGCAAACCTGTCCCGCAACTGATGCTGACAAGCTCACAAGAAGTCGTAAATTGTCCCAACACTGGTATTGACAAGCTCACAAGCAGTAAACTATCCCACAACTGGTACTGACAAGCTCACAAAAGGGCAAAGAAGTGACCAAATCTGTAGGACCATATTACCACCGGGCAAAGGAGAGAACATGGAGAAAGGAAAGGTCCACACAAACAAAAACCTCCTCAAACTGTTGTCATTGTTGGCTAAGGGTCTCACACCACATGCTCCACCTCTAAACCTCATCCAAAGCAATCGGATGATCAAACAAGAAGTGCTTATGGAGATAAAAGTGTCCCCCTTTGCCTGTCAAAGCCAACTCCAACACATGCATTAGAACATGCACCTGAACTGCTGCATACCGGATAAGCAAGAGTCAACTGAAGCCGGAACTGAACAATGGAAAATCAAAGAACATCCTCTGCTTCTAGAAAAGGAAAGTTATCCTCAATCCGGTATCTGGTACAAAAGTGGAATTGAATTGTCAACCTGCTACCCATCAGATAGGTAACTCCATCGGCAATTCCAAGAAAGACGTGCATTTGCAAAAGGCATAGCAAATCTGCCAATCCATCTCCTCGAAGAAAACACAACCATAGAAAACTCCTCCTAAAGTGAGGAGGAAGATCCTATTGCAGTCCAAACACTTCTCTTTGAAGAAGAAGCTAGAAGTGAATAGCTCCCCCTTTGGATCCAACAACCGCATGCTTACTCCACTTGCAAGAAGGCACGGTAACATGACTCCATCTGGGAAGAAACCAAAGCGATCCAGCACTGCTACACATCCTGAAGCCTCCATCAGGTTTCCCTCAATGAAGAGAGGTCGGGGTAATCAAGGGTAAAGACAGGGAAGTCGTAGACGAGGATCCAAGGCCTCCAAATACCAAAATCTGCCCCAAACTTGGAGAAAAACAGGAAAAAGCAGCAAGATTCTTCTCTCTCAATCATGTCCAAAACCGCACCGGATCAGCCACATCCAAGCATCCAGGTGGTCGTATCACCAAAGGGCTCTGATACCATGTCAAATGTAAGGTGCAGTGGAATGAATGTTGTATTTTCTCAAGATTAGTGATCTTTATTGCTCAAGGTTCCTTTTAGTTCTTAGGGAAAAAGAGAGCTTTCCGTCTTATGGAGAGTGCTATGATCACGAACAAAGTCAGTGGATTGTGCGTGCAAATGAATGAGATTGAGAGAAGGAGAGAGAAGAGATACGACACCGAGAGGTTTGTAAAACCCTCCTCAAAGGGCCCCACTCTCGTCGGCGAGAGTGGTCTACTTTGATTGCACAAAGGTGTACAATGCTTATGCAATGGACTGATGCAAGTTGGACTGTAACCGGCCCGTAGGGCGGTAGGCGTTGGCTTTCACCCGAAATTCTTTACTTTATACACACACACAGAGCACTTTGCAAAGAGAACCTGTAATGGGAATTAACACTTCAACTCACACACGGCTCGGAAGCTAGAATGCTCTGAGCAGACGCCGACAACCTGTAGGCCCCAAAATTGGCGCCCCTTTCGGTATTTCTTTATTCTTTAGGAGGGTAAATTACAAGGTAAGGTCCTGGGAATCCTTCACGTGTATCCACCTAGATACCATTTGATTTGGCCAAATTTCGGCAGCATAACAGCCCCAAAACTTGCGCGAAACCAATTCCCCTGCTAGAACTCGCTTGCACTGGCGTATACCCTCTGATTCCTGTCCAAAAACAGTAAATTCAGCACGCTGTATTTACTGGTTTTTGCCCTGTTTTCAGCCCCAAACAGTCCCCTAACTGTCCTTTGCCAGTGGGGCACGATTCCCAGTGATCCTGGCGTCCGTACGGCTGAAAAACAGTGAATTTACAGTGCATACACAGCGCTGATTTTGCACCTGTTCGGTGAGGTTATGACCCTCACCAGTGCCTGCTTTGGAGCAGCAGTTAGCTATCCCTGTTCCTGCTCAAGGAGGCTCTTGCCTCAGCACAAAAGCATGAACCCACACATCTGTACATCAGTCAAATGAGTAGCCCTCTTGTGGGGCATCACATAACTGCACGTAGGGGAGAGAGAGAGCAGTGTGTAGTGTGCAGGGCATCACTCCTAGCACCACACTGTACATGAGAGGGAAAGAAAGCACTCCATAGCTCTTAACCTGTGACAGGTTGCAAATGAGGCTTCTCCCAGCTTAAAAATCAGCGCCCATTTTTCTGGAAGAGGCAAGTCCCTGAAAATGTGACACTTGGCGCATTTACAAGCATTTTCCCGTTTCGGGTTCGCCGCTTAAAAATATCCCAACCGACGCGTCAGTTGACTTCGCGGCAGAGTTATAAAGTGTTCCCCTAGTCATACCGAAGGTAATGACGCGAACACATTTCACGGCCCAAAATAGCAGTTCCCTAAATTTTAGGAGATGCTTCCGTTGGGCTCCCACTGGTCTTCTGACCATCTATCCTCATTGGGACCGCATCCAAAAATGCAATGTGGCCCAACTGTCGCATACTTTTTGTTGGAAGTCCCACCTTGACTTTACGCCTTAATTGAGTTCACTTCCTAGCATCCACCAACTTGCTAAGTGCGACGGGGGGACCTATATGATCTTGCTCTGAGCCTAGACATCCTCTTACCATACGAATTCCAGTGCCGACCACTTCCCGTCTGCGGGTGAATCTACCGTTCACATTGGCCATACAATGTCCGACCGTTTGCTACTTCAAAAAGAGGGTCTTAAACAAATAAAATAAACCCCATTGGAAAGAAACCAACAACCAAGGTTAGCAGTTGCCACATCTCTGTGACATGGTTAATAACTGCCACGTCCTCGTGACATGGACTATGTCGATGACGACGACGATGATGACGACGGCGACTTGATGGCTAAAATCTGGGATCTTCTATTGGCTGAATTCGGGAATGGTTCTAGGGCTGAAAAATGACTGTTTTTGGCTATCCTCAAGGGCTGAAAATGATGGGTATGACGGGGGTCAAGCTGAGGTCAAATCGTTGACTATTGTACCTGTTTTAGCTGTGTTTTCCGCTGATGATGAAGGCTGAAAAACGCTGGTCACTGCAGGTTTATTCAATGCTGAAATTCGCTTCAGTATCATGCTACAAAAAACGCTGAATCATGCTGGCTACCTAGCGTTAGTTAACTGCTGAAAAAAACGCTGGTGTTGGCAGTTGAAAAACGCTAGGCAAGGCAACTGGATGGCGATGCTTCACTGTGGGGGAAAAACGCCAAGGGAAGCTTCATGGCGATGGAGATCTGCTGGAAAGTGGGAAAACGCCAAGGGATGGGAGAGGTATGGCGCTAGGGGGTCATAGGGGAGGTTACTGCTGAGAAGTTGCATGTTGAGCGGGAAGCTCCTGCTGCCTCTTCTGCCATAAAGTGTGAACTTTGGTTTGCTTATATATTAACTTAGCAAAATAGCCCTACCTACTTTTGTAGGAAAGTCACTTAAAAATAATAAGTGAAAATCCCAATAAATAGGAAAATAGGCTAAATGCACTGGAAAATTCCCCTAACTGATGCGAAGGATTCTGATGGGAATTCCGATGATCATGCTATGTGCAACCGGAGGAAATGCATCTATGCTATATATACCTTCATAAGTTCAGAATAGTCTGAACTCACGAATTATAAGAGGGAATAAAGCACTCATAAAACTTTAAAAGCAAGGCACACAAGAAAAGAAAAGAAAACCAAAAAAAACTAAAAAACTAAAAAAAACAAACAAAACTAGAAATGCATCTATGCTAAGTGACTGGGCATGCACGGTCTACGAATAGACTCACAAAAGTGCCAGATCACTGCGATTCTAAACTGATCGGACTGACTGAACCCTGCTGTGGTGTAGCTTGTCCACGGACACATAGGGTTGGGATGTGTCACGTGACATCCCCTCCTTTTCAAAGTGAGGTACTGGTACCGAACTGTATGGCGTCGAGGGAGATCGCCAACAACATCCGGAATCCTGGAAGGGACTCTTCGCCGGCCCACTCGGATGTGTGGGTCGTGCGGTACTTGAACTTCATAAAGGTCTGCAACGCTTGCTTCTTTGGGCCGCGCCGAAAGCGACACAAAGTCTTCTGAATCTCCTTTCTTGCTTCAACTTCGTTGAGAGTCCTGCTTCTTTCGTCTTCAAGAATCTCCATGGCTGAAAATTCTTGCAACCATCTCCAACACAAAACCATGAACATACTCATTCCATGTAAAGTGAAGGAAAAAAATCTTGTCTTCTCTAAAGACTGTGTATGCAATGTAGATGAACATAGAGACGGAGTGACAACACGTTCATCAAACACATGCAAACAATGCGATCGAATCGTTTCTGTTTGATCGAAATCAATCAACTGTGGCAAATCACAATGGAAATGCCCATGCGTGGTACTCATACAATCATGTGCTCGTTCAGAAACTGTGACATGCCAAGGAAGAGACATGGAATGTGACTTCCTGACATACAAACTTTTCAACTTTTCATGCACAATCCGCATACATTCGTGCTCATCCATGAGAGAAACGTGCTCAACATGCAATATGTCATGCCTAGAAAAAGGGATCACATAACGATGCTGACTAAAATACAGAAAACCTTCACGAATGAAACACTCGAACAATGCGTGCGTATCAATCATGCGAACACATAATACTTCCTGTGAGGGTGCTTTTGACCAAGGCTCAAGAGTCAAGATCGGTTCGTCAGGGTCTATCGAATCTTCTTGTGGGGGATCTGTGGACCTCGACTCGAAAGCCAAGATCAATTCTTGGTGATTGATCGAATCTGCAACGAGGTTAGCTTGGCTAGAAAAAGCATCCACTAACACCTCATCCTTGGGAACAATCACATCTGCTTCATGCAAATCATCATGCTGGTCTTTATCATCCAAATCATCATGCAAATCATTATCCTTCAAATCATCATCATGCTTCACACAATCATGCAAATCCTGTGTGTCATGCCGTGGAGAAAGAGAGACTGAGAGAATCTCCTTATCCCAAATCTTGTCCTGCATATTAGCAATGAGAGATGGAGAAGGAGAAGTATCCACTACATGAAAGACAGTAGGAGAATCACTTTTGGCATTGAGAGTTAAAGTGCTAGCCTCCCAATCAACGAGAGGGTTTATTTCACGAAACCATTTCATGCCTAAAATCATATCACATCCTGAGAGAGGAGAAACAACAAATCTTCTAGTGAAGGCAGTCTGTTGAATTGCAAACAACACATCAAGGCACTCCTTCGTGATGAGAGCGTCCATACCAGGACGAAAGCCAGAGACCTCGATAGGAGATCTCAGACTAACTTTGAGGCGGGCTCTCTCAACAAGAGAGGGGCTGATCACATCATGCATACTACCTGGGTCAAACAATATGACAAAACGGTGCCCCGACGTACGACCATAACATTTAATGAGAGAATCATCAATGGGAGGGTCCTGAGAAACTTTGGGCACAATCGTGTTATCATTCATTGCATTGACAGATGTAGTGGGTGTTGTGGGTTCTTTAGATTCATTCGATTCAAGCTTAGGACATGCTCTTTTTATGTGACCCTTAATGTGACAATGAAAACAACGACCTTCTTTAGAATAAGTGCTTTGTTCTTCCGAAGTGAAGTAACCTCCTACAATTCCTTGTGCTACCTTTTCATCTGGAGTAAGCTTAGGTTTAGCAATTGTGTTAGCCTTACCCTTAGATTCATTGGAAGAATTCTTTGATGAGATACTGTTGGAAGATTGGTTAGAAGAGTTATCATTCTTACCATTCTTACCATTCGTACCGTTCTGCGGGTTCTGAGAAGTCTGCGAGATACTTGTAGAAGTCTTGTTCTCCTTAGGCTTTCCTTTATTGTGCTTCATCTCGTGGACGAGAGCAATGGCTACCGCTTTGTTGAGATCGATTGGATCGAGTACCTCGACATCATACTTGATATACTCGTCCAATCCGTAAAGAAATGCCTCCTTGCGCTTCCGCATCCGATTTGCGTAATTGAGTGCCGAGCTGCAAAACCTGATTAGAGAAAGACATAACCGGCATACCGTTTTGCTCGAGAGCTCGCCAATCGTCCTTCAGTCGTGCAAGGTACTGAGGTGGCATAAACCGCACCTTGAGCTTGTCTTGGAAATCAGCCCAACTAAAAGAGGGGCGTGAAATCGTCGGCTGTCTCTAGGTGCGCGGCTAGCTGTGCCTCTTGCCATGCGTGGTACCAATTTATGGCATCACCGGCAAGGTACATAGCTGCCGTCAAAACTTTGCTATGGCCTGTTTTCTTAGTTGTCGCAAAATAAGCATTAAATTGATGCAACCAAGAATGAATAACAATAGCATCCATCTTACCGTCATACTTACTGAAAGTCAACTTCTCTGTGACTGGATTGTGTGAATCCGCATCGTGGCTTGCGCCACTTGACGAACTCCCACGATCTTTGGGTGGTTCGGTCTTTGAGGCTAGGATTTGGGCGATAAATTCTTGATTGCGAAGCTCCCTTTGAGCTTCACGCTCGGCCTCCTTTTCTGCTTTGCGTTCTTTTCGTTCAACGCGCTCGCGTTCGAGAGCAAGTCGCTGTTCTTCTTGTTTTGCGGCAAGCGCAATGCGCTCACGTTCCTTAGCAAGTCGATTTTCTTCTTGTTTTGCAACAAGTTTGTCGTTTCTTTCATCGCGCTCGAGGTCCTTGGCTTCTTGTGCACGGTCCTTTGTTGCTTGTTCTTCTGCTTTGCTTGCGAGTTGTGCCAAGGCAACTCGATTCGTTTCTTGTTGTTGTGCCATCATGTCCAACATCGACTTGACCATCATCTCCATAGGAGTGAGGACAACTCGTGGCATAGATGGCGAAGGGGGAGGGTTGGAAAAATCTCCTGGTGGGGAGAATCCTTCGTCGCCTCTCTCATGCTCATCACCTAAATGCGAAGTATCCATGCCGCTTCGGGTGACGACCATGCACTAGGATCTTGGGGTCTTAAGCTCGCGAGGAACTTGGGTTCTTGAGGGTCTTGAGGTTCTTGAGGTCCTTGATTCGTGAGAATCCTGGGTTCTTGAGGTTCTTGAGTCTTGAGGGTCTTGGGTTCTTGGGGTTCTTGAGGTTTTCTTTCGCTTGCAAATCGCGTTGGAGAAGGATCTTCCCTTCACTCGAGTTTTACTCCTTTTTGCGGGCGCACCCCTTAGCGGCCTTGCGCTCACACCAAGGTTTCTTTTTCCCACCTCACGTCGATTGGCCGACCGCTAGGTGCACGGTCCGCTCTCAATGAGTGAAAAGAGACACAAGGGGAGGCTGGACAAGCCCTTCTTTCTTGGAATTCCTGTCACTCTTCAACAAAACACGATTAGGAATCGCCACACCCAAGTAAACTTGGGTTCGTACGATCGCAACAAGCAAACAAATCCTTGTGGTTCTTGTGGTTCTTTCCTTGAGTAATGCAGAACACCTCCAAAGCTCTGATACCAATGTAAGGTGCAGCGGAATGAATGTTGTATTTTCTCAAGATTAGTGATCTTTATTGCTCAAGGTTCCTTTTAGTTCTTAGGGAAAGAGAGAGCTTTCCGTCTTATGGAGAGTGCTATGATCACGAAAAAAGTGGGTGGATTGTGCGTGCAAATGAATGAGACTGAGAGAAGGAGAGAGAAGAGATACGACACCGAGAATGGTGTGTAAAACCCTCCTCCAAAGGCCCCACTCTCGTCGGCGAGAGTGGTCTACTTTGATTGCACAAAGGTGTACAATGCTTATGCAATGGACTGATGCAAGTTGGACTATGCCGATGACGACGACGATGATGACGACGGCGACTTGATGGCTAAAATCTGGGATCTTCTATTTGCTGAATTCGGGACTGGTTCTAGGGCTGAAAAATGACTGTTTTTGGCTATCCTAAAGGGCTGAAAATGATTGGTCTGACGGGGGTCAAGCTGAGGTCAAATCACTGACTGTTGTACCTATTTTAGCTGTGTTTTCCGCTAATGATGAAGGCTGAAAAACGCTGGTCACTGCAGGTTTATTCAATGCTGAAATTCGCTGAAGTTGACTGAGGTATCATGCTACAAAAAACGCTGAATCATGCTGGCTGTCTAGCGTTAGTTAACTGCTGAAAAAAACGCTGGTGTTGCAGTTGAAAAACGCCAGGCAGGGCAACTGGATGGCGATGCTTCACTGTGGGGGAAAAACGCCAAGGGAAGCTTCATGGCGATGGAGATCTGCTGGGAAGTAAGGGATGGGAGAGGTATGGCGCTAGGGGGTCATAGGGGAGGTTACTGCTAAGAAGTTGCATGTTGAGCAGGAAGCTCCTGCTGCCTCTTCTGCCAGAAAGTGTGAACTTTGGTTTGCTTATATATTAACTTAGCAAAATTGCCCTACCTACTTTTGTAGGAAAGTCACTTAAAAATAATAAGTGAAAATCCCAATAAATAGGAAAATAGGCTAAATGCACTGGAAAATTCCCCTAACTGATGCGAATGGATTCTGATGGGAATTCCGATGATCATGTTGTGTGCAACCGGAGAAAATGCATCTATGCTAAGTGACTGGGCATGCACGATCTACGAATAGACTCACAAAAGTGCCAGATCACTGCGATTCTAAACTGATCGGACTGACTGAACCCTGCTGTGGTGTAGCTTGTCCACGGACACATAGGGTTGGGATGTGTCACGTGACATCAAAGGTGGCAGCAGAAGATGCGATGAAGACAAGAACTGGCTCGTGATCCAGTGGGTACCTCAACTCCGATCTAGAACACTTGCAATGCCAAACACATGAACAAGGCACACCTGTGGAGAAGAGACATCACTGAGGTGGAAAGAGACATGACATCTGAAAAGAGAGAGAGAGAGAGAGAGAGAGAGAGAGAGAGAGAGAGATCTGGGAAAGGCTCTCCATGCTGATAACAAGTCTGCTCATACAAGTGACCATGGGGTGGTCCGGCATAGAACTAACATGCCCAATGGATAGACCCAAGGCACACAACTGGGACTGCTACTGACACTGCCAACTGCTCCTTCACATGGACATGCTCTGAGAGCATAAATCCGGTGCATCTCCCTCTTGGCTAGATCTAGATGTGGATCTAGATCTCGATCAAGCAAACCTGCTACTGCATGGGCACAAGGCCTGTGAAAGGCTGCTTGAGGTGGTACTGCACCGTAGAGATGATCTCCCAGAACTGCATCTGCTACCCATGAAAAACGCTGGGGCTGATCTGCTGAGCAAGAAAACGCTGGCTGATCTATATCAAAAACGCTCGTTGCTCACCCTCTACCAAGCCCCTCTAGGGCACCCAAGGAAGGGCGCCCCCCTCAAGGCACAACTGCGCACTGCATCCTAGGAGATCCCCCCTGCTCCCTATATAGGACCAACTCTTGGCTGCCGGACCCAACCCTCGGTCCCCCACGACCATGATAAATGGGAACAATTAGGGATAGGGTGGAAAGTGGCACCAGATTAAAACACTAGCTGCTCACCCTCTACACCAAGCCCCTCTGGGGCACCCAAGAAAGGGCGTCCCCCCTCTAGGCACAACTGCGCATTGCATCCAAGGTGACCCCCCTGCTCCCTATACAGGACCAACTCCTGGCTGCCGGACCAAGCCCTCGGTCCCCCACGACCATGATAAATGGGAACAATTAGGGATAGGGTGGAAAGTGGAACCAGATGCCCATGGGGCACAGGGGAAAAATATCACAAGGCTAGGGAATAATATTCCCAGCCCACAAGAGCACAAATGACCATGGAACCAAGCCAAAACCCAAAGCTAAACAGTAATTTCAGCCTAGTGTTTTTTCAACAACCTAGCGTTTTGTCCGATTCAGCAAGAGTTTTGTGCATCTGTAGCCTGATGTGCACTCCCAAGTCCTAGCACTCCCTTCCTACAGCAGAACCGCACCACACCGGTAACAAAAATCTGCTTGCGTTTTTTGCAACACCTAGCGTTTTTGGACAAATCTGCTTTTTGCAGATCTTGTTGCGTTTTTCCGTGTTTTGCGGCGTTTTACACAAAACGCTGATCTTGTGCACCTACGGGAGTGGCCAAGGAACACCCAGGACTCTTCTACACTGCCTTGAACTTGCAGATCTACACCTTGGACAGGTATCTACACCCAATTGACACCATTTTCGGTACTTATTACTTGCTGTTTTTTCTCTGTTTTCAGCCCCTCGACGGCTGAAAAGTCCGAGAACCCTCTCCTCTGACACTCTGCGACACTCCCGCACCGACCGGTGGAGTACAAGCACGCTGAAATCTCTATTACAGCAGCGTTTTCAGCACCCTTTGCAGTAATTTGTAGATCACTGCCCCTACCCCCCCCCCCCCCCCCCCCCCCCCCCCCCCCCCCCAATAAAGGAGGCACTCTAGGCAACAATGGCCAAGGCGGATGGAGAAGTCAAATAAGATAGGTTAGAAGCAACAAAAAAAAGTGTTATGATATTGACACTCAACTCTAAACCATAATATGTTAACTACAAATAACCATCAAATTTATATTTTTATTTATTTATTTAGAGTCACGCTTTTATTAGAAGAGCATAGGATTGGCTGTCTCATATTGTCCACCAGTCTAAGAATGAAGAGAACTCCGATTTCTTTTCAAATGCTTCAAAAAAAAGGCTTGTCATGCAAGGATCTCGATGACTCACAATTGAAGATGGCATCCACAAACCTTAAAGGCACGCACGAAGAAATATGTGCCCTAGCTACGTTCATATTCTTTTAGACACATGTACAGTGAGCCGATGTACTATATCACTCCCTTAAGGACTCGAACAGATAAAAAGTAGGTCACTGCCATATACCATCCCCAAAAATTAAGCGATAAAATATCAGTCGCATCCTTATATTTTTGAGGCGTTAAAAAAATATAAATGGCTTCTAAAATCCTCTATAGCGAACAACTTGTGTATGGAAAAAAATTTCACACATAGTTTCCACTGCAAACTCTCCAAAAAACACAGGCACAGCTCCAGACTTCTTGAGCTGACAAACAACCACATTCAAAAAATAATAGATAAAGCTAACGAAATAGACCTATTGCTTTTTGATCTTCTTGGGCTAGGCAAGTTTCCGTTAGCTCCTTGTGAAAGAGTTCCACCCCCAAACTGTGCTCCATTTTGTGAGAGCAATGGTGCATCTTCCACTCCAAAGTCAGAGGACTCAGCTGCAGAGTTGGGCCATGATGGTGAATTTCTAATAACAACACACAAAGTAATGTGAAAATGAGGGTTTTGTTACAAATTTGCAATGCCAAAGCGACTTCTTTCCATAAGGCTTACCTTGAGCCCATTCTTTGTGGCCCGTTTTGACAGTCTTAAATAACACCTTTTTGATGATCTGGAGTTCGTAGCTAACACACTTGACGCCAACAATGCAGAGAAGCCACCCAAATCTTAATTAGAAAAGATCTTATCATTTCCTCTTTGAGCGCACAATGCATGTTTTATTCCTGTTAAATACGTGAAAGAGTCACTCAACTTCACATTGGAAAAGCCTGAATTGGTAAGACAACACACAAATAGGAAGTGCCTACATGTAATGTTCAATGCTCCGTGCTGCTCCAAGTTTGGAGTTAATAAGGAAAGCTCAAAGCCATTCATCACTTGGATATTTAGCAGCTCTAGTTCAAAAATCTGCATGAAGAACCAGCTAGATAGATAATCGACTTATGAGCAAGAAGGCACAAGCTTGGAACAACTCTGGGCAAGGAAGTTGCAAACCTGCAAGCAGCGGCTTAGCCTATCAACTCTTCGCACCTCTCTCTCTCTCTCTCTCTCTCTGTGCGGATCTCAAAGAGTTTATACCTGGTTGACGGTTGTAGTAGAGGAACTCGCTGCGACGAAGCCGTTGGGCAACTAGTTGTCGTGGAGAGAGAGAGAGAGAGAGAGAGAGAGTTTCAGCACAGGTGTTGGCACACGTTCTTGAGTACATGGTGAAAAGGTCGGCTATTGTCCAAAAGGACTTTTATTCTCTTAAATTAACTAGGCTAAGGCTTTGAAGTTTGGAGTGTTCCAACGTGGTGCCAACATATGGGGATTGGATAGTAGCCCGTAGGCCTAGTACTAGGGATGTACTCCCACTTTAGGCTGGGTTCGAGCCAAGGGTGGCGGTAGCCCACACTCTTTTGAATGCATCTAGGCTCCACCTTGCCTAGTTCAAAGGAGGAGACAGCACTGGTTGGAATAACAACTTGTGGCTATCCGGCTAAAGTGTCCAAGTAATAAGAGTGATTGGTTGGTAGTGTGTTGGTTCATGTTCGGCTCATCTTGATCGCATTTTTGCCAAAGAACAGGCAAAAATCTTCATCTTCCACTGGGAGAAAAGGGAGGGGGGGCTCATCCTATCTAATGGTGGGTCCAGATCATGAAGCTTCCTTTGGCTGCCAACATATTTACACCCTACAATGCTCGCTCCTTCCATTTGATGTTATGCAGGCTCATATGGACCCTGCCATAGTAATGTATTTACCACATGATGAGTGATATGTATCCTATTGGTGATTCAGTGATAGTTGCACAATAGCCCAATGGTGAATTGTCTGTGTGGGTGCTTGCTTCACGATCGAGTCATTTTCAAGTAGCTTGTTTTGTTAGTGTAATTATGTAATGCTCTCATTGTTGAAGTGTTTATGTGGATGTGTACTCACTTATTAGACTACAATCAAGTTAGGAAGGCCATTCTTGAGCCATATCCCCATCCCTAGTGCTAGACCTTATTTGTGTATGCACAAAAGGATCGTGAAGCTATGAAGGTGTTTGTGGACTCAACCCATGGATTGGTGACTCTATAGTGTTGAGCTTTGACTGTGTAGCTTTCCCTTTACCTCGTGTTGCGTGGCAATACTCCTAGCCCTTCAAACAAAAAAAAAACTATGTAATTCTTGCTCAAAGAAAAAACCCTTTGCAAGATGCATGGTTGATTGATGTAGGTAGTAAGTTTCAAGCATTTGCATTGATTTGTTTGATTGAAAAATAAAGAAATTACTTGCACATTTGGTTGCTTGATGTAAGGTCCAAGTTTGAACTCTACGAGTACCTCAGGAAAGAAACACTTTCAATTGTTGAAGTCCCACATAGTAGCCCCATTGTAAAAAACGATGCTCATATCATATCACTTTCAATTGTTGAAGTCCCACATAGTAGCCCAGCCAAGTGTTCTACTTTTGCCGTGGGGTGGCCCCCCTATTAGCCAATGTAAGGATGGTTGCTGGAAGATGTTGTGGCTCGACATAAGCATGACTAGTAATTGTAATTTTTTTGCGTTGTTAATATAATCCACTCACGATTGTGAGTTTTGCCAAAGAAAAAAAAACGATGCTCATATCATATCACTCCACCTATGTTACTTTCTCCTATTGGTTCGTCTTTATTTCATTTGGCAAAATTTTGTTCCACACTCCTCAATCAACCCTTATGTGTGTGCCAGCCAAAAACTCCCTAGTAGGTTTCGATCTTGAGTGTGTGAGTTTTGAAGACTATCAGCGTTGCGGTAACCACCTCACCCCATGCACTCCATTGCCTACAGCGTGCCCACATATATATTAAAAAAGCAACCCTTTGCAACTCCTCAACACACTCATTGCTCTGTAGCAACTATCTCTCTTGCACATGGCCCTTACCCCCTACCCAACACCTTACACCCCTTCCCTCATCTGGTCTCTGCCTCCGCCTTTGCTCAGATCAATTTAATTCTATCTCGCGTGACGCCTGTCCCTCTGCTCGCATCAACTGAGATTTTCATTTTTCTTTGAATTCTTTCCAACTGGTACTCCCTACTTGCAAAGCGTCTAAAAGATGGTATGCATCATTAGAAAGCACTACTTAAGTGTATGCATCATTTCTTGTTTGGTGTCCTGTGTCGTCTCATCTCGGTTGGGGTGGTTCCCTAATGTTAGCCAGTGTAACTTTTTGAGTTAGTCGATACTGTTCTGTGGTGGGTTGTGGTGGTCATGATCTGTGAGTTGTACCTAGTCTGATTTGTTGTATCTGCGGTCCGTGGCTCGTATGAGCACGGAATGACATGTAATTCTTTTTAGTTTAATGTATATTTCACCCACATATTGCGGGTTTGGCCATAAATAAATAAAATTGTATCCATCATTAGGAAGCACTACTTTTTTTTTTAAAGCACTACTTATAACGCAAATTTGCTTTACCAAAAGAGAAGTTTTACTTCAAGATTTTATTTTGTCTTTTGGACTACCCTAAGAAACTTAACAAAAATTGAAGGTTTAAGTTTTACATGATCATAAAGAGGATACATTTTAGCTTTTGCAAGTTTAACTAGTACGGAGGTACAAGGTACAATTCTAGAACGATTTTATTGCCAAGAATCTGGCGAAATATCGCTTCGGATGGAGTAGGGAATGAACAAAAAAAGAAAAAGAAGGGAAAGACGAGGCTTAGTTATCTGTAAGCCTCGACAGGCCTAACGATGGCAGATATGACAACTCAGAAGGTGATGGGGAAGCGCAAGTAGTTAGAGAGAGGTTGAGGCACAACGAGGAGAGAGAAACAAAGGGCACACCGGCAAGCAACGGGCATAGTTTTTCAACTATGCTGAAAATGGAATAGTAAGCTTACTAATCCGGTGGCCTACTGCAAAAAGCTGCGCAGCGTCAGATTTTGTCGGCCTAGCTTACGAAAAACTAAGCCTCGTGTGACCATAGCCTTATTGAAGGCCTTGCTATCCTTTGGCTAAAGGCCATATGAAGATGATTGGGTGATGGCTTGACTATCCTCAGCACTAAAGGGCACGGGGCATTAAATGAAGCCCAAGAGGTGGGATCTACGGCTGAGAAGCCCGCGCACAAAAGCAGAGGCGCGCAGGGACGTAGGATGCACCAGCAGTAAACTAGGACGCCGAAAATGGGCACACCCTGTCCACGTTGACTTATCATGCGTTTGTTGCCCACCATGGTCAACATATGCGCACGGGGGGTTGGATAAGCCATGCCCCTTGCCCAGCACCCACCAGGGTTCAAATCCCGCGTGCAGCACCCCACACCCCATTTTTTTGAGCCCTCAAATCTCCTTAAGATTCGTGCACGCACCCTCAGCCGTAGATCCCATCTCTTTGCTCCCGTGCCCTTTAGTGATGAGGCTTGACTATTGACATGATGTTCTGCTGGATCAAGCTCATTGTCGTTTTGCAGCCTGCGAGGCCTCATATCAAAGGGGGGATGTGGCAGGGCGAAGTGGTGGTGGTGTTGGTTGGAGGGTGTGTGCGGTGATGTCGGAGGGCGGTGGTGGCTCTTGGGTGGGCCGCTAGGCTGCCCTATCTCGCCGTCAAGTTCTCTCCCTCGTTGGCGTCCCTTATTTTTACCTCTCCGAAAGTGGTTGTCCCTCCCACCTCCTCTTGGGGAGGAGAATGGACACAGGATCTGCTCGTACCCAACTCGATTCTACTTAGGGTGGATGCATGTTGGTGGTGCCTTGCATTTGTCTGCGGGACTGTCAGATCTTTGGGATACGGCTTGCAGCGATGTTCTTGGTGTTGTTCTCGGTCATGTGGCCTAGCTCTTCCTGATGTTGGGTCGTTCTTTGAGCCTGGGCTGCTTGCATGAAGGCGATCGATCTCTTATGGCTCTGCTTTCGTCTGTTCAATCCTCAATGGGCATGCAGGCTGCCTGTGGCAGCGGTGCCAGCATGATGGCACCTTGTGAGGCATCTTCAAATGACGGGGACTATGGGCCCCACCCGTTTGGCTAGCTATTGGGTATGCTTTATGCTCGACTTGGTTCTTCTTCTTTTAGAGTTGGGGTTGGCCTCTCCTGTTAATAAATTGAAAAGAGCAGACTTTCTATTTTTTCCAAAAATGGAAAAGCGGAAGCAACCGCCCCCCAAAAAAATATCCCCCTCCCCCCCCCCCCCCCCCCCCCCCCCCCCCCCCCCTCTTTCTCCAACACGCGTTCTCTCTCTCTCTCTCTCTCTCTCTCTCTCTCTCTCTCTCTCTCTCTCTCTCTCTCTCTCTCATGGTAGGCAAGGCAGCAACAACTGCATCTCAGTAGAGGAGGAGTGTCCCTCTCGCTCTTGCGCCGCTGCGTGCGTGCAATGGCCTCTCTCTCTCTCTCTCTCTCTCTCTCTCTCTCTCTCTCTCTCTCTCTCTCTCTCTCTCTCTCTCTCTCTCTCTCTCTCTCTCTCTCTCTCTCTCTCTCTCTCTACCTTGCTGCCGTGTGCCGCCGTTGCTACGACTGCGACTACGCTCGCGTCCCCTTCACGTCGTGGTCGACCTGCAGAAAATGCCACGGCAGTGGCTTTTTTTGCTAAGGTCGTTGCTATTACTAACCAATACTAACTTTTGTGTGCTATAAAATAAAATAATTAAATTATAACTATATAACTAAACTTATCGTCTGTATGGTCTAATCACGCGATCAAATATTTTAAATTTTTACTCAGACGATGAGTTTAGTTATATAGTTATATAGGTTCATTAAATAATGCCACTGACGTGGCATTCTGTAATTGCCTCTGCGCACAAAAGGTCGCAAGTGAATGATGTCGACGACAGCCTGCTAGGCTCTCCCACGACCTAGATGTCGGCGCCGTTGCACGCATGCCTGGCCACACCCAAGCCCACCCCCGTGTCCAACCTCCTGCGCAGTGCATCCTCAGTGCGCTCTCTCACGCTTATGTGCGTGCATGAACACACACACACGCACACACGCGCACACACACAAGTCTTTGGGTAGCGAGCAACCTGCTGCCGTTCGTCCGCCCCCAACCTTCTGCCTCTTGCCCGTCTGCCTGGCTTTCGCTCCCTCCTCGCGCCCCCAAAGTCAAAGTTTCTATTATAATAATAATAGAAACTTGCTATTATAATAAAATAGCATTGCCTTTCCTGTCAATTCTGAAGCGTTAAATAACGGGATCTTTTGCTTTCGTGGGGAAATAAATACAAACCCAAGATTTGGGTGCTCTATTATGGCATGCTCTTTGTTTTTTATCAATGTGCAAGGTGGCTCCCTTGTTAGCCAAATTCTATGCCTTCATATTGTTTTGTTGCAATGCTAGATGTGATGGTGTATTCAGTTAGGCCTCCATGTAAAAGGCCATGATTTGGTTTTTGACTTGTTATGATACGGTGATGCCATGGCTCATTTTGAGCATGGTTATTCTTGTAATTATTTTTGCTATGATTAATATATGCACTACTCACAATTGTGAGTACTGCAAAAAAAAAAAAAAAAGACATGATGTCATGCTGAGCTTCTGAGTGCACTCTTCAAATTGAAGCAACAAGCTACAACTGTCTCTCTCTACTCTCGAGTGTCACTCTATGAGCACAACATGATCTTTCAAGTGCAGCCTTTGAAGCTACATCAAGCTATGGTTCACATCCTAGTCTCTCAATAAGAGCACAATGTGACTCTAAAGTCAAAACAAGCAAGAAACCTTGGCCCAAATTGGCATGAAGCTTTTAACAAGTGTTTGTCTTGAAAGATAAAATTCTATTATGCTTGTCCAATTGCAGCCTTTTCATGAAAAAGCCAGGGATGTGCTAGGGATTGGTTGCACATGTTCATTCAACAAGAAATAGAAACTCTACTTTTGGACGTGTCATAGAGATGCATGGTGGTGGGATCAACTTCACGCTCATATGTAGTGCCAACTTCGATCCAAGGAGTTTGAGGATCATCTCAATTTGTGTGCATGACTTTGTTTAGACACGTGGCATTGTAAAAATATGCCATACTCTTTCAAAATGAAAAGTTATCGGTTTGTATATATTGGGTCAGTATTTAGGCCCGTGTCACACACAGGCAATGGACAGACACAAGAGAGGTCTATGTCCTCTAACCAGGTTTGTATAGGATGGAATATCTCTAAGACACCTCCTAAGAGCATGGTGATCAAAGTTGGAGTTGGGTTGGTAACTGTTTTTCTCAACTTCGGGACTTACTGGTGATCAAAGTTGGAGTTGGGCTGGTAACTGTTTTTCTCAACTTCGGGACTTACTTTGGGACATGTTTTGAATGTAAAAAATTTGGTCACTTTGCCAAGGATTGCCCCATGAAGGCTAAAGTGAATACACAAGTCTCAACTGAAGAGGGCACCAACCATGCTCCTTCTAAGGAAGCCACAATGGAAGGAAATGAGAAACATCTAAAGATTATCAAAGGAGCAAGTGGAGGGGATGAGAAAGAGGTTACGAGCTGCAACAAGGTGGACACCAAGATGCAGGATCACACTCTAGATAAGCAAGACTTCACGCTACAAGCCCCCAAATGCCCAAGCAAAGAAAAAGATTTTTTTTTTCCATGGCTCTTCACCTAGGTTTACAACAATGACAACTTTGTCGGTTGTGCAAATCCCAGGCTTAAAGAGGGCCAAAAGGAAAAAGGAAATGGCAAGGGATTCCTCGTCGCTTGCGACTACAAATGCTTTGAAAGAAAAAAGCTTTGCCCCAACACCCGCCCTACCAAAAGGGAGGACGTCTGTAGTACCGCTTCACAACCCCTTTGCAGTTCTACAACAAAAGAAACTCCCTGATTTAGATCCCCCGGATTCTCTTGGTACCAGGGGCATGGAGACTGGCAGATGTTGAAGAATTTGTCCCTCTCCCAATGAACCCCGCTCTTAAGTTGTTGTCCTGGAATGTGAAGGGCATAAGAACGAACGTAAAGCAAGAAAAGCTCTGGCAATACATGAAGAGGAGGAATAATATCAATTGTTGGTGTATACAGAAACACCACCTTGATGCCTTAGTGTCGAGAAAACAAAAGCTTGGGGAACTACTTTTCTTCTACGACACTGCCCCTGATGGCTCCAGTGGTGTGATGACAGGAATTCACAGAGATCTGGAACCTAAAGTTGTTTTTCAACACCCATCTGGAAGGGCCCTTGAAGTGTCTATTAAGGTACATAATAACCTCCTCACTATTATACGCGCCTAACAATTCCAAGGATAGGAAGATGTTATGGTATTCCATCTCACAACTTCAATTAGAAGGGGAGTTTTGTTTGATGGGGGACTTTAATATGGTATGTTCCCGACAAGATAGATAGGGCCCTTCCAGAATTCTTGTTGGGGGGGGGAGCGTAAGAAGCGGTCCTCCCTGGAAAAAAAATGGGCTCTAGTGGATGCTTGGCAGACCAACCCTTGGAAGGATGACGCGGGATTCACTTACCACTGTCTCCAATCTGCCCAGTCAGCCTCCAGACTTGACAGATTCTATTTCTCTCACAATGATGATTGGGTGTGTTCCTCATTACTTGTGCAAGTCCTCGTTAGTGAAAATCTCTCTAATCATTTCCCTCTCCTTGGAATCCTCATATTTTCTTAAAAGAAGATTTACATCATTCGCAGGGTGCCAAGAAACTTCTTATCAGGTACCCTAATCTATTTAAAAATGCTCACTTCAAGGCCGTGTGTATGAGCCATGGATGAGCTTTAACCAGGACATCATCAAGGAAGGACCGACTCATGGATGAGATTTAGTTAAAAAATACAATTTGCAATCAAGAGAGTGGGTCCAATGCTGAAAACGTATATCAATCACACAATATCAGTCTACAAATCTAAATTTGAAGATCTTGGCTGAAAAACAGTGCAAGGGAAAGCCTTGGACTAAGAACACACTGAATGGCTAAAGATCAAACAGACCTTGCATGAAAGGAAATGGAGGAGAAGAATATCCTTAGGCTTTAAGCCAAGGAAAGCCACCTCAAAACTAAAGATGTCAACAAAAGCACCCTACTCCGAGCGATCAAGGTAAGAAAACGATAGACTACCATCTCCTCCTTGATCGACCAACAAGGAGCCTAGATCAACAACCCTTATGAGATGGGCAAGGTTATGTTAGATCACCTCAACCAAATCATTAAAAAGGAAGATTTCCGCTCTCCCATAATCAGAGAAGCCAGAGCGAGGATTTTCTCGGCCACCCCAACTTTAGTTGGTCCTAATCGAGTGAACTTTCCTTTACCCTGAATGAATGTTGGAGCACTCTTAAAAAACTGAGTAAAGAGAAGTTGCAAGGGTGGGATGGCATCACGATAGAGTTTTGTCAAGAATTCTATGAGGCTCTAGGTCAATAGAGCATTTACAAAAGGTACGCTTGAATCAGGGGTGAAGAAAGGGATGATTAAACTCATCCCCAAGCAACTTGCTTGCTCCCAACTCAAACACTGGAGACCAATCACTATGATGAGTGTGGTGTACAAGGTGTTAGCCAAACTCATCGCTGAACGGATGCCCCGAGTGTTGGCTGGTGCTATCTCTCCTCATCATCACGATTTGATTAAAGGTAGATCAATCTACGACAACATCCTGGAAGCCATGATTGGTATGGAATATGCTAGGTTCAAGAAACATGAATGTGTCCTTATCCAATTGGATCTTGACAAGGCTTATGATAGGATAACCTGGTCTTTTGTGCAAGAAACACTATGGAATTGGGGTTTGTTCCACAAATCTGTCAAGTTGTTAATACTCTTGGTGAAGGGAGCTCTTCTAAACTCCTTTTCAACTCAAGAATAGTTGGCCGTTTTTAGGTCAAGAGATCCATTCGTCTTTGGTTTGCTGCCTGCACTCACCCGCTTATCGCAATGTTAGAAGATCCGACAGTAAGAGGGCAGATTCAAGGGCTGCAAATCTAGGATGAAAAACAATTGATTGTCAAAATGTTTGCAGATGACTCACTACTCTTCCTACAAGCAGATGATAACAATGTTAGGCTAGCCTTGGAGATTGTACAAGTGTTTTCCACAACGTCAGGGTCTCAATGCAACATAGAAAAATCAAGGCTTCTTTCTTTGACGAAAGGTGACAATTTTGATGATGCTAGTTGGAATGGAGAGGTTGTAAAGAGAGGCAACAGTTTACACCACCTTGGTATACCAGTTGGTGAAGGAATTACTCACAAGACTGCCTTTGACTGGGTCTAGGAAAAAATAAAAAATAAAATGAAGCGTTGGGAGTTCATCCTGATTCTTTTCCACTGCAAAGCTACGATAATTAATACCTTCTTCATCCTGTATTTAACATACTCATCACCACTCCTACAATTATCCCAAAAAAACTTGAGGTCGTTTTTGAAACCAATTAAGGAATTCTTATGGAGGAATAAACTGACTGATGGTAGAACCTAGCAATGGGGTAAATGGACAGCTATCATCAAACTGAAAGCCCAAGGTGGACTAGGCATAAATGACCCGATTGCTCATGACCTAGCTCTATGTGCTAAATTCTTTTGCACCCTCGCCAATTTTAATGAGAGTTGGGCTATCATGGCAAGGAAAATGTTAATGGAAGCTCGCATGAAATCCAAAGGCGGCATATGGTCCAATCTTAGCCTCCAAAATAGACTTCTTGCCCCCTCTGGAGTGAAGGATCAAGTAGGTGGCTTTACTGGGATTTTTATTGAAAAATTTTGTAAAGTTGTCGTGGCACTCAAGTGGGAAGAGGAAATTAGATGCCGGAAAGGGACGGCTAGGCACTAGTCTCCGTGGGGCCCAATTGTTGAAGATTTGAGCCTTGATAACCATTGGGTGGAAATTGCTAGGAATTTGAGTAACAAGGGCCTTGGCTCTTTGGATGCTCGGTGGAATGAACAAAAAGGGGATTGGCAAAACTTAGCGCATCTAAAGATTTGTTGTAACCTAACACTCCAAGAGGAAGTCCTCGTCGGAAGGCTTCTAGAAAAAGGTTCAATCCTAACCCTTCCTCCCTATTCAACACCGCTAGACTGGAAAGCGTGGAAGTGGCCAGGAGAGAGACTGTTTAACTTGACCAAGACTAAAACTATTTACCAAAAGCTATTGATCACCTCAACACGATCTGGTTCAAAAAATGGGCGGCAAGGGAATATCTGGAGGGCCAAGTGTGAAGAAAAAGACAAAGTCTTTCTCTGGAGGGTTTTGCTTGGATTCATTCCGAGCGGTGACAAAGACAAATCTATGGGCCTTTTTGAAGAGTCTTGCATCAGATGCCAGCACCCGAATGAATCACTCACGCACCTATTTTGGGGATGTTTGAAAATCACTGATTTCACGGGCGCAATTTGCAGGAAGGTACACTCACATCTGGGAACTCCTTTCTTTAGGCGTGACCTCGCTATGGGCTCCAGGTTCATTGATGATTTGGATCTTTTGACTAACATATGCCTAGTAAGAGCCACGATTTTGAGATCTATTTGGCAATCCAAGAATGTGCTATTGTTTCAAGGAAAGTGTGAGCCCCTGGACTCTAATGCTGTTCTAGAAGCGTGTTGGTGGAGAATACATTGTAGTAAGGTTAAGATTTAAGGTTGGTCGGATCACCTCTGATGTATTTTTTCTTGGATAACCCTGTGCAAAGGATATGCTAGGGCTCTTTGTAACTTTCTGGTTTTTATACAATTCAAGCTCTGTCGAGCACTTAAAAAAAGGAGTAAACCATAAGCGATGCATGGGAGACAATCCTTACTTTCTCAAATTCACGATTCACTCAAAGCATTCTATCGACAGCCACAATACTATACTTGCTCGATCATTATTTCATTATGTGGAATCTCGAATGATTCCACGTCATTTGCAAGGAACTCAATCATCAAAAGCGAAAGCACCCATGCATTCAAGCAGAGGAATCAATCCATCACCTCAACTGTCGAGTAGAGGCTTCACACCTAACCAATGCACCACATGCAGCTCCTTGTACTCTTTGCGGCCCCATTTGTATTTTAAAAAAGGCCTTCTTCCCTTGCACATTCCCTTTCTAGCTTTGTGTGACACCTGCCACTACCTGCATCCTCATTCCAGCTTCGCGTGCCACTTGGTAGGCCCTTTGCAATTTCACTTTAAACCATTGAAAGAATATTTTTTTATTCCCACTAATAACACAACTCAAGAATCGTGGCCACATACCTTGGTCCACCTCTATTACATGGAACCTTCGTAGACTCCATATGCTCTTTGAGACGTCCACGGGAATTTCCAAAGCCTTTGCTCCTTCTGCACTGCAGCAATATGCACGCGAAGGTAACGATCGACCCCAACACAATTCAGCTAAGAGCGAATGCCACTTGCCCTATGTCACTACACTGGGGGAGGCAATGTGCTCACTATATGCAACCTTGTGTTAAAAAAAAACTGCAAGGAGCTCCCGTGCATGCCGCCATCTCCCGCCCAATGTGTGGCCCCTAAAGGAGTACGAGCGGAAGTGTGACGCGAGAGAGAGTGCAAGAAGAAGAGCACGACGATATGGTGAACTCGCTCTATTGTAATGTGTAGAGCATAGTGAGTTCTTATTAGGTTTTTACAAAAGAATATGTGTACATACCTGGCGGCCCGCCCACTTACCTGGGTGACCACATTGGGATTTATACCCCAACAACCTCCCACTTAAAGTCCAATGTGGTACTTTAAGTGTGAGAGAAGCTACTATACAAGCTAATATACAAGAGATGTAGGGAAGTGATGTACTACCCTACACCTAACTGCTTGCGAAAATGCGCAAAGCTCTCTGAGAGAAGTCCTTTTGTAAGTAGATCAGCAGGATTTTCTGTGGTGTGAACTTTGACAAGCTGAAGTTGCTTATCCTCGAGCATTTCCCTGATGAAATGATACTTCACATCCACATGCTTTGTCTTTGAGTGATAAACTGGATTGTGAGCCAATTGTATAGCACTTTGACTATCACAATATAACACAGGTATCTCTTCTTTGATTCCCAAATCTGTTACTAGTCGATTAAGCCAAATTGATTCTTTGCATGCCTCTGATGCTGCAACATATTCAGCCTCTGTAGTAGACTGAGTAACACAATCTTGTAATCTAGAACGCCATGATACTGCACCACCAGCCAATGTAAAGACATACCCTGACGTAGACCTTCGGTTGTCTAAGTCACCTGCATAATCTGAGTCTGTAAAACCCTTTACACTTAGCTCCTGACTCCCATTGCACATACGCATACTCTTTGTAGCTTTCAGGTATCTCAATATTCCTTTCACTGCCTCCCAATGTTTCTTGCCTGGGTTTGACATGTATCGACTTACTACTTCCACTGCAAATGCAATGTCTGGGCGAGTAGCAATCATTGCATACATCAAACTACCCATTGCAGACGCATATGGAATCTTATCCATTTCAGCCTTTTCTTCCTCAGACACAGGACAATCTTGTTTGCTAAGTTTCACATATGGTGGCAATGGAACACTCAGTGCCTTTCCCTTCTCCATATTGAAATGTTGCAAAACCTTGTCAATATACTCTGTTTGAGACAACCAAATCAACTTCTTTGATTTGTCTGTCTCAATGCGCATACCAAGTATATGACTTGCCTCACCCATGTCTTTCATGTCAAACGATTTTGCCATCTTTGACCTCAAAGCTGAAATTTCTTCCAAGTGCTTGCCAGCAATCAACATGTCATCCACATACAAAATAAGGATCAACCAACTGCCATCCTTAGCCTTCTTTGTATATAGACAGTGATCGAACTCACTACGTTTGTAGCCTTGAGAAAGCATAAACTTGTGGAATTTATGGTACCATGCCCTCGGTGATTGTTTTAAGCCATAAAGACTCTTTAACAACTGGCATACCCAATCTTCCTTGCCTTTCTCAACAAACCCTTCTGGCTGCTGCATGTAAATTTCCACATCTAAATCACCATGCAAGAACGCTGTCTTGACATCCATTTGGTGCAACACCAAATCTAATATGGCAACCAATGCAAGAAAGCATCTCAATATAGTCATCTTGACCACCGGAGAGAAGACTTCATCAAAGTCAATGCCTTGTTCTTGCTTAAAGCCCTTGGCAACAAGCCTTGCTTTGTACTTTGGCTGACTATCATGAGCGGTGATCTTATACCTGTAAACCCATTTACAAGGTAGAGCCTTTTTGCCCTGTGGTAATTTAACTAGCTTCCATGTCTTGTTTATATGCAGAGCTGTCATCTCTGACTGCATGGCCAATTGCCAATTCCCGGAGTCCTTCATTTGCACTGCTTCCTTGTAACATGAAGGCTCATTGCAATCAGTCAACATGACATAATTCATAGATGGAACAAACCTATCAGGAGGTCGCGTGACACGTCCAGATCTACGCACAATAGGTGGCTCAGGCTCCGCCACAACCTGTGGTTCCACTCTATCTTGTCCTTGCTCCTCTTGAGCCCTGACATTTTGTCTTGCACGTGCAGGTCCATCTTCTTGGAAGACAACTCTTCTAATCTCCTCAACCATCTCTGGTTTAGAATGATATTTGGATTCATTAAAGTGAACATCATTGCTGCGGACAACCTTTCTGGATTCGGGATCCCAAAGTCTGTACCCCATCTCACCAGAATTACCATAGCCTAGAAAGATGCACTTTCTACTCTTTGGCTCAAGTTTGTTCCTAAATTCCTTTGGAACGTGAGTATATGCCTCATAGCCAAAGACTCTGAGATGCTTGTATGAGGGCATTTTGCCTGACCATACCATCTCTGGCACTGAATCCTTCTGCAAAACCTTGCTAGGAGATCTATTTACAAGATGAACAGCTGTTGATACAGCTTCAGCCCAAAACCCATTTGACAGCTGTGCATTAGACAACATACTTTTGACCTTCTCTTGTATGGTCCTATTCATCCTCTCAGCAACACCATTTTGAGGAGGATTGTAAGGAGCAGTAAGTTCACGTTTAATACCTTTTGACTCACAAAAGTCCTGAAAGGCCTTTGAAACATACTCTCCACCATTGTCAATGCGTAAGCATTTAAGCTTCTTGCCACTCTGATTCTCCACAAGTGTCACAAACGTTTTGAAAACACTAAACGCTTCATCCTTGTGCTTGAGAAAGTAAACCCATACTTTCCTCGAGTAATCATCTATAAATGTCATAAAGTAAGAAGCTCCCCCTAGAGATAGGTTAGGCATAGGTCCACACAAATCACTATGAACAAGTGCCAATTGTGTATCTCTTCTACTGCTTCTATGCTTATGTGGCTGCTGTGTTTGCTTACCATACAGACAATGTTCAAAGAATTCAAAATCATTAAATGAAAATCCAGGCAAATAACCAGAACGAGACAAGATTTCCATTCCCTTCTTGGACATATGTCCTAACCGGCTATGCCACAAAGAAACGTTCGGCTGCTCGGTTACATTGATTACATTTTTAGAGACATTTGATACATAAATCATGTAAAGTCCTCCAGACTTTACTCCATGTGCTACTGTCATAGAACCCTTGGATATCTTCCACATGTTCTGTCCAAAAGTGGTGACGTAGCCAGCATCATCAAGTAAACCTGTGCTGATCAAGCTCTTTGTAAGTGCGGGAACATGTCTCACATTCTTCAGCGTGAAAGAAGAGCCATTCTGAAACTTCAATTGAACATCTCCAACACCTAAGATCTCACATGTCTGCCCATTGCCTAGCCGAACATGATCTTTAGTGGTCACATAAGAGGTAAACCACTCCTTGTTTGGAGACACATGAAGTGATGCCCCTGAGTCTATAATCCAGTCACTCAGTGCATTTCCATCATATGCTGTAAGAAGAGCTGAGTCCATTGTATTCTTCAAGAAGTAGATGTCTCCTGACACTAGACTGTCATCCTCTGCAACAGTGTTTGTCACATTTATTTCTTGAATCTTCACTGAGGACTTGTTCTTCTCACCATGGTCTTCAACTTACTCTTTGCCTTTTTCTGCTTTCCATTCTCTGCAGTCTCTTTTCATGTGACCCTTCTTGCCATAATGGTAGCATTCTATGTCACTCTTGCCTTTAGCACTGCGGGACTTGCTATGAGACTGATTCCTCTTTCCACCTTTGTACTTCTCTTTGGTCCTTCCCCTGACAACTAAGGCTGTTCCTTTGCCTTTGTCCATTGTCTTTCTATTGGTTTCTTCAGTAAGCAGACTTCCTTCTACACCTGCTATGTTCAAACCATATGGAGGTGCAGAATTACTCAAAGCTGTGCGAAAAGTGTCCCAACTTTCCGGCAATGTGATCAACAGGAACATAACTCTAACAGGTTCATCAAACTTGACACCTTGAGCTGACAACTGACTATAGATTGTGTTGATTTCATTCAGATGATTGGACATAGGTGTCCCTTCTTTCATCTTCAATTCAACAAGCTTCTTAAGCCAGTATACCTGTGAAGCTGCACTCTGCTTCTCATTAAGATCACTCAGCTTTAACCATGCTTGATAAGCTACATTGAAGTAAACGCTTTCTGCCAAAGTCAGCATAATGGTAGAAAGTGCCAATTCATCCATTTCTCTCCATTCATCTTCGTCCATATCTTCTGGTTTTATCCCCTTGAGCTTTATAGGTTTTATCTGCTTCTTTTGTACCAACACGTGCCAAATCTGCTTATTCCACAATGGGAAATTGGTTCCATCCAGCTTCTTGATATTGTAAAGAGCAGTGTCCTGTGATCCAGCCATAGCTACGCTTCACAGTAGTTTACTTTCCTGGGGAAAATTCGGCAGAGTTTCCCCTATAAACTGATCTCTGAACCAATATCAACCTGTCAAATGAACCAAGAAAGCTTCAGATTCTGGTGAAATTTTGGCAGAGTCTCCTTTGTAAAATGGCTCTGGTGTACTAAAAACAGACCAAAAACAGCTCAAAAAACCACTGTCTCTCTAACACTGTAAGCTGTGGGTAAACCTGACCTACACCTGTACTGTCTCTTACTGTCCTGTCACTGTCCTGTAAGCATAGACTGCGACAATGCCTCAACGGCAGTAAAGCAAAGATGCAATCCCAACTGTTTAACTCACAGTCAATACATCCTAGCTGCCTATCTAAGGGTGCTCGAGGGATCGCTCCAAGACCTGTATCAGCGAAAGGATCTCAACATTCGAGAATCCCCCAGCTCAATAAAACCTCACTCGACCCTCAACAAAGGCTGCAGTAAATCTGACAGTACATAGACTTCCCACAAAGTCATACATCCACAAATTTCCCACTGTATGCTGTAACCGCTGCGGCGGTTGTTTTCTGCGTGACTCACAGCCAGCAAACCCTCAACAAACATACATCATCTCTGACAATACATCCCATGTGGAAGTACCTGCAATGTCACGATGAAATCTTGAATATCAAGCAGCAAACACAAGCTACCTGATGAACTAGTGGATGTCGCCTACAGTCTGTGTGTAGATGCGCCCGTGTCGTATGTGACACGCCTCTAAGAACTGTGAGCCGTCCTTCAATGTGTAGACAGCCACAAATCAACACTCTGGGAGTGTTGACATCCTCAGCACCTGCAGTCGTAGGCCGAAAACCCCAAATTTGCAGAGTCGGATCTGCACCCGTCGAGACCACGTAGTCGAAAATGGCCTGCGTAGATCTTTGTCGAAGTTGAACGGTGACCGAGATGACCTCAGAATGAAATTCTGAGCACACCAACCCATTCGAGCTTTCCCACGAGATTTGGGGCCGTGTCTTCGCCTGTCGAATTTCACTCCAATCTGAGTTGGTGACTCTAGCCTCCTGCAGTGCTGCCCCGAGCCTCGATCTGAGCTCTGATACCAGTTGAAGGAGTACGAGCGGAAGTGCGACGCGAGAGAGAGTGCGAGAAGAAGAGCACGACGATATGGTGAACTCGCTCTACTGTAATGTGTAGAGCATAGTGAGTTCTTATTAGGTTTTTACAAAAGAATATGTGTACATACCTGGCGGCCCACCCACTTACCTGGGCGACCACATTGGGCTTTATACCCCAACATCCCCATGACGGCATGTCCACTATCATCTATCGCGTCCGTCGGCTTCCACCCATTGCCACCCAATCAGATTGAACTTAGCTCAGATGTATCACATTCTTCGCTGCAAATCATAAACTTAAAAAAACAGCGTCTGCTCGCTTCCCGAGTCCCAACTTCCACCTATGCGCATCAAGGTGGTCCCACATGCGTGACATTGCTTGTCTGCACTAGACCTTCCAACACTGGCCACTACAATCACTCTTTGTTTAAAGGTAAAATCACTAAAGCACCCCTTAAATTTCAGAAATTCCCCCATATTTTGTCATAAATTCCCAAAATGCCCTTCAAATTTTCCAAAATTCCCTAAAGACCCCTGGTTGCGAGAGTAATTTCTCCAAAGATAAAAGATTTTGTAGCATTTCATAAGTGGTTGTCTATCATACAAGATGCTAAAAATAAATTTACCGTCGGTTATGTAGGCTTTGGAGATGAATTGGTTCATTAGTTTTAAACATGATTACCTTTTTTGCCTCGTAATTTGACAAATTACTTGCTAAACACTCAAAATAGATACAAGGGTATTTTGGGAAATTTTGAAATTTAAAAGGTATATTGGGAATTTCCACAAATTAGAGGGGTATTTTGTAATTTTCCCTTTTAAAAAATACTAGCTCCCCTCTCTCCTACCACTTGCACAATAACTAGCACTCTCCTCCATCGTGTGCCAGCTCCACCTACCATCTGCCTTGCTGCTTGTGCTTTTTGCATATACATCACCCCATTACTTGCACCTGCAGTCAACAAGAATCGACGGCCTAAGCTAGTCGGCCATGCGCATAAGGTTGCAATCATCGGTCTCTCTTCCTTGCTTGGCAGCCCGGGACTTGCCTTTGTGACTCACCCCAACTAGGCATTTCAATTATCCTCCTTTAATATTTACTTCAACTTTGAGCACTCCTCCACGAGCTTAACTTATCAAATCAATAAAGGAGCTGTTTTTTTCCTTTCTCTTAGCCCAAGGGATCTTTCAATATTCATATTAAAAAGACATGGGTGCAGACCTACCACCACAAATACCATGAAATTACTAACATCATTATAAATACTACAAACGGTGAACCTTAGAAATTTATATTGTGAACTTTAGAAAGCCTTTGATGGCTCTATTTGAGATGTGATACATCTAAGTGAAGGAGCCATAACAAACCTACTTGTGCAGCTTCTAATAATGTTAAGAAAACAAGCTAGGGATCGAGTGGGCAAGGAGGCCTTGGTCATCCTGTGGCAAGGTGGATGTTCGTTCTAGAAGCTGGACTAGATGCAGAGCATGGGGGCGTTGCTTGTCATGGAGAGAAATTTCTGTGAGGAGGTAAGGTCTGGTTGCTTCGCCCACGGCTTTTGGGTGCTCTCACGTGCCTCCCCCATTATTTGTGGACCCGATGGAGTTCGCCCCTCCCTAGCCCATGCATGCTAAAATAGCGGACGGTGTTCGGTTGCAGATCTGTGCTTTGGTGGGTTCTTGAGGAGGAGGGGGACGGTGGTAGCATTTCCCCTTTTTGTGGCAGTCAAGGCCCTGCTCCATGTTTTGAAGGTGCTTGGCTCACCTCTAATAGCCTGGTCTTTGGGTTCAAACTTTGTTGGCTTCCTACTGGCAGTTGATGGTGACTCGTGATGCCGTTGTTTTTCTCTTTTTGGGATGTTGGTTCTCGTGAGGCACATTTGTGGCTGATGGCAACAACATACGTGTGGTGGCACCTCGGAGTTCCTTGCGGGTGATGGGGACTCTATGCCCCGCCCATTCCTCATTGGTATGTCTTCTCGTCTTTTTTGAGGGTGGCACCCTTATCAACCAATGTATTTATCAGCTCTCCTTGGTTTCATGGTGGACATCTTGGATCTGTTGGTTGTATTGAGCCAATGTGTTTATGAAGCTATGGTCTGTTTGGGGGTATCATGGCCCGATTTGGGCATGGCATGATTATGTAATTTTTTTGGTTTTGTTATATATATTACACTCACAATTGTGAGTTTTGCAAAAAAAAAAAAAGACAAGTTAGGGAACAGATTTTGTTTATAAATATTGTTACCATATACATGTGGTAGTGATGCGTGTGAACACACTTAGAACCGTCCGTGCATTTTTTCCCTCACTAAGAGGTTCCCCCCCCTATGCATTGTATATATGCCCATCACTCTAAGGCTTTCTTATCTTTCCATTACACACTAAGTAATACACTCTCTATTGTGTGCCTTGAGCTTCCTTCATCTTCTCCAAGCTATGTGTGTTTTCTTGCAACACTAATTCCTCCCGGGCTTAGTCGTCAACATCGCTAGCACACACTTTCTCACTTTCTTAGATTTCAGTGAGGTTTGGTGAGCGACAAAAGGTCTGCTCAAATTTTCGATTCAAGCTCATTTTGGCCTCTGTTTCCACTACAGGCAGTGATACGTAGGTAATTTTTTCATTTTGTGCAAAATTTTGTTCGGTGTCGTTTTCTGCATAACAGGTCCCTTACAGTCTTCTACGGGTTGTGCTATATAGAACGTGTTGGCCCCACTTTGTTTCTCCCCTTTTTGGGCAGTTTTCACATAAGGTGCAAACATCCGCTTGCTGAAATTAGGGTTGTAGAAAAACACACACATCTTGAAGAAGACGAAGGAAGCTAAAGGCACACAATAGAGAGTGTATTACTTAGTGTGCAATGGAAAGATAGATAGCCCTAGAATGATGGGCGTATATACAATGCACAGGGGAAAAAACCTCCTAGAGAGGGAAAAAATGCCCCGACGGTCCTAGTGTGTTCACACACATCACTACCACATGTATATGGTAACAAATCCCCCCCTGGAGCGATGCGGTGAACAAGAGTTGTCACATGAGTAAAGGGAAGTGCCATGCCCTGAGGACATGATGAGTCCACAAAGGGGAGTAAGCCCAAAGCTTTGCGGAAAGCTTCGAGCTTCTCATGAGACAATGCCTTTGTGAAAAGATTTGCAAGGTTGTCCTGTGTTGGCACATAAGCCAAGCTGATCTCTCCTACTGAGAGCCTCTCCCTGACATAGTGGTAATGCACCTCAATGTGCTTTGTGCGAGCATGAAAAACTGGGTTCCTCGCAACTGCCAATGCGCTCTGACTGTTAGTGTAGATAGCATTGGCAATGTCCTATCCAACACCCAAATCAGCCATAAGGCGTCTGAGCCATACACACTCAACCGTAGCTGTGAAGATTGCCCTGTGCTCAGCCTCACAACTAGAAGTGGCCACAGTAGGTTGCTTCTTGCTCAACCATGATATACATGAACTGCCAAGCATAAAACAAAAACCACTTGTGGACACTCGCCTGTCAAAACAACCAGCCCAATCTGAGTCTGAAAAAGCATGTAAGTCTGGCGGCAATGATCCCCCTTGAGATAAAACAAGCCAAGATGTAAAGCGCCACTGAGGTAGCGGAAAATTCTCTTGACAGCCTGCCAAACATTGGACCTTGGGATATGCATAAATCTGATGACCTGTGAGATTGCAAACTGAATATCCAACCTCGTGTTGCATACATAAATGAGGTATCCAACAACAGTTTGGTAAAGAGTACATATGTAGGATCACCAGCATCATGAAGACTCAATTTTAAACTTGTTTACATGGGAGTGCCAATAGGTTTGCAATCCTCAAGTTCAAACTTACATAGTAATGTCTCTATGTAACTTTTTTGACACAAGGCAATACCACCATCACACTGCTTAAACTGTATGCCCAAGTAATGATGCAACAACCCCAAATCTTTCATCTTGAAAGTAGCATTCAAATCAGCCTTAAATTCAACAATATGTCTCTCATTTGGTCCAATGATCAACAAATCATCTACATAAAGAACCATAATGAGAAGTACATCACCCTCACGCTTTACATACAATGTGCCTTCAGTTGGACTGTTATGAAAGCCTCGTTTGACCAAATGAGTGTCGTCTTTCTCATACCAAGCACGAGGAGATTGCTTCAACCCATACGAAGCCTTCTTAAATCTGCACACTTTGTCCTCTTGTCCTTTTTTGACAAAACCGTGAGACTGCGTTACATAAACTTCCTCAAATATGTCACCATTCAAGAAAGCAGTAACAATGTTTGATTGATGTACATCCCAACTAAAATGAGCTGCCAATGCACATAGAAAATGCACAATAGTCATACGACAACTGGGAGCAAAAGTCTCTTCATAATTTATGCCTTTTTGCTGTGCATAACCCTTTGCAACAAGTCGAGCCTTATGGCGATCGATCTCACCATCCGGCTTGCGTTTCAACTTGTAAACCCACTTTGTACCAATTGCCTTTTTACCAGGAGGCAAATCACATAAAGTCCATGTGTCATTTTCTATAAGTGCATCATATTCTGATTGCATGGTAGCCATCCAATTTTCTAAATTTTGTTCTTCGTTAAAAGACAGAGGTTGCTCAACATCATGTAAGCTAGACACAACCAAAGCATAACAATCTGATGCATATGATGCATGGCCAGAGCCTGAACGAGTACGACTAGACAAAGGTGCATCCAATTTACTGTCAGGAAATGTATGCACTAGCCATTTTGGCATACCTCTAGCCTGCTCATTTCAGTCCTTTCCTCATCAAGTACATCATGTACATCTGCATGAGTAATAGGCTGATCTATAACACTTTCGAGAACCCCCATAGGCTATACATTTGCCTCATTGGAATTCACATTGGAACTTCCACCATTAAAAAGAGGTAACAAAGTGTCATAAATGTCCTGTGAGCTTACATTACTGTCTTTAGTACATGACAACAAGGGCTGAACAAAATCTTTCAGAAACACTACATCCCGTGAAACCAAAATACGATTTGTTTGTGAATGATACAACCTGTAACCTTTGATTTCAACACCATAACCAACAAAAATACATTTGATAGCCTTATCATCCAATTTTCTGTGCTGTGTTTGTGGCACCAAAGCATATGCCAAACCACCAAAAACACGCATGTGCTCAATAGAAGGCTTTCTATCATGCCATGCTTCATATGGAGTAATAGACTACAAAGCTTTCGTAGGACACTTGTTAAGTACATAGTGGTACACATGATGGCCTCAAGCCAAAAAGAATGCGGCAAAACTTGACTTTTGACCATACATCATGCCATTTCCGTAAGTGACCTATTTTTTCTCTCAGCAACACCATTTTGCTGAGGTGTATAAGGCACTGTACATTGGTGTTTTATCCCACAACTAGACAGATATGCATTAAAAATTCATGAGACATATACTCTCCCCCTCGATCGGAACGGAGGGTGCCCATAGTACATTTCGATACATTTTCAGCTATAGCCAGAAATTGTTTGAAGCACATAAAAACTTCGGACTTTGCTTTAAGCGAAAATAACCATGCATGCCTGGAGTAATCATCAATGAAAGTCACGAAGTAAAGGTAATTGCCAAAGGACGGAGTTTGCATGGGCCCACAAACGTCACTATGCACAAGCTGCAACCTGCATATGGACCTATCTGAACCATCCTTTGGAAACTTCGAACGCTGCATCTTACCCAAAATACAGCCTTCACAAACATGTTTGACAGGTGCTTCAAGAGGCGACAAAGAAGCAACCATATCAGATTTCTGCAAACGCGACAAACTGGAAAAATTTAGATACCCAAAACGTGCATGCCACAGTTTTGCATCTGAAACAGGCCTTGAATCCGTAACTACTTTTGCAAAATTTTGTCCACACTTGTCATACAAAGTGAGATTATATAGCCCACGGCACAAAAGGCCAGATGCAACAATTTCATCACCAAAATTGAGATCATGAACTGTATATCTGTCATCCACATTTTGACTACAAGTCCAAGTCTAGCAAGTGCAGATAGAGACAAAAGATTCTTCTTGATCCCAGGTACATAAAGTGCATCAACAAGTGTGAAAGAACTGCCATTTACAGCAGTAAGCACAATCTTTCCAACCCCCTGAACCAGATAAGAGGCATTGTTGGCACAAGTGACTGAATTTCCATGAGGGATAGACTCGAGAGAGGTGTACAATTCACGATGTGAGGTAATGTGCTTTATAACACCATTGTCGAAATACCACACATATGAATCTGCAGCAACTGACATGCATGCATCATGAACAACAGGATTGTAAGTGCACTCTGCACTTAAAGCCCATTCTGCATCAACATCAGCATCTCAGTATCCTTTTACAGAAGACTCAACAATATGGTTACATTTGTAGTGGAACCATCATTTGCAGTGGAACCACCCTCTTTCTTCTTAGCCTCTTTGGCCTTCAACTTAGGACACTGCTTGATCTAGTGATCATTAGCTTTACAATAATGGCAACGCATCTTCTTTTTGCCCTTATCACCAAAATTTCTAGACAAATTGCTACCAGCAGAAGCATTAGGAACATGTGATTTTCCACTCGCAGAAGAAGCATAAGAAGTGGCTGCATTGATGTTACCACCCTTTCTTTGAGAAGCAATAAAAACCTGTTCAACTGCACGCTATCTAGTCTTGCTTTTTTTGAAAAGTGACTCTTGCAACAGTAATGTGCACAATGCATCAAACTTGACAACTTCAAGATTTCCTTGGGTCATAAGTCTCCAAGTACTAGCAAAAGTCTGGTAAGAATCTGGTAAGGCATCAAGAAAAGTTTGCACAAGGGAACTGTCTGAAATGACTTCACATGTAGAAATAAGTTTCTCATTGATATCCTAGACACCAATAGGGAAAGTGTCCATATCATCTTCCTCATGCATAATATTCAGCTCCAGCTCTTTACGCAACAATGCAAATTTAGCCGCATTGTGACTTGCATAAAGACCAGCCAGAATATCCCAAGCTTGTTTTGCATATTTCACTGAATGAATGTGAGGAGTAATGGTGCGCTTCATAGACAACACAATCAATGCATGAGCCTGCGCATCCTTTACATTCCAACGACCTGTAGGCAAAACAACTCTTACAGCAACAATCCATGCTGCAAGACCTGCAACATCCTCAACATCGCCTACATCCTCAGAACCAGGGCGTACATCAATGCCCTGCACAATATTCCAAACGCCCTTTGACACAAGAACATGTTGCATCATGGAAGCCCACATAGGGTAATTGTCCCCATCCAATCTGTCCTCAACAACAAACATCTTAAATACATTTGTGTTGTTGTCAGCCATGGTAAATGGTGCACCTGATGTGAAAACTACCCGAAAAGAGGAGAAATGAAGCAGGAACAACACGTGCTATGTAGCACAAACTGTAGAAGATTGTAAGGCACCTGTTTTGTAGAAAACGACATTGACAAAAATTCTACACAAAATGACAAAATAGCATGTGCAGTACTGCTACCTGTAGTGGAAACGGAGGCCGAAATGAGCCCAAATCAGAAATCTGAGCAGACCAAGCTCTACGAGTACCCCCAAAATATTTTTCGACCTGTGAATGCTCGCCAAAGCTCACCAAAATCGAAAAAAGTGAGTAGGCGTGTGTTGGAGCTGCTGGCGACTAAGCCCGGGAGGATGCAACCTGGTCTGATACCAACTGTTGGAATTAGGGTTGCAGAAACACATACACAGCTTGGAGAAGATGAAGGAAGCTCAAGGCACACAATAGAGAGTGTATTACTTAGTGTGCAATGGAAAGATAGATAGCCCTAGAGTGATGGGCGTATATACAATGCACGGGGGGAAAAACCTCCTAAAGAGGGGAAAAATGTCCCGACGGTCCTAGTGTGTTCACACACATCATTACCACATGTATATGGTAACATTGCCATGGTTGACAACAACACATATGTGTTCAAGATGTTTGTTGTCGAGGATAGATTGGATGGGAACAATTACCCTGTGTGGGCTTACATGATGCAACATGTCCTTGTGTCAAAGGGCGTTTGGAATATTGTGCAAGGCATTGATGTGTGTCTTGGTTTCAAGGATGTAGGCAATGTTGAGGATGTTGTAGGTTTTGGTGGCAGGGTTGTTGCTGCCAGAGTTGTTTTGCCTGCGGCTTAGCAAGCTCGTTGGGATGTAAGAGATGAGCATGCTCATGCATTGATTTTGTTGTCTGTAAAATGCACTATTACTCCTCACATTCGTTCAGCAAAATCTACAAAATAGGCTTGGGATATTCTGATGGGCGTTTATGCAAGTTGCAATGAAGCTAAAATTGCATTGCTGCGTAAAGAGATGGAGTCAAAGATTATGTATGAGGAAGATGAGATGGACACTTTCCTTGCTGGTGTCAAGGATATAAATGAGCAACTATTTCTATAGGCGAAGTTATTTCTAATAGTTTCCTTGTGTAGACCGTTCTTGATGGTTTGCCAGATTCTTATCAAACTTTTGCTAGTACTTGGAGACTTATGACCCAAGGAAATCCAGAAGTTATCGAGTTTGATGCATTATGCACATTGCGATTGCAAGAGTCACTTTCTAGAAAAAAAATAGGGCTAAAGAGCATGCAGTTGAGGAGGCCTTTATTGTTGCTCAAAGAAAAGGTGGTAACAAAAATGTAGCCACTTCTTATGGTTCTTCTACGAGTGGTAAATAACATGTTCCTAATGCTTTTGTTGGCAGAAATTTGTATGGGAATTTTGGTGCAAAGGGAAAAAAGAAGATGCGTTGTCATTATTGTAAGGCTAATGATCACTTGATCAAGCAGTGTCCTAAGTTGAAGGCAAAAGAGGCTGGTTTCACTACAAATGTAGCTATTGAATCTTTTGTGAAAGGAGATTGTGATGTTGATGTTGATGCAGAATGGGCTTTTAGTGCAGAGTGCACTTATGATCCTTTGTCCATGATGCATGTATATCAGTTGCTACAAATTCTCATGTGTGGTACTTTGACAATGGTGCTACAAAGCACATTACCTCTCATCGTGACTTGTTTACCTATCTTGAGGATGTCCCTCATGGGAATTCATTCACTTGTGCCAATAATGCCTCTTATCCGGTCAAGGGAGTTGGAAAGATTGTGCAGATTTCTACAAATGGCAGTTCTTTCACACTTGTTGATGCACTTTATGTACCTAGGATCAAGAAGAACCTTTTTTCTGTATCTGCACTTGCTAGACTTGGTCTTAATGTGAAAATGTGGGAATAATTTTTCAAATGCTATTGTGGATTCTAAGGCTATTTCATATACAAAACTTTGGCATGCACGTTTTGGACATTTGAATTTTGCCAGTTTGCTATGTTTGCAGAAATCTGATATGGTTGCTTCTTTGCAGCCTCTTGAAGCACCTGTTAAGCATGTTTGTGAAGGCTATATTTTGGGTAAGATGCAACGTTCGAAGTTTCCAAAGGATGGTTTAGTTAGGGCTACATGGAGGTTGCATCTTGTACATAGTGATGTTTGTGGGCTCATGCAAACTCCATCCTTGGGCAATTACCTTTACTTTATGACTTTCATGGATGATTACTCCATGCATGCATGGGTGTATCAATTTAAGGTGAAGTCTGAAGTGTTTATGTGCTTCAAGCAATTTTTGGCTATGGCTAAAAATGTATCTAAATGTACTATGGGCACCCTCCATTACGATCGAGGGGAGGAGTATATGTTTCATGAATTTAATGCATTTCTGGCTAGTCATGGGACAAAACACCAATGTATAGTGCCGTGTATGTCTCAACAACATGGTGTTGTTGAAATGAAGAACATGTCACTTACAGAGATGGAAAGATGTATGGTAAAGAGTCAAGATTTGCGACACATCGTTTTGGCTTGAGGCCATCATGTGTGTAACTTATGTACTCAACAGGTGTCCTACAAAAGCTTTGCAGTCTATGACTCCATATGAAGCATGGCATGATAGAAAGCCATCTATTGATCACATGCATGTTTTTGGGTGTTTGGCTTATGCTTTGGTGCCACAAATGCAACGCAAAAATTTGTATGATAAGGATGTTAAGTGAATTTTTGTTGGTTATAGTGCCGAAAGCAAAGGTTATAGCTTGTACCATCTGCAAACAAAGCATATCTTGGTTTTGTGGGATGTTGTGTTTGTGGAAGATTCTATCCAGCCTTTGTTGTCATGTACTAGAGATAGTAATGTAAGCTCCGAGGACATTTATAACAATTTATTACCTCTTTTTAGTGGTGGAAGTTTGAATATAAGTTCTAATGATGCAAATGTATAGCCTATGGGGCTTTCTGAAAAGGTTACATATCAGCCTATTACTGATGCAGATGTTCATGATGGACTTGATGAGGAAAGGACTAGAATGAGCAGGCTAGAGGTATGCTATGGTTGGTGTATACTTTGCGTGATAGGAAATTGGATGCACCTTTGTCTAGTCGCACTTGTTCAGGTTCTCGCCATGCATCTTATTGCTACGCTTTGCTGTTTCCAGTTTATAAGATGTTGAGGAACCTTTCTCTTTTGATGAAGCACATAATTCAAAAAATTGGATGGCTACCATGAATTCAAGATATGATGCATTTATAGAAAATGACACATGGACTTTATGTGATTTGCCTCCTGGAAGCCATTGTTACGAAATGGGTTTACAAGGTGAAGCGTAAGGCGGATGGTGAAATTGATCACTGTAAGGCTCAACTTGTTGCAAAAGGCTATGCACAACCAAAAGGCATAGATCATGAAGAGACCTTTGCTACCACTTGTCGTATGACTAATGTGCAAAGAAGTTTATGTAACTTAGCATCGCAGTTTTGTCAAGAGGGACGAGAGGACAAAGTGTGCAAATGTAAGAAAGATTTGTATGGGTTGAAGTAGTCTCCTTGTGCTTGGTATGAGAAAGCTGACACTCATTTGGTCAAACAAAGCTTTCATAACAATCCAACAGAAAGCACTTTGTATGTAAAGCATGAGGGTGATGTATGTCTCATTGCCTTCGAACATATAAAAAATTATATACATCCACTGTCCATGCAGAAACCTTGCCATGAGCTACAACCAATTCAAAGAAGAGTGGACAATGTTTTGGTTTTTAAAAGGAGTCCCAACCTTATATAAAGCTAAGAACATAAAGCTACTTCCACACAAGTGACGCTTTTTACAAGGAAGGCTCAAACCCAATATAAATTGTTCATAAAGCTGAGTCAGGGGGTGCCACCACCAATAGCTTCCTCGCACAAAGAGATCGGTGCCCTCACCTACCAAAGGCAGAAACAAAAAAGTCCAAAAGAGAAGCATCATATACATCCAGAGAGTTGGACATACTGCAGACCATACATTGGAGTTTCACCCTTGAGATCGTACGACCGACATCCAATCCGAGTTGCATCCATGAGATCTTGCCACCAACCTTCAATCCAAAATCAATAGGAAAATAGGCTAAAGAGGGAGCATCACCCCTTTGATGGCTACCCATTGGTGCCATAATGCAGAATGGGTCCTGCCAACAAGCGGCTCGCATCCCACAGAGCAAACACTAGCACTGGCAACCAAAGTCCTCTTTGAAGGGGGGGGGGGGGGATGGCCTCTCCCACATTGGAAAAATTGGAGAGAGGTTGGGAGGGCATGGCAAGGTAGTGGGAGAATCAACCAAGCACCCCTTCCCTGGGGTAGTCCCCTATTTCTCAAGATGATCCATTACCAAGGCCCCATCACCAACAGTCGGCCGGTGCCACGGCCTGCTTGGTTTAACTCCTATTGCATATGGACCCATGGGCCTCCCCTACCCCGAGCCTCTCGCATGCTAGGCAAAACCTAAACAAGGTGTAGGTCCTCACAACCCTCATATCTTCACTATATCCGAAAGAGATACCTAAACTTCTCATGTTCACTGATTTGTCCTTTTGTACAAATTATGAATCGCCATTGTCTATTGATTTTCTCATGCAGCTTTAAGGCCTTATAACTAGAACCCTTGACTTGTTAGAAGTAGCAATCCTTTTTTTTTTGCAAAACCCAAAATACGTGGGTAATTATATATTAAATCCAAACAATTTACATCCAAATTTGTGCTCAAGTCTAGCCACGGATGCCACACAAGACTAGAGAGTAACAAACATCAAGAGGTTCCCACCAACCCTACCCAAACTGCGACTCTGACCTAGAGTCGCCCTCAACATGAAAACCATAGCACTATAGGAGATAACAACCATATGAGGCCAAGTTAAGGGAGATCAGCCCCGACAAAAGATATCACGACATAAAAATTGTACAGGCAAGAGGGCGGGGCCCAAGTCCCCATCACCCAAAGAAGCTTCGCGGGTGCCACCATGTCCACGCCTCTTCCATAGGCCGCCAACATGCTCGGAGAGTAGCTTCACTTAAATCCGAATAGAGTAGAAGCCAATAGTAACCAAAAAAGGATCCAAACCAAGAACCTGGAACATTGCACCAGAGAGCAATGAGGTCCGGGACCCCACATCAAGGCCCAACTTGGAGCCGCACCATGACCCCCAAACCGATCAACTCTTCCATCACCGGAGCAGAATCCACTGCACAAACCCAACCAGGCTATGGGGGACCCAAGCCCCTTCGAAACGAGTCTCCAACACACGAGCCAGAGGAAGAAGAGGGTCCCACCATAGCCCCCCAGCTACTGCCACTAGTAGGGACTACGCCTTCTGCTCCCCCTACCCTGAGAGGTAGTTTTGCAAGATAGACCCAGTGGCCTCAACACCAAGGTTAACGCATGATGTCATCATCACAAAAGACAAACAATAGTGGGAACCACCTAGCTTGGGATGTGGCTAGGATGCAAGGTGAGCATCAACACACATCACTCACACAACAGGGCATTCAACTATTCACTCCCCTACTCAAACACAACCAAAGGTAATTGACTCCATCAACTCACGGGTGAGTTGACACACATGCAAGAGTGAAGGATAAGAGGGAGGAGGGGAAATAGAGAGAGAGAGAGAGAGAGAGAGAGAGAGAGAGAGAGAGAGAGAGAGAGAGATACCCAACATGATCACACCAAGCAGCCCACCGTCATGAACCATGAATCCCAATAATCACAAAAATATGCATATCGTATAGAACACAAGAGTGTGAATTGAATTACAACATGGGAGAACTCCATTATGGTGGTGAGAGGCGGTTGCTGTCCATGTGTGCGCCAAGATACTTCACTACCACCTGATGTGTGTTACCATAGAGGTCCTTCGGGCCGTGCCACTCCATAAAGCCTTGCCAATGGTGCTAGCAAGATCTTGTGGCATGCGGTGCACCAGATGATTTAGAGAAATCTATGCATGCGGCATGATAGAGAGTGCAATGGTGCGTGATAGTTGTAGTTTGTGCTAATCATTAGAAGTGTGATATTGTGAAAGAGAAACCTATCTAATGCATGATAGATGCTCTACATTGAGAATAGATGACATACCGATGGCTGGCATTGTGATAGTGTGTGTGCTTATTCATGTCTTTGTGTGATGGCGACCTCTCCTTATATAGGGAGAGAGGGTGGAACTTCATATATTTTTTTATTGGGGTGTGACCTACACCATGTGATAGTTGGTCTGCCATGTCTGCTGCATGATGCTTGTGGTTGAGGTCCACAGAGAGAAAATAGTAGGAGGGGGAGTAGGGTAGAGGAATGGGGGGGTTTTTACAAGGTATGCTAGTTGTAGCTAGCTTATTTTAGAGACGGGAGATGGGCTTTTACAAGAATTTGTCGATGGTGGTTTGTCGTTGGAGAAGATAATTCCGCCACTTATAACGGTAGTGGCTCTAACTTTCGCCAAGACCTCATTTAACATGGCTTTGTTTCTCTCACTCATGTCCTAGATTTCAAATCTAAAGTAAAAATATACAATGATCCTATTTTCATTACAAGAAGAAAGAGAGATGAGGGTGCATGTGTAGAGTAAAAAGATGATTACAAGGGTTGATTTTTCCGTTCGAAAGAAATAGGCATGGCCCACCTAATTGATGCTTCTTTAACTCAATGCTTTTCTCGGGCAAGACTTCTTTGCATCATGTCATTTATAGCGGTCGTAATCAAATGCCTTTGCGGTCATCACGGTCGCCGTCATTTCATTGAAGTCGTTGACGTGAGGCAGTTACGTATGAGAGCGTGCACATGCGCATGAATGATGGTGGCTATAGTTTGACTATTTTTAGCCTATAGACTATCCTTCCTAGTGTAAAACGTGTTATCATACCTTAGGACCAACATACCTTTCTTGAGACCTTTTTCGTTAAGACCCTTGTTAAAGGTAAGGCATTGTTTCTCCGCCTATGTTGTATAGTAGTTGATAGCCTCTTCTCTGTCGAGTTGAAGCCTCTCTAGATCAAGAATGTGGTTGTGGAGATGAACATTAGGGCGTTCCATCTGCCTAGCTAGCACTTTGCGACTAGCTAACTAAACTTAGATGGGTAAAATGGACTCCTTACCATATACCAAGTGATATGTTGTGAATCCAAAAGATGTGTAAAATGAAGTGCGATAAGCCCAAAGTGCACACATAAGGTGCTTACCCCAATCACTTTTGTGAATGTTTATCTGTTTAGTGATGATCTTGCAGATCATACCATTTATTTTCTCCATCAAACCGTTGCATTGTAAGTAGTAGGGAGTTAAGTGCCCAGCTTTTCAATCAGCTCTTCTACTAGGTCCCCTCTAAAACTTGGTCCCCTGTCAGAAATTATCTCAAGAGGAGTATCAGAACGACATCAAATATTTTCAAATACAAACTCTTCTACTTCCTTACCGTAATCCGGGTGGTAGCTACTACTTCAGCCCACCTAGTCATATAGTCCACACCCATTATGATGTACAATTTACCTGATTGAGTCCTTGGCAAAGGCCCAATAGCATAAATTCTCCATTTCTCAAATGGTGCACAAAGAGATTATAGGAGTCTGTGGCTCATACGTAAGCCTCTTATCCCCTGCCTTCTGACATTCCTTGCATGTTTTACACCAATGGTGCACATCTCTCTGTAAACTAGGCCACACAAACCTTGCTTGTAGAATGTTCCTACTAATGATGTCAAGGGCAAAGTGCCCTCCACAAACACTATCATGGAAACTTGAAATGATTTCGGTGATTTCTCTAGAGAGAGGTACACGCTTAAGAATTTGATCCTTACCCTTGCAGTAGAGGTCGTCATTGATAAGTTGGCTGCAAAGGAAGAACCACTTGGGAGAGCAAGTGGATGAACTTGCTCAAATACCTTACCTTTTGTAGGAATGAGACCAATTGTTTGGCCATCATGGGCGATGGTAAAGACACCAAAGCTTGAACTTTGCTTGGGTCAGCTTCAATACCTTTGGCCGAAATTACATGGCCAAGAAGAATGACTTTGCTTTCACCAATGTGGCACTTTTCTGCATTGAGTTGGCCACCCAAAGAGTGCAGCCAAGCTAGACCTTCATAGTCTTTCTCCAAATGAAGAGAGCGAGAGCTATAAATACACAAGTCATCAATAAAAACACGAATTGATTTGCAAAAAATGATTGAAAAAATTGTCACATAGCACGGAAAAGTGGCCGGAGCATTAGTGAGACCAAAAGGCATAACTCTATAAGCAAAACATCCCCATGGTGGGATGAAGGTTGTCTTCTTTTGATCTTCTTCAATAATGCTAGTTTGGAAGTAGCCTGAGTGGCCATCATATACCGTGTAGCACTCATGTCCTGCTACCTCATTGAGATTTCATCTTGGAAAGGAAGAGGAAAACTGTCCCTCTTCGTGGCTGCATTAAGGGGCTTGTAATGAACACAAACCCTCCACTTACCATTATTCTTTGGTGTGACTACCACTGCAAAAACCCACTCCAAGTCTTCAACATCATAGATGAAACAATTGGAATTAGGGTTGCAGAGAAACGCACAAAACATGGAGAAGATGAAGTAAGCTCAAGGCACACAATAGAGTGTGTGTTACTTAATGTGCAATGGAAAGATGGATAGCCCTAGAGTGATGGGCGTATACGGGGGAAAAAACCTCCTAAAGAGGGAAAAATGCCCCGGAAGTTCTAGTGTGTTCACACACATCACTACCACATGTATTGTTGGAATTAGGGTTGTAGAGAAACGCACATAGCTTGGAGAACACGAAGTAAGCTCAAGGCACACAATATTTGGCCTTGTGTTGCATACATAAATGGGGCAACCAACAACAGTTTGGTAAAGAGTGACATCTGTAGGATCAACAACATCATGTAGACTCAACTTCAAACCTGTTTCCATGGGATTGGCAATAGGGTTGCAATCCTCAAGTCCAAACTTACTTAGAAATGTCTCTATGTAAATTTTCTAACACAAGGTAATACCACCATCACAGTGCTTAAATTGTATGCCTAAATAATGATGCAACAGCCCCAAATCTTTCATCTTGAAAGTAGCATTCAAATCAGCGTTAAATTCAACAATATGTGCCTCATTGGGACCAGTGATCAACAAATCGTACACATAAAGAACAACAATGAGAAGTACATCGCCCTCACGCTTTACATACAATGTGCTTTCTGTTGGAATGTTACAAAAGCCTCGTTTGACCAAATGAGTGTCATTTTTCCTATACCAAGCACAAGGAGATTGCTTCAACCCATACAAAGCCTTCTTACATCTGCACACTTTGTCCTCTTGTCCTTTCTTGACAAAATCGTGAGGTTGCGTTACATAAACTTCCTCAAATATGTTACCATTCAAGAAGGCAGTAACAATGTCTGATTGATGTACATCCCAACCAAAATGAGCTACCAATGCACATAGAAAATGCACAGTAGTCATACGACAAATGGGAGCAAAAGTCTCTTCGTAATCTATGCCTTTTTGTGCATAACCCTTTGCAACAAGTCAAGCCTTATGGCGATCGATCTCACCATCCGGCTTGCGTTTCAACTTGTAAACCCACTTTGTACGAATGGCTTTTTTGCCAGGAGGCAAATCACATAAAGTCCACGTGTCATTTTCTATAAGTGCATCATATTCTGATTGCATGGCAGCCATCCATTTTTCAAAATTCTGTTCTTCACCAAAAGACAGAGGTTCCTCAACATCATGTAAGCTCAACATAGCCAAAGCATAACAATCTGATGCATACGGTGCATGGCGAGAGCCTGAACGAGTACGACTAGACAAAGGTGCATCCAATTTATTGTCACGCAATGTATGCACGAGCCATTTTGGCATACCTCTAGCCTGCTCACTTTCAACCCTTTCCTCATCAAGTACATCATGTACATCTGCATCAGTAATAGGATGATCTGTAACATTTTTAGAAATCCCCATAGGCTGTACATTTTCCTCTTTGGAATTTACATTCGTATTTCCACCACTGAAAAGAGGCAACAAAGTGTCATAAATGTCCTGTGAGTTTACATTACTGTCTCTAGTACATGACAACAAGGGCTGAACAGAATCTTCCACAAACACTACATCCCGTGAAACCAGAATACACTTTGTTTGCGGATGATACAACCTGTAACCTTTGCTTTAGCACTATAACCAACACAAATACATTTGACAGCCTTATCATCCAATTTTCTTTGTTGTGTTTGTGACACCAAAGCATATGCCAAATAGCCAAAAAAACGCATGTGCTCAATAGAAGGCTTTCTATCATGCCATGCTTCATATGGAGTAGTAGACTGCAAAGCTTTTGTAGGACACCTGTTTAGTACATAAGTGGCACACATGATGGCCTCAAGCCAAAAAGAATACGGCAAAGCTTGACTTTTGACCATACATCGTGCCATTTCCATAAGTGACCCGTTTTTCTCTCAGCAACACCATTTTGCTGAGGTGTATAAGGCACTGTAGATTGGTGTTTTATCCCACGACTAGCCAGAAATGCATTAAATTCATGAGACATATACTCCCCCCCTCGATCAAAATGGAGGGTGCCCATAGTACATTTCAAGACATTTTCAACCATAGCCAGAAATTGTTTGAAGCACATAAAAACTTCAGACTTCGCTTTAAGCAAAAATACCCATGCATGCGTGGAGTAATCATCAATGAAAGTCACGAAGTAAAGGTAATTGCCCAAGGACGAAGTTTGCATGGCCCCACAAACATCACTATGCACAAGCTGCAACCTGCATGTGGCCCTAACTAAACCATCCTTTGGAAGCTTCGAACGCTACATCTTATCCAAACTACAGCCTTCACAACATGTTTGACAGGTGCTTCAAGAGGCGGCAAAGAAGCAACCATATCAGATTTTTGCAAACGCAGCAAATTGGCAAAATTTAGATACCCAAAACGTGCAGGCCAAAGTTTTGCATCTAAAACAGCCCTTGAATCTGCAACTGCATTTGCAAAAAAATTTCCACACTTGTCATACAAAGTGAGCTTATACAGTCCACGGCACAAAAGCCCAGATGCAACAATTTCATCACCAAAACTGAGATCATGAACTGTACATCTGTCAGCCACAAATTTGACTACAAGTCCAAGTCTAGCAAGTGCGGATACAAACAAAAGATTTTTCTTGACCCCAGGTACATAAAGTGCATCAACAAGGTTGAGCAAGGCCTCTTGTTGAATTACTCATAGCCGCCTGAGCTTCTGCACTACAGGTTTACTTCCTTCCTTGAGCTTAACGTGATGTTGAACTATTGTGATGCCAATGATGCCAAATCATATTCATCAATGAATAATGTGGTTAAATTACTTAGCATCAAAATATAATCTTCACGCTCTTTCCCACACAACTCACTAGAGAGAATTCGATGTAGCTTACTTGCTTCTACCAAAGGTTGTATACTTGGTGGCTCCCCTTGGTTTGATGATGATGCATCATGTTGCTCCATCTTCTTAGGGTCCTTGAGGATGACCCCAATCACCTCAATGCTATTGTCGCATTCTTCACTAATTGTTGACTCCTCCTCTGAAGTCGTTGAAGAGCCACTAGAAAACTCATCTTTAGAGGTTTTTAGATCCATGTCACGTTGTCATCCTATCTTCATGTTGTAAAGTATTGGATTCCTTGTGGCATCCTTCATTTGGATTATGACGGTGTCCCTGTCCTGTTTAGTCTTCATAGTCATAAGCCAAGGCCTCCCTAGAATGATAGAATAGCCATCCCCTTTATGTGGCATGACAAAGATGTCCACATCCACTTCGGTGTTGAACACCTTTACCCTAACTGATTCACGATGCCAACACATTGAACTTTTACATTATTTGTCATTTAGGCTTGCCATGGTGCTAGCCTACTCACTTCTAAGCGCAAACAATGCATCAATTTTTCACTCATCATGCATATTTGTGTGCCACCATCGATGTAGATAATAGAGATGTGTTGCCCTTTGGCATGAGCATCCATCACTGATAGTATATCCTCTAGATTCCTCCAACAGATAGCCCCAACTATCTTTGGCTTCAACCGTCTTGTGCTAACCATCTTTGTCCATTGTCTTCTCACCCTAGGTGCAAGATGAAGTAACTGAGGCCAGGTGATCCTGCATGGAGACCATCTTGAGCCAAATCATATGGTTTAGAACATTCACTCAAAGAGAAATTTACAATGTCAATTCTACGTCGTGACTTGGATGGATTTTTGCTAGATTCCTATTTAGTTTTCATATTTTCTTCCTTTTGGGAAGGTTCACATTTGGTATCAAAGAAATTTTTGGTTGCAAGGGGACTTTTGCACATGATTAGCTGAACAAAAGAGATAAGAAGAGTTTTTTTTGTGTGTTACTTTCACATAGGTTGATTACTGTTTCGTTAAGTAGAGGAAAAGTGTGTGTGTACAAAAAAGTTTTCAATTGATTGTGAGGAAGTTAGTGATTCGTTGTGTGTGAAAACCTATGATTATTAGCACACATTTTACATGCTAATTAAGATGGAGCACATAGAAAGAGATAGAGAGAGGTGCTCAGTATGTAGGTACTTCCAAGAAGCAACAAGTGAACCTTTCCTTTTGTTTGCATTTTGCGGCTTTAGGCAATTCTCGATGCATGGATTTGCAAACTTGCAAGGTCGCCATTATTGTTCAAGTTGTGAGCCGTGAGTGTTGGCCCCTTGTGGTCCAACACGTGCATCTCTGCAATGTCAAATTATTGTGCACGAGTGCTTTGTGGTGCACCTCTCTTAGAATGAAATGAAAGACATTGTACACAAAAAATGAGTTTTTTTTTGGATTTATCAAGTGTCTTATGGTGGGCATGGGGGATCCTTGAGTGCAATGAGGCTGACAACCGCCACATGGTACATACATAAACCCACATGGGGGTGCCCATGTGAGAAGTGGGGGGTATATATATAAAGCCGGAACTTCCCTTATGTGTAGCAAAGAGGAGAGTGGAGATCGTGTTTGACGTGAGCTATGGTGTTGGAGCCACGTGACATTGCTGGCACTACCAAAGTGGCGCTTGGCGGAGGATAGATGGTGCGGCAGTGGCATAGGTAGGTGATGACATGGCATACGGCCTCGCAAGGCCAATTCCCGTGCCTACTATTTTTAAAGGCAAGTAAGGGTAGCACTGACAACATCGTCGGTGCCCCACTTAAGGAGTTGATCCCGTGGAGTTTTGGAGCTCAAGAAAGCCAAGATTAGCCAAGAGGTGGATTCACATGCAAGGCAAAGCCGTAAATAGGAGAAAAGGTTGAACTAAAAATAGAAGGGACCAGGCCCACGCCCTAAGAGGGCCCAATTTTTTGCATTGATGGAGCTCTTTTTTGGCAAAGGAGGAGGCTCAATGAGGAGTCTCGGAAGGGCTTTTTGGAGGAGAATACAAAGGAGTTCTTGAGAGAGCTCAGGGTGGAGCTTTTGGACATCTTTGGGGCCAACAAAGGTGCCAATAGGAGGTTCTTTCATGGTGCTCTTAGCGAGAAGAGCTACACGGAGGTGAGGCCAGTGATTGCCAAGGTTTCCTTTACGCTCATCAAGGTTATTCCGATGGAGCGGCGGTGTAGCTGAGTTCCATGGTGTTTGTAGATGATGATTTTGTCAAAATTGAAGCAAATCATACCAGATTTTTGTTCCATTTCTTCTCCCTTTCCCTCCTTCTCCTCTTTTCTCTGCTCCAACTGTCTGGTGCTGGTGTGTGAGATGGGTGTGCCTCCTCAGGCCTCTATGTGTGTGAGAGAGAAAGAGAGAGTGGTGTGATATGTGTGAAAGTCACAACATGCAAGATTGGTGTGGTGTGGTGTCAATGGGTGATGCAACGCGTGCGTGCGAATGTCAAGTGAAAACTATGGTTTGTATGTGGTTTGTATCGAGTTTGGAAATTGGACTCTAGTGGATTGGGGTGTAGTGAGTATCCTGGGCTATAGAGAGGCAATTGTTTGTGTTGTGAGTGTGTTGCCCTTTCCCCCTATTGATCTTTGGCGCCCCCACGGAGGAGCACATTGATGCTCCAATTTGAGGTTGGAAGCGGTGTTTGAAACTGAAAAATAGTTGGCGAATGGTCAAAGAATATTCAGGTCTTGTTTGAAGATAGCAAAGATGTTGGAGCCAAGCTATGGCCCCATATTTACAGGTGTTGAAGACTGGCTAGCAAATTTTGAGTTATGGATGCTATCGATGCATATGATAACAGATGCAGAGAAGTTGCAAACGGTGCCACTATTGATGCGCCGACGTGCATAGATATAATTCAATGGTCTGAAGCGTGATGATTGAGGTTTGTGGCAGTGACGAAGGAAATTTGGAATGGCGGCCTCTACACCAAAACAAACTCCATTGCGCCACAAGGGAAATGAAATGAGGGCACCACCTAGTCTTGGAAGCGTGAACTAGGACCGCTACACGAAGACAGAGAGAGAGAGAGAGAGAGAGAGAGAGAGAGAGAGAGAGAGAGAGATCACTATGAATGAAGCATTAACCGTGGTGTGTGTACAAGGAATGGATGACTTCAAACACTCCCAACAAAAATAGCATATAGATTACCAAACAATCACTCAAGGATTAGCCAAGATCACATCAAGCACTCTCACACGCATATAAAACATTTCTCTTAATTAACATAAGTAAGAGGAGGAGGGGTACTAGCATGAAACAATTTGCACTCTAGAATGTGCAAGAATAGAGTGAATGAATGAGCTTATGGGCTCATGGTGAGTGATACAAAGGCTCAATGGGCTGAGGGAGGCTTAAAATTACAAAGGGGAAGGCCTCTTTATATAGGAAAGAGAGTGATTAGGAGTGAGGTTAAGATACAAGTGTAATTTGTACAAATGAAGCTTGATTAGGGACATTCATCCAATGAAGAAGCTCCTTCCAAGTGATTTGTTGACCAATTAGCTCCATCATCACTTGTGTTGTCTTCACTCCTTCCTCCATAGATTGAGTCCAAGAGCTTCCTTATTTTAAAATGTAAAGAATCTACATAAAATCAATACATATCTAGTAATAATAGAAAGGGGTTGAGTGAGAACTTATGAATTACAACAAGATTAAGCATGACTTGAGAGGTGATTAGAAGAGGAACTTTGATGGGTTTTTGAGCTTGAGAGAGAGGAGGAAGCAGAGGAGGGTGAGAAGACTAATGGCTGATTTAAAAGAAGGTCTCAATGTGGAAAAGGAAGGGTGTGTGTGTGTAAAGGTAGGGGGGTGGTCTCCACCACAGTTGAAAAAACTGCCGTCCACCATTTTGGCCATATCTCCTAGACCGTAGATGCAAAAATTATAAAAAAAATATGGCCAGAATATTCAGCTCGTCAGTTACAACTTTGATGAAGACAACTTTTCTTGGATCGGAGTGGAAGTATTTTTTAAAAATTCAACAAAATCATGTGCCTGGTTTCTTCCTTTACCAAGTCTTCCACTTGGGTCCCATTTGTTTGAATCATCATATGGCTCCAAAGCCATGATGATATGACCCACTCATGACCCTTGAATCATGGGTGCATGGCTCCACAACCACATCATATCTTTTCTTTTCACATTTACATATTTTCCCTTCCCTTTACCACTAGGTTCTCCCTCTACCTTTCACCTCCGGTGAACTAGTCAAGAAAAAATCATTTTTTTAAAAATTTTTCCAAGAGGTTGTTCTCACTCTTTCTTTTATTGTAAACCTCTAGAAGCAAGGAAAACCAACAAAATATGATAAACAAAAATTTGTGATAGGCTCGGATCATAGCCCCCCCAAATCTGGCTAGGGGTATTTATGCCTCTAGCCTACTTTCTTTGATCTTGAGCTGACCTTATCCTGATGTGATAAGGCTTTAGACGTCATCCATTTGTCCTGGTCTTGTGCACTTTACCATCAATGTCTTGAAGTCTGTAAGAGCCATTTTTGAACTTTTTGGTGACCAAGAACGGGCCTTCCCATCGGAAAAGAAACTTTCCATCCTTACGAGTGTCGAAGCGATTGTCATATCGAAGCACCAGAGATCCCTTTTTGATGTCTTTGGATGCTAGCTTTTTGTTGAACTTTTCTCTGCGCTTCTCTGCTTCTTGAGAATAGTGGTTGATGGCTTCTTCACGATCCAATTGCAGCCTCTCTAGATCCATGATCCTTTGATGTACTTTCTCCTTTTGAGAGCCTACCTAGCTACCCAATATTCGAAGACTTGTTAACTTGACTTCAATGGGCAAAAGCGCCTCCTTTCCATAAACCAAATGAAAGGGTGTGTACCCTAATGTGGTTTTGAAGGAGGTTCTATAGGCCCATAGAGCTCCATTCAGGTGTTTGTCCCAATCTTGGCGCCTGGCATGTACCTGTTTGGTGAGAATTTTGCAAATGATTCCATTTACCTTTTCCACCAAACCATTGCACTGAGGGTAGTAAGGAGTAGAGTGTTGATGCTGAATATTTAGCTTCTTCATGAGTTCTCCTACCAACTCTGCTCTAAACCCTGGTCCTCTATCAGATAGTATTTCAAGAGGGGTGCCAAACCGGCAACAGATGTGGTCAAAGATGAACTGACTCACATCCTTAGCAGTAATTCTATTGGTCGGCATAGCCTCAGCCCATCTAGTCATGTAGTCTACTCCCATGATGATGTACTCTTTACCTGACTGAGTGCGTGGTAGAGGCCCTATGGCATCAATTCCCCACTTCTCAAAGGGCCCATATACCTTTATTGGGTTCTGAGGTTCAGCTATGAGCCGTCGTGGTCCTGCTTTCTGACATTCATCACATGTTTGACACCAATATTTGACATCACGATGAAGACTTGGCCAAGTAAACCCAGCTTGTAGAACCTTTCTACTAGTGACGTCGTGTGCAAAGTGTCCTCCACACATATCATCGTGACAAGCTTTTAAAATCTCTTTAATTTCACTCTTCAAAGGAACTCTCCTAAGCACACAATCCTTACCAAGACAATACAAGTCATCATTTACTATGCGATACCTGGTAGCCTTCCTAGCTAACCATCGCCTTTCCCCTGCATTCAAGTGTTTAGGAGCCTCTCCTTGCTCCAGAATGTGCATAATATCTTCCAAGTCCTCCTTGCCTTGCTGAAGTGGAAGTTTGATGGCCACTGCTCCCACTATTGACTCATTTAACTTTGATGATGCTAGGTGGTCTGCATCCTTGTTCAGGTCTCTTGGTACATGATGTACTTGTGCCTCCCTAAATCTCCTGATAAGAGCTTTTGCTTCTCTCATTTTAGTAGAGAGACGGGCATTTTTGCAAGCCCATGTACCTTGCATTTGCCTTACCAAAAGCATGGAGTCACCAAAAGCGTTTAATCTCTTAATTGAATTATCGAGGCACCAGCAAAGGCCATGAATTAGAGCATGATATTCTGCTTCATTGTTGGAGTGGACATCTTCTAGAGTGATCCCTTCACCATGGATCCTCTCTCCCAATGGGGATAAGACCACGATGCCTGCAGCTGCCTTATCCTTGGTTCTCTTGTATGCTCCATCAAAGTAGAGGCTATAAGCATTGACCAAAGCCTCTAGAGCTGGAGGTGGTGGAAGTTCCTTTCTCTTCAAATGGCAAACTTTTTCATAGCACTTGTTTGTTAAAATGTCGGCTAAGCATGCTCGAGTTGTTCTTTCAACCTATATTGTATAATCAAACTCTTGAAGTCGCACCACCCACTTTGCTATTTTGTCAGAGATTTCCATATGTTGTAGTGCATAGGGAAACATATCCTCCACAGTGATAATTACAAACCTCTTCGGCAGCAAGTATGGCCGAAATTTGGTTACCGCAAACATGAGAGCTAACACTAGCTGTTCCATTAGGGTGTAGGCCTTCTCTGTGTTTTCCATGAGGCGGCTAGCAAAATACACAGGCCTCATAAAGGAGGTTTTTGGATCTTTTTGTAGGAGGGCAGCACCAATGGCTTCTTCTCCCACACTAGGGTTTACAAAGAATGTTTCTTCCCAACAAGGTTGGAGGATTACAGGGAGTGACCCTAACATTTTTTTAATCTCTCTAAAATGCCCTTCACTTTCTTCACTCCAAACAAGCGTCTCTTGACGAGTCAGCTGTTGTAGAGGAAATATCACTTGGGAGAGTAAGTGTATGAATCTACTCAAATATCTTAGCTTTTGCAAGAAGGAGATTAATTGTTTGATGGAAGTTGGGGAAGGTAGATTTAGCAATGTTTCTATCTTTTCAGGATCTACCTCGATTCCATCAATGGACACTACATGCCCTAATAGTGTAAACTTGCTTTCCCCAATGTGACATTTGTCCTTGTTTAGTTGTCCACCCAGCTTAGCTAAACGAGTAAATCCTTCATCAATCTTGCCGAGATGCATACTTTTGGAGCTGTAAATACAAAAGTCATCTATGAAAACCCTTATGGACTTACCAAAGTAAGGTTGGAAGACCATGTTCATGAATCGTTGAAAGGTGGCTGGAGCGTTGGTGAGACCAAAAGGCATGACTCGAAATGCAAAACATCCCCATGGTGTGATGAAAGTAGTCTTTTTCTGGTCCTCCTCTGCAATGCGTATTTGAAAGTAGCAAGAGTAGCCATCACACACTGTGTATCTCTCATGGCCTGCTACTTCATTTAGAATCTCATCTTGAAATGGGAGAGGGAAGTGGTCCCTCTTTGTTGCAGCATTTAGTGGCTTGTAATCCACGCACACTCGCCATTTACCATTCTTCTTTGGCCTCACCACTACTGGGGAGACCCATTCTAAATCTTCTACTGGGTATATGAATCCTGCTTCTAAGAGTCTCTTCACCTCAGACAACAGTGCATTTTGTTGCACAACTCCTAATCTTCTTAGTTTTTGTACTACTGGCTTGCTCCCTTCTTTTAGATGGATATGATGCTTCACTGCCGTGACACCTGTAATGTGAGTGTAATCAGAAATAAACAATGATGCATGCTTCTTGAGAACATTTACATAACCCTCCTTTTCTTCTTCCTTTATATCCTTGGATAACATCTCCTCTAGGCTGGCATCCCACACATTCTCCATTTGGATCCTTGGGTTGTCTTCTGATGAGGTAGTTTCCTTTATGGTGACGCCCATGACTTCGAGAGTGCTATCACTCTCTTCACTTGAACTCTCTTCCTCATCCATGGATGAGGAGCATCCACTTGAGCTCCACTCATCGGCTGACGTCTCTAGTTCAAGGTTCTCTTGTCGCCCATTCTTTAGGTTATAAACCACCTTCCGACTATGGCCACCCATGCAAGGCCTCAACTCCAAGTCTCCTGTTGCCCAATCTTGCCTAGCTCCTATACCCATAAGCCAAGGTCGTCCTAAAATAAGGGGGTATCCTTCTCCCTTTACTGGCATCACATAAGCATCAACCTCTGTAGTGATTCCAAAAACAGAAACTCTCAAAGCTTTCACTACACCCACACAAGTGACAGAGACATTATTGGCCATTTTTGCCCTAAAGTTTGATGATTCCATTACCTCTAAACCCAATTGATGCATTAGCTTTTCTGTCATGACACAAACCTCTGCTCCACTGTCAATGTAAGTTTTTGGAATCCGTTGTCCCTTGATTTGAGCCTCCACCAAAGGCACTATATCCTTGAGACCATATGCTTTGATTACACTTACTAGCTTACTTCGCTTTGCCCTCGTGCTCACCATTTTTGACCATTGTCGTTGAAGCTTTGGGGAGATATGAAGTAGTTGTGGCCAAGTAATCTTTGGTCCTTGAGAACTCACATCAGCTGTCAAGTCATAAGGTTGTGTCCGAGATCCCATAGGGAAATCAGAGATGTCAATTTGAGACCTTGTACGGGTCTTTCTCTTCTTGGCTTCATCTTTAGTTGCCCGAGATGTACTTGCTTCATTGCTTGCATCCTTGCTTGTTTCTTTACCTACTTCATCTTGGACACGCACACGTTTGATAGGCATTGTAGCCACTTCATCTATCTTCATCTTCCCTTTAGCTATTTCTTCCTGGTTGCTTCTGCCCTCGAGGACCTCCTCCATCCTTATGATGCTCACATTTGGTTGAGTAGCAGGGGCTTGAGCTTGAGCACGAGGTGGCTGCAAAATTTGAGGTTGCGGTTGCTCTTGTGCTTGAGCTCTAGCACGGGGTGGACTTACTTGTTTTCGAGGACCTCTGACAGGGTAGTCATATCTTCTGGGATGAGGGCAATTATACATGCCGTGGCCAATTTCCCCACAATTGTAACACAGCATTTCCCTTGCTTGACGTCGCATTGGTGGCCGATTCCCACCATTTCCCTCAATAGGCCTTCTTACACCCTGCACAAGATTTACTCTCAACCCCTCTAGCTGGTTTGTGAGATTGTTTATTTGTTGGAGCATATCTTCTTGTTGACCTCTATTGAGGTTTGGTGCATTAGGCACATTTGGAGGTATGTGATAAGCTTCCATAGTTGTGATATTGCCTCCCAAAGCTAGCTGGCCAGCTTGGGCTTGATAGAGAATCTTTCTATTCTTTTCCCTAGCAATCCACTTGGGTCCCATTTGTTTGAATCATCATATGGTTCCAAAGCCATGATGATATGAGCCACTCATGACCCTTGAATCATGGGTGCATGGCTCCACAACCACATCATATCTTTTCTTTTCACATTTACATATTTTCCCTTCCCTTTACCACTAGGTTCTCCCTCTACCTTTCACCTCCGGTGAACTAGTCAAGAAAAAATCATTTTTTTAAAAATTTTTCCAAGAGGTTGTTCTCACTCTTTCTTTTATTGTAAACCTCTAGAAGCAAGGAAAACCAACAAAATATGATAAACAAAAATTTGTGATAGGCTTGGATCAGCAGGAGCTACAGGATCAATTTTTAAAGCAGTTTTGAAAGGTCATTACTCTAGCGGAGGCTGGTGCAAAGCTAAAGGTAGTATGCCAAGACGTAAGTAATGGTTTTTTAGTTTTTTTGGAACAATTTGAAGCTTGTCGGAACAATTAAAGGTTGCTACTGCGGTGAAAGGCAACTAGTACCTAAAGTTGTCGAAGTTGCTAGAATGCCTACATCCAAAGATCAAGAAAAAGGTGGAATATGGTGCAGATAGCTATGATGATACGGTCTATTTGGCCAAAGTGAAGAGCAAGAAAGTGAAGCGGAAGCTGGAGTTGGGCTTGCTAAAGCTTGGGGATTATATGCTTGTTGCGATGAGAGCGGACTGTTCTATGGTTCAACCAAAGGCGGTTCCAATTTTTTGGAATGCAAAACCTATTGAGGTAAGGCCTTGAGGTAAGGCCAAGGGTCAATTATGATCCTTGGAGGTTTCCAGTTTGTAGTGTGCCTATGCCGATAGTGGGCGAACTTGTCAATGAGTTGTGGATGCCAAGGGCTTGGAAGAAGATAAAGAAAATGCACCAAGCCAAGAGGATGGTCAAGCTTTTGTGGAGCAAGAAGCGGATGAAGCTGAGATACTGAGTCGGCAAATGGTGTTGATGGTGATGAAGATACAAGCTCAAGCTTCTAGAAAATGAGCAACGAAGATAGAGCGGACGAGTCCACATCCTATGGCAAAAAGACCGAGCCTGATAATCTTGTGATGGTAAGGGTAAAGCTCTTTGTATCTTATAGCATGGAGATTAGCAATGTGAAAGAAGAGAGGTTGAAGTGCCAAAGCAAATAAAAGAGGATATGCTGTAAAAGGGGACATGCAATGCTATATTGGTGACTATGTGATGAAGGTAGCGGTGCAATTGGTTGTAGATTTGTAGAGGAGGATAAAGCTAGGTATATGGATAGCCAAGTGGGCTTACAAAGTCAACAAGAGATGATGATGGAGCCAAAAACAAGGGGGTTCGGCATTTTCCTTGTTCTCATGAGGTGTTGGGATGCTAACCAAAGGGAGGGGCAGTTGGGGGTGCCTATGGTTTGTACGAATGATGCTATGGATACATGTTCTTTGGATCAAGTATGCATTGAGGATGAAGATGATTGGGGGTTTGATGATGCCGAGGATGCCATGGATGAAGGTATGCAGGCACTGTTGATAAGGCTTTGACTAGGTACAAGTGATGTGAGGGTTTTCCCCTCCAAAAGAGGAGATACCAGTGGTGGATGAGGAGTATGCTATGGATGTGTCGACAGAGACCAATGGGGAGGAGCACTTGGATCAACCGCAGTGCTATTTGGAGGAGGTTTCTAGTATGGAGAGCCTCACTTTATATGGTTGTGGGAGGGGGGGTCAGGCTCAATTATTTTGTATGTTGATTTATATGATGAGGTTGTGGCTGAAGGTAGTTGGAGAAAGCAGGTTGGTGGTTGGGTGAAGCATTATGGCAAGCTATTGCAGGTGAAGGGTCAGTACCAGATTGTCCTATTTGACCCAAGAGGTGTCCGTGGTTATTTGTGAGATGGAGCAGGTGGCTGGCCATTTGATCCAGGTAGAATCCGTGCTTGAGGTCTAACAGGGATAAGGCCTTGTACATATGTTGGTGTTTTGGGTTTGCTTTCTACTTTTGCAGATTTTTGGTGAATAAATCAGTTTTTTGGTTGACCATAAATGTTCAACAAGGGGGTTGGGCAATGATGGTGCAACCAAAGTCTGTTGACCCTAGCGGTAGGCACAAGCAATGGTATGTATGTTGATAGATGCATGGCAAAGTGCTAAAGTAGATATGGAAGGCCTGGGCAGGCAAGTGGCAACGAAGATGTATGCTTTTTTTGGTTTTTTAGACCAAAAGGGCTTGATGGTATGGCATATGAAGGATGTCCAAAGTGCTGGTTTTCTACTTGGGAATGTAGAGCTTGAAGTGCTAAGTGAGCAAGTCCAAACGGTTCATCAAACGGAGCTGTAGAGTGAAAGATATGGCAGTTTAAAGCTAGAGTGCATCGTGGACTGAGACAGACAGGGCAAATGGAGATAGGTGGTCAGAGTTGGCTTCAACGTATGGATGTGAAGAACTCATCATGTGGAGTATGTCGGTCTTTTCGACTTGTCAATAGGAGTCCTGGTTGCCAAGTTATTGCTAGTTGAAGTTTCACCGAGGGTGAGTTCTGTGCCAATTTGGTCGCCTCGATCGGTGTGCCATCTGAGGATTTTAGAGCCTCTCCACGGTTTGTATGTGGAGTATATGGTGTGAAGGCCACAAAAAGTGATGGCACGTCAAACAGATTCGGATCGAGAAGGTGGTGAGGTTTGAATGTGGGGAGCAGTTGCAATAAAGAGATGCCAAATGGATTTTTCCAATTATGGCGGCCTTTGTTGGAAGGCCCGTCAAAGTCAAGGTACAGTGGGGGTTATATGGCTCGAAGCTTGTGCTATGGACTTTCCATAGAATTTCACGACTTGGTGGTTGGATCATTAAGCACAAAATGGCAGAAAGCAATTTGACACAAAAAAGGAGTTTTTTGTTGTGTTCTTATGGTGGACTTGGGGGATCTTGAAGTGCAGTGAAGCTGGCGGCCACCACATGGCACATACATAAAGGAGTTTTTTGTTGAGTTTGTCAAGTGTCTTATGGTGAACTTGGGGGATCTTGGAGTGCGGTGAAGCCGGCGGCCACCACATGGCATATACATAAACCCACATGGGGGCGCCCGTGTGAGAAGTGGGGGGTATATATATAAAGCCGTAACTTCAATTATGTGTAGCAAAGAGGAGAGTGGAGCTCATGTTTGATGTGGGCTATGGTGTTGAAGCCGCACGGTGCTGCCAGAGGTGGCTCTCCGTGGATTTTGGCTCTTGGTGGCGGTTAGACAACGCACTGGTGGCGCTAGCAGGTGATGACATGGCATACAGCCTTGTAGGGCTAGTTCTTGCGGCTACTACTTTTGAAGGCAAGTAAGGGTAGCACCAATGGCATCGTCGGTGCCCCACTTAAGGGGTTTATCCCGTGGAGCTGTGGAACCCAAGAAAGCTAGGATTCTCCAAGAGGTGGCTTCGCATGCAAGGCAAGACCGTAAATAGGAAAAAAGGTCCTAACAAAAATAGAAGGGGCCATGCCCACGCCCTAAGAGGGCCCAATTTTTTGCATTGGTGGAGGTCATTTTTGGCCAAGGAGGAGGCTCAACAAGGAGTCATCGGCATGGCTTTTTGGAGGAGAACACAGAGGAGTTATCGAGAGAGCTCAGGGTGGAGCTTTTGGACATATTTGGGGCGAACGAAGGCGGCAACAGGAGGTTCTTTCATCATGCTCTGGGCGAGGAGAGCTACATGCAGGTGAGGCTAGTGATTGTGAAGGTTTTCTTTACGCTCGTCAAGGTTGTGCCGACAGAGCCGCGATGTAGCAGAGTTCTATGGTGTTTATATATGAACTTTTTGTTGAAATTGAACCAAATCATACAATATTTCTATGTCGTTTCTTCCCCCTTTCCCCCCTTCTCGTCTTTGCTCTGCTCCAATTGTTTGGTGTCAGTGCGTGAGATGTGTGTGCCTCCTTGGGCCTCTGTGTGTGTGAGAGAGAAAGAGAGAGTGGTGTGTGTTGTGTGAAGGTTGCAAATGGGAAAGATTGGTGTGGTGTGCTATTAGTTGGTGATGTGAAGCGTGCGTGTATATGGTCAAGTGTAAACGACTATTTTCCTATGGTTTGTATCGAGTTTTGAAGGTGAACTTAGTGGATTGAGGTACAGTGAGTATCCTAGGCTATAGAGAGGCAATTGTTTGTGTTTTGGGTGTGTTCCCCTTTCCCCCTATCCAATGGGGGGAGGAATATGCAGTGGGAGGCAGTGAACATATTTTTCATAGTTGATGTGAATCTTTTCCATTGCCTCAGTGCCCCATCTCGCATCAACGGGGAGTGGGAGCTAAGCCAAATGGCTAAGATAGTGTGTACCATTGACAACGCGATAGACTTAAACATATAAAGGCAAGTACGGTTTTCTTTTTTAGCAAAGAAAATGGTTTTATTGCTGGGAGCAATATGGAGCTTGACCCATTGGATTCTTTAGAAGACAAAATACATTGGCAGTCATGTTTGTGTGTGTGTGTGTGTGTGTGTGTGTGTGTGTGTGTGTGAGAGAGAGAGAGAGAGAGAGAGAGAGAGAGAGAGAGAGAGAGAGAGAGGGAGGGAGGAGGAGGAGGGGGGAATGGATGGAGGAGTATGGAGTGGGAGGGGACCAAAAAGAGAGAGTGTAGTGGGCGAGGAGGCCAAAAATTGGGGACATGGACGACAGGTGGGGAGATATGGGGTGGGAGAGGGCCAATGAAAGAGAGGGTAGTGGGCAAGGAGGGGGTCAAAAACTTGGAGAGGGGGGGATATATGGGATGTGTGTGTGTGTTAAAATGTAAGCCTCAAAGACAAGGAGGCTTTTGAAGTTAAATTTGAACTTATGAAGCTCATTAAACTCATTTTTATCTCTCTCACTCTCTCTCACTCTCACACACACACACACACACACACACACACACACACACACACACACACACACACACACACACACACACACACACACACACACACACACACACACACACACACACACACACTCTTATCTAGCTGACAATTCTTTGGCTAACACTTGGGTGACTGTTTCCCTCTGTGGTGCTTTAGACCGATGTCAGTCTTGGACATGGGTTCAGGCCTACATCATTTAAAATGGACTCTGTTATACACATAACCTTCAAGGTTTAGAGTACTTTCCCACCTCATGCACCGGCTTGAGAAGCTCCTGTGAGTATAGAAGAGTTGTGGATTTTTACCTGACATCACAATCCCTTCTCTTATAGTTACCATAACAGTAGCCCTTCAATCCGTACCCTCTCCCGGAAATTGGGTTCGGAGCTTATAATGATATCATTATTATTTTAACCCATGGGAGGCGGTTGACAATTTGTCTGGAGCCCCATTGGCTTTGTACATCACTGATTGTCCATAAATAGTTGATAATCCACATTGGGATTGGATTCCAAGTTTGGACACAAAATAAGTTAACATTAAAATGATCTAGTATAATCCTTTTATAGGAAAGAATTGTCTTAGCTGGTGTATGTATGTATGCCTTGGTTCTTAAAGCAGAAAATCCAAAATACCTAATCACTTAACTTTTTTAACAACAATTATTGATGCCCGCGTGTTCCTATAGCTGGTGGTATAGTTTGCATGTTCCATTTTTAACTAAAACCCATCTGGCATTACATGGATCCTCCACCAAGTGGATATTAATGCAATCCTAACCACTTTGGCTGCCTTACAATTCTAATCACTTCACACTCACACACACATGCAATCGAGAGTGCATAACTGCATCTCCGTCGCAGATCGCGACCTATCTCCTATCATGAAACCCGTCGTTTCTTAGTACTCACTGTGGTATGTCTGCTACACACATAAGCAGCATGCTGTGCAGGTTTGTGCTCCACATTCTCACACACACACACACACACACACACACACGTACACGCCGTATCTCCTCGGTTCCCTCTCTATCTCGCGCTCATACACACACACACACACACACACACACACACACACACACACACACACACACACACACACACACACACACACACACACACACACACACACACACACACACACACACACACACACTAACGAGCGGGTGTTGCTCTCACAATTTTTTTCATACTTGTTCCCATCGCCATTCGTGCTCAGGAGTACTACGAATCTACCGTGCAAGAAGAAGAGGAGGTACGTGCCGTATCAAGTGTAGCATATCTATTGTTCCTGTTCCATACATCTTCACACACTCATTTCATATTCTGGAGTACAACAAGAAATTGCAACCAATAGTCAAGTTTTGACTGCATCAGGCTTGGCTACACGCATACAAACAAGAGAAGTCGACACACAGGTAGGTGCAATTGCACCTACTCAGGAAATTCTGGCTTTTTAATAAATGGAAATTCTCGTCTTTTAATCGAACCTCTTGCACATATTTAGATGTAAATCCTTTTGCGAACGTGGGTTTAAAGCCTAAAATCCTCATGTGAGGTGCTCCATTGAGTTGACATGCTTTGGAATACTGAAATATAACTGAAAAAGCTGGGGAAATGATAAAGTTTTGCAAAAAATATAAAGAATCTTTAAACTAAATTCTTGCCATTTGGGGCTTTCTACTTGGCATAATTTCAACTTGCTGGATTTCTGGCTGCTGCTAGTGTTTTAGCAGTGCAACTTACTAGCATTTCGGGTTACGATGTTCTTAATCTGCTGAATAGAATCTAAAGATAATGGGTAATGATGGGTTTGTTACTTTGGGAATAGGACAGTCACTTTGGACACCTTTTATGTGGCTGTAAACTCAATAGTTTATTGATCATGAGGATATAGTGTTTTCTTTGACTTTGTTAAGGCGCGCGCGCGCACACACACACACACACACACACACACACACACACACACACACACACACACACACACACACACACACACACACACACACACACACACACACAATGTTTTATCTTTACTTGTCTTAAACCACCCCTTGCACCCTCGTGCCCGCCTCGCAATCGTACGCACTCATATCCTACCGCAACAGTCTCATACCATTTTGGTTTGCTCACGTTTTGACTTGCACGAAAAAGTCTACATAAAGTAATTTGATCTAGTTCGGATATGGTTTTTGGAAATGATTTGTCACTCTTTCTTTCAGTAACCTCATGTGAGGGTATCATACATGATGGCTGGGACTGTTTTTTAAAAAAAATATCGAGTAGATACAAAGGAAATACTGTCGAAATTCCTACTTGTAGGAAAAAGTCTACATAAAGTAACTTGATCTAGTTCGCATATGGTGTTTGGAAATGATTTGTCACTCTTTGTTTCTGTAACCTCATGTGAGGGTATCGTATATGATGGTTGGGACGGGTTTTTTTTGTGTGAAAATATTAAGCAGATACAAAGGAAATGCTGTCGAAATTCTTACAAAAATAAAAAAGACATACACTATGTAATTTAAAAAGAACATAGTATAGGGAATGATGACAATGAACATAGTATGGGAAACTATGAAATTGGGGTTGATCCCCTACGAGACATAATATACATTAGACTTTCTGATGGGATACATTTGTACAGGCTTATTGCATACTACATTTCTTCATTTACACTCGAAATAGTTTGAGCTTAGATGGTTAATCTGGCTATGTTGCCGAGAAACCTACTCAATAAATTTTGGTTTTTTAATGGTTAATACTGATGTGTTGTCTCTCCGAGCTAATCAGGCTTGTTACAAATGTATATCGTAAACCTTTGAGCTTGATAGGTTGAAAACATTCTCTCCTTGATTGAATAGATGTATAACTTTTGAATTTAGTGTTAGTACTTTAAACATACTCCAATGTTTTTAAATAGTGCCGTAATCCTCACGTGAGGGTCTCGGATGAGATGGCAGTGGATTGGACTTTTGAAAATTAGTTCAAAATACAAAGGAGATGCTGTCCGTTTTTTTCTGGAATGAAAAGATGAAACATTATCGTAAATTAAGGACTCACTCTCTAAACTTAATATTTGATCTGTAACAGTTAATGGTCTAGTAATTTGTGTGTAGCGAAAAATAGCATGAACATAGTGAGCATTTCATTAGAATAGCTTCCTAATGAGAATAACAAGAGTGCTTGGGTGGATAGAGCAACAAAAAGCATAACACCTAGTTAGATAGCATGAACAATACTTCAAAAGAGAGAGAAATTAAGCAATTGACAACAATTGAGGACCGGATTTGCATGGAGCCAGTCCCCCTCCAAAAGGCTTTGTATTATGGTTTCTCCCATAAAGGGAGACATTTTACAATACAATCTCTTGTGTTCCTTCAATACTAGCTAGTGCAATGAAGATGGAAACTTCATGCACTAAGCAAAACACTTATCAAACACAACATCAATTCCCTCACGGTCTCATACCCAAAACCTCACACACCTTAGAAGATGGTGAGAGCTAGCGGGGTATGAGAGTAGATTGAGAGGAAGAAGGAGTATTCTTACGAGAAAGATGTACATCTCCTCACATAATCACTCATATTAGCATAGCTTAGCTTAGTAATTAGAATGGTAGAGGAGATGAGCATGCGTTGAAGCTTGGCTCTCGGTTGGATTTGCATCACAAAGCCAAGAGTTGTTGGTGTAGGCATCCTTTCTCACAAGCTTGGAGTAGGTGGTAAGCTTTCCATTAAAACTTGAGAAGAGAGAGAGAGAGAGAGTCTTCTTACTCCACACATGAGCTAGTGTGAGTGTGTAGGTGATAATGCCTTGTAAAATTCATCCCCCCCCCCCCCTCTCTCTCTCTCTCTCTCTTGGTCGACCCCTCTTGCTAATTGCTCTTGCTAGCATCTCATTGGATCTCCCCAGGCTTAGCCAATAGGAATTAAGCAGGATAAGTGATAGCCTTCTGACATGTGTCCCCCTTTCCCCTTTTGTGAGAGCTTTAGGTAATTAATAAATGCAACTAATCTCTCATTGGACCCATTTGCCTCCTGGCCAATATGAATCAGGCAAGCCATAGGGCTACCGAATGCTCATTGGACCCATTGGGAGACTGTCCAATAGTCTTCTAGAGAGCTTAATACTTATTGGTTCTTTTATTAAGTGTTTTAAAATTAATTAAACTAGACTTACTCTAGCCTAATTCTCATTGGTCCACCTCCAAGGCCATCCAATAGAATTTGAGTACACCTTGTGGGATTTGGGCTAGGGAGCTGACATGTGTCCCTCTTTCCCCTTGTGTACAAATAAAGCTTGTGAGTGTGTGTGGGTGTTTCTCTCTCATCCCCTACTTCTTGGGCTTGGCCCCGCCTATGTAGGGCTTGACAAAGACTTTTTGGGACACACAAAGCATCCAATTCCCCTAATGTTTGACCTTTGGACACAACCTTTGAATTTTGGAACCTTAGCATTTTGGAAGTCTTAATGGGCTGAACCTTAGGGTCTTTTGAGCCCATTGTTGCACATAGCTCTTTTGCAGATGGACCCCCCTTTGGATCCCTATTTTCCCTCCTTTGGATCGCTACTATGGCCGGTCTGCTAGCTTAACCAATGTTCTAGCTTTTTCTCCCCTGGCACTTCCCCATATTAAATGATCAGTTTAACATGAGAAAATCCAAGAGGAGAATTAGATATTGATTATTATGACATTACCTCTCTCTTGAAATCATAGTCGTCCTCGACTATGGGGTAGAGAAGATAAAGCATACTCATTAGTCCTTTTTCCTAGCAGGTAGAGGATCCCTATGTTACCCTACGACATCGTTCCAAAATGGATGACTAGTCCATTTGGCGCTTGAGAGCCTGAGCTGTCGCAAGCATGTCTGCACATTAGTCCTATCAATCTTCCATAGTAGAGTGACTAACTCTACTTTGTGTTCGGGAGACGCCATCTCCGCAAACTTGATCTAAGCATGCATACTACTTCACATTTGTGCACAATAAAGAAAAAGAGAGTCTTATAAGACAAAAAATTTGTTCATTTTAAACATTTGTACATTGCTTACTCTTGGGAAGCATTGTAAGCATTGACAAGGTTTAGGTTATCCTTTAATTGTATGCCTTGCATCCATCTAGCATCTTCAAAAGGATAATTCTTAAACTTAATAAGATATCGTCGGATAGTCTTACTGCCTCTTAGTACCTTGTCTTCATGTCGAAGAATGGACTCGGGCTGCAACACCTCTTCTTGGTCCTCGATCTCTGGTGGGTCTTCAATTGGTGGTTCTTGAGGCATCTCTCCTTTGTAAGGCTTTAATAGGATCACATGGAAAGCATTGTGTATGAGCCAATGGTTGGGAAACTTGAGTTGATAGGCCATCTCATTGATCGGCCTAAGAACTTGGAAGGGACCATAGTGCCTTTTGGCTAACTTAGCATAGTACTTTTGGTGTCCCGTAGGATTCTTGCCCATCGTGTGCCTTGATCGAGCCTTGGGAAATTTGAGTAAGACCCAATCACTTTCTTTAAAGGCTTGGGCTCTTCTGTGCTTGTCACCAGCAGCCTTTTGCCTTTGTTGTGAGATAGAGATAGCATCCTTAAGCTTTTGGAAAGATTCTTGTAGGTCTCAGCTATACTCATCTGCAACAAAGATCTTCCCGTGTACCTTAAGTAGCATGGGACATTTTGATCTTTCCTCAATTACCTCAAAAGGTGCTTTTCCTGTGGAAGTATGTACAATGTTATTGTAAGCACACTCCACTAAGGGTAAGTACTTCTCCCATTGGGATCTTTGATCTACTTCTGTTACATAGGCTTTTAGTAGATCGAGAATTGTTAGGTTAGATATTTCACTTTGGCCATCCGTTTGCGGGTGATAGGCCAAAGAGAAGTTTAGCCTTGTTCCTAAATTCTCAAAGAGACCCTTCCAAAAATTACTGGTCATTCTAGGATCTCTATCCGACACTATGGACATTGGCAAGCCATGGTACTTGAAGATTTGTGAAATGAAGAGGGTTGCCATTTGATAGGCTTTGATAGTCTTTTGGACAGGTATAAAATGAGCTTGTTTACTGAACCTGTCCACTATTGTCCATATTCCCGTATTCCCATGGATAGACTTAGGCAATCCAAAGATAAAATCCATGGATATGCTCTCCCATGGTGAATTAGGGATTGGCAAAGGTTGAAGCAATCTAAGTTGCTTCCCTCTATCAAACTTCGTCTTTTGGCATACCACACATTTAGAAACATACTCTTGTATGTTTGCTTTCATGGTTGGCCAATAGAAATATGTTTCAATCCCCTTTAGGGTAGACTGAATCCCTCTATGCCCTGCATCAGGAGGAGCATGAGATTCATACATTACTTTCTCATGTAGTGAGCTACTAACACATAGTCTATTTCCATAGAAAAGATAACCATCTTGTAAAAAAAATGGTTCCTCTTTCTTCCCTAGTGCAAGGGTTGAAATCACATCTCTAAAATCGGGACCAATAGCATACTCATCTATCATAGAAGATAGATCATTGTCAGTTGCTATGGAAACCGCATTCACTCTCGGCCGTCTTGAGAGTGCATCAGCTACTTGATTATGCTTGCCAGCAATGTGAGCGATATGAGAATGAAATTGCGAAAGGAAATTTTCCCACCTCATTTGTTTGTCGGAGAGCTTGATCTGTGTCATGAAGTACTTAAGACTTTGGTGATCCATTCACAGAATGAAAGGAGTCCCCAATAAATAGTGCTTCCATGAGTCTAAGGCATGCAGAACTGCAAGGAGTTCCTTTTCATATATGCCTAGAGATTGCTCAACAGGGTCGAACCTTCGACTTTCATAGCCTATGGAATGCCCTTCTTGAAGCAAAACAGCTCCAAGGCAATCACCACAAGCATCACATTGGACCTCAAATGGCTTTGAGAGATCCTGTAGTGTAAGCACATGTTGAGAGATAAGCTTTTCGAAAGCATTGTTCTCCTTGGCAGACCATGTGCACCTAACGTTTTTCTTTGTTAGGTCATGTAATGGTCGTGCTATTTTTAGTGAGAACTTTTCTATGAAGCGTCTATAGTATGCGCACATACCTATAAAGCTTCTTAACTCATGAAGATTCCTTGGTTTAGGCCATCCTTTTATTACCTCTAACTTTGATGGATCCATTTGGATGCCATCTTGAGAGATAATGTGACCTAAATACAGAATCTCTTGTAAGAAAAATTCACTTTTCTTTCGATTAACATAAAGTTTATTCTCTCTTAGAACTTGAAATATTACCTGGAGGTGTCGCTTGTGTTCGTCTAAGGAATTAGAGTAGATGATGATATCATCAAAGAACACTCCAGTAAAGGTTAGGTGAGGCCTGAATAGCTTCTCCATCAAGTGGTTGAATGTGGCTGGTGCATTGGTCAAGCCAAAAGGCATGACAATGTATTCGTAAAGACCAAACGTAGTGCAAAATGCGGTCTTTACAATGTCTTGATCAACTATCCTTACTTGATGATAGCCACTTTTTAGGTCAATCCTACTGAAGTACGTGGACCATTGTAGCTTATCAAATAGGTCTTCTACCCGTGGAACGGGAAACCTATTTTTGATAGTGATCCTATTTAGTGCTCTATAGTCAACACACATACGATATGTGCCATCTTTCTTTTGCACTAGTAGCGCAGGAGAACAAAATGGAGATGAGCTAGGCCTAACCATGCCCTTCTCAACTAACTCATGCACTTGCCGCATAATCTCCTCTTGTTGAGCTTGAGAAACTCTATAAGGAGGTTTGTTGGGCGGTGAACTTCCTAGAAGAAGTTCAATTGCATGGTCATCATTGCCTCGTTTAGGAGGTAGCTCACAAGGGATGTCATCAATAAAGGCATGTTGAAACACCTTGAGAAAATTGGATAACTCTAATTCCTTCGGATTGTGTATATTTTCTTTTGCTAAAACATTAGGTTCCTTTTGAGAATCTTTAACAAATATCATGTACACGGAAATAGAGCTCTTTATTGACTTGTTGAAAGATTGTGTATGTACAATGGGTATAGTGTTACCCATTTCCTTAGCATCTATATACATATCTTTTTCCCTGAACTTAAAGGAGATTCTCCTTTTAGGGAATTTAACATTGGCATCCATGCCATCAAACCATGGTGCCCCTAGGATTACATCCTCATGCTTGAGAGGAGAGATAAAGAAGTCCTCTTTGTCCACATAGCTTTGGACAAGGAGCCTCAATTTCCCGATTAAGGGAGTGACTGAAGCTTCTTGCCCCTTGAAAGCACCGTCTGTGGGTAGGAAATCTCCCATCTCGGAGGCTTGTATGCCTAGCTTGGTGGCCAACTCTATAGATATAAAATTGTGAGTAGAACCAGGGTCAAAGAGAATAAAAGCATCATGTTCTCTTACCTTTCCCCAAGCATGGCAAAGAGGAGATCCTTTGTGGTGAGTTTCCTCCTCTTGGATTTCGACCAAGGTAGCTCTAGGAGGCTCATGGAGGTTGTTCTTTTGGGGACAAGCGCGGTATACATGCCCTTGCTTGCCACACTTGAAACATCGGTTATCCTTGCGATAACGCTCAAGCTCTTCAGGAGAGAGTTTATTTTTGCCTTTGTAAACTCCCTTCTCTTTAGCTTTGTTGGAGGTACCCTTAGGAGACTTTTGGACATTGTCCTTCCCCTTATGCTCATTGGAACCCTTGTTTACTGTGGGCTTAGAATTTCTTTTAGCCCCTATTTGGAAATTGATTCGAGAGGCCACCATAGTATGGTGTATAACCGCCGATATGGTGCATGGCCTTTGGGAGTTGACATACTCCACCATTTCTTCAGTTAAGCCCGCACAAAATTGTTGCTTTTGCTCTCCAAAATCCAACTTTTTGAAGAGAGTGGCTTTGAGTTGTAGGTCCCAAAACTTGCCTACATATTTGCGAATGGATTCGTAGGGAGAGAGCTTTAAGCTTCGCCATTAGGTGAGTACTTTGTCTTTGGCATCGGTGGCCAAAAACTACTTCATAATGGAAGTTCTTAAAGCTTTCCATGTTTGTGGAGTTTCATCGTTGGCCCATAGGCTAGACCACCATTGTCTAGCAAACTTTTGAAAGTGCATAGCTACATGGTGTAGATTAGAGGACTCTGTGAAGCCCTCATCTCCAAATGCCGCATTGAATTGTTGGATAAAGGCCAAGATTTTGTCCGTAGCACCAAAAGTGCCATCGTAGGTAAGGAAAGAGATGCTCTTCTCTCTGTCTTTGAATTTCTTGAGCTTGGACGACCTCTTCCACGCGGCATAGGATTTCCTATGGCCTCTTGTTTTTGATGGTTCAAAGGTTGCACCATCACTTTCTTCAGAAGATGAAGAATTTGAGGAAGATGGAGAAGAGGGTGACCTCTTTCTCGCCTTTTTCTTGCCTTTATCTTCATTTTTTTCACCATCACTTTCATAAGAGGAAGAGGATGAAGAAAATGGAGAAGAGGGTGTCCTCTTTCTCGCCTTTTTCTTCTTCTCTTGCCATTTGTCATCCCTCTTTGAAGTATGGTGTGGAGAAGTATGCGATGGTCTTCTCCGTTTTTTGGAGGTGATGGAGAGCGTTTAGCCCGCCGTCTTCATGGATCCATCTCCATCGAGGTGGTGGGAGACTCACTTCTTTCTTGTTCCTTTGGTGGAGGCGTTATAGGACCAAAACAACTACGCTAAAAAGAGAAGCACATGTCCAAGGACAATGAGGCATGCAAGGAAGTGCACTCATGTTTAAGGAAGTGCAAAAAGATAAATGCCAATTTATAACTGCATGGAAAATTTTCCTAAGATTTCACAAGAGTTTTACGAGGCTTAAAATGACAAAATATGAAGGGTAGGAGCAGAGAAGCAACACCACCGCCATTGCCTTCGATGTCCTGTACAGGCACCCTAAGATCTTCCATCTTGGCTCCGGTACCCAAGCTAGTTTGTCACTGGAGGATCTCCATTGGCAAAATTCTCGGTCGTCGATCAATATGTATCTACCGTTGTTGCCCGCTCCTCATTAGTACTCTACCGTTGCTACCCGCTGCACATTAAACCTCTTTTGTCTTTGGAGCTCTTTATAAAGTTCTCCGCGATCCACATACTCCACGATTAGAAATACACGGCTCTAAACTCGTGTTTATGAAAATGCATCCATGAATATGTGTGTGTGTGTGTGTGTGTGTGCGTGCGCGCGTTTAGGGTTGGAGGCATTGACGGGACGGCACGTGCCGATGAGTGCTTGACGGAGCCGATAGCACCAACGGGACCGACAATGTGCACGGACGCGTTGACGGGACGGCGCGGGCCGACACGTGCTTGACGGAGCCAGTAGCGTCGACAAGGCCGATGGTGTGCTCGGGACGCGTTGACGGGACGACACGTGCCCACAGATGCTTCACGGAGCCGACAAGGCCCACAGTGTTTTCGGGGGGGGCTCTTTTGGACCAAACGCAACATGGCAAAAGGATGGGTGCAATACCAGGACTTCTCGGGAGGTAAGCCATCCCAGTACTATTCTGGCCCAAGCACCCTTAAGTGTAGAGTTCTCATCGGATCCGGTGTATTGGCAGGCCCGATCACAAGGGGGGGGGGTTTCTTTTGGGCCCGAATGCAACATGGCAAAAGTAAGGGTGCAGCACCAGGACTTCCCGGGAGGTCACCCATCCCAATACTGTTCTGGCCCAAGCGCGCTTAACTGCGGAGTTCTGATGGGATCCGGTGTATTAGCGCTGGTATGGCCACACCACGTTTATTGAGCTCAATCCATGCATACTTATACGTTTGTATGTACGTCTTTGTGTGTGTGTGTGTGTGTGTGTGTGTCGCGATCGATCGGCATCGTCCGGATGTGGACGACATCGTGACTCAACACGGTTTACGCCGATAGGTGCGATCGCAAAGGGACCGACGGGCCATGTGCGGTTCTGACAACGGGACGGCGAGAGGAACGAAGACTCATGCTCTAACTCTGTATGCATAGACTCTTGCACAACGTCCTCCTGTCGTGACTCACTAGAGCAAGACCGCTCTACCTGTCTATCCTGCATAGAAGTATCTCGCACAACTGACTCTTTGCTTTGCTCAGTCACTAGCAAAGAATGCATGTCTAACTCTGTCACCTCTCTGTGTGATTGCTCAAGTCGTGCCCCAATTGTGTGCACAACGAGCTCACTACTCTACACTCCATGCAAAGCACCCTGCAACCCATGAGCAAAAGAGACTGTTCGGGTCTCTCGCTCTCTATATGGCTGTAACAAGATTGAGATTCGACCATCTCACACCAGTACTACGTGCAATGGGTACCATGTGCCAACTCTAGCACCTCTCGCAATCACTAGCGAACCCAAATGCAATGCAAAAGATCGCTCAAGCAGCGATACCGGACATCCACTATCTCGTAACTGTCTGACTGAGATCAAATCCCATCTCAGATCTGGCACATAACGCAGGGTAAATCTCATACCACTGGGCAAGGACAAACATACGTCTCCTGCACCCTCAATGTCATACATAACACCATCAGCCTTGTGCACACAACGAAGTATCCCACTAGAAAACGTGCTAAACCCTCATGATGCGACGTGACATGGAAAGTAGCATCTGAATCTAGTAACCAATGTGAAGACAATGTGCAATCCGATATGAAATCCGTAGACATAAGATCGTCTGAAGACAAGCTAGATGTAAATGTGACATTGCCGTCACAAGCATACTCAGTAACCACCGTACTAATCTCACTAGCATCTGTCATGCCCAAATCTGCATCACGCATCTGTCACCTCCGTTGTCTCAAACGCCTGAAACATCGACGCCTAATGTGGCCTCTATGTCCACAATGCCAACATGTCAAGTCTCTATGCCGTCGAGACTTGCGTGTGGGACCAATCTCTCCCATGGACATAGAAGTGGGACTAGACTCCCCTATAGACATGGATGTCGCGTACATAGCATGTAAACTCTGCCATAAAGCATGAGTTGTAGTCTCCCTCGAGACCTGCCAGTAAATAGACTCAACCAGATGCAAACGAATCGTAGACATGGCTAACTCATCAAGATCTTTCCAATCATCATTACGCATAGACTTGGGCTTCGTTGATAAACCACGCAAGGGTTTATCCTACCCCAAATCCACCAATGCAACAAGCATATGCTCCTTCCAAGCAACAAAATCTGCACCATCAAACTGTGTCAGACCATAACGCTGGAAGTCAAATGAAAAATCAGCCATAATGCTCGCAAAAGAGCAACCATCAATGAGTAGCAAATGTCAACCAAATCAGCCCTAAACTGGCTCGAATCGCATCAACAAAAGTCTACCAATATGGCTCAAAACCTGATGCAAAATTGCACCAATAACCGTGCAAAACCTTGCACAAAATCACAAGTCAATATGACTCAAATCCGGCCACCTAGCTCGTAGCCACACAAGTATACATCACAATATTCACTCCTGTGAGTGTGCCAAGATAACTGTATGCCTATCAAACCGTGAGCTAATCACCAAGCCCACACTGTGTGGTATCGATGCATACACTCGCACAAATCTCCCACCTGCAGAGAACACCGCACGCAAATGCTAAGTGCAACCCGCAATCTCTACCTAGATCGCATAAATGATGCGCATAAAACTCCTGGAAAAATTTCGCCAGAGTTTCGACACACAATGGCTATCAACACAAAATAACCATTGTCTTGCAAGCTCAATACAATGAGCAATCAATGCGCATCAAACTACACTCAACATACATGCATAAGCTCTGCAAACTTGTGTCCAACAAATGCTCACAAAGAGTACCACACGTGACCATACATGTCATCCACAACCAACCTCTACACTTGCTCACAAGATCTACTGCTCACCACATAAGCATACATAGAGCATTACTCGCTCAAAGACCATGTATGCTAGCCACAACACTGCAAAAGAACCACTCAACTGCAATTGGCAACACCTATGGGAGTACTAGACTCAACCTGTACTTGTGAGTCAAACCCGATCTTGTAACACCTCATATGTGCTTGCTACCTGCAGTGTGCACGGGTAAGCTGTCTACAACAAAGAAAACAACAGAGCCCAAAACTGTCCTGAAAAACAGTCTCTGTGTTTTTAATTTCAGACCCACCTGCACTCCAAGTCAGAAAATGATTTCTTCTACAAAGTCGTAGAGCTTGAAGCCAGCTCCGTTTTGAACCAAAAAGTTTTGGAATCGAAGCTTTGTAGCTCAAGTTATGAGCAAAACAGTGGACTGCCGTCAAAAACTGAACGACTTTCTTCTGTGCTTCTTTGAGCTCATAAAAAGGCTCAAACTCACTTCCCACCTCGATGCGTGAGCTGAATGCATCAATCTCACAATGCTTCCATGTCTATGGAAGCTCCAAGATCCAATCTGTCGCCGATGTAGCGGTTGCAAAGCTTGCCAAGAAGAGGGAAGATGCTGTACACAGTGGGCTGATATGTAGAAGAACTGTGGACTGATCTGTGAGCACTAGGAAGCTCCTGAAAGCTCTTATACAAGCCTCTGTATGGCTATCCACAAGCCTCCTCTATTTCTTTGCTCAGATCTGTGACCTCTCCGCCATAGCCGACGAGTTCATCGCGAAACCGTCCATCTACGCTCCCACACCTGTCACTCTGATACCAATTGAAGGGGATTGGAGAGCACCACAGACGGAGAGTGAGAGAGAGAAGGAGACACACGACACACAGATATGGGTGGGGAGACTCAAAGAGTGAGCAAACCCTTATATACTTATGCTATGTATAAGGTATACAAGTAAATGGGTGCCCAGACTCTGGGCGGCCGGGCAAGGCACATGCGCCTATACCCCAACAACCATAGCTCTCGACGGTGATGCCCCATTAACTGCACAAAGGCAGGCGCACTGCAAGGGTGAAAAATCCCTATTCTACTTACTCACATGCAATTAATAGTACCAACCATTTATACCTAGCTTGAGGACCTCCCTTCTTGAGCAAGAAAAGAGAAACCTTGTGCTTTGATACCAATGTAACATTTAATGGTCTAGTAATTTGTGTGTAGCGGAAAATAGCATGAACATAGTGAGCATTTCGTTCGAATAGCTTCCTAATGAGAATAACAAGAGTGCTTGGGTGGAGAGAGAAACAAAAAGCATAACACCTAGTTAGATAGCATGAACAATACTTCAAAAGAGAGAGAAATTAAGCAATTGACAACAGTTGAGGACCGGATTTGCATGGAGCCGTTCCCCCCTCCAAAAGGCTTTGTATTATGGTTTCTCCCATCAAGAGAGACATTTTGCAATACAATTTCTTGCGTTCCTTCAATACTAGCTAGTGCAATGAAGATGGAAACTTCATGAACTAAGCAAAACAATCATCAAACACAACATCAATTCCCTCACGGTCTCAGACCCAAGACTTCACACACCTTCGAAGATGGTGAGAGCTAGCGGGGTATGAGAGTAGATTGAGAGGAAGAAGGAGTATTCTTACGAGAAATCTGTACATCTCCTCACATAATAACTCATATTAGCATAGCTTAGCTTAGTAATTAGCATGGTAGAGGAGATGAGCATGCATTGAAGCTTGGCTCTTGGCTGGATTTGCATCACAAAGCCAAGAGTTGTTGGTGTAGGCCTCCTTTCTCATAAGCTTGGAGTAGGTGGTAAGCTTTCCATTAAAGCTTGAGAAGAGAGAGAGAGAGAGTCTTCTTACTCCACACATGAGCTAGTAGGTGATAATGCCTTGTAAAATTCAGCCCCCTCTCTCGACCCCTCTTGCTAATTGCTCTTGCTAGCATCTCATTGGATCTCCCCAGGCTTAGCCAATAGGAATTAAGAAGCATAAGTGATAGCCTTCTGACATGTGTCCCCCTTTCCCCTTTTGTGAGAGCTTTAGGTAATTAATAAATGCAACTAAGCTCTCATTGGACCCATTTGCCTCCTGGCCAATATGAATCAGGCAAGCCATAGGGCTACCGAATGCTCATTGGACCCATTGGGAGACTGTCCAATAGTCTTCTAGAGAGCTTAATACTTATTGGTTCTTTTATTAAGTGTTTTAAAATTAATTAAACTAGACTTACTCTAGCCTAATTCTCATTGGTCCACCTCCAAGGCCATCCAATAGAATTTGAGTACACCTTGTGGGATTTGGGCTAGGGAGCTGACATGCATCCCTCTTTCCCCTTGTGTACAAATGAAGCTTGTGAGTGTGTGTGGGTGTTTCTCTCTCATCCGCTACTTCTTGGGCTCGCCCCCTCCTATGTAGGGCTTGACAAAGACTTTTTGGGACACACACAAATCATCCAATTCCCCTAATGTTTGACCTTTGGACACAACCTTTGAATTTTGGAACCTTAGCATTTTGGAAGTATTAATGGGCTGAACCTTAGGGTCTTTTGAGCCCATTGTTGCACATAGCTCTTTTGCAGATGCCCCCCCCTTTGGATCCCTATTTTCCCTCCTTTGGATCCCTATTGTGGCCGGTCTGCTAGGTTAACCAATATTCTAGCATTTTCTCCCCTGGCACTTCCCCATATTAAATGATTTGTTTAATATGAGAAAATCCAAGAGGAGAATTAGATATTGATTATTATGAATGATCTATGTTATGGTGTTAGCTTTTGTTGTAATTTTTGACAATAATAACAAGGGGAGGGAGTCTTTGACACATGTCTTCCCAAGTAATGCCAGTTCTAACAGGCTTGTGTTTCTTGGATGGTGAGAGGTAAGAGATTCTTCCCTTGGTATTACAACGAAAACTGCAGCAGTAACAGAAGATCGTCCAATGTACTAGCTGGATGCTTCTCCATGTAGATGTAGTGGAAGCTCATCCCAAAGGATGGGCACATAGAGAAACAACACCAAGATATTATATTGTTGTGATCAAAGATCAAATTTTTGATCTAAATGATTGTATTATCCATTAGATACAGAATGTTGTATTGGTGTATATGAAATGATAAGGTATATGACATCTTGGTTTAAAATATTTTTATTTAATATATTATTTAATAAAATTGTCGAAGTATGGTTCAATTATGAGGGGATTTTCATACTTAAACACACACTTCCTTTCCCTACTAGTCTTTGGTCGGACTAGTGCCATACTTCGCAATTGGAATTAGATAATCTATTAGATAATAATATAGCTACTCCAATTTATCATGACTTTAATCATACGGTTTTTGTCAGGATATGGGTATTTATACCCTAGGAATTGGATTGCCTACTCTCTAATACAAGTTACATTATTACTAGCTTGATCCACCCAATCCAAAGGGATGGGTCGGGGCTCTCAGCTCCTAAATTGGTCAAGCATCTACATGTTTACATATAATCCATATACTGTAATCATTGACCACCCTCGAACAGGTGTGGAATTTTAAGTTATCTTTATCTTGCAGGATCGGAGTATTGTATAGTAACAAACATGACGACAGAATCCACAAATTTGGAGTGACATCAACCAAAATCATGAGATATAAGGTATGTAGTTTTCATAGTACCTTACTCTCCTCCTTGGAGGACCCCTTTATCATACAACAGGTATTTGGAGTGACATCAACCAAAATCATGAGATATCAGGTATGTAGTTTTCATAGTACCTTACTCTCCTCCTTGGAGGACCCCTTTATCAATACAACAATTGGGTGTTTTTACATCTAAGTTCTGTTCAACACATTACAAATGAGTAATCTCGCATCTAAACCTTTTTAACACAGTGCAAGTGAGTGAGCTATAAACATGGAAATCTTTAGGAAGCATGTACTACAATTGGTGGGGGATTGGTCCACTTGGTGGACCATCCTCCAACAAGTGGATCTCTCATCTGGGATGGGGGAGGGCCACACACACACACACACACACACACACACACACACACACACACACACACACACACACACACACACACACACACACACACACACACACACACACACACACACACTTATCTAGCTGACAATTCTTTGACTAACACTTGGGTGACTGCTTCCCTCTGTGGAGCTTTAGACCGATGTCAGTCTTGGACATGGGTTCAGGCCTACATAATTTAGAATGGCCTCTGTTATACACATAACCTTCAAGGTTCAGAGTACTTTCCCACCTCATGCACCTGCTTGAGAGCTCCCGTGAGTATAGAAGAGTTGCAAATTTTTGCCTAACATCACAATCCCTTCTCTTATAGTTACCATAACAATAGCCCTTCAATCCGTACCCTCTCCCGAAAATTGCCTTCGGAGTTTATAATGATATCATTATTATTTTAACCCATGGGAGGCGGTTGACAATTTGTCCGGAGCCCCATTGGCTTTGTACATCACTATTTGTCCATAAATAGTTGATAATCCACACTAGGATTGGATTCCAAGTTTGGACACAAAATAAGTTGTAACATCAAAATGATCCAGTATAATCCTTTTATAGGAAAGAATTGTTTTAGCTGGTGCATGTATGTATGCCTTGGTTCTTAGAGCAGAAAATCCAAAAACACCTAATCACTTGACTTTTTTAACAATAATTATTGATGCCCGTGTGTTCCTATAGCTCATGGTATAGTTTGCATGTTCCATTTTTAACTAAAACCCATATGGTATTACATGGATCCTCCACCAAGTGGATATTAATGCAATCCTAACCACTTTGGCTGCCTTACAATTCTAATCACTTTACACTCACACACACATGCAATCGAGCGTGCATAACTGCATTTCCATCGCAGATCGCGATGTATCTCCTATCATGAAACCCGCCGTTTCTCAGTACTCGCTATAGTATGTCTGCTACACACATAAGTAGCATGCTGTGCAGGTTTGTGCTCCACATTCTCTCTCATACACACACACACACATGCCGTATCTCCCCAATTCTCTCTCTATCTCGCGCTCACACACACACACACACACACACACACACACACACACACACACACACACACATGCCGTATCTCCCCAATTCTCTCTCTATCTCGCGCTCACACACACACACACACACACACACACACACACACACACACACACACACACACACACACACACACACACACACACACACACACACACACACACACACACACACACACTGTTAAGGCGGTTACGCCGCTAGCGGAAGCTAAATAGCGAGAACTCAACCAACAACAGAATTTGTCAGACGAGGACGGAGCTTGACCCGCAGGCGCATGGAAACAACTAGGTGGGTGTCAAATCACCTACTCGACCTTCTAATGACAATCACTACTAAGGAAATCAAATCTAAGTTCTAAAAAACGCAAGTGACTGAAATCCGTACTACGAACGAATGCTATATGAAACAGGATCTAGAATCATTGAATCGATCTCAAACTCAAGGGGAAGTCTATACACTAGGTAAGAACAACACCCTAAAGACTTGAACTGCAAAATCAACCTATAACCACTCCGTGCGGCAAACGCGTATGAAGACAGGCCGAAAAATACAGGTGACCGAAACTTGACCCCGATGGTACTAATGTGTAGCTCTACTCGTTGTGGTTCTATAGATATGCTGCACGCTCTATTCCGACACACAAGTTGGAAGAAAACTCACACCGAAGCTCGTAGGAACTTACCACACGTAGAAGCCGATAGCGCGCACTCTTGGTATCTGTGCGTAGCTCTCACCGTTGCTAACACAATGGCGGTGTCGCTTCTCCAATGGCGGCCCCGTAGCTCGCGTAGCAAGAAGATAAGACTCTCTCTCTCTCTCTCTCTCTCTCTCTCAGACACAGTCACGGCGCTCAAAAACTCCCTTTGATTAATAATTCAATCTCCTTTAGGTTACAAAACTTTGGCTTATATACCTCAGCCTTGAAGGTGAGAACATCGCTAATTATTTACATCAACAGGTGAAATTACTTCGGGATTACAAGCTGGAAACTCAATTGAGTCCCGTTACTTAATGAATGGCTCAAATCAAAATTAATGTCGGAAAGACATTTATTACAATCAATGGTTACAAAATGATGGGTGTGAGCAAAAATGTGGGTGTGATCCTCTGCTGGCTCAACACTTCCTCTGCTGGCTCAACACTCCCCCCCTCCGCGTTCATGTCGTCCCTGACATGACTTTTAGGCTTGGTCAATAGAGTCCTGTCGTCTTGAGCATCTGCAAATGTGATTCGTAGCGTAGGTTGCCGATGGTCAAGGTTGGGCCGAATATTTTGCTTTCGTGAGTGAAAAAGCCGGTGTAGAAAGCTTCTTCGAATGTTTGCATGTGGAAGCTAGGCAAAAACATAATTCTTTGGTATAAGAGATGTAACACCTTTGGTGATGGCTGCAATGAAAGATCATACATCATATCCGTCACTGTGTCGGCCGTCGATAGTAGACTCGAGGTCGTGGCTTTATTTGGCGCGAACACTTCAATGCATGCTAAGAGAGTCCTGCAGATTTTCTTTAGCATCTGACACGAAAGGTCAGGAGAGCCAGTAAAGAGTTTGATGGTGCCCGTTAGGGTTTTCACCATGTAGGCTTTACCTATTCTCTCTCCTTCCTTTGGTCCTGGCATCCTGGGATAATTAAGCCAATTTGGCTTCTTTTCTGCAATCCTGCCATGCTCTTTCCAGTTTCTGACTCTTGGCACCGGACAGAAGGTTGCATCCTCCCGAATCTCCTTTGGAGCTTCTACCAAGTAGATGAGGTAGGCTGGGTATTTGTTCAGCCAACCTTTCCTCCATCTAGGTTGAGAATCTACAATCTTCTTTGATTGTTCATCCTTTGTGATGTCGCCTTCGTAAAGAGCGACATACTGCTCCTCCTCTATTCTCTTTTTCGTCTTTATCACTTCAAATTTCATCAGAGGGAAAGGCAGGCTGGGTTGCATCCACTCTTCATGGAGCACTTTTGTGTCTAAACCTTGAAGTCTAATGGAGATGAGGAGTCTCCTTTCCCATTCCATTTCCGCCTTGGCACTTTCCTCTGTTGACTTTTCTATTTGGTCCTGGAGCCTTTGTTCTTCTTCTTCAGAGATTCCTGAAGTTGAGGCCACTTCTTGAACTGGGGCTGGATCTTCAATTGTGGTTGCCTCTCCAGTTTCTGGTAGCTCTATGGCTGCTCCCCCTACTTCTTCTTGTGGTGTCTCTGTTTCTCTTCTTTGTTGCTCTTGGAGGTCTTGGAGCTGTTTGCGGAGGGCTTCATTTTCTGTCCTTAGTGTTTGGTTTTCTGATGTGAGCCTCTCCTCTGCAGCCAATGATCCCTCCGCCATGTGCAATCTTTGCACTTGCTCCAACCTTAGTTCTCTTTGCAAAATTCTGACCTGATCTTCCAGAGCTGGTACGAGGGCTCCCTCTTGTTCTGTTCCTGCTCTGCTAGCTCTAGGGGTGGTCCTGAGTCTCGTGATTGTCCTTTTTTGAAGTTCGACTCTTTCCCTTAGCTCAATGAGCTCATCCTTGGCTGCCTCCAGCTCATCTTCTATTCGCTCCTTTGCTTCCTGTGAACTTGTTACCTCTCTTGAAGCTTCGGCTAGTTGGAGTATCAAGCCGTCTCTCTCGTTTTCTGCGTCGTAGAGTGATGCTTTATGACTTTCAGATTCAGTCATAGCATTCTCTAACTTCTTCTGCAACTCTGCTTCCTTTTGTTTTGCTGTCTCAATTGCTACTTCCTTTGCTCTGGATCTTTCTTTAATCTTGCTGAGCAGTTCATGCACCATGTGCATGTCTTTTTCATCTTCATCTGTCAACTTGACAGCTCTTTCTGCCACCACCTCCAATGGCTTCGGCTCTTCTAGTATGTTCTGTTCGTCCATTTTCTCTTCACTCTCCATTGTACCCTTTGTCTTTTCCTTCGTCCCTTTCCGATCATCTTGTTTTTGTAGGGATATCCCATAAACTGCCTCCAGGGCCTCTTCTTCACTGTATCCGATCGCTACCAGATCCTCATAATCATCTTTCTTTTGCTGAACTGGATCTATCTCCTTTTCCTTGGTCCCGGTCTCCGGCTTTTCCATAACTTCTGTTTCTATTTCTATTGTGGTCTCCTCCACAATAATTTCCGTCTTCTTCGGGCTTGGTACATCAGTAAAGGAGGGCTGATTGTCCTCAGTCATCTTGGCTTTCCCTTTGTTTGCTTGCCCGTCTTTCTCTCGAAGTTCAGTAGACTCATCTACTTCCTTCTTCTCCTTGTCGTCCTTTTTCAGCTTAGCTTTTAAAAGCTGTACTTCCTCTTCAGTATAAGGCTCGACAGGTTGCTGCTCCAGTATGGCCTCCGACTCCTCATAAGCTCTAATATATTGATCATATTGATCAACATGTGGCCTGGCTGAGCTGGTTCCGACTTTAGTGGGGCTGGCACCCACATTTCTTCAAAGTCCCCCTTTAAAGCTCTTTCCGCTCTAAACTGCTCCACCAGCCTTTCCATTCTTGCGGCTTTTTGACTTTTGGTTTGCTTGGGATCAGCCTTCTTCTTCGCTTTCTTCTTGAGCGGCTCGTCCACAGCCTCTTCAGGTTCTAAAACTATTTCTAGTTTTCGGCGTGCTCTTGTGGACGCCCTCTTGGATACTTCTTGCTGTTCTTCCTCCTCATCGGCTTCTCTAAGCCACTCATTCTGGGAGGGAACCCGTGGCCCTTGATCTCTGGCTCCAATAGCTTCATAAGCTATTCTTGTCAGAACTTCAGCTCCTCCTATATACTTTGGCTTCTCGTTGTGCATGGCGATTACTTGCTTGTGGATGTATTGAGCGTAATTCACCTCTTTTGGCATATTGCTCTTCAATGCCCATGTGATGGTAGTTGCAATGGCATGGGGCGGTGTCGTATACTTTTGCAGTCTTTTACTGCAAATATGGAGAAATTGGTTGTACAGTCGGCAAAGGGTTGCCGCTCTTTGGTCTGCCATATCTCCATAAGTTGCATTCTGTTTCTTGGACCCATAAACCTCTATAGCCTCCCTTCTTTCCCTGACAGAGCTCCCTTTGTTGTTCAACTTCAATGCATCTGCAATGAGCTGTGGAGTGATCTGTACTTCTACTTTCTCTCCATCCATGGCTGTCAATGTGGCTTTCCCATCCTTCTGAATGGATGTTGCCAACTCGTACACTCTTCTTGTATCCACACCTGATGGTCTCGAAGTGAAGAATCTGTGTAAGTCAGCCCTTTCCAGGTATCTGCTGATGTTCTCTGATCTGCTATAATCCACTAATTCTCGTGGGATCATAGGTACATCGACCGATTGCCCTTGAGGATCTCTGAAAGTCCCCTGGTAGATCTTTATTCCCTCTTTTTCTAGTACTGCTTGCTGCCAAATGTTAAGGCGGTTACGCCGCTAGCGGAAGCTAAATAGCGAGAACTCAACCAACAACAGAATTTGTCAGACGAGGACGGAGCTTGACCCGCAGGCGCATGGAAACAACTAGGTGGGTGTCAAATCACCTACTCGACCTTCTAATGACAATCACTACTAAGGAAATCAAATCTAAGTTCTAAAATACGCAAGTGACTGAAATCCGTACTACGAACGAATGCTATACGAAACAGGATCTAGAATCATTGAATCGATCTCAAACTCAAGGGGAAGTCTATACACTAGGTAAGAACAACACCCTAAAGACTTGAACTGCAAAATCAACCTATAACCACTCCGTGCGGCAAACGCGTATGAAGACAGGCCGAAAAATACAGGTGACCGAAACTTGACCCCGATGGTACTAATGTGTAGCTCTACTCGTTGTGGTTCTATAGATATGCTGCACGCTCTATTCCGACACACGAGTTGGAAGAAAACTCACACCGAAGCTCATAGGAACTTACCACACGTAGAAGCCGATAGCGCGCACTCTTGGTATCTGTGCGTAGCTCTCACCGTTGCTAACACAATGGCGGTGTCGCTTCTCCAATGGCGGCCCCGTAGCTCGCGTAGCAAGAAGATAAGACTCTCTCTCTCTCTCTCTCTCTCTCTCTCTCTCAGACACAGTCACGGCGCTCAAAGACTCCCTTTGATTAATAATTGAATCTCCTTTAGGTTACAAAACTTTGGCTTATATACCTCAGCCTTGGAGGTGAGAACATCTCTAATTATTTACATCAACAGGTGAAATTACTTCGGGATTACAAGCTGGAAACTCAATTGAGTCCCGTTACTTAATGAATGGCTCAAATCAAAATTAATGTCGGAAAGACATTTATTACAATCAATGATTACAAAATGATGGGTGTGAGCAAAAATGTGGGTGTGATCCTCTGCTGGCTCAACACTTCCTCTGCTGGCTCAACACTCCCCCCCTCCGCGTTCATGTCGTCCTTGACATGACTTTTAGGCTTGGTCAATAGAGTCCTGTCGTCTTGAGCATCTGCAAATGTGATTCGTAGCATAGGTTGCCGATGGTCAAGGTTGGGCCGAATATTTTGCTTTCGTGAGTGAAAAAGCCGGTGTAGAAAGCTTCTTCGAATGTTTGCATGTGGAAGCTACGCAAAAACATAATTCTTTGGTATAAGAGATGTAACACCTTTGGTGATGGCTGCAATGAAAGATCATACATCATATCCGTCACTGTGTCGGCCGTCGATAGTAGACTCGAGGTCGTGGCTTTATCTGGCGCGAACACTTCAATGCATGCTAAGAGAGTCCTGCAGATTTTCTTTAGCATCTGACACGAAAGGTCAGGAGATCCAGTAAAGAGTTTGATGGTGCCCGTTAGGGTTTTCACCATGTAGGCTTTACCTATTCTCTCTCCTTCCTTTGGTCCTGGCATCCTGGGATAATTAAGCCAATTTGGCTTCTTTTCTGCAATCCTGCCATGCTCTTTCCAGTTTCTGACTCTTGGCACCGGGCATAAGGTTGCATCCTCCCGAATCTCCTTTGGAGCCTCTACCAAGTAGATGAGGTAGGCTGGGTATTTGTTCAGCCAACCTTTCCTCCATCTAGGTTGAGAATCTACAATCTTCTTTGATTGTTCATCCTTTGTGATGTCGCTTTCGTAAAGAGCGAGATACTGCTCCTCCTCTATTCTCTTTTTCGTCTTTATCACTTCAAATTTCATCAGAGGGAAAGGCAGGCTGGGTTGCATCCACTCTTCATGGAGCACTTTTGTGTCTAAACCTTGAAGTATAATGGAGATGAGGAGTCTCCTTTCCCATTCCATTTCCGCCTTGGCACTTTCCTCTGTTGACTTTTCTATTTGGTCCTGGAGCCTTTGTTCTTCTTCTTCAGAGATTCCTGAAGTTGAGGCCACTTCTTGAACTGGGGCTGGATCTTCAATTGTAGTTGCCTCTCCAGTTTCTGGTAGCTCTATGGCTGCTCCCCCTACTTCTTCTTGTGGTGTCTCTGTTTCTGTTCTTTGTTGCTCTTGGAGGTCTTGGAGCTGTTTGCGGAGGGCCTCATTTTCTGTCCTTAGTGTTTGGTTTTCTGATGTGAGCCTCTCCTCTGCAGCCAATGATCCCTCCGCCATGTGCAATCTTTGCACTTGCTCTAACCTTAGCTCTCTTTGCAAACTTCTGACCTGATCTTCCAGAGCTGGTACGAGGGCTCCCTCTTGTTCTGTTCCTGCTCTGCTAGCTCTAGGGCTGGTCCTGAGTCTCGTGGTTGTCCTTTCTTGAAGTTCGACTCTTTCCCTTAGCTCAATGAGCTCATCCTTGGCTGCCTCCAGCTCATCTTCTATTCGCTCCTTTGCTTCCTGTGAACTTGTTACCTCTCTTGAAGCTTCGGCTAGTTGGAGTATCAAGCCGTCTCTCTCGTTTTCTGCGTCGTAGAGTGATGCTTTATGACTTTCAGATTCAGTCATAGCATTCTCTAACTTCTTCTGCAACTTGCTTCCTTTTGTTTTGTGTCTCAATTGCTACTTCCTTTGCTCTGGATCTTTCTTTAATCTTGCTGAGCAGTTCATGCACCATGTGCATGTCTTTTTCATCTTCATCTGTCAACTTGACAGCTCTTTCTGCCACCACCTCCAATGGCTTCGGCTCTTCTAGTATGTTCTGTTCGTCCATTTTCTCTTCACTCTCCATTGTACCCTTTGTCTTTTCCTTCGTCCCTTTCCGATCATCTTGTTTTTGTAGGGATATCCCATAAACTGCCTCCAGGGCCTCTTCTTCACTGTATCCGATCGCTACCAGATCCTCATAATCATCTTTCTTTTGCTGAACTGGATCTATCTCCTTTTCCTTGGTCCCGGTCTCCGGCTTTTCCATAACTTCTGTTTCTATTTCTATTGTGGTCTCCTCCACAATAATTTCCGTCTTCTTCGGGCTTGGTACATCAGTAAAGGAGGGCTGATTGTCCTCAGTCATCTTGGCTTTCCCTTTGTTTGCTTGCCCGTCTTTCTCTCGAAGTTCAGTAGACTCATCTACTTCCTTCTTCTCCTTGTCGTCCTTTTTCAGCTTAGCTTTTAAAAGCTGTACTTCCTCTTCAGTATAAGGCTCGACAGGTTGCTGCTCCAGTATGGCCTCCGACTCCTCATAAGCTCTAATATATTGATCATATTGATCAACATGTGGCCTGGCTGAGCTGGTTCCGACTTTAGTGGGGTTTGGCACCCACATTTCTTCAAAGTCCCCCTTTAGAGCTCTTTCCGCTCTAAACTGCTCCCCCAGCCTTTCCATTCTTGCGGCTTTTTGACTTTTGGTTTGCTTGGGATCAGCCTTCTTCTTCGCTTTCTTCTTGAGCGGCTCGTCCACAGCCTCTTCAGGTTTTGAAACTATTTCTAGTTTTCGGCGTGCTCTTGTGGACGCCCTCTTGGATACTTCTTGCTGTTCTTCCTCCTCATCGGCTTCTCTAAGCCACTCATTCTGGGAGGGAACCCGTGGCCCTTGATCTCTGGCTCCAATAGCTTCATAAGCTATTCTTGTCAGAACTTCAGCTCCTCCTATATACTTTGGCTTCTCGTTGTGCATGGCGATTACTTGCTCGTGGATGTATTGAGCGTAATTCACCTCTTTTGGCATATTGCTCTTCAATGCCCATGTGATGGTAGTTGCAATGGCATGGGGCGGTGTCGTATACTTTTGCAGTCTTTTACTGCAAATATGGAGAAATTGGTTGTACAGTCGGCAAAGGGTTGCCGCTCTTTGGTCTGCCATATCTCCATAAGTTGCATTCTGTTTCTTGGACCCATAAACCTCTATAGCCTCCCTTCTTTCCCTGACAGAGCTCCCTTTGTTGTTCAGCTTCAATGCATCTGCAATGAGCTGTGGAGTGATCTGTACTTCTACTTTCTCTCCATCCATGGCTGTCAATGTGGCTTTCCCATCCTTCTGAATGGATGTTGCCAACTCGTACACTCTTCTTGTATCCACACCTGATGGTCTCGAGGTGAAGAATCTGTGTAAGTCAGCCCTTTCCAGGTATCTGCTGATGTTCTCTGATCTGCTATAATCCACTAATTCTCGTGGGATCATAGGTACATCGACCGATTGCCCTTGAGGATCTCTGAAAGTCCCCTGGTAGATCTTTATTCCCTCTTTTTCTAGTACTGCTTGCTCCACCCAAGTCTTGGTTGGCTTGAGGGTTTCTGTTGGAATATCAAAAGGTTCTGCTTCTGCAAGAGCATCCTTGATGGTTGGTCTTTTTCTCTTAGTTGTCGATGACTTAGCGGAATCCATGGATCCTGTAACTCCAATTTCAGAAGTTAGCGTCTTTTTAGTACTGAAAGCCGAAATGAAGCTTTTAACTATTCAAATGACTTGAAAATTGAAACATGAGCTATTCAGGGCCTAAGGATGCAATGTAGGTGAAAAAATATGCAAACTGGGCTCAAAAACATGCTTGAGACATCATACGCGTATGATGTCTTTTGTGTCAGAATGACTTCATATTGGTTGTGCTTGTAGCTGATAGTGTATACATGAGTATCATATGCTTGGATTTGAGTTTGGATCCCATTTGGTCAAGTTTTGGCCAGTTTAGTCCAGTTCAGGCTCTTGGCAAAATTTTGAAAGGGAATTGGATTTTATGATCCAAATTGGGTAAAACTTGGTGGATTACTTTCAAATGGCATGTAGAGCACTTCTGTTTGGTGGTTGAAGCCCTGAGGTGCCAAAATCACATAGTGAGACATCATACGCGTATGATGTCTTTTAGTGCATTTTTGGACCAATTTTCTCTATAAGCTTGGTTTTGGCTTTAGATAGGCTTATTCAGTGGATTTATCAAGTTTGGATAGAATTTGGACTAAAAATGGCTCTGGAGACATCATACGCGTATGATGTCTTTTTCATCAATTTTTCATGGGATTGGTTCTGTGGACTCTCCATGTGCTAGTGAAGGACTGTTTATACTCAAATCTTGGTTTGGACTTGAATATGTTGGATTTGGGACAAAAATAGGCTTTGTATGAAGGATTTTCTCTTAATTGGGCTAATGGGGTGATCCACTTGACCAAATGGTTCCAAACTTCATATGTAGCATGTATTAGATATATATAATGGATGTATGATGACAAATGAGCATTTTTGGCTCTGTAAGTGCAAATAGACATCATACGCGTATGATGTCTTTTGTGTCAAAATGGTGCTTTTTGGTTCCAGATAGCTTGTAGATGTGTTAATCAACAATCCTACAAAGTTTCAATGAGTTTGGAGTTATTTTGACAAAATTAGGACCAAAAATCAATTTTATGGCCTACTTTGCGTCTTTTTGGTTTTCCTTGGGTTTTCTAACTCCAATTCTCATGATACTTGGTTCATAGGATGTGATTAACATGTGGAATGAGGCTATGCACTCAAATGTTGAAATGGATGTGAAAATCATGCTGTGAGACATCATACGCGTATGATGTCTTTTCTTGAAATGTTGGTCTTTTTGTGCAAAGAATGCTTTGTGCTAGTGCCCTAAGCCCTGCTAACTAGTTTTCAACTTAAAAAGTCATCAGTTTAGCTAAAAAGCCCCCTTATAGGCATTTCAGTCTCCGAAGTCGTCTTTTTGCCTTGGAGTTGAATTTCTTCAACTTTTCTTCTCGAGAGTTGCATTTCCAGCTCATTGGATATGTTGTGAAGCCACCTATTTGGTTGAACTTGACTTTGGCTCCCCGTTCTCCATCTTTCTCCATTTGGTTGCCCGAAAGCGTCTTTTTCACCATCGGTAAGTGAATCAGCTTTCTTTTGGGTTTTGCTTGCAAACATAAGTCATCCATGTATATTTGAAGCTGCTTGTGAAGTTTCATGTCATTTGGTCGTCAATTTTAGCCGTTATGCCAAAATGACGCTTTGTGTGTCCGCCGCCGAATCGGTTGTTCCGACCTACTTTTGGTGATCCAAACCCGGAGATACTCCATGGTTGCATTGCCCTCGATGTTGTTAAGCTTCCTGAGAAGTTTTGTGTCGTTCCGACAACTTTTTTCTGTTTGCCTCTTGCAGGCTCTGTTGACCTAGGGTTTTTCCAGTCGTTCTTTCTCGAGCTTTGAGTGCTAGAAACTCATCTCCTATACTAGGGTAACCCACCTCTAAGTTCTTGCAAGGTTTGGTTAGGCGGTTGTGCCCCTACCTAACGTTCCTCCCCATTCCCGGTCTGCTCTTGTTTCTTGGTTTTGGTGAGTTTTCGCGACAAAAGTTAACGATAAGCATCAAAAGCTTATGGCAACGAGTCTACCTCTCATGTCTGGTGTCCTCTGAGCTCTCGTAGCAGTCGTAGAAGGCGGTAGAAGGTCGGATGCTCCTGTGTGCTCTTTGCTCTCTCCAAGAAAGTACTAGTGGAAATGAGCTTGATAGTGAAGTGAAAAATACTTAACTTCGGGCTTCCCGGATCACTTGTTACCAAATTTGACATGTGCTCCTATCTTGTCGTGAAATGCACTTTAGGATTTGAAATTTCTCAATTTGGACTTCGTTTGACCTGTTTCTGAGAAATCTGTCCACTTTGCCAAAATTCTGTCATTTCGGGCTTTCCGCAACTTTTTCAGAATTGTACCCCATTTTTACCATGGGTTGCCCTTGTCATTAGGATCATCACCGTCTATTCTTTTCTTTTTTCCAATCTCATTTCACCTGCTTTTTTATTTTTATTTTACTTTTATTAAGAAAATCATAAAAAATAAAGGAAAATAGCAAATTGAAGCCAAAAAATTCCAAACATACACAATAAATAGCTGGTAACCCTGTGTATATGAATATACACTTCTTTGTGATTTTTGGACTTGGATTACCACTTTTTTCCACTTTTTAGCTCCAAAAACACTCTTATTTAGTGATATTTACACATCTAGAGACCCAAATTCATCATTTGATCTCTTCTTGTTGCAAAACAAGGTATATAAGGGCATAAATATTATCAATATCCGCAATCAAACATAAAAAATTACAAAATCATGTAAGACACTGTCCTTGTAATATAATTTTTGTTTTTCTTTGTTTTTTCCGCTTGTAGCTGCTTTGTAGCTCCTGTATACCTCCCCCCCTCCTAGTCTGAGTCCTCCCGGACGACTATGAAGTGTCTGTGGGTGAAGCATTGTAGTTGTTTTGGTCATAAGTTCCCAATGCAATTGTAGAGCGATGATACAACAGTCTTTTCAATAAAGCTGCTCTTTGTTTGATTGAAGGATTGGTGGTCGGGTTTTGGGTTGGTTTTGGCACTTCGGTAGTAGAATCAGTAGATGGATTCTTCGTTACCTTGTTGTCTTTTTTCACAATCCAAATCTGCTTCCGCTTTGCTTGTGCTTGCCACAAACTCTTTGCGACCCAAACCTGCTTTGTTCTGTGTGTTGATTTCCTCGCCTTGAAATACCTAGGAGTTTCCGTTGATTGTATTGAAGGGAGTTCCTGTTTACAAATCTTTGGGATCCAAATTTGCTTGCTATAGCTTTGTGCCGTCGTGAACTTCTTTGGAATCCAGATCTGTTTCACTGTCCTTGATTGTCTGGAATCACTCTGTTGTCTGGTATTGAAGACTCTGTTTTCCACCTTTGTGTTCTCTGGCACAGCCTTTTTTGGTCTCCATACCAACTTTGACTCCGTTTTTTTCCAAGGTTGAGCTGTTATATTATTGCTTGTCTTCCTTATCTGTTGAGAATTCCTCGTCGAAGAGTAATCCGGTTGTATAGAAACTTTTGGTTGCCATTGCTTCTTCTTTTTCTCTGGTTGTTGTTTATCTTTGTCTTTGGATTCGTCCTTTGGAGTTGGCTCTTCTCCTTTGGTGAACTTAACTGATTGACTTTCACCTTCGTATTTGATAAGCACTGAATTAGAACTCCAGTCAATCATTGCATTATATTGCTTCTGCCATGGTTGTCCTAGCAATAATGGATGTTGTGTAGCTTGGTCTTCAACCACGTAAAACATATGAGGATACACATATTGGTTAATCTGTATATGTAAAACTGTGCATCCGACAGTTTTGATTGAATTCTCAGAGTAACTCTTTAACTCTTGCTTGGCAGTTTGTAGTTTAGTGTCATTTGTCAATTGTCTATACAAACTGAGTGAAAGTAGGTTAGCTTGAGCTCCTGAATCCAATAGTGCTCTGGCTTTGATTTGGTTGGTTCCTACTTTGCATTCAATGATGGGTTCTTCTTTGTCATTATCCATTTCTGTTATACTGACTGCGTTTATTCGTATTGCTCCTTCATTGCGCTGTTTCTGACGCAGTAGTCTTCTTTTCTCCATTCTTTCCTTCGCCTCGGCTTGCGCTTCCTCCTCAATCTTTTTCTTTTTCTGGACACGCAGCTTTTCTTGATGTATTTTGAGAAGCATGTCTTGTGTTAGCGGCAACAGATACTTTTTCACTCTGCATCCACTAATCCAATTGGGCATTTCTTCTCCGTCTAATGTAGCAAGCTTGACGGCTCCACTTGGTGATAGATCTTTAATCACCAGAGGTCCCATCCCTCGCTTTTTAAGCTTCTTAGCATGCTGTTTCAGAGTGTAAACTAGGACATAGTCCCCAACTTTAAACTCTTTAGTCCGCACATGCTTATCAAAAAATTCCTTTTGTCGCCTTTTTTGAGCGTAGATGGAAGCTACTGCTTTTAGGCGAAGCTCATCTAGCTTTTCCAGGTCATCTATTCTATCAGAGAGCTCGTGCCCTGTCCACTCTAGATCCTTAGCCACCCTTAAGGTTGAAATCAAGAATTCTATTGGCAAGATAGCATTTAGCCCAAAAACCATGTTATATGGGGTCGTTCCTATTGATGTTTTATATGCTACCCTATATGCCCATAATGTTGAATGCAACTTCTGGTCCCAGTCAGTTCTCGACTCAGATACAATCTTCGTAAGGACCGTGCATATGGTTTTGTTTGTTGCTTCAGCTTGTCCGTTTGCTTGTGGATGATACGGGGCTGATTTCCTATGGATTACCATGAATTCATCTAGAAGGATCTCTATCACTTCATTTATGAAATGTGTGCCTCGATCACTCACAATTTCTATTGGCAATCCATATCGTACAAAGACGTATTCATATAGAAATTGTGCCGTGGTCCTGGCATCTGCTTTTTGAGTTGCCTTTGCTTCGACCCACTTTGTTAGATAGTCTGTAGCCACAATGATGTATTGTGCATGAGTCTTATATGCAGGAGGTGAAATGGGTCCGACATAATCAATCCCCCATTTTGCAAAAGCTCTTGCCCCCATCATTGGTCTAAGCGGCATATCATCTCTTTTAAGTGGTACTTTGGTCCGCTGACAGTCATCACACCGTTTAACGTATTCCTCAGCGTCCATATGTAATGTTGGCCACCATATTCCTGCGGCTAAGACAAGTTTTGCTGTCTTATCACCTGAGAAATGGCCTCCACCTACTCCTCCATGAGCTTGCTCCAGGATTATCACATACTCAGACTCTGATGCGCAAATCCTAAGCTGGTTGTCTTTACCTCTCTTATAGAGTTGATCTCCTATTAAAGCGTAATCTCTAGCTTCTGTCTCTACAGATTTCTGACGAGCTTTTGACGTTCCTTCTGGGAAAGTTCTATTTGTGAGATATTCAACAATATACTGACTCCATTCTGGAGCGATCATTATCTGATATAATGTCGAATACTCGGCTGGCGGTTTTGATGAACATACAATACATACAGTGACATATTCATGTACGCTTTCTTTCATTCCTGGCCAATAGACTCCCAATTGTAACAAATTCCTATATGTGTTCCTTCTTGAACAATGAAATGCACATTCCTGAACATGTGCTTCGCGCAGATATATACTATATTCCTCAGGATTGATGCATAGTCGTAAAACATGATCATTTCCCAATTGATACAACCTTCCTGCAACCAATTGAAGATTCTTGGATTGCTGAATAGCAATATGTTTCAGGTTGTATTCTCTTCTATCGAACTCTCCTCCATAGGTTAATAGGTTAACGACATTTTGAGACCACCTCGGTATCATTTCTATGTTGAACAAGTACGCGTCTGGCATGTCGTCATCTACTCCTATAGGGTCTTCTCCATTCGTCAATCGCGAAAGATGATCAGCTCTAAGATGTGTTTTTCCTTTCTTTACTACTACCGTGAAGTCGAATTCCAGTAAGATAATGAACCATCTCACTATTCTCCCGGTATTGCATGGTTTATTCACTAGGTAGAGCAAGGCTTGGTGATCCGTAAAAAACACAAACTTGTTGGCTAGAAGATAATGCCGAAATTTCTTCACAGCATAGATCATTCCTAATCCTTCTCGCTCTGTTGTGGTGTAATTCTTCTCTGCATGGTTGAGCTGTCGACTGGCGTAACAGATAGGAAAATCCATGTTTCCTTCTTCTGGCTGAGCCAGAATGCATCCTATTGCATATGCCGAAGCATCTATGTGCACATGGAATATCTTCTCCCAATCTGGTGATTTCAAGACTGGAGCAGTAATGAGTGCCTCTTTCAATTTCTTGAATGATTCCTCACACTCCTCTGTCCATTCAAAGTTCACTATTAGCCTGTAAAGTGGTTGGCCTATTATAGCGTACATGTAAATGAATCGTCTATAATATCCGCAATGTCCCATAAAGCTCTGTACTTGTTTCGCATTGGTTGGTCTAGGCATATCCACTATAACTTTTATCTTCTCTAAATCCGTGGATATTCCGTTTTGTGAGACAATATGTCCCAGAATTCTGCCCTGTCGGACCATAAACACACATTTCTCAGGATTGAGACAAATGCGATATGTCCTACATTTCTCAAATACTTTTCTTAGGTGTTCTAGATGCTCATCTCTCAGTAGAGAATGTACACATAAGTCATCCATGTATATTTCGAGAAACAACCTTAAGTATTCTTTGAAAGCATGCGTCATCAGCCTCTGGAAGGTTGCGGGAGCATTGGTTAGACCAAAAGGCATAACCCGATAAGCATAAATTCCCCACTCCGTTGCAAAAGCTGTTTTATGTTGATCTTCCAGTGCTATGGCTAGCTGGTTATATCCTGAAAAACCATCAAGAAAGGAGTATGCTGTTTTCCCTGATACACGCTCTAGAACATGATCAGTTATCGGCAGGGGATAATTGTCCCTGATTGTTGCAGCATTCACTTTCTTTAAGTTGACACACACTCGGAGTTTTCCGTTCTTCTTAGGTACTACCACAATCGGAGATACCCAATCAGTGTGTTCAATCTCGTATATGAATTCAGCTTCCATTAGCTTATCTATCTCTTCCTTGATTCGCTTAGCAAAAGTATCATTATATGTGTATGGTCTCTGTCTGCTAGGCTTTGCGTCTTGTTTCAGTGGGATTGAGTGTTGGCATATCGATGGGTCAACTCCCTTTAAGTCCTTATAAGACCATGCAAACACATCCCTATACTCTCTGAGAAGACTCAAAAGTCTCTCTTCTCGCCTGGAGACAAATCTGTGGCTATGTACACCGGTCTAGGTGGCTCACCTGGAGCTGCTAAATCAACTTTTTTTGCATCCTCCGGTCCGTCATAAGATTCGTTCTCCTTCCTCTCTCGAATAGGTGGGGTTAATATCACCTTCCTATCCTCTATTGTGAATTTCCTATAGTGAGAGGGAACATCCATGTTTTCCTTGATTTTGACGTTTTCGTCCTCTCCACTCTCAATTTCTGTCGTCCAAACTTCCTTCAGAGTTTTCTTGAGCTCTCTGTACTTGTTTCTACGTTCTAACTTGGACTCCGTGTATTCTCTGTTGCGCTTGTTCTTTTCTGATTTTTCTGTTTCAGTTTTCGTTCCATTCTTTTGAACTTGATTTCTTGAGCCTCTTTTGTCTTTTCGTAAGCTCTTTTGATCACTGCCTCTCATTCTTCCAGAAATCTTATCCTTAACACAATCTTCAGCCTTTACTAGCATTAGGAATTGATTTTTTCCTCTTATTCTAGGCATCGGATTGGTTCTAACCCCTTTTGTTTTTTTCTTTGCTCTATAGTGTTTCTGGCGTTGTTTAGTTTGGTTCGGAAAATCATAAAATCGGACATCCGTTATAGTTTCTTCGTTTCGCTTGAATTGTCCGTTGACTCGTTGTCTGCTTCATTTCCCCACTCTGGATGATTGGGAATGTCGTGAAACACCTCTTCTTCATCTTCCTTTTCCAGTGTATCGTTCTTTTCAGTTTCTTTTTCGAGTACAGTTCTCAACATGAAATACGGAACCACGTCGTACCCGTCCTTGTCGCAAAATTTCGTTGTGGGACCATCCGAATTGCACAAACATCTAGGGTTGCTAGAATGTGTGTCCATTCTAATGGTTCAAACGTGTCCTCTGGAAAGGGTTCTCCTACATAAGTTTCGTCTTCGATAGCCCTTTCTAAAACACATTCTTCTCGTTTCAGACTTCCACATTTCGAAGCTCCACACATCCATAACTCCTTGGGTTTACCTAACCAAGCTGGAAATTCGGATCCCGCCAAAGTAGCTGAATCAAACTCCTCTACCGGTGTTCGGTTCACATCTTTGTAGCTATGGTCTTTCAGGTTCACACGTGTAGTGGTTTCCATATTTCTCAAGTATATGTGATCGTAGCCCCAATCTTGGACCATTTTCAACTGTCTCATGAATGGTCTTCCCAATATGATATCATAGTTATTCTCCTTGGCAAAATCGACAATAGCAAAAGTATGTTCGTATTCAATGCCGCAAGAAGTCACTACAACTTTCTCTAATAACCCCATAGGTTTCTCCATGTGTCCATCTGCTAATTGGAGTTTCAACCTAGTCTTCCTTATTGCTGGTTTTCCCCATTTTTTCCAGATTTCTTTTGTAGCAATGGCTACCCCTGCTCCGCTGTCTAGTATTGCCATCGTCTTCACTCCTTGGAATTCAACTGGTAAGGTTGTATTCCCCTCTTCACCTTCGCAATACTCTCCGACCTTGTTTAAGGGTACAGGCTTAGCGTTCTTTTGTGGCTTGCTCAGCTCCTCTATGCTCTCTTGCAATCTCGATGTTGGATCTTTTATCCCGAATTTCTCCAAGCATTTTCCTACAGTGGTCCACATATGTGGTCTTAGCCTCAAAAGCTCAGCTAAGTGATAGTGCATGTCACTGGTGTTGACAAAATCTCTATCAATCCTTGCGAGTCCATGACTTTTTCTGATGAGATTTTTCGTGAGGGAAGTGCTCTAATCTCGGATTTTGCTTCATACTCTCCTAAGTATGAAGGTAAGGTTTTCAGTGAATGAGGTTTGCTCTCCATTGTTCTAACAGAGCCCCCATCTCCCCAGTAAGATTGCAGATCCAAGTCCACTTGAGATCCTGCCTCAAATTCCACTATGGGAGGATTCCTGATGTCCTTTTCCCAATTTGTCTGATTAGCTTGGCAACTTAGCTCGTTTGCAAAGTTTGCCTCTCTCACTTGTTTCCAAAATTCATTGTAATCCTCATCTTTTCCGTAAATCCTCTGTATGACTGGATGAAAACTCTCTATCTCCTGATCGGTTGTGTTCAATACTATGCGGTCATCCTTTTGTGTATTTTCAGGCTTTTGTGCACTGGGAGTCTTTTCAGCTACCCGTGAAACGATAGTCTCTTGCTGAATTGGGTTTTCCTTTCCACAATTCATTGTTTCTTTTGGTGGTTCTAATAAGGCTTGTGCAGTCTCGATCATTCTCTGGCACATTTCAAGTCTCTGCTTTTCCAATTCCGCGTTTGGGTATGTCATCCACCTCTGTTCTTGTGTTTGGTTGTTCTTTAACCTAGCTTCGTAAGCTCTCATCAGTGCGTCCAATGGTTCGTGTACTTTGTCGACTAGCACTGATCCCCCTGAGCTTAAGCTCGTTGTTTCTTTGATACTCTTTTGTTTCGTTCTTTCCGGGCTCATCTCTCGTTTCCCGTTTTGACTCTCAAGTTTTTCTAATCTAGCTTTAGTTTGCTTTAGTTCCTCAGCTAGAATAGCGTCTTCACGTTCTTTTCTCAACTTCATGCGTGCTTTTCTAGCTTTCCATGTGTTTTTCTGACTCCGCGGTCCTTGACTAACCACTTCAGTCGCTAACTTTCCATTCTCAGGTTCTCTAGTGGTTTTCTTAGCTTGAGCTCTAGTAACAACTTGCGTTGGTATCAGAGTTTCATTTTCAGACCCACTGCTGGTAGGAATAGTTTCTAGCATATTCAATGTCGTCTTTTGCACTTTGTTTGGATTCTTTGAACAATCCTCAATGAAGTGAGTAACCCCACACTCAGTGCAATAAGCGTTAATTCTAATGATTTCCGTATGTGGGCAAACATTCATCAGATGGTCACCTCCACACTTGTAACAGGGTCCTAGTGCTGGTCTTGGTCCCATTTGATTCGTCCTTTGTGGATAGGATGGTCTTTGTCCTGTTAACCCTCCATGAGCTATGAACATCAATGTTCTTGCGTCCAATTGTATCTCTCTTCATCAGAAGCACTTGTAATTGTTGGTATTCCAACATTCCCAATCATGCCCCATGGTTCTGGTTGTTTGGGTTCTTCTGGTGGGTAATACATAGTTGGAGACATGTGTGCACCAGATTCTTCATAATAGGCTTGAACAGGCACTAAGGCTTGTTCTTCCTGATTCTCTAAGGTTGGTGCATATCTAATGCCCACTGGTCTTGCTCCTGGTAAAGGTGGTTGTTGTCCCAATACCGGTTGCGGTCTTTCTATCCCCATAGGTCCTGGTACATTTCCCGTTGGGTATCGAGGTACTGGATGTATCTGAGGTGGTGCTAATTGAGCAGGAGGTGCATACTAGCGCTCCCTTACATACCCTTTGTTGTAATAACACTCCTCTGTTGGATGATTTGTCCATTTTTGTTCAATAGCACACCATTTCAGTGTTTTTGGCAATGGTTTTTGGTATGGTGCCATCCTTTTTAGAGCATCTTCTATCATTTGCTCTACATTTGGCATGGTTGTTGTTTGAACATTCTTTTTAGTGGTAGTCTCGCTCGCTACGGAGGAGGAGCTACTGGATGCAAAATCTGTATCCGCTGACACCTCTCCATAAACCGTACAGTTATCCACTAAGTACAATGCCTCTCTCGTTACTTGCTCGAAACTTGTACAAGCTTTCAAGTGCAAGTCCTTCTTGAGAGTGTCGTTCCTCAGTCCCTCAATAAAGAGAACAAATAGTTGTCATCTTGTGGTCGTTCACGTACTGGACATCTCTCAATGTATTGTTTGAAGCGAAGTGAAGCTTCCTTCACTTTTTCGTGTTCTCTCTGTTTAAAAGCATATATTTGTGAGACCGTATTGTGCTTAATCCCTCGTTTTGAGAATTCCTCAGCAAACTCTCTTAGCAAATGGTCAATGTCATGGAATCCCCCTATGTTCATTGGTTGAAACCATGTCAATGCAGTACCTTCTAGAGTAAGACCAAATCCCTCGTATTGTGTATGGAAATCTGTTATCTGCTCAGCTCTTAAGACTTGCTTAAAGAGTGACACATGTGCATACGGATCTCCTGAACCACCATACTTCTTTGGCATACACTTGGCTACTTGAGATGGTCTCATACGTCTATGATCTGCTACCAATCTCATTGCTCCTGTGTCTCGGCTAAAGCTTTCTCTAGCATCATGGACTTCATGGGTTACCCTTGTCGGTTCCTCTGCCCTGAATCTACTACTGGGAGGTAAATGTGATGGTTCCGCTTCAAACCTTGGACCTGGAGTGGTATAGGTGGGGATTGGAACTGCACTACCTCGATTCGTCTCCATTGACTCTCTGGAATGTAATGATCCCATTGGTCCGAGCTTCGAGTCCCAAGGTTGACTGAAAGAGTCAGCAACCTGAGTTCTTTGTCCTCCTGTTGTCATTGAGTTTTGCACTCCAGTTGTTGGTGCTGGTCTATGTGAGCTAGAAGTAACATAATACTGATGTAGTGGTCCCCCAAAGTATGTATATCCTTCTAATTCTTTCTTGCCCATTGTTGAGTATTGCCTGCCATACTTATCGTAAGCGGCAATTTTCACTTCCGATCCGTCTGTGTAGGTAAAGACATAGAGTCTTTTTTTGTCTGTCAACTCTCCGGTGTAGGGTTCTTCACATCTATAATAGAGATCTTTCTCCCCATTATTATATTTGTATAGCCCCACATAGATGTTATCAGTGTTGATCCTTGTAGTTTCATTCTCTCTTCTTAACCTCGCATTAGGGAAGTTCATTATTGGTGCTTTCTCCTTGAGTTCTTCATCTATTTTGGCTTTGGTGCCCATCAATCCCCACTTGTCCACAATGTTAGGGTTTAGGACTACCAAGTACATGGTACCCTCGTCATCTAGATATCTATCTCCGCTATAGCTCATAGGCACTAAGTCCTTGAACTCACTAGGTCTTTCTTCTATCTTTACACAATAGCGGTCCATTCCATCTTTGTAGATCTTTGCACCTTGCTCATTGTCGTACTGATATTTTATGAACAATAGCTTCATTGTGGCGGAAGGGTTTGATGATCCTGCTGCCATATTTTCTCTGTTGTTCCTGTTCGAGTGTTCGGTGAAAATCTCGTAAGACCTCTCTGAAGAAGTATCAGAAACACTTCCTTCAAGGATCGGCTCTAATGGTTGCACCCAACTTTGGTTTACACTTCCCTCGGTTGATATGACACTTGCTGGTTCCCCTTGTTTTGGTTGATTATTCCGGAGATTCCTGCCCGATCTCAAATTCATCAATTCCCCTAAAGGACTGTAACTTTTCCGTCTCGGCAATTTGTTTTCCCCAAGTTTTTGTGGTCAGAATTGATCCAATCTGACTGATACTTGGTCAACTGTTTAATCTTGTCAGTTGGACAACTTCTGTTTCATCAAGTGAGAATTTTGTTGCAGTTATGCTGAAAAAGACATTATATGCGTATGATGTCTTTTTTCACAGATTTTGACTATTTTGGTTATGCTCACTCTCAGTGGCCCCTTTATGCTCTGTTCACTCACAAAATTCAGTTTGAACTCTGTTTGAGCAAGTTATGGCTAATTTAGGCTTTTCTTGGCAATTTTCCGCTTTTGACTTGTTTTTTGGGTCAATTGTGATCCAAATGGGATGAAACTTGAAATATAACCTCTAGACAGCTATTACAATGGATCTGTGTTAGCAAAGTATCAAAATATGTCCAAAATTAGGTCAAAGACATCATACGCGTATGATGTCTTTTTCATCAATTTGGGTCCAAACTTGATATTTATGCTTCCTACAGTGCCTGTAACAATCTTGTTAGGTCAGATATCAAAAATAACAAGTGGATGTGCCAAAAGACATTATACGCGTATGATGTCTTTTGTCCCAGATTTTGACTATTTTTGGTTTTAAGCCTTCTCCAATGTTTATAATTGAGTTTCAAGTGTTTTTGTCAAGTTTGAATGTAAAAACAAGATTTGAATCCAAAATTTCCTATTCCTTGCGTTTCTTGGACTCCGACTTGTCTTTTTGGGTTTCTTTGAGTGTTAATGTTCTTGTTTTAAGTTGATCTTAGGGTAAAACCCCCCTTCTAAACACTCTGGCAATGTCAAATTTTCAATTTTAGTCTCTGTTTAGGTCCTAAGACATCATACGCGTATGATGTCTAAAGTTGCAGATTTCCAGTTTTTCAGCACAGAACTCTTCCAATAGCTCTTTCAAGTGCTCAGCAATAATCAGTTACACAGAAAATTTTTCTGAACTTTGTTTATTGCATATTTCACTACCAAAGCGACTTTTTCAGTTATCTAACATGCAATCAAACACATCAAGCAAATAGAACACCAATTGATAGCTCTAGATCAGGATCAAATCAGGCCCTACCTAAGCTACTTCTAATCATAAAATGGATTTTTTGCAATTGAAAATATAAAGAGATTTACTACCACACAAGGAGTAGGAAATGCTTTTTATGTCAACAACCACTTAAACACCATAAAAAACAATCTAATCTAAGCTAAACTAAAAATACTGTCAACACGGAAGACTCAGGAATACCCCACTTCCTAGTATCTCTCGAGACCTTCGGAGTCCACCACTCCTAGATCTTTTCTAACTAAAGTATACAAAGTAGTTTATACGACTCACCTCGTAGGATTAGTCTAAGGTCACCTACTTAGGGCTCTCGTCCCCGGCAGCGGCGCCAAATGTTAAGGCGGTTACGCCGCTAGCGGAAGCTAAATAGCGAGAACTCAACCAACAACAGAATTTGTCAGACGAGGACGGAGCTTGACCCGCAGGCGCATGGAAACAACTAGGTGGGTGTCAAATCACCTACTCGACCTTCTAATGACAATCACTACTAAGGAAATCAAATCTAAGTTCTAAAATACGCAAGTGACTGAAATCCGTACTACGAACGAATGCTATACGAAACAGGATCTAGAATCATTGAATCGATCTCAAACTCAAGGGGAAGTCTATACACTAGGTAAGAACAACACCCTAAAGACTTGAACTGCAAAATCAACCTATAACCACTCCGTGCGGCAAACGCGTATGAAGACAGGCCGAAAAATACAGGTGACCGAAACTTGACCCCAATGGTACTAATGTGTAGCTCTACTCGTTGTGGTTCTATAGATATGCTGCACGCTCTATTCCGACACACGAGTTGGAAGAAAACTCACACCGAAGCTCGTAGGAACTTACCACACGTAGAAGCCGATAGCGCGCACTCTTGGTATCTGTGCGTAGCTCTCACCGTTGCTAACACAATGGCGGTGTCGCTTCTCCAATGGCGGCCCCGTAGCTCGCGTAGCAAGAAGATAAGACTCTCTCTCTCTCTCTCTCTTTCTCTCTCTCTCTCTCTCTCAGACACAGTCACGGCGCTCAAAAACTCCCTTTGATTAATAATTGAATCTCCTTTAGGTTACGAAACTTTGGCTTATATACCTCAGCCTTGGAGGTGAGAACATCTCTAATTATTTACATCAACAGGTGAAATTACTTCGGGATTACAAGCTGGAAACTCAATTGAGTCCCGTTACTTAATGAATGGCTCAAATCAAAATTAATGTCGGAAAGACATTTATTACAATCAATGGTTACAAAATGATGGGTGTGAGCAAAAATGTGGGTGTGATCCTCTGCTGGCTCAACACTTCCTCTGCTGGCTCAACACACACACACACACACACACACACACACACACACACACACTAGCGAGTGGGTGTGGCTCTCACAGTTTTCTTCATACTTGTTCCCATTGCCATTCGTGCTCAGGAGTACTACGAATCTACCTTGCAAGAAGAAGAGGAGGTACCTGCCGTATCAAGTGTAGCATATCTATTGTTCCTGCTGCATACATCTTCGCACACTCATTTGATATTCTGGAGTGCAGCAAGAAATTGCAACCAATATTCAAGTTTTGACTGCATCAGGCTTGGCTACACACATACAAACAAGAGAAGTTGACACACAGGTAGGTGCAATTGCACCTACTCACGAAATTCTGGTTTTTTAATAAATGGAAATTCTGGTCTTTTAATCAAACCTCTTGCACATACTTAGATGTAAATCCTTTTGCGAACGTTGGTTTAAAACCTAAAATCCTCATGTGAGGTGCTCCATTGAGTTGACATGCTTTGGAATACCGAAATAAAACTGGAAAAGCTGGGGAAATGATGTCAAAGTTTTGAAAAAATAAAGAATCTTTAAACTAAATTCTTGCCATTTAGGGGCTTTCTACTTGGCATAATTTCAACTTGCTGGATTTTTGGCTGCTGCTAGTGTTTTAGCAGTGCAACTTACTAGCATTTCGGGTTATGATGTTCTTAATCTGCTCAATAGAATCTAAAGATAATGGGTAATGATGGGATTGTTACTTTGGGAATGGGACAATCACTTTGGACACCTTTTATGTGGTTGTAATCTCAATTGTTTTTTGATCATGAGGATATAGTGTTTTTGTTAAGGCGCATGCTCGCACGCGCGTGCGCGCGCGCGCGCACACACACACACACACACACACACACACACACACACACACACACACACACACACACACACACACACACACACACACACACACACACACACACACACACACACACACACACACACACACACAAGGTTTTATCTTTCCTTGTCCCAAACCACCCCTTGCACCCTCGTGCCAACCTCGCAATCGTACGCACTCATATCCTACCGCAACAGTCTCATACCATTTTGGTTTGCTCACGTTTTGACTTGCAGGAAAAAGTCTACATAAAGTAATTTGATCTAGTTTGGATATGGTTTTTGGAAATGATTTGTCACTCTTTCTTTCAATAACCTCATGTGAGGGTATCGTACATGATGGCTGAAGGTGTACGAGCGCAAGTGCGACGCGAGAGAGAGTGTGAGAAGAAGAGCACGACGATATGGTGAACTCGCTCTACTGTAATGTGTAGAGCATAGTGAGTTCTTATTAGGTTTTTACAAAAGAATATGTGTACATACCTGGCGGCCCGCCCACTTACGAGGGCGACCACATTGGGCTTTATACCCCAACAACCTCCCACTTAAAATCCAATGTGGTACTTTAAGTGTGAGAGAAGCTACTATACAAGCTAATATACAAGAGATGTAGAGAAGTGATGTACTACCCTACACCTAACTGCTTGCGAAAATTCGCAAAGCTCTCTGAGGGAAGTCCTTTTGTAAGTAGATCAGCAGGATTTTCTGTGGTGTGAACTTTGACAAGCTGAAGTTGCTTATCCTCGAGCATTTCCCTGATGAAATGATACTTCACATCCACATGCTTTGTCTTTGAGTGATAAACTGGATTGCGAGCCAATTGTATAGCACTTTGACTATCACAATATAACACAGGCATCTCTTCTTTGATTCCCAAATTTGTTACTAGTCGATTAAGCCAAATTGATTCTTTGCATGCCTCTGATGCTTCAACATATTCAGCCTCTGTAGTAGACTGAGTAACACAATCTTGTAATCTAGAACGCCGTGATATTGCTCCACCAGCCAATGTAAAGACATACCCTGACGTAGACCTTCGGTTGTCTAAGTCACCTGCATAATCTGAGTCTTTAAAACCCTTTACACTTAGCTCCTGACTCCCATAGCATATACGCATACTCTTGGTAGCTTTCAGGTATCTCAATATTCCTTTCACTGCCTCCCAATGTTTCTTGCCTGGGTTTGACATGTATCGACTTACTACTCCCACTGCAAATGCAATGTCTGGGAGAGTAGCAATCATTGCATACATCAAACTACCCACTGCAGACGCATATGGAATCTTATCCATTTCAGCGTGTTCTTCCTCAGACACAGGACAATCTTGTTTGCTAAGTTTCACATATGGTGGCAATGGAACACTCAGTGCCTTTCCCTTCTCCATATTGAAACGTTGCAAAACCTTGTCAATATACTCTGTTTGAGATAACCAAATCAACTTCTTTGATCTGTCTCTCTCAATGCGCATACCAAGTATATGACTTGCCTCACCCATGTCTTTCATGTCAAACGATTTTGCCATCTTTGACTTCAAAGCTGAAATTTCTTCCAAGTGCTTGCCAGCAATCAACATGTCATCCACATACAAAATAAGGATCAGCCAACTACCATCCTTAGCCTTCTTTGTATATAGACAATGATCGAACTCACTACGTTTGTAGCCTTGAGAAAGCATACTTGTGGAATTTATGGTACCATGCCCTCGGTGATTGTTTTAAGCCATAAAGACTCTTTAACAACTTGCATACCCAATCTTCCTTGCCTTTCTCAACAAACCCTTCTGGCTGCTGCATGTAAATTTCCACATCTAAATCACCATGCAGGAACGTTGTCTTGACATCCATTTGGTGGAACACCAAATCTAATATGGCAACCAATGCAAGAAAGCATCTCAATGTACTCATCTTGACCACCGGAGAGAAGACTTCCTCAAAGTCAATGCCTTGTTCTTGCTTAAAGCCCTTGGCAACAAGCCTTGCTTTGTACTTTGGCTGACTATCATGAGCGGTGATCTTATACCTGTAAACCCATTTACAAGGTAGAGCCTTTTTGCTCTGTGGTAATTTAACTAGCTTCCATGTCTGGTTTTTATGCAGAGATTTCATCTCTGATTGCATGGCCAATTTACAATTCCCGGAGTCCTTCATTTGCACCGCTTCCTTGTAACATGAAGGCTCATTGCAATCAGTCAACATGACATAGTTCATAGATGGAACAAACCTATCAGAAGGTCGCGTGACACGTCCAGATCTACGCACAATAGGTGGCTCAGGCTCAGCCACAACCTGTGGTTCCACTCTATCCTGTCCTTGCTCCTCTTGAGCCCTGACATTTTGTCTTGCACGTGCAGGTCCATCTTCTTGGAAGACAACTCTTCTAATATCCTCAACCCTCTCTGGTTTAGAATGATATTTGGATTCATTAAAGTGAACATCATTGCTGCGGACAACCTTTCTGGATTCGCGATCCCAAAGTCTGTACCCCATCTCACCAGAATTACCATAGCCTAGAAAGATGCACTTTCTACTCTTTGGCTCAAGTTTGTTCCTAAATTCCTTTGGAACGTGAGTATATGCCTCACAACCAAAGACTTTGAGATGCTTGTATGAGGGCATTTTGCCTGACCATACCATCTCTGGCACTGAATCCTTCTACAAAACCTTGCTAGGAGATCTATTTACAAGATGAACAGCTGTTGATACAGCTTCAGCCCAAAACCCATTTGACAGCTGTGCATTAGACAACATACTTCTGACCTTCTGTTGTATGGTCCTATTCATCCTCTCAGCAACACCATTTTGAGGAGGATTGTAAGGAGCAGTAAGTTCACGTTTTATACCTTTTGACTCACAAAAGTCCTGAAAGGCCTTTGAAACATACTCTCCACCATTGTCAATGCGTAAGCATTTAAGCTTCTTGCCACTCTGATTCTCCACAAGTGTCACAAACGTTTTGAAAACACTAAACGCTTCATCCTTGTGCTTGAGAAAGTAAACCCATACTTTCCTCGAGTAATCATCTATAAATGTCATAAAGTAAGAAGCTCCCCCTAGAGATAGGTTAGGCATAGGTCCACACAAATCACTATGAACAAGTGCCAACTGTGTATCTCTTCTATTGCTTCTATGATTATGTGGCTGCTGTGTTTGCTTACCATACAGACAATGTTCACAGAATTCAAAATCATTAAATGAAAAGCCAGGAAAATAACCAGAACGAGACAAGATTTCCATTCCCTTCTTGGACATATGTCCTAACTGGCTATGCCACAAAGAAACGTTCAACTGCTCGGTTACATTGATTACATTTTTAGAGACATTTGATACATAAATCATGTAAAGTCCTCCAGAATTTACTCCATGTGCTACTGTCATAGAACCCTTGGATATCTTCCACATGTTCTGTCCAAAAGTGGTGACGTAGCCAGCATCATCAAGTAAACCTGTGCGGATCAAGCTCTTTGTAAGTGCGGGAACATGTCTCACATTCTTCAGCGTGAAAGAGGAGCCATTATGAAACTTCAATTGAACATCTCCAACACCTAAGATCTCACATGTCTGCCCATTGCCTAGCCGAACATGATCTTTAGTGGTCACATAAGAAGTAAACCACTCCTTGTTTGGAGACACATGAAGTGATGCCCCTGAGTCTATAATCCAGTCACTCAGTGCATTTCCATTAGATGCTGTAAGAAGAGCTGAGTCCATTATATTCTTCAAGAAGTAGATGTCTCCTGACACTAGACTGTCATCCTCTACAACAGTGTTTGTCACATTTATTTCTTGAATCTTCACTGAGGACTTGTTCTTCTCACCATGGTCTTCAACTTTCTCTTTGCCTTTTTCTGCTTTCCATTCTCTGCTGTCTCTTTTCATGTGACCCTTCTTGCCACAATGGTAGCATTCTATGTCACTCTTGCCTTTAGCACTGCGGGACTTGCTACGAGACTGATTCCTCTTTCCACCTTTGTACTTGTCTTTGGTCCTTCCCCTGACAACTAAGCCTCTTCCTTTGCCTTTGTCCATTGTCTTTCTATTGGTTTCTTCAGTAAGCAGACTTCCTTCTACACCTGCTATGTTCAAACCATCTGGAGGTGCAAAATTACTCAAAGCTATGCGAAAAGTGTCCCAACTTTCCGGCAATGTGATCAACAGGAACATAGCTCTAACAGGTTCATCAAACTCGACACCTTGAGCTGACAACTGACTATTGATTGTGTTGAATTCATTCAGATGATTGGACATAGGTGTCCCTTCTTTCATCTTCAAGTCAAGAAGCTTCTTAAGCCAGTATACCTGTGAAGCTGCACTCTGCTTCTCATAAAGATCACTCAGCTTTAACCATGCTTGATAAGCCGACATCTCGTCTGCTACATTGAAGTAAACGCTTTCTGCCAAAGTCAGCATAATGGTAGAAAGTGCCAATTCATCCATTTCGCTCCATTCATCTTCGTCCATATCTTCTGGTTTTATCCCCTTGAGATTTATAGGTTTTATCTGCTTCTTTTGTACCAACACGTGCCAAACCTGCTTCTTCCACAATGGGAAATTGGTTCCATCCAACTTCTTGATATTGTAAAGAGCAATGTCCTGTGATCCAGCCATAGCTACGCTTCACAGTAGTTTACTTTCCTGGGAAAAATTCGGCAGAGTTTTCCCTGTAAACTGACCTGTGAACCAATATCAACTTGTCAAATGAACCAAGAAAGCTTCAGATTCTGCAGAAATTTTGGCAGAGTCTCCTTTGTAAAATGGCGCTGGTGTACTAAAAACAGACCAAAAAACAGCTCAAAAAACATTGTCTCTCTGACACTGTAAGCTGGGGTAAACCTGTCGTGCACTTGTACTGTCTCTGACTGTCCTGTCACTGTCCTGTAAGCATAGACTGCGACAATGCCTCAACGGCAATAAAGCAAAGATGCAATCCCAACTGTCTAACTCACAGTCAATACATCCTAGCTGCCTATCTAAGGGTGCTCGAGGGATCGCTCCGAGACCTGTATCACCGAAAGGATCTCAACATTCGAGAATCCCCCAGCTCAATAAAACCTCACTCGACCCTCAACAAAGGCTGCAGTAAATCTGACAGTACATAGACTTCCCACAAAGCCATACATCCACAAATTTCCCACTGTATGCTGTAACCGCTGCGACGGTTGTTTGCTTCGTGACTCACAGCCAGCAAACCCTCAACAGACATACATCATCTCTGACAATACATCCCATGTGGAAGTACCTGCAATGTCAGGATGAAATCTGGAATATCAAGCAGCAAACACAAGCTACCTGATGAACTAGTGGATGTCGCCTACAGTCTGTGTGTAGATGCGCCCGTGTCGTATGTGACACGCCTCCAAGAACTGTGAGCCGTCCTTCGATGTGTAGACAACCACAAATCAGCACTCTGGGAGTGTCGATATCCTCAGCACCTGCAGTCGTAGACCGAAAACCCCAAATTTGCAGAGTTGGATCTGCACCCGTCGAGACCACGTAGTCGAAAATGGCCTGCGCAGACCTTTGTCGAAGCCGAACGGTGGCCGAGATGACCTCAGAATGAAATTCTGACAACACCAAGTCCTTCGGGATGTCTCACGAGATTTGGGGCCGTGTATTCGTCTGTCGAATTTCACTCCAATCTGAGTTGGTGACTGTAGCCTCCTGCAGTGCTGCCCAGAGCCTCGATCTGAGCTCTGATACCAGTTGAAGGAGTACGAGCGGAAGTGCGACGCGAGAGAGAGTGTGAGAAGAAGAGCACGACGATATGGTGAACTCGCTCTACTGTAATGTGTAGAGCATAGTGAGTTCTTATTAGGTTTTTACAAAAGAATATGTGTACATACCTGGCGGCCCGCCCACTTACCTGGGCGACCACATTGGGCTTTATACCCCAACAATGGCTGGGACTGGTTTTTTTTTAAAATATTGACCAGATATGAAGGAAACGATGTCGAAATTCCTACTTGCAGAAAAAAGTCTACATAAAGTAACTTGATCTAGTTCGGATATGGTGTTTGGAAATGATTTGTCACTCTTTCTTTAGTAACCTCATGTGAGGGTATCATACATGATGGCTAGGACGGGTTTTCTTCTGTTGAAAATATTGAGCAGATACAAAGGAAATGCTGTCAAAATTCTAAAAAAATAAAAAAGACAGACACTATGTAATTTAAAAAGAACACAGTATAGGGAATGATGACAATGAACATAGTATGGGGAACTATGAAATTGGGGTTTATTCCCTACAAGACATAATATACATTAAACTTTTTGATGGGATACATTTGTACAGGCTTATTGCATATTACATTTCTTCATTTACAGTCGAAATAGTTTGAGCTTAGATGGCTAATCTGGCTATGTTGCCGAGAAACCTACTCAGTAAATTCTGGTTTTTTAATGGTTAATACTGATGTGTTGTCTCTCCGAGCTAATCAGGCTTGTTACAAATGTATGTCGTAAACCTTTGAGCTTGATAGGTTGAAAACATTCTCTCCTTGATTGAATAGATGTATAACTTTTGAATTTAGTGTTAGTACTTTGAACATACTCCAATGTTTTTAAATAGTGCCTTAATCCTCACGTGAGGGTCTCGGATGAGATGCCAGTGGACTTGACTTTTGAGAATTAGTTCAAAATACAAAGGAGACGCTATCCGATTTTTTCTAGAATTAAAAGATGAAAACATTATCATAAATTAAGGACTCACTCTTTAAACTTAATATTTGATTGTAAGGTCCCCAATCCCGCCGACACCAAAAATGGGATGGTACCATTGACAGGTCTCTAGGCCTACTAAAGTCAGAGTCCTTAAACAATAAAAATTCCAGGGAATTCACCCTAACCATTGGCAATGGTTTAGGTTTATAGCCCTAGAAGAGACCTAGTCCTGTCTCGCAATGGAAACGGGACCCTAAAAAAAAATTCCGGCCCTATATCTTCATCCTTTAGATTAAGGTTTCGTTAGCCAACACTTTTTTCCCCCTAGCATATGTGAGGGCACAGCCGTTGGTGGATTCCTCGTCCAAGTGAAGAAGTTTCTAAACGTTTTAGTGCGCGGGAATGGATACTTACCTGACTAATCAGGTTCACCCATCCATGATTGACAACCTTAGTCAATCCCCACTTACCAGCCCGCACTCACACATGATTCATTTATTTTATAGTTACTATCACATTGTTTTAACACTTAAAATAATGGTTTCTTTTAACGTTCCGTCACAGTAATTCCTTCAATCAATTATTAAAGACAACATTGAAAAAATTCTTTTAAAAAATAGACATCTTTAAACTTAAAACAAGGTACTGTCATTTTAAAGTATCACTGACCAGTACTAACTTGTCTCAAGACCACCTATACAGGGGTGAAAACGGCACCCATTCCTTATTTATATAAACCGGGGTGGAAAAAGTCTTCACCCAAAGTCCGAGCGCGCCCATACGCCAAAACCAGTTGCCCATACAACCGAGCGGTTCCTCTAGGATAAACTTAAAAGTACTATCCATAAACATGAACAAGCACGGGGTAAAGACTCCACACGTGCCGAGGTAACCAACTCTTCCATGATGGTATCTCCATCATTACTCATTACCTGGAGTAAAATATTTCCAAGGAATCAGAGGTGTCTTGAGACAAACTATCTTAAGGATGGTCAAACATTTCTTTCCTAGGTCAATCAGTCATAACCCAATCATTTCTTTCCTAGTTACAATCATTGCTCGTGCGTTTCGTGGAAGTTACCTTCCATTTACAGCCAGTTTTATCTTTCCTAACTTTACGTATGCAATGCTTAACTTAAAATGAACTTTAAAAGCTATTAGTGAACATAATAGAAATCCACCTGGGACTGCTCGTCCATGTGCTGTGGGGCAGGTGCCCGTAGACTCTCCTCTATTGGCCTATGGCTAGGCCCTCCTTCATGGTCATTAGTTGCTTTGTTTCGCTTGTTACTAACATCCTCTTCTTCAGTCAGAGGATTTCCCCTGGTTCTCTTGGGAGCCATTTCGACAGCCTTATAAAAAGACTTAATCCATTAGAAGCTTAATTGAATAACCTTCATTTTCCTTGTTTACCGAAAAATAAGGATTTTCAGAATAAATAGAGATCTTTAATAGTCGATTTGATAAGTTATTCCTTCTATAACTTAATTATGCTATAAGTAATTTTTTTCCACCCTTCAATAAGGCTTTTGGACCTAGGTTTTTTATTTGGAAATTAGATAAATTCGTTTCCTAATTTTTCTTGTCCATTTTATATAAAAATCGGTTATTTTTATTTAAGATACATACCTAAAATATTTATCTAAGCTTGAAATATTTATCATAGATTTCTCAAGGTGTATTAGTTCTTTGATATTGATATCAAAGGTTTTAGGTTTAATTTACTATATTTCTCTTTTTATTTTTCCCTAAAATTAATGTAATTTTACTAGGATATATAGTTAAACTAATTTTCTAATGGTAGCATAATTATCACGAGTTTCCTAAGTTGTAATAAACCTCTACTAAATAGATCAATTCAATTTAACTCAATTAGCTAATTTTTCCTATTTAAATTGTCTAAAAAACAGAGCTTTTCTACAAAAATAATTAGATAAATTAATTATCTGAGCTTGTCCTAATTATCACGGCTCCCTTAGGACCTAATTAACCACCAATAAATATCGTACATCATTTGGAATCAGTTTACCAATTTATCTTATTTAATTTTCTTAAAAAGTAGAGTATTTTTGCTAAAGTAATTAGCTAAATGATTATCTGAGCCTCTACTAATTATCACGGGTTTTTTAACACTTAGTTAACCACTGATAAATATACCATAGTATTTAAAATCAATTTACTAATTTTCCCTTTTTAAATTGCTAAAAAAATAGAGTAATTCTGCCTAATTAATTAGAAATATTACTTAGAAAATTATAGGATAATTTTTCTAGCTTAATGAATGTCTAATGCAGCTTTGGTAATTACCTCAACTTAATCTAATCTTAATTAATATATTTACCATTAATTCATGGTTAATTTGGCTAATTTCAGCCCTAATATGATAGGATAATTAATTAGCTTAATTTTACTAAGCTTAATTACAATAATCAGCAGAAATTAATTAATTAATAGAGGTTTTATGAGTATACATAGGCCTAATCTTTGATTTATTAACAAAATATCTTAATGTAACCTTGCTAATTAAGAAGGATTAGGCTAATTATCGTTTAGGTTAATCAATTAGAGATTAATCTCTAATGATTTCTGTGTAGTGTTCTCTCTAGATGAGAGAGAGAGTATCAAGGCTCCGAGTCTGAGAAATTATGAAGAGAAGGGGTCCTTTTATAGCTTTTTCTGGGCACCGGGCAGTTTCTGGCAGGTTTCCCATACTCCAAGCAGCCCCCCAGCTTGCATTTTGCGCCATTTGCTGCTATCACTGTCTTTGGCAAGTTCCCTCAGCTTCCGCACTCCCCCCATACCTTCCAAAATTTACTTGTTTGATTTTTTTGTAGATCCTAATGATGAAAATTGGAATTTCTAGCTAATTCTAGAACCTTAGTGTAAACAGTCTTTGTTAACGATTAATACTGAAACCATCCAATTATTATTATTAATTGAATTCCTATTTTAATCTTCCAAGATCTGTAACTTTTCCAGTTTTTATCGGATTAAGATTCTGAAAATTACTAAACATAGTAAAGCTCTGCTTATGATTCCAAAAATACCAAAATTAGCAGGGTTTGAATCCTTCAATAGTGGTTTTCCATTTTGCAAGCTTTGTACAAATTTTTAAGGTTTCGGAAACTGGAACCTTTACAATGACCCCAACTTAAGGAATTGAGATGTCCTCATCTCAACCGAAATTGGGAAAATCTTTGCGAAGTGATACTCATCCTTCCAGGTGGCGTCCTCGGTGGGGTAGTCCTTCCATTCGACCAAATATTCTCTGATAACCCTATTTCTCAGACTCCTTTCCCTAGTGTCGAGAATACAATCTGGTTGGAGTTCAAGAATTCCTGGCTTTTGCATCATAATTTGTTCGTCATCTAGAGTATGATTTGGATTTGGGATGTACGGTTTTAGAAGACTGATATGGAATACATTATGGACCTTGAGGTGCTCAGGCAATTTTAGTTTATAAGCTTGATCACTGATTACTTTAATCACTTCATACTGTCCACAATATCTGGGGCTTAGTTTTTTGTATTTTCCCAAGGATAGAGTGCTTCTTTTTGGCCGAACCCTTAGGAATACTTTATCTCCTTGTTTGAAAACCCGATCAGACCGTTTTTGATCAGCATACTGTTTCTGGCGGTCCTGGGCTGCCTGAATGTCTTGCCTTATGGCTTTAGTTTGGGCATCCATCTCCTCCAACATTTGCTTTGAAGCTTCTACTCTTGTAATAGGGTCATAAAAGTTTAGGGGTGATATACACTCATGGCCATAAAGAGCATTAAATGGTGACATCCCAATGCTTTGATGAAAGGAAGAGTTATAGGCGAATTCCACCAGAGGAAGAAATTGGATCGATTTCCGAGGTTCCCTACCACAATAGGCTCTAAGGATGTCTTCAATAACTTGATTCACTCTTTCTGTCTGGCCGTCTGTCTGGGGGTGATAGGATGTACTGAAACATAGCCGAGTTCCTAAGGATTCAAATAAAGCTTTCCAGAAGTTTGAAGTGAATTTTGCATCTCTATCACTGACTATTTTCTTAGGAAGCCCGTGTAATCTGAAGATATCTTTGATAAAGAGACGGCTTATATCTGATGCAGTGTAAGTTGTTTTTACAGGCATCAAGTGGAAAACTTTAGTCAGCATATCCACTAACACCATAATGGAGTCGTAACCCCCTTGATTAGTGGGAAGGCCTGTTACAAAGTCCATGCTAATGAGTTCCCACTTCATTTGAGGAATGTCCAGAGGTTGAAGTTTTCCTGGAATCATTACTCATTCAGCCTTAATCCTTTTACAGGAAAGACATTGTCTGATGTAGCGAAGTATATCTCCTTTCATTCCTGGCCAGAAATAGCTTTTCCTCATGGCATTAAGGGTTTTAGGAATGTAAAGCCGATACTTATAATAGAGAAGCCCCTCCTCAAGTGAATAATCCTTGATACTGTCTTTCTCTTTCTCTTTTAGGTCCTGTTGATTGATAACCTGTAGAAGTTCTTGATAATCCTTATCTTCCAGGGAAGCTTCCTTAACCTTTTTGAGGATTGGATTGTCAGCTGTGGAAATAGCCCCAAGAAAAACCTAACGGCTAAGAGCGTTAGCAACCACATTCTCTTTCCCTGGTTTATATTTTATCTCAAAGTCATATTCCTGTAAGAGTTCTATCCATCTTCTCTGCCTCATGTTGAGTGTTGCTTGTGAGAAAATCCATTTTAAACTCTAATGATCGGTGATTAACTGAAACTTTCCTTCTAGAAGATAGTGCCTCCAGAGTTTTAAAGCATGGATGACAGCTAGAAGTTCCAGATCATGAGTTGGATAATTCAGCTCGTGGATTCTTAATTTTCACAAAGTAAAGGCGACTGGTCTACCTTCTTGGTTTAAGACTCCTCCTATAGCAAGACCGCTGGCATCTGTTACTCCTTCAAACTCTTGAGTGAAGTCAGGAAGTTTGAGTACAGGAGCTGATGTGAGATTTTGTTTTAATTTGAAGAAACAATCCTCCTATTCTTTTCCCCATGTAAGTTTGGCTGTCTTTTTAAGTAGCTGCGTCAAGGGGGCGGTGATAACTGCGTAATCTTTGACAAAGATTCTATACCATCCTGTAATGCCCAAAAATCCTCTAATCTCACTGACTGTTGTGGGTTATGGCCAGTCTTTTATATCTTTAATCTCTGCGGGGTCTACTGAAATTCCTTCAGGGTTTATTATAAAACCAAGATAACTAACTTTTGGCGTGGAAAACACACATTTACTCATCTTGGCATATAACTGATGTTGGCGTAGAAGATGAAGTACTTTACGTACATGGTCTTCATGCTCTTTTTCATCCTTAGAATATACCAGAATATCATCGAAAAACACCAACAAAAAATCATCCATATATTCTCTGAATATTCCTACATGAGACGATTAAAAGTAGCTAGAGCATTCGTACGACCAAAAGGCATCACTATGGACTCATAATGCCCATAGCGGGTGTTGAAAGCAGTTTTGTAAATATCTGCCTTCTTAATCCGGATTTGATGGTAACCCGATCTGAGATCAATTTTTGTGAATACCTTGGCTTCATGTAACCTATCAAGCAATTCATCGATGCGAGAAATGGGGTACCTATTCTTTAGTGATACCTGGTTAAGCCCTCTATAATCAATGCAGAGACGTAAGGATCCGTCCTTCTTCTTTTGGAATAGAACAGGCGCTCCCCAAGGTGAAATGCTTGGTCTTATGAATCCCTGTTCAATAAGATGACAAAGCTGTTCTTTTAATTCAATAGCTTCAGGGAGGGACATTTTGTAGGGTCTTTTTTGAAATTGGTTCACTACCTGGGAAGGTTTCGATTTCGTGGTCTATATCGCTGGGAGGAGGTAAATTCGAAAGATCTTCCGGAAATATATCCGAAAATTCTTTAAGCCATTCTGGAGTTGGGTTGTCCCTTGAATCATGTGCCTTATTAAGTTTTACTACAAAGATCTATTGCCCTTTACGTAACCCCTTCAGAAGTCGACTAGCCTTGACTAAATAAGCCTTAGGTTTCCCATTTAATCCTTGTACTAATGTTTCTTCACCTAAGTGATTTTTGAAGGTTAAGTTCCCTTGAGCACAGTGAATTTGGGCTTGATTTTTGATTAACCAATCCATTCCTAGGATACCATCATAGATTCCTACTGGAAGAGTTCGAAAGTAGGATGAAGTCAGGGTTCCCCCTAGTTCAAACTCAACTTTCCCAGCTGAAAATTGAGATAGAACCTCATTCCCATTTGTTAGTTCTACTACTAATTTCTTGGTAGGATATTGGTTCAATTTAAGTTTCCTTAAACATTTAGGGGAGAGGAAAGAGTGTGTGCTGCCACAATCTATAAGTAGTTCAATTTTTTCACCTTCTCTGTTTGCAGTGGTTTGGATGACAGCATACTGTTGCCGAGCTCCAGGGTTATCAATGGAGGCAAAAAGAGTAGCTCTTTCATCTTCCTCATCCAGCAAGGTAGGCTCTCCTACTGCAGCATAAGCTCTGGCTCCTCTACCTCTTCCTATGCCTTGTCCTCTATTGCCTCTACCTCTTTGATTATTTCCTTGTCCTATTTGAGTCTGAGGAGTGGTTCCGGTAGCAATTTGAGGATTTTCTCCCTCAGGACATTGACTCCTGTAGTGTCCCATTCTATTGCATCCATAGCATCTAATGTTTGAGTCTGAGGAGTGGTTCCGGTAGCAATTTGAGGATTTTCTCCCTCAGGATATTGACTCCTGTAGTGTCCCATTCTATTGCATCCATAGCATCTGATGTTTGGGAAGGTCTGCTCTATAGTGGCTGCAGGTGACACTGCCCTCCGTTGACCTCCTTGATTATAATTCCCCCTTGCTCTTCCTCTAAAGTTATTGTAGTTGTAATAGCTCCTAGTAGGAGGGTTTCCTTCAACTGCAAGTGGTTTAGCTCTTAGAAGAGCATCTTGAATAGAGGTGGGTCTCATAGCTTCTAGGCGGTGAGAGCGGATTTTTTGAGATGGGGCTCAACTCAAGGCTCCCACCAGACAACCACTTTGTGATATTTCTTAGGGGCACCACCCTCTTTTATGGAGAAAGAAGGAAACCAAAACAAACCATATACAACACACACACACACACACACACACACACACACACACACACACACACACACACACACACACACACACACACACACACACACACACATACACACACACACTCACACCTTCCTTATGTGCTTCAACAAAAAATGTCCTTCAACCATTCAACACACACTCCTTAAGCAATCCCTTTGAACACTGCACAAACTCACATTATGCAAAGATTGACCTTCACCATATTAATGCTCATATACTTCTAAGAAAAGCAAGCACAAAACCTCAAAACTCAAAACACCATAATGCACAAATACTTGACAACTCCTTTCCTTTCCCAAAATAAGAGACTACTTACACACATAAGGCGGCATGCATAGAGAGCTCTTCTCCATCTATGCAGCCCCAAGACTTACTTACACGCAACATAAGGAGAGAAGCCAAGCAAATAGACACCATGGTGCACAAAAACTTTCTCAACAAACAAGCAACCTAATGAGCACAAAATATGAGAAGCTGCCAAGATATGCTTACCAATTTTACATGCGTTTAGAGCAAAAGTGTGACGACGACACCCCAATTGCAACAATTTGTTGATCAAACCATGAGATCGATCATTGAACTTGATATCCTTGCTCTCATATAGAATCTACAATCCTTATTTAGGGATGAGTATGGTAAGAGAAATGTTTGCAAGAGAATGGTAGCAATAGCATATTGATGCTCTCTCTATGGTGCGGCTTATGATAGCGAGCTTAGGAAATGGATAGGGAGACAAGAGGAGAGAGAGATTAAGGCTTCCCTAACTTTAGAGGAGCTTATTTGCAGCAATGGAGTAGGTGTGTGTGTTTTTGTGCTTGCCAAAGGGCCTTTTTATAGCTGTACAAAACCTTGGGTTAGGTTAAACTTGACTAGGGTAGGTAATTAACCATAGTTAGGTTCCCTTTTGACCACTCCTTCAATTATGCAAATAAGGGACTTATTTTTTCATTAAAAATAGCCTTTTAAGTTGTGGAGGCTCCATAAGGGTTGATAATGTATGTGGGCCCCACCATGATGTCCCTCCAGTGGCCCCTGCAGAGTGTCCCCATCTTGTTTGTTGTGTCTCTGGAAGCATCTTGAGCCGACCCCTCCACATGCAAGTGTTTTTTAACTCTCCATTAGTATTTTAGAATGTTGGAGAAGTCAAGAAAACTTTTCACCTTTGTGGTTTACCTGATTGTAACTTTGACCTGCAGTAACAGTGTCTGCAGCACCTTGTTTTCACCATAACTTTCAGCCTGTAACTCAGAATTGGGTGCTGTAAAAGGCAAAGTTGACCTTCTCAAAGTTTTTAAGATGATTTTGGAGTGTTCCTCAAGTATACCCGCGAGCTAAGGCGTTCAAGATGCATCCAAAACACCTTTTGAACCAAGTCTCCTTGTAGGGGGCCCTTTAGCATGCATCCAAGGTGTAGCATGCTTTTTTCAAAAGAGAATCCACCTTAAACAAATGAGGTAGGCTCCAACAAAGTTTGATTTATTGGGGATATACATTATATTTAAGATTTGTTGACCAACACAAGTAAATGATCCAAGAGTTGGGTCACATAGTGGTGGGGAGGGAAGGCTTACAAGGTTAACCATACCCTTGAGAGAAGATGGGTAAGATAAGTGCCCATAAATTATTTATTTACAAATTATGGGTAGCTATTTAAATTAATAAAGTTAATTATTTAAAAGAATATGCAGTAAAAAAACTAGGAGAGTAGAATTAAATTTACTATTTACATTTAGCATGAAGAGAGAAATATGATGTAAATGCATAAAGATCTAAGAAGGGTAAGGTGTTTGTATGGAAAAAGGCTATTACGAAAAGAGAGAATGAACACTAGGTTAAAACTTTGATAAAAAATATATACATTTGAGTAGAAATGTAGTGCAAATGCAAGGTTACCATTTAACGCTACTCATATTAGCCCTCCCCCTTCATCTAGGATCATTCATGCTCCTAGATGAAACAAAAGAGTTTTTTCCTTTTTCTTTTCTTTCTTTTTTTTTCTTTTTTTTTCTTTTTTCCTTATTTTTCAAAAAAAAGGAGGAGTGATATACACTCTTTTACTCCATTAGACCTGCTTTTCATTACCTCAATTCCATAAATCGGAGATGGGAGGGTTGCCTTGGGTATGTTGAGATTCCAAGGCTGATTCTTCTTTGCACATCAAAGCTTTAAAAATAGGTGGAGCATTTGCCAATCCGAAGGGAGCCATGCCAATTTGGAGCTTAGACGATGTAGGTAGATGACTTCCTATCAACGGATTGATACGTTGAAAGTAGGGCTTTAATCTCCATCCATTGACTCTGGTCTTGTGGAGTTTTCCTGATAAATCTGCTAATCTGTAACTACCATTCCCAAACTTTGTTTTTATCATGAAAGGTCCCTCCCATCTTTGCAAAAACTTTTTGTCAAGTCGAGTATCAAGTCGGTTATCATAGCGAAGAACCAACATACCTTCCTTCAATCCTTTCCCCTTGAGCTTCTTGTTGATTTTGTCCCTTTGGCTTGTGGCTTGGGCAATGTAATAGTCGATGGACTCTTCTCTATCAAGCTCAAGTCGTTGAAGATCTAAAATTCTTTCCTGCAAAGCTTCTTTTGGCCTCTTTGCTCCCCGTGAGAGAATGCGTAGGCTTGCAATCTCCACCTCAATAGGAAGGAGTGCCTCCTGTCCATATACCAAATGAAAAGGAGTGAATTGAGTGGATACCTTGAAAGATGTTCTGTATGCCCATAGAGCTGCGGTCAGAGCTGCGGTCAAATGACGATCCCAGTCGTTTGGTCGATCTGGAACCTGCTTAGAAATGATCTTACATATCATTCCATTCACCTTTTCAACCAACCCATTGCACTGAGGGTAGTAAGGTGTAGAATGCAAATGTTTGACTTTTAACTTTGCCAAAAGATTATCTAGGAGCTCTGCTCTAAACCCTGGACCACGATCTGACAAAATCTCTAATGGTGTGCCGAATCTACTGCATATGTGATCAAAGATAAATTTTGATACCTCCTCAGCTGTAATTCGTGTTGTACTTGCTGCCTCCGCCCATCGTGTCATGTAATCTACTCCCACAATGATGAAGACCTTCCCGGTAGATGTGCAAGGTAAGGGGCCTATTGCATCCACACCCCACTTCTCAAAAGGACCATACGAAATTATTGGAACTCGAGGTTCGTAAGTGAGTCGTCGATTTCCAGCAATCTGACAACCTTTGCATGACTTACACCAATGCTGGACATCACGGTGTAGACTTGGCCAAACAAACCTTGCTTGCAAAATCTTCCTGTTTGTAATATCATGAGAAAAATGACCCCCACAGACATCATCATGGCATGAAAAGAGGATTCTCTCTATTTCTTGAACAGAGGGCACCCTTCTTAGCACCAAATCTTTCCCTTTATGATACAGATCATCTCCTATGAGTTGGTAAGGAGTTGCCTTTTTTACCAATCTATGCCTTTGCACTTTATCCAAGTGTTTAGGGCACTCACCAATTTGGAGGAAAAATATGATGTCCTTCAATTCCTCTTGGCCTTGGTACTTTGGTTCGTAGAGCTTCACACCTCCCACCATGATCTGAAGTTTCTCATTGGCGAGATAATCTGCTTCCTTGTTGAGGGTTCTCACAACATGCTGTACCTGTGTAGCTTCAAAGTTCTTTATCAAAGCCTTCACCTGTCTAAGCCACTCCACTAGAGTAGGGTTCTTGCACTTCCATATCCCTTGGATTTGCCTAATAACTAGTAAGGAATCACCTGTTATTATAAGTCTTTTGATGCCAAGTTTTCTGCATTCTTCAAGCCCCAACTTTAAGGTGACATACTCAGCCTCATTATTAGAATGAACATTTTCCAAGGTGATACCTTTCTTAACAAGAACTTCCCTTTGTGGACTTAGAATAAGAACCCCCCCTGCTGCCTGATCGTGTTGTCGTCGGTAAGCTCCATCAAAGCACAAAATGTGTGCATTGTCCATCTCCTCCTCATTATTTTGTGGTGTAGCTTTGTCTCCTGCCTTTGGTGACTCTTTCCTTTCTCTCACTTTGTATGCGAGAATGTCTGCAAGACCTGCCCTTGTGCTATCTTCCACAAGAAAAGTGTATTCGAACTCTTGAAGTTCTAGAACCCATTTGGCTATCCTAGATGAGAGGCTCATGTGTTGCACAACATATGGTAAATTGTTTTCCATGGTGAGAATGACAAATGGTGCAGGTAAGAGATATGATCGGAACTTTCTTACCACAAACATAATTGTGAATACCACCTTCTCCATATAGGTGTAGCCCTTCTCTGCAACGGTCATGACTTTGCTTGCAAAGTATATTGGCCTCATGTAGCATGTTTTTGGGTCTTTTTGCATGAGAACTACACCGATGGCCTCCATTCCTACACTTGGCATGATGTAATATGTATCCTTTGGATTTGGTGGCATTATTGTTGGAAGAGAGTTGAGAATACCCTTTACTTCAGTAAAGCATAATTCGTGTTCCTCTCTCCATTCAAATGTGGGTTTGTTTGCTAGCTTGTGCAAAGGTGCAATAGCTTCCGCTAGAAGGTGAATGAAACGAGACATGTACCTTACTTTGTGGTTGAAAGTCATGAGCTCCTTGGTTGTCGTTGGTGGTTGTAGTGACAAGAGAGCATTTACTTTTGATGGGTCCACTTGAATTCCTTGCAAAGAAACCACATGACCTAGCAATACCACTTGTGACTCTGCAATGTGACACTTCTCAGGATTAAGATGTCCCCCAAATTGATGAAGCCTCCTAAGCCCCTCCTCAACTTTTTGGCAATGAAGTCTTTGGCTACTATAGATACAGAAGTCATCCATAAAAACCCTAATTGACTTTCCAAAGAAGGGCTGAAAGACAAGATTTGTAAACCTTATAAAGGTACTAGGAGCATTTGTGAGCCCAAATGGCATCACTCTATAGGCAAAGCAACCCCAAGGTGTGATGAAAGTGGTTTTTAACTGATCTTCTTCTGCTATTCTGATTTGAAAATACCCTGAATACCCATCACACACTGTGTAACATTCATAGCCGGCTACTTTGTTTAAGATTTCATCTTGGAAAGGAAGAGGAAAATGATCCCTCTTTGTTGTAGCATTGAGCGGTTTGTAGTCAACACAGACCCTCCATTTTCCATTCTTTTTAGGGGTTACTACAATTGGGGACACCCACTCAGAGTTAGACACAGGGTAAATGAAACCAGCTTTGAGGAGTCGGTTAACCTCTGTCAAAAGTGCCGCTTGTTGTAATTTTCCTAGGCGCCTTAGCTTTTGAGCCATAGGTTTAGTACCTGGTTTTAATTCTATGCCATGCTCTATAACATCCACACCTCTAATTTGTGAGTAATCAGTGATAAACAAATTGGGATACCTCTTGAGCATATCGATGTAGGACCGCTTCTCCTCAGGGGTAAGATCTTTTGCAAGCATCCTCTCAAAGTCTTCAAAGTGCTTGTGGTCACCTTTGTCATCCTTTGTTTGCTCCTTTGTTGGGTCAACCTCTATTGATGGAGTTTTTGATGTGTTGAAGATGATTCCCATTACCTCCAAAGATGATTCTTCTTCGCTATTGGATATAGTGGTTGAACTTTCCTCGTCGCTTGAGCCAAAACTCTCTTCACTTTCTTCATCAACACTGGTCTCATAGTTGATGTCGAGTTGCTTTCCTTCATGCCAATCATATACTACATGTTGCCCCTTTTTGAGAATCAATTGTCCTTGTCCCCATTTTTTATCTGCATTCACAGCAATGAGCCAAGGCCTCCCTAGGATGATGGGATAGCCCTCCCCCTTGGCTGGCATAACATACATGTCCACACGTTGTCGAGAAATTTGCGGTCTTGCCAGGAAAGCACCGGGCTTATGGCTGTGAGAGTTTGTGAGAGAACTCAACAAAAACTATATGAAGGAGTTAAACCATGGATGCCATGAAGACTAGGGTTTGGAAAGAAGTGCAATCAAAGAAGACTCACTCTTTCTCTCTTGCACTCACACACACACAAAGAAAGAACGCAAAAGAGAATGTCAAAACAATACGAAGATGAAAACATCAAGGCTATGGTCATATCGTATCATGGGTAATATGAAAGGGTTAATGGATGAGTTAATGGCATTCAATCTTGGCTGACCAAATAGGCTACGAATTGTTCTTTGGAATTGTAGTTTTGTGCTTACCATAATATATATATTTTGCCTAGTGATTGGGATTAATTGTGTGTACAAATCCTCTTGGTTCATAGCAAGATAACTACGCTTACATCAAAAGAAAAATTATAGTCTATGAGAGGTAGTATGATGGGATCCGGTGATAGAAGTATTTCATTGAGCCTTTCAGGGCCGAAGAGAAACACTATACGTTGTTGAAAGTGTATTTTACGGCTAATCCATACGTTAATTCTAATAGATCGTACAGAGTGAAAGCGATAGAAATGATCATCATGTGGGTTATTCATCTAGGATAGTATGTGAGAAATGTAGATACGAGAGAAGTGAAGAGATGAGAAGTTTCCCTCCCAAGCCCTATTCTTGCCCGTAGGCAATAAGGATACTGCGGGGAGAGATGTACCTGTAGCAAAGAGAACCTAGAGAGGATGAATTACTAAGAATGAGAGAGATAGGTTTGGTTAAGGAGATGAGATTAGGTACATATATATATGTTGGATTAGAGATGAAAATGAAAACAACAAGAAATCAAGAAAACATCAATGTAGAACACATCTTACTTGAAACCCTTCGGCACCATTATTGATGGGAGAGAGAAGAAGAGTGGAGAATTCAACGTTGATTGATACGCCAAGTACAACACCTTCTTTGATTAGAGTTGATCCTCCAAGGATGGCGTACAAGAATGGCTAGTTTTCCTCTAGGAGAAAGTGTAGGCTTGGGCTTATGTTAATGGGGCTAAGTACAATTAGGCATTACTACTCACTCCCTCAAGAATTCCTCTCATCAATGGCTTGAATGCTTGAGTTCCTTCCAAGGAAGAAGAGGTCCCCTTTTATAGGTGAAGGGAACCCACAAGGGTTTACACAAGAAGAGAGGAGCCAGTGTGAACAGGAATTGGAAAAGTTGGAAATGAGCTGTCCCTGCATGATGTGGGCAGACTGGGGTCCAGTATTTTGATCATATCTCCTCAACCGTAGCTCCAAATAAAAAAGTAAAAATATGGGCATAAACTTCAGCTCATTAGCTACGATTTTCATTTTAAAATCATTCTCCAATTCGGATTGGAGCCTTGTGTAAAAAATTCATCAAAATAGGGTCCATTTCTGGCAGCAAAAGTCTTCATGTGGTCCCCTTAGCCTAGACTTTCATTTGATTCCAAAGGACACCTCATGCCATATGAAATCATGACATTGCTCCTTGACAAAGTTTTGTAATCATGCTTGCAATAATGCATTAAAATAAGTGTATCTTTGAAATCATGCCACCTAGTGTCCCACTAGGATTTGATTCTCTCCTAGTAGCTATTTAAAAAGAAATATAAGAAAAGTATAAAAAATACATAGAATATATATATATTGGAGTTTACCCTAGATATAGGATCTAGCTAGGGTGTGAGATGATAATGAAATAGTAGAAATAAAGAATCAATGCTTTTTTGCCCCAAGTTAAAGAGACGGAGCTATTGACACTTTTCCCATAGTATTTTTTTTGATGGTAAAGTAAGAATACATTACCCTTGAGATAAATAATAAGATGAGATAGAAAGCTTATTTTTATACTTACATATGCATATGTACATTATAGGAAATATAATTATGTATCTAAAAAAAATACAAGATAGATTTTGTAGCATGCGTTCCCACTATGTACGTGTCACAGCACGACATCCACCCCCTCTAAACCTGCACATCCTCCGGTATGTGCCACATTGTCTCTTTGTAAGATTGTACATCTTCCTTGTCTTCTTCTTCACTGGATGATTCCAGGGCTTCATGTTCACTTTGATCTTCATCTGTGTTTCTCTCTTCTTCCTCATCCATATCTTCGAGATCATTGTCTCCTCTTCTCTTAAACATTTTAATCCTTTTTCCTGCAATGGGAATCTTTACTTCTGTACCATCTAGTTCAGACAAGCTGTAAGTAGCATTTTCATGCACATGCTTTACAACATACGGTCCAAACCATCTTTTTGAGAACTTACGCATGACTGTATGCTGGTTATCAAGGCTACTATCATACACTAAAACCCAGTCACCTTTGTCAATTGCTTTGCTGAGTCGATGTCGCTTATCAAAATAGTCCTTGTTTTTCAACCTTGCATTTTTGAGTCGTTCTTTTGCAGCTTCAATGTCTCCAGGTCTTCTCTCTAGCTGCCTTATACGCAGTGCAAGGAGATCTTCCCTACTAAGCCCCTCTTGCCAAGGTAGTACATTCCATGTAGGAATTGTATCTTCAATCGGCATCACTGGCTTTTGACCATACATTAGCTCCGCAGGCATGTAGCCAGTTACTGAGCTATGTGTTGTACGATCAGCCCATAAAGCATATGGTAACAGTTTTGGCCACTCACCAATTCTTCCTTCGCAAGCCTTGGCCAAAGCTTTGATGATAGGAGGATGCCCTCTTTCACTCTTTCCATTGCCTTCAGGGTTGTAAGCTGTAGTAAGAGAAAGCTTGATCCCTAATCTAGAAAAGAACTCCCTTGCTTCTTCGGCATCCAGTTCACCTCGATCTGCAGTGATTTTTCCCACACAACCATAACGGCAAATCACCTCATCAAGAAGGAATTTGCACACAGCTTCTGTGGTCTTAGCTCTTAATGCTCTTCCTTCAACCTGGTTAGTTAGGTCCTCTCGTGCAAGAACCAAGTATCTCATCTGCCAGAGTCCTAAAGGCATCGTGACTAGATCCACAACCCATTTATAGTGCATGGCTAGTGGATATGTAGGGTGCAATCCATCACGATGTCGAACATTTGAATACATTTGACAAGTTACACATGACTCTACAAACTGAGATACATCTTTATACATACCCTTCCACCAGTATTTTTCTTTCAACTTGGAGAAGGTTGCCCACACACCCCTGTGTCCAGCCCATAGACTCTCATGAAACTCTTGCATGAGCTTTACTTGAGTCTCTTTTTTACATATAACCCGTTGTGGTGTAGCACCCTTTTGTTTAGGATGCTTCCACAAGTAACCATCCCTTAAAAAGTACCCATATGCTTTCCTGCGTATTCTCTTGAATTCTTGTTCAGACCAATCATCCTGTTTTGTTAGAGTACTCAAGTACCTTCCAATAGAAAGCCAATCACCTTCATAAAGATCTTTCAAGAACAATTCAAGTGAATTAGTCATGCAGACATTGTTACCTTTGACATGAGAGATAGAATAGAATTTTGTGCCTACATCATCTCCCTCATCAATCATTTGTGACTCATCTTCATACCTTGCCCTTGATAGCATATCTGCCACTGTATTGTCTTTACCTGCAATGTGCTTAAACTCGGGATTTAAGGACTTAATGTAGGCAATCCACCGCAACATAGCAATGTCTGGTGTTGAGCAGCTTGTAATCATCCCAAGAAGTGGTAGACAATCTGTTTCTACAACCACACATGCACCAATTAGGTACTCTTTCCCACTTTTCAAGGCTGTAACCATACCCCATAACTCTCTCTTTATCTGTGGATAGTTTCTTTGGCGAGCACTTAGTACCTTTGCTCCAAATCTTACCACATACCTGTGTCCTTCTTTGTCATCTTTCCCTATTGCCCATCCAATCCCTGTAGGACTGGTATCGACTGTCACAATCACTGGCCTTTGACACTCATAGTCTACCTTTCTTAAAGTCGTTGCTGACTGGAGTAACTCCTTTAGCTTTTTCATGGATTTTACATGTGCTTCTGTCCATTTAAACTTTTGATTCTTTCTAAGCAGCTGATAAAGAGGATCAGCTACATGTGCATAATGTGGAATCCAAATAACATAGAAGACACATTCTCCCAGAAACCTTCTAACCTCAGTGATGCTAGTGCATGTTTCTTTCATTCTTTGGATGGCATCTACCTTTGATGGACAAGGTTTCCTACCATATGGCCCGCACATGTGCCCCACAATGAGCACTTCTTTGACACCAAACATAGACTTTTTCCCTGACAATGTAAGATTCACTTCTTCCAACCTAGACAAAATTTTATCACAATCATTTATGTGATTTACCACAAACCTGCGACATCCCTTGAGATCCAAAGCTTCATCTTTGTCATTTTCTTCACATCCTTTGATAGGCAAATCATCAATGAAAGGCATTGTGATTTGAGGAATAAAGTCACGTAAGACCTTATTCATCCCATTCATCATATGTGCAACCGAGTTGGTTGCTCCCTATGGCAAGGTACACATCCTTACCAAACCCAAAGGTGTCCTCATGGTTGTCAAGTCTCTGCTTTCGATTGCAAGCTGAAATTGATCATACCCTGAGTAGAGATCCCCCATTGAGTAGATTGCCCTCCCTGCAAACGCCTCTGCAAATTCATCCACAATTGGACCTGTTCCTACATTTCTAATTGTAACCTTGTTCACTGGTTGCATATCTTGGATGAAGCGTAGAGAACCATTCTTCTTTGGAACTGTGAACCACCTGTTTGAGTATGGAGCACAAGAAGGCTCCAAGATTCCCATTTTGATTTTCTCATTCAGTAGCTCTACCAACTTTGGCAAATGAGCCTTTGGAACCGGAATAGGTCGCAGATTCCAAGGCACATGAGGTATTGTGAAAATTATCATAGGAGCTACAATATAAGGATCAACACATCCTATCTCATGTGGCTCAAATGCAAAAGCCTTACCATGCTTTGAAAGCATTTCTTTGAAGCACTTTGTCTCCTCCTGTGTTAGAAACTCCTCGCAACCAATCTGCAACTCTTGAAAAGACTCCTTTGTGAAGGTATGCCCGATCTTTTTAGGATTCCGCAAACTTGGTTGTAAAGAAGCCTGTTCAATCTTTTCCCTATTGTTGGGTGGTAAGGGTGAAGCTACTGGTTTCACCTTCTTTGCTACACTCTTGTATTTAGTTTCAACATGGACTTCTGGGCCTACTGTTTGGCTTTCTTTAAAGGCTTCTATTACTTGATACATTTCCATAGAGCAAACTTCCACAACTTCATTTTCAAGATGCAAACTAGACCTCATTATAGCATCAAGCTCACCCATAGTATCTACAAAAGAAACTTGTTCACACAAACCCAAAACATTTTCAGTAGGCTCTAGCAACCCACTCTTTTTCATGCACATTTGTACATTATGCACATATTGCTTATCACATCTCTTCAAATCTTCAAGTTTTGTAAAACATACTGATCCATTCTTTGTTACCAAGGAGCTCTTTGAAAATGCTTCACCTATTTTTGGATCAGGCGAGACCCTTTTTCTTTCTGTACCACTGCAATCCCGCTTTACAATGGTACTTGGCCAAAACCCATCATTTCTCTATGATCATGAAACTCTTTGCTCACCTTTGGTAGAGGGTTCTCTGAGGTTGTCACGATTTCTTTCATGGTTTACACAAACTGTGAGAAATTGGACAGCACGTTTACCATCTTTGCTACGTATCCTAGCATATGCTGAACCATCGTCCATTACCTTTGTTTCCATTCGAACTCCCACAATGTAGGGCTGTCCAAGGATGAGATGATATGAAGATGTATCCTGTACAAAGAAGTTTTGGTCAATCTTTACATCACCTATTGTCACCTTCACACCTGGACATGCTGCATACAATTCACCGGATGAATTGTTTGCCACTTTTACCATCCAACCATGATCTGTGTCCATTGGCCATTTGCACTTGTTGTAGAGACTCTTTGACATTATGTTTATTTCTGAACCATGGTCAATCAAGGCAACAAATGGCTCTTCAAGATCACCTACCTTGACCAAAGTTTCTGTAGTAGCCCTTGCCCAATGACTTCGTGAATAGTAACTCCTAGGAATATCTTCAACTTCTTCATCATCATTTGAGAAATGCACTTGCTTCACTCTCCCACTAGATTGGTAGCATCCTACCACAGCTCCATCATTCTCCTTATTTTGCAGTTGCATCCCTTGTGTCTTTGAGGTTTCCCCTTCAACCTGTGGACGAGAAACTTCAGCAAGGGTTTGCCTCTTTCTCTTGATGATGTCAATGATCTCCTCATGGAATTCACGCTTTGCAATGCCAAGAACTTCTCCCAAAGTAAACTCAATCTTGCTATTCAAGATCCTTTCCTCCAAGACTTTCTTTAAATCTGTAGCAACCTCAATATCAGATTGTAGTTTATAAGTTGGGCCTTTTGTCTTACCTTTCGTTGGCTCTTTCTTCTTTCCTGTTGTAGACTCCTCCATGAGTACTTCAGGTGGAGATGCTCCTTGTGTTGAGGGTGTTTGAGAAGGCATTGAGTCGCTTCTTCCCCCACTTCTAGAAGCTCTTTTTGATGGTCCTTCATCAGCATTCTCACGTCTGCGCTTCTCTTCTACAATTGCCTCATTTTGTTGGCATTTTGTAATGTAGGCATGCACTGACAATGAGTCCACTGGATCATTCCATCCCGTTTCTAGACGTATGCAATCACCTGCTTCATGTAGAATCTCTTTTGTAAGCTTTCCCTTTTTAGCTAATTGCATGACATTTGGCCAAATTTGACCATGATGGTCACTCACCTCTTCATCACAAAAATGTTCAATTTTTACTCCATAAGTAGCTGCCTCAACTGAAGAGGTGGCATGCTTGGTTGCCATATCTTCAACTAAGGTTTGCATTCCCCCCTCCCAAAGTTAGTTCTCAGGGTAGACCTGTCTCTCTTAAGTGGATTTTACCATCCTTAAAAAAGACAACATCTTTTGACAAAGCATCACTAAAATCATCACAATCCCTTCTTACATGGTTTGTACTATCACACCAAATACATCTATTAACAAACCCTTCTTTGGGTTGTTGTCTTTGCCTAGGAAGTGGCCCTGATGGTTGGCTTTTTCTTCAAGCTTTGCAAACTTCACCTTCAAGTCACGCATTCCCTTCACAAGCTCATCTAGCATGGACTCATCAAACTTAGGAGCGATAAAAGTAGGCTTTACCATTTTGTCAGAAGTTGAGGTGGAAGGACTTGTAGTGTTTACTACCATCTTGTCCCTTCTTCTTTGTCGTTTGGCAAGCAGTGAGACAGCACCTTCAACCTCATTCCAGTCGGTCTTTAGTCCTTGCTCAACATCTTTATCTTCAAGAAGAAGCTCCAAATTTTCTTGAAACTCTTTACCTGCAGCTTGTAAGAAAAGATCTGTCTTCTCTGCATCTAGTGTGGCCCTTTCTGTCCTAGTGAGTTGTGCATAGCGCCGCTCAAATTCCCTAAGTAGCTCTGTTATTGATAGTCCTTGCTTTGGCTTGACTACCCATTCTAAGAATGTCCTTTTGGTCACTCTCTCCGAGTCCTCCATGAAATATTCCTCCTTTAAAGCTACTTTGAGTTCTTCCCAATTTCTCCCATGCCCATTTTTAATTGCTCTAACATGCTCCCTAATTTCTGGAGCAACAACTAGCTCAAAGCTTTGAATCATCTCACCTTCTGACACGCGATGCAGCTCCATCTCCTTCACATACTCGCGTAAGTACTTGGTTACATCTTTGCCATTGAACTGATCCATTCTGTTGACGACCGCTTGTATGGCCTTTGTTGCTGAAATCTCCCTTCTTTCAGTAGCATGTTGTTGTTGCATGAACATTGCAAATGCTCGAAACATTTGCATTGTTGCTGGGTCAAAATGCATACCCTGTTGCTCAACATGATCACCCATGGTTACCCACAAACTCTCACCCTAGCAGTTTCACGTCGGGTTCACCAAAAATATGTCGAGAAATTTGCGGTCTTGCCAGGAAAGCACCGGGCTTATGGCTGTGAGAGTTTGTGAGAGAACTCAACAAAAACTATATGAAGGAGTTAAACCATGGATGCCATGAAGACTAGGGTTTGGAAAGAAGTGCAATCAAAGAAGACTCACTCTTTCTCTCTTGCACTCACACACACACAAAGAAAGAACGCAAAAGAGAATGTCAAAACAATACGAAGATGAAAACATCAAGGCTATGGTCATATCGTATCATGGGTAATATGAAAGGGTTAATGGATGAGTTAATGGCATTCAATCTTGGCTGACCAAATAGGCTACGAATTGTTCTTTGGAATTGTAGTTTTGTGCTTACCATAATATATATATTTTGCCTAGTGATTGGGATTAATTGTGTGTACAAATCCTCTTGGTTCATAGCAAGATAACTACGCTTACATCAAAAGAAAAATTATAGTCTATGAGAGGTAGTATGATGGGATCCGGTGATAGAAGTATTTCATTGAGCCTTTCAGGGCCGAAGAGAAACACTATACGTTGTTGAAAGTGTATTTTACGGCTAATCCATACGTTAATTCTAATAGATCGTACAGAGTGAAAGCGATAGAAATGATCATCATGTGGGTTATTCATCTAGGATAGTATGTGAGAAATGTAGATACGAGAGAAGTGAAGAGATGAGAAGTTTCCCTCCCAAGCCCTATTCTTGCCCGTAGGCAATAAGGATACTGCGGGGAGAGATGTACCTGTAGCAAAGAGAACCTAGAGAGGATGAATTACTAAGAATGAGAGAGATAGGTTTGGTTAAGGAGATGAGATTAGGTACATATATATATGTTGGATTAGAGATGAAAATGAAAACAACAAGAAATCAAGAAAACATCAATGTAGAACACATCTTACTTGAAACCCTTCGGCACCATTATTGATGGAGAGAGAAGAAGAGGGGAGAATTCAACGTTGATTGATACGCCAAGTACAACACCTTCTTTGATTAGAGTTGATCCTCCAAGGATGGCGTACAAGAATGGCTAGTTTTCCTCTAGGAGAAAGTGTAGGCTTGGGCTTATGTTAATGGGCTAAGTACAATTAGGCATTACTACTCACTCCTCCTCAAGAATTCCTCTCATCAATGGCTTGAATGCTTGAGTTCCTTCCAAGGAAGAAGAGGTCCCCTTTTATAGGTGAAGGGAAACAAGGGTTTACACAAGAAGAGAGGAGCCAGTGTGAACAGGAATTGGAAAAGTTGGAAATGAGCTGTCCCTGCATGATGTGGGCAGACTGGGGTCCAGTATTTTGATCATATCTCCTCAACCGTAGCTCCAAATAAAAAAGTAAAAATATGGGCAGAAACTTCAGCTCATTAGCTACGATTTTCATTTTAAAATCATTTTCCAATTCGGATTGGAACCTTGTGTAAAAAATTCATCAAAATAGGGTCCATTTCTGGCAGCAAAAGTCTTCATGTGGTCCTTAGCCTAGCTAGACTTTCATTTAATTCCAAAGGACACCTCATGCCATATGAAAGCATGACATTGCTCCTTGACAAAGTTTTGTAATCATGCTTGCAATAATGCATTAAAATAAGTGTATCTTTGAAATCATGCCACCTAGTGTCCCACTAGGATTTGATTCTCTCCTAGTAGCTATTTAAAAAGAAATATAAGAAAAGTATAAAAAATACATAGAATATATATATATTGGAGTTTACCCTAGATATAGGATCTAGCTAGGGTGTGAGATGATAATGAAATAGTAGAAATAAAGAATCAATGCTTTTTGCCCCAAGTTAAAGAGGCGGAGCTATTGACACTTTTCCCATAGTATTTTTTTGATGGTAAAGTAAGAATACATTACCCTTGAGATAAATAATAAGATGAGATAGAAAGCTTATTTTTATACTTACATATGCATATGTACATTATAGGAAATATAATTATGTATCTAAAAAAAATACAAGATAGATTTTGTAGCATGCGTTCCCACTATGTACGTGTCACAGCACGACAACGTGCATCTATATTACATACAGAAACTTTTACATTCTCGATGATCCCTAGGCACTTCACACTTGCATTGTTGGCCAGCCTAGCTTGACAATTAGAGGATTTAGTGATTTCAAGCCCTAGTCTATTCATGGCTCTTTCCGTGATCACACACATTTGTGCTCCACCATCAACATACACGTTGGATACCTTCCTACCCCTTACATAAGCATCTACAATAGGTTCCACATCTTGTTGTGGCTTTGAAGTCAATGCCTTTACTGTCACCTTTTCTTTCTTTCTTGGGAGTCTTGTGCTTACAAGTTTGGACCAGTGCTTTCTCACCTTGGGTGATAGATGTAGGAGTTGAGGCCAAGAAATATTGGGCTTTTGAGTTTGCAAATCTTCTAAGATGTTGTAGGGTTCCATATTCTTTCCTAATAGAAAATCGTTGATGCCGATCTCCCTTCGCCTTGACCTCTGCTTCTTGCCTCCTTCCTCCTTCTTTGACTTTTTCTTCCTCTCCTTCCTTGCAGGTTCTGAATCTTCATTCCTTGTGTCTTCATCCTTGTTGTGTGCTCTTGTGCGCTTTTCTGCCTGCATAACATCAAAATGTATAGGGCTCACCTCTATCTCCTCTTCCAGCTTTATGACATTTACTCCTCTCTCTTCCTCCACTGGTGGGACAGGAGGGATGTTTGCCACTGGAGGTGGTGGTGGTCGACGAAGAATTTGCGGGGCTTGAGCATGCTCTTGCTGTACCATGAGCGGAGGGGGTCTAGGAGGGTATATGTCCCCTGGAAGCCTTCGAGGGTGAGGGCAATTATACATGCCATGACCAACTTCGTTGCAATTCCAGCATCTCAACTCTTGTGCTTGACGTCGTTGATTGCGATTCCCTTCTCTTGGTTGTCGTTGTTGGGGTAGGCCAAGCACTAGATTCAAGGTGAGACTCTCTAGTTGTTGAGTTAATCTTTGCAAGATCTCTTGTTGTGATCCTTCCCCTATTTGTGAAGTTTGGGCAAGAGAGCCCCTAACTTGTGTTCCCATGCTTGGTGAAGAATCCCTCTCAATGACTTCATTTAGGTCCCTTGTTCTATGTGCTTGAAAATTTAACTTCTTGAATTTGACCATGGCCACCTCACGTGCTTCCTCAAATGTTGATGGAAATTTTAACTCTACCTTGGTCTTCAAAATTGGATACAAGCCAGCCATGAACCTATATTTCTTTAGAAAGTTTGGTGCACCACCTTGGTTTTGTAAGGTAGCCTCCCATCTATCCCATAGGTTAAGGAAAACGACCTCATAAGATGGGTAGTCTTCAAGGAATACCTGTTTATGTTGAAGTAGACACTTCCAAAGACCCTCTGGAGTATCTCCTTGCCCAAATTTGGCAAGAAAAATTGCACGTAGCCTCTCCCAATTGTTTTTGTTTTGAGGTTGCAAGGCCTCGTACCATGCCTTAGCCTTCCCTTTGAGAACGAGTGGAAAAGCACGCAGCTTTACCTCTTCTTGATCTCTCCCAGAGATGAGGTGTGCCATCTCCAAATTATCCAGAAATTCTTGTGCATCCTCACCATTTTTAGAATGAAAGGTAGGAAAAGTGCTTGACATTTTTACAATACAAGGAGGTTTGTGTACCACAAAGTTTTGACTACGATGAGTGATCACATCAAAATGAAAATATATACATCGAGTGTTAGTTCATAATTTATCATAGGCAAAATAAAAGGGTTGATTGAGGCATTAATTTCATTAAGGTGAGTGGGTCCAAAAATTCTCCTAATGGTTGCTTGAAATCTAAATTTTGTAGCAATTATGATGTGCACAGATTGACGAGCTATGGGTGTAAAAGGAGAAGCAGCTCCAGGTTGGTTCATGTGACAATGTGTTCTCCTTTTTCTTTCTCTTGAAGAAAGTTTCCTTTGAGTGGATCGCTATCTAAGCGCCTCTTGTCCCTGCCTCAAAACAAAATAAAAACATGGACATCAAATGAATCATCATAATTAATGAATGGAAGAATGATGGGATTTGGAGATGCCAAGATTTCACCAAGTCTTTCTGCTCCAAACATAAAAACAATGCGTTGTTGGTAAAAAAATTTGCCATCTACACAAATGTTAATTCTGATGCGTTGTGAAAAATGAAAAGCATATGGTGCAACTCTATTGTTCATGAGGAGAATAGAAGGCAATTAGGAAAGTTCCTCAGTGGGGGAACCACTTTTATGAGAGCGGATTTTTTGAGATGGGGCTCAACTCAAGGCTCCCACCAGACAACCACTCTGTGAGACCCTACACACGCATATTTCTTAGGGGCACCACCCTCTTTTATGGAGAAAGAAGGAAACCAAAACAAACCATATACAACACACACACACACACACACACACACTCACACCTTCCTTATGTGCTTCAACAAAAAATGTCCTTCAACCATTCAACACACACTCCTTAAGCAATCCCTTTGAACACTGCACAAACTCACATGCAAAGATTGACCTTCACCATATTAGTGCTCATATACTTCTAAGAAAAGCAAGCACAAAACCTCAAAACTCAAAACACCATAATGCACAAATACTTGACAACTCCTTTCCTTTCCCAAAATAAGAGACTACTTACACACATAAGGCGGCATGCATAGAGAGCTCTTCTCCATTTATGCAGCCCCAAGACTTACTTACACGCAACATAAGGAGAGAAGCCAAGCAAATAGACACCATGGTGCACAAAAACTTTCTCAACAAACAAGCAACCTAATGAGCACAAAATATGAGAAGCTGCCAAGATATGCTTACCAATTTTACATGCGTTTAGAGAAAAAGTGTGACGACGACACCCCAATTGCAACAATTTGTTGATCAAACCATGAGATAGATCATTGAACTTGATATCCTTGCTCTCATATAGAATCTACAATCCTTATTTAGGGATGAGTATGGTAAGAGAAATGTTTGCAAGAGAATGGTAGCAATAGCATATTGATGCTCTCTCTATGGTGCCGCTTATGATAGCGAGCTTAGGAAATGGATAGGGAGACAAGAGGAGAGAGAGATTAGGGCTTCCCTAACTTTAGAGGAGCTTTATTTGCAGCAATGGAGTAGGTGTGTGTGTTTTTGTGCTTGCCAAAGGGCCTTTTTATAGCTGTACAAGACCTTGGGTTAGGTTAAACTTGACTAGGGTAGGTAATTAACCATAGTTAGGTTCCCTTTTGACCACTCCTTCAATTATGCAAATAAGGGACTTATTTTTTCATTAAAAATAGCCTTTTAAGTTGTGGATGCTCCATAAGGGTTGATAATGTATGTGGGCCCCACCATGATGTCCCTCCAGTGGCCCCTGCAGAGTGTCCCCATCCTGTTTGTTGTGTCTCTGGAAGCATCTTGAGCCGACCCCTCCACATGCAAGTGTTTTTTAACTCCCCATTGGTATTTTAGAATGTTGGAGAAGTCAAGAAAACTTTTCACCTTTGTGGTTTACCTGATTGTAACTTTGACCTGCAGTAACAGTGTCTGCAGCACCTTGTTTTCACCATAACTTTCAGCCTGTAACTCAGAATTGGGTGCTGTAAAAGGCAAAGTTGACCTTCTCAAAGTTTTTAAGCCGATTTTGGAGTGTTTCTCAAGTATACCCATGAGCTAAGGCGTTCAAGATGCATCCAAAACACCTTTTGAACCAAGTCTCCTTGTAGGGGGCCCTTTAGCATGCATCCAAGGTGTAGCATGCTTTTTTCAAAAGAGAATCCACCTTAAACAAATGAGGTAGGCTCCAACAAAGTTTGATTTATTGGGGATATACATTATATTTAAGATTTGTTGACCAACACAAGTAAATGATCCAAGAGTTGGGTCACATAGTGGTGGGGAGGGAAGGCTTACAAGGTTAACCATACCCTTGAGAGAAGATGGGTAAGATAAGTGCCCATAAATTATTTATTTACAAATTATGGGTAGCTATTTAAATTAGTAAAGGTAATTATTTAAAAGAATATGCAGTAAAAAAACTAGGAGAGTAGAATTAAATTTACTATTTACATTTAGCATGAAGAGAGAAATATGATGTAAATGCATAAAGATCTAAGAAGGGTAAGGTGTTTGTATGGAAAAAGGCTATTACGGAAAGAGAGAATGAACACTAGGTTAAAACTTTGATAAAAAATATATACATTTGAGTAGAAATGTAGTGCAAATGCAAGGTTACCATTTAACGCTACTCAGCGGTTACTCAAGGGTTTGTTTAGACCCTGACAGAAACAAGCAATCTGTTGTTCCATAGTCATTGGTGGTGCGTAACGTCGTAAAGACACATATTTGGTGTAATACTCTTCCAAAATAAGCCCTAATTGTTTGAGGGCGAAGAACTTATTCATCTTGATAGCTTGGTGAGCTGGAGGAAGATATCTTTCTTTCACTGCATGCTTCATTCTTTCCCAAGAGGGACTAATGGAAGGATTATCTCTACAATATTGTTTCCACCAGAGTTTGGCATCTCCGGTGAGTCGAAACATTCCTAACATTGCCTGATTTTTTGAAGCCGTTCCTGCTGCCAAGAAATAATCATCCATGGCATCGAGCCATGCTTCGGCAGCACGTTCTAAGTTGGTTCCTTCTCCCTTGAAAGTTGGGAGTTGAACTTGTTTTAACAATAGTTTGTTTTCCTGGGTGGGAGTATAGAGACTTTTTGCATTTCCCTGAGTTTGTAATTAATGAAAATGCTTTAGTGATTACCCTACTTTTGTTTTGTCATGCAAGTTCTCTAATCTATATACCTTTAAAATGCTGTAAATAGAAATTTGACAATCATCATCACCATCTCAATTAATTACACAAGCATGTCATAAAACCATGGTATATACAAAGGTTGATACAACGCTGACTCATACTATGTACAAGATGGACTCATACTATATACAAGATGGACTCATGCTATATACAATGTGTGTGATTCCCTAAATCAACATCCTTTTTACCACTGGTGGGTTTGACAGGGGATCAAAAAAGATGACGTCTTTTGTGTTACCGTATACATGTGGTAGTGATGTGTGTGAACACACTAGGACCGCCGGGGCATTTTTTCCCTCTTTAGGAGGTTTTTTCCCCCGTGCATTGTATATACGCCCATCACTCTAGGGCTATCTATCTTTCCATTTCACACTAAGTAATACACTCTCTATCGTGTGCCTCGAGCTTCCTTCGTCTTCTCCAAGCTGTGTGTGTTTCTTTGCAACCCTAATTCCAACAATTGGTATCAGAGCAGGTCACGTCCTCCCGGGCTTAGTCGCCAGCTGCTCCACCACACGCCTGCTCACTTTCTTCGATTTTAGTGAGCTTTGGCGAGCGTTCGCAGGTCGACAAATATTTTGGGAGAGCTCACAGAGCTTGGTTTGCTCAGAATTTTGATTTGGGCTCATTTCGGCCTCCGTTTCCACTACAAGTAGTACTGCACAAGCTATTTCTTCATTTTGTGCAGAATTTCTGTCAGTGTTGTTTTATGCATAACATGTGCCTTATAGTCTTCTACGGTTTGTGCTATATAGCACATGTTGTTTCCGCTCCATTTCTCCTATTTTCGGGCAGTTTTCACATTAGGTGCAGCATTTACCATGGCTGACAACAACAACACAGATGTGTTCAAGATGTTTGCTGCTGAGGACAGGTTGGATGGGGACAACTACCCTATGTGGGCCTATATGATGCAACATGTTCTTGTGTCAAAGGGTGTCTGGAACATTGTGCAGGGCATTGATGTACGTCCTGGTTCTGAGGATGTAGGCGATGTTGAGGATATTGCAGGTCTTGCTGCAAGGATTGTAGCTGTTAGAGTTGTTTTGCCTACGGCAGAACAAGCTCGTTGGGATGTTAAGGATGCGCAGGCTCATGCATTGATTGCGTTGTCTGTGAAGCGCACTATTGTTCCTCACATCCGTTCTGTAAAATCTGCAAAACAAGCTTGGGATATTCTAGCAGGTCTTTATGCAATCCGCAATGAGGCTAAAATTGCTTTGCTGCGTAAAGATCTGGAGTCCAAGATTATGCATGAGGAAGATAATATGGACACTTTCCTTGCTAGTGTCAAGGATATCAATGAGCAGCTTATTTCTGCAAGTGAAGTCATTTCAGACAGTTCCCTTGTGCAGACTGTTTTTGATGCCTTACCAGATTCCTACCAGACTTTTGCTAGTACTTGGAAACTGATGACCCAAGGAAATCCTGAAGTTGTTAAGTTTGATGCATTATGCACATTGCTGTTGCAAGAGTCACTTTCTAGAAAAAATAGGACTAGATAGCATGCAGTTGAACAGGCTTTTATTGCTTCTCAAAGAAAGGGTGGTAAAAGTAATGCAACCACTTCTTATGGCTCTGTTGCGAGTGGCAAAAATTCTGTTCCTAATGCTTCTGCTGGCAGTACTTCGTCTGGCAATTCTGGTGATAAGGGCAAAAAGAAGACGCGTTTCCATTATTGTAAAGCCAATGATCACTTGATCAAGTCGTGTCCTAAGTTGAAGGCCAAAGAGGCTAAGAAGAAAGAGGGTGGTTCCACTACAAATGCAGCCATTGTTGAGTCTTCTGTGAAAGGAGACCGTGTTACTGATGTTGATGCAGAATGGGCTTTTAGCGCAGAGTGCACTTATAATCCTGCTGTCCATGATGCATGCTTGTCAGTTGCTGCAGATTCACATGTGTGGTATTTCGACAGTGGTGCTACAAAGCACATTACCTCACATCGTGAATTGTTTACCTCTCTCGAATCTGTCCCTCATGGGAATTCAGTCACTTGTGCCAGCAACGCCTCTTATCCAGTTCAGGGAGTTGGAAAGTTTGTGCTCACTGCTGCTAATGGCAGTTCCTTCACACTTGTTGATGCACTTTATGTACCTGGGATCAAGAAGAATCTCTTGTCTGTATCCGCACTTGCTAGACTTGGACTTATAGTCAAATTTGTGGATGACAGATGTACAGTTCATGATCTCAGTTTTGGTGATGAAATTGTTGCATCTGGGATTTTGTGCCGTGGGCTGTATAAGATCACTTTGTATGACAAGTGTGGACAAAATTTTGCAAATGCTGTTGCAGATTTAAGGGCTATTTCAGATGCAAAACTTTGGCATGCACGTTTTGGTCATCTCAATTTTGCCAGTTTGCTGCGTTTGTAGAAATCTGATATGGTTGCTTCTTTGCCGTCTCTTGAAGCACCTGTCAAACATGTTTGTGAAGGCTGTATTTTGGGTAAGATGCAGCGTTCTAAGTTTCCAAAGGATGGTTCAGTTCGGGCCACGTGCAGGTTGCAGGTTGCAGCTTGTGCATAGTGATGTTTGTGGGCCCATGCAAACTCCGTCCTTAGGCAATTACCTATACTTCGTGACTTTCATTGATGATTACTCCAGGCATGCATGGGTATTTCCGCTTAAAGCGACGTCCGAAGTTTTTATGTGCTTCAAACAATTTCTTGCTATGGCTGAAAATGTCTCGAAATGTACTATGGGCACCCTCCGTTCCGATCGAGGGGGGGAGTATATGTCTCATGAATTTAATGCATTTCTGGCTAGTCGTGGGATAAAACACCAATGGTGTTGTTGAGAGGAAAAATAGGTCACTGACAGAAATGGCACGTTGTATGGTCAAAAGTCAAGCTTTACCGCATTATTTTTGGCTTGAGGCCATCATGTGTGCCACTTATGTACTTAACAGGTGTCCTACGAAAGCTTTGCAGTCTATTACTCCATATGAAGCATGGCATGATAGAAAGCCTTCTATTGAGCACATGCATGTTTTTGGCTGTTTGGCATATGCTTTGGTGCCACAAGTGCAGCGTAGAAAACTGGATGATAAGGTTGTCAAATGTATTTTTGTTGGTTATAGTGCTGAAAGCAAAGGTTACAGGTTGTATCATCCGCAAACAAAACGTATTCTGGTTTCTCGGGATGTAGTGTTTGTGGAAGATTCTGTTCAGCCCTTGCTGTCATGTACTAGAGATAGTAATGTAAGCTTAAAGGACATTTATCACACTTTGTTGCCTCTTTTGAGTGGTGGAAATACGAATGTAAGTTCCAATGAGGCAAATGTACAGCCTATGGGGGTTTCTGAAAATGTTTTAGATCAGCCTATTATTGATGCAGATGTATGTGATGTACTTGATGAGGAAAGGGCTGAAAATGAGCAGGCTAGAGGTATGCCAAAATGGCTGGTGCACACTTTGTGTGACAGTAAATTGGATGTACCTTTGTCTAGTCGTACTCGTTTAGGCTCTCGCCATGCATCTTATGCATCAGATTGTTATGCTTTGGCTGTGTCTAGCTTACATGATGTTGAGGAGCCTCTGTCTTTTGATGAAGCACAGAATTCAGAAAATTGGATGGCTACCATGCAATCAGAATATGATGCACTTATAGAAAACGACACATGGACTTTATGTGATTTGCCTCCAGGCAAAAAGGCCATTGGTACGAAGTGGGTTTACAAGTTGAAACGCAAGCCGGATGGTGAGATTGATCGCCATAAGGCTCGACTTGTTGTAAAGGGTTATGCACAGCAAAAAGGCATAGATTATGAAGAGACTTTTGCTTCCACTTGTCGTATGACTACTGTGCGTTTTCTATGTGCATTGGCAGCTCATTTTGGTTGGGATGTACATCAATCAAACATTGTTACTGCTTTCTTGAATGGTGACATATTTGAGGAAGTTTATGTAACGCAGCCTCGCGGTTTTGTAATAAAAGGACAAGAGGACAAAGTGTGCAAATGTAACAAGGCTTTGTATGGGTTGAAGCAATCTCCTCGTGCTTGGTATGAGAAAGCTGACACTCATTTGGTCAAACAAGGCTTTCGTAACAGTCCAACAGAAAGCACATTGTATGTAAAGCGTGAGGGTGATGTATTTCTCATCGTGGTTCTTTATGTTGATGATTTGCTGATCACTGGACCAAATGAGAGACATATTGCTGAATTTAAGGCTGATTTGAATGCTACTTTCAAGATGAAAGATTGGGGGCTGTTGCATCATTATTTGGGTATACAGTTTAAGCAGTGTGATGGTGGTATTGCCTTGTGTCAGAAAAGTTACATAGAGACATTGCTATGTAAGTTTGGACTTGAGGATTGCAAACCTATTGCCACTCCCATGGAAACAGGTTTGAAGTTAACATGATGCTGGTGATCCTGCTGATGTCACTCTTTTCCAAACTGCTGTTGGCTGCCTCATTTATGTATGCAACACGAGGCCGGATATTCAGTTTGCAGTCTCACAGGTCAACAGATTTATGCACAGCCCAGGGTCTAAGCATTGGCAGGTTGTCAAGAGGATTTTCCGCTACCTTAGTGGCACCTTACATCTTGGATTGTTTAATCCCAAGGGGGGATCATTGCCGCTAGACCTACATGCTTTTTCGGACTCAGATTGGGCTGGTTGTTTTGACACGCGAGTGTCCACAAGTGGTTTTTGTTTCATGCTTGGCAGTTCATGTATGTCATGGTTGAGCAAGAAGCAACCTACTGTGGCCACTTCGAGTTGTGAGGCTGAGTACAGGGCAATCTTCACAGCTACGGTTGAGTGTGTGTGGCTCAGACGCCTTATGGCTGATTTGGGTGTTGGACAGGACACTGCCAACACTATCTACACTGATAGTCAGAGCGCATTGGCAGTTGCGAGAAACCCAGTTTTTCATGCTCGCACAAAGCACATTGAGGTGCATTACCACTATGTCAGGGAGAGGCTCTCAGCAGGAGAGATCAGCTTGGCTTATGTGCCAACATAGGAAAACCTTGCAGATCTTTTCACAAAGGCATTGTCTCGTGAGAAGCTTGAAGCTTTCCGCAAAGCTTTGGGCTTACTCCCCTTTGTGGACTGATCTTGTCCTCAGGGCATGGCACTTCCCTTTACTCATGTGCCAGCTCTCGTTCACCGCATCACTCCAGGGGGGATTTGTTACCGTATACATGTGGTGAACACACTAGGACCGCCGGGGCATTTTTTCCCTCTTTAGGAGGTTTTTCCCCCGTGCATTGTATATACGCCCATCACTCTAGGGCTATCTATCTTTCCATTGCACACTAAGTAATACATTCTCTATCGCGTGCCTTGAGCTTCCTTCGTCTTCTCCAAGCTGTGTGTGTTTATCTACAACCCTAATTCCAACATTTTGGTCCCCTAAACTTTGGGCCTACCCTCATGGGCTTGATCCTACCTGGGTATATTACTGTGGCTACCTGATCATAGACCCACTGATTCTGTGACACTTCTACCCCATCTACAACAATGGTCTGATTTGGATCTTCAGTCCCGCTGAAGAAGAAAACTTCGATGGTCCGAAGTGTTTCTGCCCACTTGAGTCTTTTTAGATTGAGTGTCAACCCTTATAACCGTCCCGCATCAATTAGGAAAATTATGCCAAACTGTGACCAACTGATTCCCCATGTAGGAGGAGGGGAAAACATTAAATCTAACAATTGCATGATGCTCTTGCGAAGTACAAAGTTGTTGGAGCTGCAAGCAGCCTCGAACATGATGTTGAAAAACACAAACTTTTGGTAAGCTTGGCGGATATTTTCCTGAATTGATAGGGAAATTCTCATTTCACAATATACCATAATAAAAACTGCAATACAACTTGTGCCTATTTCTCAACTTTTACCCTCTTAAGGTCAGGACCTTATTAGACCATGCTCTGATACCACTTGTAAGGTCCCCAATCCTGTCGACACCAAAAACGGGATGGTACCATTGACAGGTCTCTAGGCCTACTAAAGTCAGAGTACTTAAACAATAAATGTTCCAGGGAATTCACCCTTACCATTGGCAATGGTTTAGGTTTATAGCCCTAGAAGAGTCCTAGTCCTGTCTCGCAATGGAAACGGGACCCTAAAAAAAAATTCCGACCCTATATCTTCATCCTTTAGATTAAGGTTTCGTTAGCCAACACTTTTTTCCCCCTAGCATATGTGAGGGCACAGACGTTGGTGGATTCCTTGTCCAAGTGAAGAAGTTTCTAAACGTTTTAGTGCGCGGGAATGGATACTTACCTGACTAATCAGGTTCACCCGTCCATGATTGACAACCTTAGTCAATCCCCACTTACCAGTCCGCACTCACACATGATTCATTTATTTTCTAGTTACTATCACATTCTTTTAACACTTAAAATAATGGTTTCTTTTAACGTTCCGTCATAGTAATTCCTTCAATCAATTATTAAAGACAACATTGAAAGCATTCTTTTAAAAAACAGACATCTTTAAACTTAAGACAAGGTACTGTCATTTTAAAGTATCACTGACTAGTACTAATTTGTCTCAAGACCACATATACAGGGGTGAAAAACGGCACCCATTCCTTATTTATATAAACCGGGGTGGAAAAAGTCTTCACCCAAAGTCTGGGCGCCCATATGCCAAAACCAGTTGCCCATACAACCGGGCGGTTCCTCTAGGATAAACTTAAAAGTACTATCCATAAACATAAACAAGCACGGGGTAAAGACTCCACACGTGCCAAGGTAACCAACTCTTCCATGATGGTATCTCCATCATTACTTATTACCTGGAGTAAAATATTTCTAAGGAATCAGAGGTGTCTTGAGACAAGCTGTCTTAAGGATGGTCAAACATTTCTTTCCTAGGTCAATCAGTCATAACCCACAGTCATAACCCAATCATTTCTTTCCTAGTTACAATCATTGCTCGTAGGTTTCGTGGAAGTTACCTTCCATTTACAGCCACTTTTATCTTTCCTAACCTTACGTATACACTACTTAGCTTAAAATGAACTTTAAAAGCTATTAGTGAACATAATAGAAATCCACCTGGGACTGCTTGTCCATGTGCTTTGGGGCAGGTGCCCGTAGACTCTCCTCTGTTGGCCTATGGCTAGGCCCTGCTTCATGGTCATTAGTTGCTTTGTTTCACTTGTTACTAACATCCTCTTCTTCGGTTAGAGGATTTCCCCTGGTTCTCTTGGGATCCATTTCGACAGCCTTATAAAAAGACTTAATCTATTAGAAGCATAATTGAATAACCTTCATTTTCCTTGTTTACCCAAAAAAAAAAGAATTTTTGGAATAAATAGAGATCTTTAATAGTCGATTTGATAAGTTATTCCTTCTATAACTTAATTATGCTATAAGTAATTTTTTTCCACTCTTCAATAAGGCTTTTGGACCTAGGTTATTTATTTGGCAATTAGATAAATTCGTTTCCTAATTTTTCTTGTCCATTTTATACAAAAATCGGTTATTTTTATTTAAGGTACATACCTAAACTATTTATCTAAGCTTGGAATATTTATCATAGATTCCTCAAGGTGTATTCCTTCTTTGATATTGATATCAAAGGTTTTAGGTTTAATTTACTATATTTCTCTTTTTATTTTTTCCTAAAATTAATGTAATTTTACTGGGATATATAGTTAAACTAATTTTCTAATCATAGCATAATTATCAAAAGTTCCCTAAGGTCTAATAAACCTCTGATAAATTGATCAATCCAATTTAACTCAATTTGCTAATTTTTCCTATTTAAATTGTCTAAAAAACATATCTTTTCTACTAAAGTAATTAGCTTGATTAATTATCTGAGCTTGTTCTAATTATCACGGCTCCCTTAGCACCTAATTAACCATTGATAAATATCTCATATCATTTAAAATCAGTTTACTAATTCCCCTATTTAATTTCTGCTAAAGTAATTAGCTAGATACTTTTCTGAGCTTCTCCTAATTATCACGGGTTTCTTAACACCTAATTAACCATTGATAAATATATGAGAGCATTTGAAATCATTTTACCGATTTCCCCTATTTAAATTTCTCAAAAATAGAGTATTTCTGCTAAAGTAATTAGCTAGATTAGTTATATGAGCTTGTCCTAATTATCTTGGATTTCTTAAAACTTAATTAACCACTGATAAATTTATCATAGCATTTGAAATAAATTTACCAGTTTTCCCTACTTAATTTGTTCAAAAATTAGACTATTTCTCTTAAAGTAATTAGTTAGATTAATTATCTGAGCTTCTCCTAAATATCAAGGGTTCCTTAACACCTAATTAACCACTCATAAATGTATCACAGTATGTGAAATAAATGTACTAATTTTCCCTATTTAAATTGCTCAAAAAACAGAGTAATTCTGCCTAATTAATTAGAAAAATTACTCAAAAATTATAGGATAATTTTCTTAGCTCAATGAATGTCTAATGCAGCTCTCATAATTACTCAACTTAATCAAAGAATAATTAATATATTTACTATTAATTCATGGTTAATTTGGCTAATTTCAGTCCTAATATGATAGGATAATTAATTAGCTTAATGTTACTAAGCTTAATTACAATAATCAGCATAAATTAATGAATTAAGAGAGGTGTTATGATTATACATAGGCCTAATCTTTGATTTATTAACAAAATATCTTAATCTAACCTTGCTAATTAAGAAGGATTAGGCTAATTACCATTTAGGTTAATCAATTAGAGATTAATCTCTAATGATTTCTGCGTAGTGTCCTCTCTAGATGAGAGAGAGAGTATCAAGGCTCCGAGTCTGAGAAATTATGAAGAGAAGGGGTCCTTTTATAGCTTTTTCTGGGCACCGGGCAGTTTCTGGCAGGTTTCCCACACTCCAAGCAGCCCCCCAGCTTGCATTTTGCGCCATCTGCTGCTATCACTGTCTTTGGCAAGTTCCCTCAGCTTCCACACTCCCCTCATACCTTCCAAAATTTACTTGTTTGATTTTTTTGTAGATCCTAATGATGAAAATTGGAATTTCTAGCTAATTCTAGAACCTTGGTGTAAAAAGTCTTTGTTAATGATTAATACTAAAACCATCCAATTCTTATTATTAATTGAATTCCTATTACTTTTCCAGTTTTTATCGGATTCAGATTCTGAAAATTACTAAACATAGTAAAGCTCTGCTTATGATTCCAAAAATACCAAAATTAGCAGTGTTTGAATCCTTCAATAGTGGTTTTCCATTTTGCAAGCTTTGTACAATTTTTTAAGGTTTCGGAAACTGGAAACCTTACATTGTCAACGACTCCCTCCCCTTGTTATGGTGTTAGCTTTTGTTGTAATTTTTGACACCAATAACAAGGGGAGGGAGTCGTTGACACCTGTCTTCCCAAGTAATGCCAGTTCTGACAGGCTTGTGTTTCTTGGATGGTGACAGGTAAGAGATTCTTTCCTTGGGATTACAACAAAAACTGCAGCAGTAACAGAAGATCGTCCAATGTACTAGCTGGATCTTTCTCCATGAAGATGTACTGGAAGCTCATCCCAAAGGATGGGCACATAGAAATACAACACCAAGATATTATATTGTTGTGATCAAAGATCAAATTTTTTATCTAAATGATTGTATTATCCATTAGATACAAAATGTTGTATTGGTGTATATGAAATGATAAGGTATATGAGATCTTGGTTTAAAATATTGTTATTTAATACAATTGTGGAAGTATGGTTCAATTATGAGGGGATTTTCATACTTAAACACACACACACACACACACACACACACACACACACCCACACACCCTCGCAAATGCATTCCAATTGAAAAAGAATCCAACGGGTAGCACTTCATGCATTACACCACCCATATTTCTCCTCCCAACTACACAACCATCTTCTTCGTTAAAAATGGAAACCATACATACTCTTGTATGCTTGAGCTTATCCCCTTGCTGACAATACGCACTATCGCAACGATGAGAGACGGGGCAATGTGCAATGGAGAATAGTCACATCGACTATGTACATTAAGCTCAATATAAGCTCGAGAGTGTAAGTACCACACAGTACCAGAGTGATCAACATTATGCTATGATTAGCTTGAGAGTGTAAGTACCACACACTACTAGACTGATCAACATTATGCTCATTAGCTCGAGAGTATAAATACCAAACACTACTAGAGTGATCAACATTTGTTCACATCTGAACTTGCTTCCCTTGTACTTTCGGCCATGACTTAAGCCTACACACTTTCCTCTCCCAACCACAATGTGGGCTCTCCATGCGATTCTCTCTCTCTCTCTCTCTCTCTCTCTCTCTCTCTCTCTCACACACACACACACACACACACACACTCGTCTGCACAGAATAAAACTAAAAAATCTCGAATAGATTTTGAGCTTGCCTTGAAGAAACTATGTCAATTGTCATGTAGTCCTCTCTCTCTCTCTCTCTCTCTCACACACACACACACACACACACACACACACACACACACACACACACACACACACACACACACACACACACACACACAAACACACACACACACACACCCTTGCATAGTGTTTGTAAAAAAACAAGGTTTGATGTATTTATAATCAATTAAAATTGCAAAATTAATTGAAAAATCTCGAATAGATTTTGAGCTTGCCTTGAAGAAAATATGTCAATTATCATGCAGTCCTCTCTCTCTCTCTCTCTCTCTCTCTCTCTCACACACACACACACACACACACACACACACACACACACACACACCTGCATACTGTTTGTAAGAAAAAAAGGTTTGATCAGTTAAAATTGCAAAATCTTTAGTAGATTCCAAGCTTGCCTTGTAGAAAAGCAACAATATTTTACAAGTTTTAGTGTAATCACCACGATGAATTAAACGTTTCCATATTTTCTTCAATTAGGATTTTTTAGTAATAAACTCTCTCTCTCTCTCTCTCTCTCTCTCCCCCCCCCCCCCCTCTCTCTCTCTCTCTCTCTCTCTCTCTCTCTCTCTCTCTCTCTCTCTCTCTCTCTCTCTCTCTCTCCATCCCACTCCTACCCACTATCCTCTCTCGTTGGCCCCCTCCCACCCCATATTCCCTCCATCCCTCCCTGCATGCTCTCTCTTCACCAGTTTTCCCATTAGTGATAGCATTACTGGTGGGGAGGTGGCAAACACACGCACGCGCGTACACACACACACACACATGTACATATACATATACATATATATGTGTGTGTGTATAAATGTATATATATGTCTGTATGTATGTATATATGTGTGTGTATACACACACATATTTATATATTATAAATATATTTATAATATATAAGTATGTATGTATGTATGTGTGTGTACACACACACACATACACACATATACATATTTTATATATATATATATATATATATATATATATATATATATATATATATATATATATATATATATATATATATATATATATATATTCACACACACACACACATATAGATTGCCTTTACTATATTCTCTCTCTATGTCCATGACTAGAGAGAGAGAGAGAGAGAGAGAGAGAGAGAGAGAGAGAGAGAGAGAGGAGACATTATGGGAGTGGGATCTTTCTAAAAATAGGGATAGAGGGAGAAACAATGAGGAAGGGTGTAGGAGAGGGATCCAGTTAAGCATGGTGACAGCAGTATGAAAAGAGAGAGAGAGAGAGAGAGAGAGAGAGAGAGAGAGAGAGAGAGAGAGAGAGAGAGGCCATGTTTAGGTTGTGTGTTAACTTAGTTGTTAGTTAACAAAAGTTGCTAAAGGCCTGAGTCTTACAGATGCACATTGAAGATCAAGATGAAGAAGCAGTAAAGATTGGAGTTACACATTTTTCACATTTTTCCAAAATGGTCATGTATTGTAAATTCTCAATTTATTTCAAGCCATTGTGATATTTTTAATGTGTTACGGGCTCAATGGGAGTTCCAAGCTGTAAAGAACATGTCAGTTAGTGTGCCTAGGCTGCAGATTCAGTAAGTAGTGGAGCCCTAAAGGCCTTGGGCGCCCGGACATTGCATATTTTACCCTAGGATATAAGGCAATGTGTAAAAGAAATTAGGGTTCTCAAGCTCATTTGTTGAGACCACTCTTTGGTGAGAGCTCATGAGGTGTGTTGCTATGGAGTCCTTGAGATTCTCCTTGCTCATGTGACTTGATTAACACTAATCAATGCTTAATTCTCTTTCACTATGCCTCTCTCATACTTCTTGTGATTGGTAATGATGCTTTGATTAGCTAGATAGTAACTAATTAGTGGTTAATCCCTCTCTAATCTTGTGTGATTGCCTTTTTTTGCTTGTGTGTGCATGTAGGTTTGATTGGAGTGTGGTGCTCGATAAATCTATGTGTGTGTGCTTGTGATTAGTGTGTTGCATGATATGATTAGTGTTGTGTGCATCTTGCAATCGTTAGTGTGTGTGATTGGGTTGATTTGAGGTGAAGGGAAGTGGATGTGGAGATTTGTGGCTTAGCTCCTCCATAGGTTGAGAAGCTCACCTCATAGAGTCACCATTCGTGTTGCCATGATTAGCTCACCAATCTTGTGAGTGTTTCCATGCCCTAGCCAGGTAGTTCATCTCTCCGGATTGATAATTTTGTTGGTCATTGGAGCTATGCTACGATGGTACCCCCAACATTTGGCGTTGCTGTTGGGGATGATGGCCTACGCTAGTGTAATTATGGCATAATCAGATGTGTTTCCTCAGTAATTTCACTTGTGTGTTTATGGTTTTGTGGATTTTGGATATGTGTGCATGAAGCAATATGTTCATTTTCCCCCCTAATTTGTCACCATATCTTGCCAATTGTGTGCCTACACACTCTAAGTTTACACTAACCCCTTGATAATTTCACTAATTTTTACTAACTTACACACTAATTTCCTACTAAGGATTGGAGCTTTCAACCGTTCAACCGATTTTCATTAAAAAGGTAAACGAGGTGGTATTCTCAACCTCCCTAGAATCCAAACATGTGTAGAGATGCCATGATGATGCTATGTTAATTAACTACCATTTCAATGCTATGTTATGCTATGCTAATTAACACCATGTCAATGCTATGTTATGCTTTGAAAATGTTTAAAATGTTCATTTTCATGTCGTCGTAATGCTGAAATTTTTCAGATTTGGAGGCGTATGAAATTGACAAGTTCAATTGCTAATTAATGAATGTACATTGCTAATTGTGTGCCTCATTGACCTAATTGTATGCTTGAATGGTCAATTGCAAGTGTTTGTGCACTAAAATCAAGTGCGTGTGCATTCTAATTGAGTGTGTGTATGCCTAATTTTAGGTATATATGCACCTAAAAATCAATGTGTGCTTATTGGTTTTTCAATTGTGATGATTGAGTTGTATTATGGTCATGCCCAATTAGAGATTTGTGAATTCAAATTGCAATTTCAACAATATTAACCCTTTTGTGTGCGCACCTAAAAATTGGTAAAAACTGCCAATTATTACTGTGTGTGTGTGCGCCTACAAAGTGCTTGATGAGCATGATTAATTCAATGTTTGATTCCATATTTGATGTGTGTAATGGTTAATTGCTGCATTTTTTAGCTCAAACCAGGGATTTACACACTCTACATGTGTTAAATTTTGACCTAATTTTGCCGATTTTAATTGCCTAGTTTGGATTTTATTGATGAAATTATTTGGCAATTGAATTTATGTGATTATTGTGGTTTGATTTGGCTGCACTAATTCCCTATGCGTGAAGAATTTTTAAATTTTTTGGGTATTTTTTGATAATGTTTTGTTGTTTTTTTGTTAGTTTTTGCATTAATTTTTGATTAATTCCGTAAAAATTTAATATCTTGTGATCTTGACGAGCTGTTTTGTGTGCGTATTTACGGCATCATTTTGAGTACATTTGTGTCCTCCTTGGTCGAGTTTTGAGCGTTTCGCTATTTTCGGGACCGGGTTGTTGATTCAATTGTAAATCACTTTTTGATAAAAACTGATATTTCTGGTGTGCTTATATGTGTAAAAAATGTTCGATTTTTGGGATTTTTGGGTGAATTTTAACGTTTTCGGCTTTTCAGACTAAATTTGGCATTTGGAAAATTTAGATTTGAAAGATTTGCTTCGATGCGAGCGTCGGTGGTTGATCTCGAGCTTGGACTCACGTTCCGACAAATTTGGATGGTTGTGCGAACTCGGTGGTCAAATTTCGACCTTCACCTTTGGATAAAGCGAACCTATCTTTTCCTGAGCTCTGCCTATCGGCGCATGAAAGCTCTCTCGCTTGCTCCGTTGTCTTTTCCTCTCTCTCCACTGTTGACAGTGAAAGACACCAAGGGAGTGGACCCTCTCTCTTGTCTCTCTCTCAACTCTCCTCGTCGATCTTTAAGGTCTCTTGGGATAGTTTCCTACGACGTTAAAATACTCTTCTTCTTCTTCTTTCTCTGACTGCTGCCAACTGTACTCTCTCTCCTTGTCTTATTACCCACCTCTCTCTCTCTCTCTCTCTCTCTCTCTCTCACACACACACACACACACACACACACACACGGCACTCTACATCCTCTCTCTCTCTCTCTCTCTCTCTCTCTCTCTCTCTCTCTCTCTCTCTCTCTCTCTCTCTCTTCGCTAACCTGTTGCACCCGACATCAGTGCTGTCGTGTACTCTCTCTCTCCCCACCACGTGGCAAGCAACACACACACACACCCACTCACTCTGTCCGCTGCTCGTACTCACACTCTCTCTAACTTTCTTTCTGTCTTTCCTCTTTGTCCTGCGCATTCTGCCCCAGTCGTGCGCATTCTGCCCCAGCCTGGCTGGCCCTGCCATCGTCGTCATCACCGCAACAGTGATCAGGTAAGGTATTAGTTAATTGTTATTTAGTGTTAGTTTTATTTTTTTATAAAAAAATTAAAAATAAATAAATTAAAAATAAGTAACCAAAATCTTTAAAAACCCAAGTAAGATAACAAAGGCCATAAAAAATCATAAAAATCTTCAAAAATCCACACTAAATAGGACAAAAACCTTTAAAAATCACAGAAAACAATAAAAAATAAAAAATTCATAAAAATAAAAAAGAAGAAGGATTTAAAAATTCACAAAAAAAATAAATCTTCACAAAGAACTCATTGAAAAAAAAAGATTAGATAATTCACAAAAATGTAGAAAATTCATGAAAACTCACAAAAAATCCATTAAAAAATAAAAATTGATCAGAAAAATCACAAAATTCATAAAACACTCAAAAAAATCGATAAAAAATGGAATTAAAAAAAAAGGAAATCATAGATATCCATAAAAATTTAGAAAATTCAAAATTTCACAAAAAGTAATAAAAATAAGAGGAGAGAGGAGTCGAGAAAAAAAAGAAGCAAAAAGCAAATCCGGGAGAGTTACACACCACAAAAGCGAGTAAGTCGAGTAGAATAGCCAGGAAAAAATCGAGAAGTGCAAAAACAGTCAAATCGAACCATGGGTGGGGGACAAATTCAAAAGTTTATCGAACACGAGTGAAAACAAAACCGCGAAAAATGAGAAATCAAGGTTGCATCGAAAGCTGACCAGCTAGTACATATTTACACGAAACTGAATTCGAAATTGAATTTTTGAGTAAAATTTGGCCGCTAGGGCATTGTTCACGCGTCGAAATTACGAATCGGGGCTGAGATTAGCAGATTTTGGTAAAAAAACTGGCAAAATTCAAGTCGTAAGTTTTGCCAAAACGTAAAATTTGAGCTAGATTTTGGAAAAATCCTTGGGGAATGGGTTTGAATTATTATTTTGGCCAAGAATATCATTGTTCTAGCCAATTTTTGAAAGAGTTGCAGTCGCGATTTAGTCAAGGAGCTAGAATCGATCATACCGACCAGAAATGTGCAAGTGCAAGTAATTGCACTGTAAATTAAGGTTCCAATCGGGCGAATAGGGACACAAATCACATTGGATTGCCCCAGATTTTCATCATTTCAAAAGTTGCAATAAATTCTGACACTGTCGAGCTAGAGTTAATCAACTCTTGTGAGTCTAAGAGCAATCAACTACCAAAAGTACTTTGGCAAAAGCAGTTTTGTCACGCCGGAGCATGAGAAGTTCTGCTAAGCAATGTTAAAATATGATAGGAGACAGTTTTACAGAACTAGTCGACATGGACTCAAGTCGAGCCGAGAATTCAAGTGCAACAGAGTAGATTTTACAACTATATGGCTACAATGGAGATAAATTTCTATATGCAGATTCAGAAGACCATATATACTTGATGAGCTGCAAAAGAAACACAGGAGCCACGATCCTATTGATCAGAGTGAAGCCAGATTTAGATAACTCCCAGATGTTCACAGAATTTAGTGGAGCTAGGTATTGCAAGCTAAAAAATTAAGTGCAGATAGAAGTACAAAAGATTGCAAGTGGTTATCCATAAATCTGCACAAGCCAGCAAAACATACAGTTGGTACATATGCAATCAGGGTCATTGTACATGGATAACAGTGGTCAAATCTATAGTTGAGAACCAGAAATGGAAGATCCAATAGATCAACCAATAGAAGCCAGTTTAATTGGAGAACCAAGCCAAAGAAGGTACAAAGGTTAGGATGAAGCAGTCTATAGCCTGATGCTAAGTGTTTTAAAAGAAGATGCCGACAACTTGGCAAGCATAGAAGCAGAAACCCCTCTGCAAGAGCTTTACATGACAGGGCCAGTTGAAATACCACCAATCATGTTGTATTGCTCAGATTGTGGACAAAAGGTGGACATTTTCTTAAGATTGTCCAAGAAATCTAGATAATAGGGACATATCAACTGCCAAGCAAGGTACATAGAAATTTGGAATTGCGAATCTCAATGTAAGTGCATCTAGCTCGTCACTTTTAATACAATCAGATGATTGCATTAATTCTACATTACCATTAGAAGCACCAGTAAAAGCACAGCAAGTTCAAAATCAGCATAAAGATGCACAAGCATCTGAAAAGCTTAAAAAATTTGATTCTTTGAACAACAAAATTCCTACATAAATTTGGTCAAAGTGTCCAAATATCATAAAATGTTGAAAAGACTGTTAGGTTTGCAAATGATTCTGCATCCACTGCCACAAGTGTGCAATCATTTGCGAGTCTAAGGGACACATCAAACAGAATGTTGTTAGCATTGTACGACACCCATAATTCATATGCACACTATGTAGACCAAAAACGGCAACTATACAAAAATGATCAACCAGTGTTTGAACGACCCATATCCCAACTCATAGAAGTGCGTCCAGTGATAGATCAGAAAGGATGGTTCATTTCAGAGGATAGAAACTATTATAGCCCATCCTCTAGAACTAAAGGATATTATCGGAGTGAACTCAGAAATCTATTCAGAGCCAAACTCTCCTCCATCAAAAATCAAGCTTCAACGTTGTGTTCAAACGAGCATATACTTTGACCAAAACAATCATAGATATAGAAAAGAGTCTAAGATCTATGATGCCTCGGGTCCTCAAACCACAGAAGCTCATATCATAGGAGACCCATGAGATAGACAATATCAGGGCAAATATAATGCTATCTACAGCTTGACTTGGGGAATAATTTGTTATGTTTCACGGAGATACATAAGAAACTATGCAAAATATTTACAGATGCCAAACATCAACAATGCTACCCAAAGTGTACCTTTACAATCTCAAAAGTTGAGACCAAACTAGAACCAAACAGTTTTGAACTCTCAATATGGAGCAGGCTATAGTGATCACCCTAGGAAGGGGGGAGCTGTAAATTCATCAAAATCAACTCATGTACCAAGAATCACAATGGCAGTAAGAAGCCCTAGAACTTCTAGCCAATAGACCCCTTCAAAGAAAAAACCATTGAAAGATCATATGGTTGTCGGAAGTTTCCAATTGACCGAGATTCCATCAGAGTCTATAGATAAATGCCTCTATGAAGATCATCAGGGGACAAAAGTTTTAGTTGATCTCCACAATTTAGAGTCAAAATCCAACAAATCCAATAGTGTTCAAATAGTTACATGTGACCAAGCTCACATATGCATATCTAGATGCAAATGGCAATGATTATCAGCAGGTTCATGACCTTATACAAACCCATACATATGGCCCGACTGAAGTCAAAGACGATCTGAAGATGATGCAAAGCCTCAAGCTGTCAGAAGAGGTGACAAAAAAGTCAAAATCAATGAAAGATAAACGCCAGAAGGATACAAAAAAGTCACTACCAAAATCTCCTCCGAAGAGACAGATTCTGCCAGAAAGTACAATGGATATTCTAAGATCAAAAGTTACCCAAATGCAAGGGGACAATTCTCAACAGTTGCAATCAAAAGGTGCGATATTATTGCCAATGGAGTCAACATCAATTGAAGCCAATGGTCAAAGCAAAGAAATTACAAATAAAGCTCAACTAAAGGATACTGCCACAACAGAATCAATCAATACAGAAAGAAATCTTGAGATAATCAAGTGCAATATTGTTGGTGAGAATGAAGAAAAACTCTCAAGCAAAGTAAAGCTAGATTTTCAGCTAGACAAGAACCTCATGTCTTTTTGCACTTGGAAAAAATGTGGCCAACCATAGCTGGAAGATGCTCCTAAATTTGTGAGCATATTTGGAGATAAATGAGCAGAATGTTGGCAAATCTTCTCCACCACCATTGAAGTAAGTTTACAGAACATTATAGCCCAATTCCATGTGATCATAGTAAAAGATGTACCTAATGTCCTCATATTGGGAAAGCCACTATCATAGAAGGTTTTAAAGATACAAAATGCAAACAAGATGCAGTCTTTAGAGACAACCAAGAATGAAGACCAACACTGGTCACCCGCGAACGACAGCATAAACTCCTCAAGCACAATTAAAATGGAGACTCATATCAAAGCAGATCTTATTGTAGATGATTCATCTCCATCATGCAGAACTTTAGAAGAGCTTGAAGCAAATAATCCAATAGCAAGTGTAGATCAAACAGAGCAAAGAGCAACCACGATAGCTATTGAGTAGAGATTGCCACCAAAGCCAGAAGTTAAGAAGAACGGGGTTGCAGACAACCAAGAAGCTATAGGAAGTCCACAAATCCAGACATTGCCAGTTGAATCTACCGATGTAAGTCAGATTGAAAAAAGAGTCTCAAGCCACCCTCCATAGAGACACAGTTAGATCAAGATGAGACCATGGCAAATGTAGGACATAGATTTTCAGTAGAACCAACAATGAGAATAGCTATATTCCTGAGTAATACAATTGGAGCAAGTGTTAGATGCAATGCTCTACTGGATAAAGAAGTAAAGTGCAATATGGTTGGAAACAACATCCAGATCATTCTAGAGATTACTCAAAGCAAGCCAGATAATAGAGAAATCATAGGTATGCATACATGTCAAGAAGAAATGGTTGCTACCCTTAGCATCCAAATCATGTAGAGGAAGTAAAGTTTCATGTAAAGTCTTCAAAAGACATGCATGCAGATATCATCCTTGGACATCAGTGGCTAGACCAACACAAGGCCTACAAAGAAGATACAATGCTAATACTCTCTTTTCCAAGAGGTAGCCAACAACATTTACAGGTATCGTGAATGCTAGATTCCGAGTTGCAGAAGTCACAAGAATCAAAGGAAAATATTGTAGACAAAGGTAAAGCCAAAGTGGAACTTCCACCGACTAGCAAAGAAGGTGTGGCATCATATGCCTCTACATCAAAGAACCCTCATGGATCAGCTTCTTCAAGCAAGACTGGATTTCAAAACTTCAAGTCAATTGCTGACACAAGTGAAACATGTAAGGAGACACCCAACAAATCAAAGGTATATCAGCCAAAGTACTCAAGAAAGCAAAGGAAATTCAAGCAAGTGTTTGTTCTGAGCAATTTAGTCAAAGTCAATGATCCTGTTTGGATTATGGACGGGAAATAAACACAGAAAGACAAACACATGGGATGGATATCATCACAATAGATCTTAAAACAAAATGATTACTATAGAGGTAACAGATAGATATGGGTACCAAAATTGCAAGTTAGAGTATATGAAGTGAAATCAAGACCCTCCCAAGAAAGAAGGCCCACAAGGTATCAACTTCGACAAAAATCCTAGGATACCTAAGCAACAGGTATACAATCGAACCACATCGAAAGATGCTAAAGTCTACCACAACTCTCAAGAGGATACAAAATAAAGACGAATCTCAAAGAATCTTCCTCTTGGACAAGGATTCTACACAGATTATTCAAAGATTCTCTGAGTCAAGATCTCATCAGTGGGGTAAGTCAAATTGCCTGAATGTATCACAAAACCCTGTTTCACATGAGCAAAGTCCACAAAGGAGTTACAAAGGTCCTCAAGAGATTTGGATTCCTAAGTCTTCCAATGCTCCTAGTCAAAAGCCAGATGCGGACAGCCAACAGAGGCCTACGACAACCTCAAAGACTCCTTGCAACATGCCCAATTGGAGAATCACACGAACAATGGAGTCTTCACAGTCAAAGAAGGATAACCCAACCAACGTGAATGCAGATTCAAAGAAGATAAAACATGTATGGCAAAAGAAACCTTCAATGCCAACTTGGTCCTTCACTAATCCTCTTTTTGAGGATTCAAGCTTATTTTTACCTGATGGAATGTTTGTATTAAGCATAAGTTATAAAAAGTCAAGTCGCCAGGGTGCAAAAAACACTCTTTGGCATAGTCAGAGTCGATGTTGAGCCATAGAATGAGAAAAGCAATAGTCCTAAAGCTTCATGTCTTAATAAAATCTATGCTAAGAGTCGTAGCTATTAGGCTTGCGCTCAAGCTGGAAGAGTTAACCATATCTAGTCATGTTGCTCATGCTGGATGAGATGGGCATAAGAGTCAAAATCTATTAACTTAATCATGGTGGAGTGTCCTACAGTCCAACACTCACGCACAGTGCACAATAAGATGAGAGCACATATCCTCGACAACGAAAACCATTCTTAAAGGGGTGTCAGCTTGTGAATCCATGTCATGTGCTTTTATAGCTACACCATCTTTCTAAAGAACACTTCAAAATCCTTCTTGCATAGCATATTGTTTTCCATGCATTTCTGTGTATGCAGATATAGGAAATCCCACCATTGGACATATGCATTAGACACTCTTTTTGCTTCCATCTATGCACCTCCGGTGGACTACAACAGACAAACCAATGTTCCACCATGCTACCCTCTCATATTTGCTAAATTTTTTATTCCATATCTATCAACAAATAATCCCTTAAGTACTATTTTAATATTTCCCATGCTAATAAGTACTCCAGTAATGCGCATATCCCAAAGGCACTTTTTTCCCAGTGGGTTTTTTTCCCTTTGGTCATCTAGAAATTAGACCCTAATTTAGAACCTCATCATTCTACTTCCCTTGTACATACTTTTCATTATTACATAGTAGCCTCATCATTATGATATTACAACAGAAAAATGAAACATCATCTCACATCAGACATATTCGGACCAATCAAGATGCTGCAACGAATTGAACCTCATCAATAAAATCAACAACAAATGAAGATGATCAGCCCATCAACAACCAATCAAAAACCTTCCACAGCCTCCACGATAACTTTTCAGCAGTGCCCGAGGACGGCTAGTAAAATCAAAAGGGGGGAATGTTAACTGAGCCGACGTCACTTAACAAAAGCTGCTAAAGTCCCGAGCCTTACGGATGCACATCGGAAGGTCAACTGAAGAAGCAGTAAAGATTGTAAGTTAAATTTTTTTTACATTTTTCTAAAATGGTCATGTATTGTAAATCCTGATTTATTTCAAGCAATTGTAGTATTTTTATTTGTTACGAACTCAATGGGAGTTCCAAGCTGTAAAGAACAGGCCAGTTAGTGTGCCTAGGCTGTAGATTTAGTAAGTGGTGGAACCCTAAAGGCCTTGGGCACCTAGACATTGCATATTTTACCTTAGGTATATAAAGCAATGTGTAAAAGAAATTAGGGTTCTCAAGATCATTTGTTGAGACCACTCTTTGGTGAGAGCTCATGAGGTGTGTGGCTATGGAGTCCTTGAGCTTCTCCTTGCTCATGTGACTTGATTAACACTAATCAATTCTTAATTCTCTTTCACTATGCCTCTCTCATACTTCTTGTGATTGCTAATGATGCTTTGATTAGCTAGATCGTATAACTAATTAGTGGTTAATCCCTCTCTAATCTTGTGTGACTGGATTTTTTTGCTTGTTTGTGTATGCAGGTTTGATTGAGTGTGGTGCTTGATAGATCTATGTGTGTGTGCTTGTGATTGTGTGCGTCTTGCAATTGTTAGTGTGTGTGATTGGGTTGATTTGAGGTGAAGGGAAGTGGATGTGGATACTGCCAATCATTGTGGCTTAGCTTCTCCATAGGCCAAGAAGCTCACCTCATAGAGTCACCATTCGTGTTTCTATGATTAGCTCACTAATTGTGTGAGTGTTTCCATGCCCTAGCCGGGTAGATCATCTCTCCGGATTGATAATTCTGTTGGTCATTGGAGCTATGCTATGATGTACCCCCAACACTGTGGGTGAGGTATAGAAACAAAGATAGAGAGTAAAATGTGTGTGTGTGTGTGTGTGTGTGTGTGTGTGTGTGTGTGTGAGAGAGAGAGAGAGAGAGAGAGAGAGAGAGAGAGAGAGAGAGAGAGAGCATGGGGGAAAGGATTACATATGGGAGGATGGGGAGGGAAGAAAAGAGTGAATGGGTGAGAGAGAGGAAAGTAATAGGTTAAATTGACATATCAAGACCAGGGGAGGGAGAGAGGGAATGGATGTGTGTGTGTGTGTGTGTGTGTGTGTGTGTGTGTGTGAGTGTGAGAGAGAGAGAGAGAGAGAGAGAGAGAGAGAGGAAAGAATTAGGTTAGAATGACACGTGGAGGCCATGAGAGGGAGAGAGCAGCAAACATATGTACATAGGCCATGGTAGTGAGATTGAGGGAGTGAGTAATATCAAGGCTGGGAATGATGTGTGTGTGTGTGTGAGAGAGAGAGAGAGAGAGAGGGGGGGGGGGGGGGGGGGGGGGGGGGGGGGGGGGGGGGGAAGAAGTTAGTGAGAAAGAGGTGTGGAGGTAGGGAGAGAGAGTAGGAGAGTTGATAACAAAGGATAGGGAGGATGACAGGAGATAGATGGAGGTGGTGGAGGAGAAGAGTGGGTGGCTCTAGTAGCCAAGGAAGGTGGCGATAGTGGTGGCCAAGGAGGTGGTGGAGGAGGAGAGGATGGAGGAGAAGAGTTGGTGGCTTTGGTGGCCAATGAGGGTATCAATGGTGGTGCAACAGTGGCCCTCCCCTCCCAAAAAAAAGCTCGCTCTGACAACTTCGCTCCATATCCTAACTCGTGAGAAACTATCAGGGTTGCTTTGCTGCCTTCAAACCCATGACATGGGTCACACAGAATGAAGACTCAACCAACCAAGCTAGCTCCCTTGGACTTTACTTGCAAAGTAATCCCTTTAAATATATGCCAAGGCACCATCAAATAAGAGATCAGGATTGCTACTTCTATTGCATCTTGGAGCACTCTTGGAACCCTAGCTCCTACCTATGCTGCTCGACAGCTCTGGTGCTACTGCATGAGCCGAGAAGGGCTCCAGGCAGGGTGTCCTAGGGTCGAGGGTGTCGGGTCAAGCTGGGGGGTTGTTGGAGGTGACATATATTCTTGGGAATGGTCCAGATCTGTGGCACAGAGAGTCAGCTTTTTCATTGAGAGGGGGACACTTAACGACTTGTGTTGGGCTATGTCCGGTGCTTCGACGACCAATATTTTTTGGAAACAGGGCTGGGTGGCGGCCCCCTTCTCCATGCAAGGAGGTTCATGCTCGCCAAGGCTTGCTTCACAGGTGAGGGCGGCCTTTTGAACTCATTCCACCTCTCTCTACATAACCCCCCTCTTGTTGGTAATTCTCAAGTGCACTACGTGTGAACGATTACTTGATGATCAAAATAAAATAAAACTCTTGTAAAAGCTTTCACCTGAAGAAATTAATCTTGCATGGTAAGGAGTCTTTGTCCCCAAGTACTAGCGGAGCCACTAGCAATCATCCCCCCTCCTTCATTTTCTCCTCATAGGGCTCCACTTTCAAACTATTAGAAGTTATATATTAGTAAATAAAAGGGGCACTCAATGGTTTGTACAATCATGACCACCACCTTTCTTAAAAATCAAATAAATGGGCCTCCTCCTCATTATCACCTCTCCCCACCTTGTCCTCTTTCATCCATGGAGCGCCCCTCCCCCCGCCCCCCCTTCCTTGTCTCCTCTCCTTCTCTCTTCCTCAACCCACCATCTTTTTATCTCTCTCTTCCTATCACTCTCTCTCTTCATAGCTAAACTTCTCACCTTTTTGTCCCTTCTCTCTCTTCTCTCTCTCTCTCTCTCTGACCAACAAAAAACCCTTTTTCTCTATCCTATACACACACACACACACACACACACTCTTCTCTCTCACTCTCATGTCGTCCCCAAGCTCTCCATAGCTAAAAATTGTTGTTTTTTCAGTCACACACTCACATACACATATGCACACACCACCTATTGATCAACACACACTCCACTCTCACAATCACCACCAAACACTTTCATAAATCATCCCATAAGGTAAAAACAGTCAAATTACAGCCTGCATCATTCACACACATGTGCACGCTCTCATATGTACGTGCCTCACACCAACGACATCAATGAAATGACGTCATCCATGACGACCACAAAGGTATTTGATTACGACCCCTACAAATGACACTATGCAAAGAAGTCTTGCCCAAGCAAAGCATCGAGTTACAAAAGCGTCAATTAGGTGGTCCATGCCTATCTCTTTCAAACAGCAACATCAACCCTTGTAATCATGTTTTTACTCTACACCTACGTCTCTCATAGTCTCTCTCTTCTTGTAATGAAAATAGGATCATTGTATATTTTTTAGATTTGAAATCTAGGACATGAGTGAGAGAAGCAAAGCCATATTTAATGAGGTCTTGTTGAAAGTTAGATCAACTACCATTATAAGTGCCGGATTTATCTTCTTCAACGACAAACCACCCTTAACAAATTCCTATAAAATCCCATCTCCCCTCTTTAAAATAAGCTAGCTACGACTAGCATACCTTGTAAAAACCCCCTATCCCTCTACCCTACTCCCCCTCCTACTATTTTCTCTCTATGGACCTCAACCACAAGCATAATGTAGCAGGCATGGCCAACCCACGGTCACATGGTGTAGGTCACACCCCAATAAAAAAATATAGGAAATTACACCCTCTCTCCCTATATAAGAAGAGATCTCCATCACACAAAGACATGAACAAACACACACACACCATCACAATGCTAGCCGCCGGCATGTCATCTATTCTCAATGTAGAGCACCTATCATGCATCATGCATTAGATAGGTCTCTCTCTCATAATATTACACTTCTAATTACTAGCACAAACTACAACTATCACAAAACATTGCACTCTCTATCATGCCACATGCATAGATTGTTCTAACTCATCCGATGCCTCATATGCCACAAGACCTTGCTAGCACTGTTGGAAAAGGCTTTGTGGAGTGGCACGGCCCAAAGAACCTCTATGGCAACACGCATTGGGTGGTAGTGAAGTATCTTGGTGCACGCATCAATATCAGCCGCATATTACCACCATAATGGAGTTCTCCCATGTTGTTACTCAATTCACCCTCTTGTGTTCTATATAATATGCATATTGTGTGATTATTCAGGTTCATGGTTCATGACTGCGAGCTGCTTGGTGTGATCATTTTGGGTCCCTATCTCTCTTCCCCTCTTTCCCCTCCTCCCTCTTATCCTTCACTCTTGCAGGTGCCTCAACTCACCCGTGAGTGGATGGAGTCATTACCTTTGGTTGTGTTTGAGTGGGGCAGTGAATGGCTGCATGCCCTGTTGTGTGAGTGATGTGCGTTGATGCTCACCCTGCGTCCTAGCCGCATCCCAAGCTAGGTGGTTCCCCCTATTGTTTGTATTTTGTGATGAGGCCATTGTGTGTTAGCCTTGGTGTTGAGTCCATTGGGTTTATCTTGCAAAACTGCCTCTCATTTGGTGCCCCCACTAAGGAAGGCTCTTGAAACCTTCAGTTTATAAGATGAACATGTTTACCTTTCTTCATGGATGAGTGGCTTCTTGAATTATCCAACTGGAGTACCGAAGAGGAGGATCTTGACACAAGTCATCAAGACACTCTTGCCAAGGTTCTCTATTGTCAGGTGGTAAGATCCTCTTTCCCTACTCAAACAGTGTACATTTCTCATCACCCCATAGATGTAAAAGCAAGAAATGTGCCGCATCATGCTCACATTGTTGCCAAAAACCACACCTCCAAAATGAGTGCAATCCAAAGTGATGGAGGAGCCATCCTTTTCTCCCTCAACATCGGCACGGGCATTGTTACTTTGGTAGGCTTGACCCAACTGTAGCAAGATGCACTCTTGCTTGGAAAAGGATGCATCCTCTATTCCTACCATCCTCTATTCCTACCATCTCCGTTTAATGAACCGGTGTGATGGGGATAGATGATCCGACTCAAGAGGGGGGCAAGTCCGAGAGATTTCCTTGGCAATAATTTTCTATGCTACTCACATCATTGTAATGGGATACCAATGTTTAAGTTGAGAGCAATAGATCTGCTTGGGGATGGGCTTGATAAGCCCTCTCATAACACTTGCATCCAATGACTCGTTGGAAACAGATTGATTGGCCATCCGTGTGATTAGACCCTTGAGATCATCCCAAAATTCCCTGAATAATTCAGCTGTCAATCCATCCCAACCAGGCGACTTTTCATTGCTAAGAGCTTTTAGTGCCACTGAGCAGTCCTCCTTAGAGAAGTCCTTTTCCATGCGGTTGGCTTCCTCCCGGGGAACCTTCTTTTCAACACTCCCAAGTAAAGATGCTCAGGCTTCTTCCACTTCTGAGATTGGGTCTCTGGTTGGTTGATAATCTGGCTGAGATAATTGATCATAAGTCCAGCCATCTCATCTTGGTTTTGAATTTTATTCCCTTTCTCATCATCAAGCACTTGCACGCGGCCTTGACTCTTCCTCACTTTCAGAGCCCTAAAAAAATGTGCTTGGTTAGAAGGTTCTGGTTGAAGGAAAGTTTCCCTAGAGAGCAATCTTGCCTTCTTGATTTCCTCCAGTTGTTTGTTGGCCAGGTGAGATTTACTTCAAGCCATCGCTTGTGCTCATCCTCGGTAGCTAGTCCGGAAGCCTTCCTAGAGGCTAATTGTGCTACCTCCTATGTAAGATGTTTGATATGTGCCTCATTGGCTTTTTTAACTCGAGGACCTGAAGTTTGTGATAGCTTTTTGTACACTCCGAACAAATATATTCCAAGCACTAGGTTTATTCATCCCCACATCTTTCTTGAGCTTTCCTAATGCTTTCTTGGTGATGCTTCTGAAGAGAGGGTCTTTGAATAGTTGTGTCCCTATAAACCGGAAGCTCTTTCTCCCGTCTCGGAGATAACCCCACCCCCCCCCCCCCCCCCCCCCCCCCCCCCCCCCCCCCAAAAATCTTTCTTGAGTTGCAAGTGTAATGGCTTGTGATCGGAGAGGCTTTTTATTGAGATTACCTTCATCTCTAACATAGATGAGATCCAGTTAGCTTGATGAGAGCAGTAGCATTTGTCCAGTTGGGAGGCAATGCGGGCATATTGAGGGCTTGTGTAGGTGAAAGAATAAAACTAGAGTGCAAACTTAAACACAAAGTTCAATTTTGAAAATTTAGGCTACATAAACCATTAAATTACATTCAAGTGTTTGAGATAAGTATTTGAGATAACGTTTGCCTTTAATTTGAAAAAGGTAATTTGAAAAAGGATAGAGTGTTTGGATTGAGCTTTTGAGATTTGGAGACAATTGTGGACTAAATTAAAACACTAAGGTAACTCAAAGTTAATCTTAAACGAACCTTAGTGTATAGTAATTCTATAGTACTCTATAGCAATTCTATAATTTAACTCACAACAACCTTAAACTAGCATTAAACATCATTTAAACTAATCATAAACCATAAAGAAAGCTTAGATTAACTTTGAGCTGTCTCTAAACTAATCTTAAAAATAATCATAAATTGAAACCTTATTAAAACTAGCCTCAAATTAATTTTAACTTGATCAACTTTAAAAGAAATCCAAATATAATCATAAATTGACCCTAAATTAGTTATGAACTAACCCTACAAACAATGTTTTAAAACTAACTCCAAATCAAGTTTCAAACTAATCAAATTTATACTAGCCAAATTTCCAACTCTAAATTAATCTTAAAACTAACCCTACAAACAATCATGAATTTATTCTTAAAAAAACTCTTAAATAAACCCAAACTAATCATAAATTGTATTTCTAAAGATTTAAACTAAAACCACATCTCTAATAAAAGAAGTTTAAACCAACCTTCAACTAATAAAAAAAGAGAGCTTAAAATAACAATAAACTAATCGTAAAGAAATCTTAAAGCTAACTTTAAGCTAAGCATTATATTAAATCAAGAATTAATTTTAAATTAAATAAAAATAGAATTTTTTTCATAACTCATTTTAAAAGTAACCTTAAATTAACCCTAACATTAGTCTATAGTTAATTTTAAATCTAAATCTTAAAGAAAAATAAGTAAACTAAAAGTAAATCCGCAATTACAACAGTTTAAATTTGAAATTTGACTTTAAGCAACAACCACCTTAGATATAGATAAAATAATCATTCACTAAAAATTGTTTTAAAAAAAAGCAAATTGTAAAATTTGAATAAACAAAAACAATGCTTGAAACAATAAATTGTATATATAAAGAACTCTATGAAATACTTAAATCTGCTACGTATTTCACAAATCCAAATTAACAATGGGAAAAAACATATTCTCCTAAAACTTCTTGTTTTTTTCGGTGTGTGTATATGTGTCTGATAATGATCGCCATTTTTAGGCTATTCGTATTTTCCATAGTGAGCTTTCTCACCTACTCAAAATCACCTAAACATAGACGTGTGTGAGTTAGAGGAGTTTTCTTATATCTCCTTGAAAACCCTCAACTGGCTAGTCAATGGCATGATTGATTCAAAAAATAAATAAAAATAAAAGTAAAAAACATATTATGGCCCATTTGTGTGTAATCATGTCATTGTATAGAGGGCTTAAATATAGAAATTTTTTTTAATTATTAAATTACATTCAAGCACTAATTTGGGAATATATTTGAGATAACATTTGCATTTAATTTCTAGGTATTCAATTTAAAATTTGGAAAAAGGATAGAGTGTTTGGATTGAGTTCTTTGAGATTCAGAGACAATTGTGAACTAAATTAAAACACTAAGGTAACTCAAAGTTAACCTTAAACGAACTAAAGTAATTCTATAGTACTCACAAAATGAATTAGAGTTAACTCAGAACAACTTTAAACTAATATTAAACGTCCTTTAAACTAATCAACTCTTAAAACTAATTATAAACCATAAAGAAAGCTTAAATTAACTTTGAGTTGTTTATAAACTAATCCTAAAAATAATCATAAATTAGCCTTAAAAAACCTTAAAACTAGCCTCAAATTAATTATAATTTAATCAACTCTAAAAGAAATCCGAATCTACTCATAAACTAACCATAAATTGGTTATAAATTGACCCTAAATTAGTTATAAACTAACCCTACAAACAATCTAAAATTAGCTTTAAAAGAAATCTTAAAACTAACTCCAAATTAGTTTTAAGCTAATTAAATTTATACTAGCCAAATTCAATCTAATTCTAAATTAATCTTAAAACTAACCCTACAAACAATCATGAACTAATTCTAAAAGAAACTCTTACATAAACCCAAGCTAATCATAAATTGTATTTCTAAAGGTTTAACACTAGGTTGGTAACCTAACAAGACATAAAAGTGTCCTTTCAGGGTTTTGGAAAAAACTTCTAAAACCATAGTAGATCCACTCCTCTTAGAAAATCCTTTCATGAGCTTATATATGAAAAAGTACTTACATATGGCAAAAATGAGAAACTTGTAAATTTCTCATGTCTTGGTCACAACAAGCCTCCAAAGTTGATGGATCAATCCGTTTTTCCCAAAACAACCATTTCTTATGAATTATTGCATGTAAATGAGACTGGGGATTTTGTAGAGCATGAGATAAAATTCCCCGTTAACTTCAATGGATTGGTGATCCAAACATATGGCTTCTTTTGCCTCACTAGTTTTTTATTTGGAAAAAAAATAGGTATAAAAAAGTTACAATTTTGCCATTCTATGGGGCCTATCATCAAAGTTTCAATAGTTATGCTCAATACAGATACTATATACATGGTTTCTTAGTTCCCTTTGAACCTTTGGATTCAAAAGGAGCCATGGAGCATGCCAAAAGAATAATTGATCTCTTACCAAGTGAAACCTTGGGGACAATGATGAAATGCTAAATACAATAAACATGAAAAAATTTGGTTTAGCATTATGACCTCTAGAATCCCACAGAAACTACTCAATATCTAGCCCAATTTGAAGTTTATGATTAGATATGGTTACTATTTACAAAATGCACACAATTGGTCTAATAAACTAGTAGTATTGAGAAAGTTATACTTGCTACACTAGAATGTCTCGTATTCTTCTGCAATTGAAAAACTCGACCATCGTCATATACTATGCTACATAAGGTATTCGGTGTCCCAAAACTCAAGGAAGACTAGCTTTATTTTACACATGCCACTTACATAACCAAAATTACATTTGGATATCAAGAAAGCCACCAAAAAAATCATGAAAGTGCTAAATTTGACCAAAAAATAGGATTAGGCAATTCTTTTAATTTGGTCATAACTTTCAAGCTAATTCTCCCTAGAAGCTTCAAAACATCTTGAGAACTACAAAGGCTAATCCTCTATAAATCTAAACCTTACAAACATGAATTTTAGAGTGGTATAGTTGCAAAACTTCGAAAAAAAAAGCCAAAAACAGGACCCATTTTTTCACACAGTTTAGGATCAAAAATATTGTGCAAGGGTAAGGTTAATGGTGAGATCAATATTCCAAAAAAATGTCAAGTTTTTTTTAGCTCATAAAGACAACTTTGTGAATATATAGCACCTAAAAATTTATTTTCAAACTCTTCAAACAATTCAAGTAAAATGGTCACTTAACAAGACATAAAAATGTCTAAGGATATAAAAGTGTCCCATTACCAACCTAGTGTTAAACTAAAACCACATCTCTAATAAAAGAAGTTTAAATCAACATTACACTAATCAATAAAGAAATCTTAAAATAACAATAAGCTAATCCTAAAGAAACCTTAAAGCTAGCTTTAAGCTAGGCATTATATTAAATCAAAATTTAATTTTAAATTAAAAGAAAAATAGATTCTTTTATAATTAATTTTAAATTAGTAATTTTAAAACTAACCTTAAATTGATCCTAGAATTATTCTTTAATTAATTTTAAATCTACATTTTAAAGGAAAAATAAGTAAACTAAAAGTAAACCCTCAATTACAACAATTTAAATTTAAAATTTGACTTCAAACAACAACCATCATAGCTATAGAAAAAATAATTATTCACTCAAATTTTCATTTAATTAACAAAAAATTATTTAAAAAATTAATTTTAAAAAATCATAAAATTTGAATAAACAAAAACAATGCTTGAAACAATAAATTGCATATATAAAGAACTCTATGAAATACTTGAATCTGCTATGTATTTCACAAATCCAAATTAAAATTAGAAAAGAAACTGTTCTTCTAAAATTTCTTGTTGTTTTTGGTGTGTGTATATGTGTCCGTATAAGTATATATTGATAGCCATTTTTAGGCTATCCGTATTTTCCATAGTGAGCTTTCACACCTAATTAATCAAAATCACCTAAACACTATGGCTATCCTCAGCTTATCATTGTACATAGGTGTGTGTGAGTAGGGGAGTTTTATCATATCTCCTTGAAAACCCTCAACTAGCTAGTCATTGGCCCAGTTGAGTAAACAAAAAGATAAAAAAAAATTATGGCTCATTTGTGTGTAATCATGTCATTGTATAGAGGACCTAGATATAGGTATTTTTTATTATTATTTTGATATTTATTACTATACCTAGGTGTGTGTTATTTGCTTAAGTATGCTATGTACATTGACTCACCACTATCATAATTTCCTTTACCATTGTTCATATTCCCTATTTTCTACATAGACCTATTCATATAAGACTCCTAAAGATTTGTATGAACCCTTTCTAAGAAAAATCCACAAAAATACTTTTTACTCAGTCATTAGCTTTAACTAGCTAAGTATTTTCTACATACATTTTCTCTTACCCCAAGAAAATAAATGGCATCAATAAAAACATATGAGGGTCCCCTCACGTGATTCCTCTATATTTTCATATATATATTTTTTTCATTTTATATTTATATACAAGTGACACTATTCTAAATTCCATGAATTCTTTATGTACGAACTTGTCTTTTTCCATCATATCCATATCATATTTGTGAATAATTTTAATCCATGTATGTTTTCAAACCCTAAGGAATATATTAGGTCATGCTCTCATACAGGAGGGGAACGCTCTTGGAGCATTATGCAAATTCAACAAAAGGGGACCCACTAAAGACTTTTGGAGTGACAAAAAATATGTATTCTGGTCAAATTTTTGGCGTCCACTTTCACTTTGATTTTGAAGAAGTAGTGAAAGTGAAAAATTAAGCCCACGAGCTCTCTTCTGTTCATAGAGAGCTATACTTCTAGGGGTATGACCCAACTAATGTCACTGTTACTCCATGAGTGTTGATGTTCATTGATTGATTTCTTTAAAGTTTCACATTCAAAGAAAGAAGTTCTCAATCTTCTAAGGGGTAATGGATAAGTTCAACTTCACAAGTTGATTACAATCATTATTGGATACGATTATTGGTCAGTGTTAACTGCTAGCTTAAGCAATTACCAAGGGGCTTGTATTGCCAAGGCAACACTCAGGGTTACCAGTTCAATATTACTTGATTTTCACAACTCTTTTATTTAGTATTTACTAGGACATATTAGGTCTTTTCAGGCTGGATTTTTGGCAATGTACTTTCTAGCTTGTACCTTTCAGGTTTGGATATTGTACTTGGCTCTGGGTAAGTGGACACTATTTTCAACCTCTAGGTAAGTATATGATTTCACTTATTTGATTTATAAATAAGCTTTGATTGAGTTTTCCTAGGAGGATGTATATTCTAGAATGTTTCCATCCATTCCGCTCTTTAGACACATTACAAGGTCATGTAGGAGCAATTTTTTTTGGGATAGTAGTGTAGCCAATACATTTTTGCACCCTGCAAAGAAGAACTACATGGTAAGATTTTGTTTGGAAGATACTGTCACAAGAGGAGAAACATGGTCTAGGAACTCAAGGATTTTGGTTTAGCCAGTGTGAAGCAAGGTTTATGAGGGTCCCTATCACTTTTGTTGCTCACAAGTACATGTAGTACTTGATGGACATTCTTATTTGAAATATATTCTACATGTGGAGAATATGACTCTCTGCCCGATTGACACTGGTGCCTGTTATTTCAATAATGGGTTGCAACACAAAATTGAACCAAACTTGAAGGGGGCCATATCATAGACCTTCAAAACATTCCCACACGCTTATATGACCATTTTCTTGAGGTCAAGGGAGGTGTATAGATAATAATCTTTATTTTTTCCAAGTGCTAGAATTGAGTTTTGATTTCACGGATAGTTTCTATATAGAGATTATAGACAACATACCTCATTAGGATCAAGGAAAAAAACTTTATCTGATGCCTATGGCATTAGAAAATGACATGGAGGCACAAAACATCATTTTTAACCTACGGTCATAAATCAACTACAAAGCGATCCAAATTTGGAAGAGTGGATTCATGCGACTTATGGAACAAGCTCATAGACCTCAAAGTGGAAAAAACAATCACCATCAGGAGTCGGAGGGAAAACCACCATGAGCAAAGTGGAGAGAACACCTTAAGGTAACAAAACAAAATTCAAAATGGGCTAAAGTTTACTAACTAGGCCTATAGGCCATGTGTGTAGCATCAAAAGTAATTTTAAACAAAGATTTGCAAAGATAGATAATAATGCATTTCCTTGTATGTTTTCTATGATTGGGAGATTGTAGTCATCATAGGCTCATGCACTTTACTGGGCTACCCAAATGACATACCTCTACCTTAGCTACGAAGTCTTGGGATAGAAAACCATATACAAAGAGAAATGAGCTTGCATGAAATAATGTGTATAAAAGTCCCACTAGTGGTTGCAGTAGGTTACAATAGTGTACTTGTTTGTAGGGCTTAGGTAGGATGAATGTTTTTCAAAGATAGGTCTATTTTTTCTCCAAGTCTATTTCAAGAAAGCCCAAATTTCCTCTATGCACAGTTGCAGTGTGGCTCTCCATGTTCACCTTAAACCATTGCACATGAAATATCTCCACGTTGAAGCCTTTGTAATTCCTTGGAGTGTTCCAAAATACAAGAGTTCACCTTAAACCATTGCACATGAAATATCTCCACGTTGAAGCCTTTGTAATTCCTTGGAGTGTTCCAAAATACAAGAGTTTTGCCACAATCAAATACAATTTTCATCAATTGGCTTGTTAAAATTTCACCATGACCCATAATCAAGCATGCGTTGCTTTGTGTCACCCTGCTCTATCATGAAGTGGTGACCTTTACACCAAGTTCTTGTTGTTTTTGGTGTGTGTATATGTGTCTGTAATAGTATATATTGATAGCCATTTTTAGGCTATCAGTATTTGCCTTAGTGAGCTTTCTCACTTAATCAAAATCACCTAAACACTATGGCTATCCTCATCTTTTCATTGTACATAGGTGTGTGTGAGTTAGGGGAGTTTTCTCATGTGAAGCAAGGTTTATGAAGGTCCCTATCACTTTTGTCGCTCACAAGTACATGTAGTACTTGATGGATGTCATTTCTTTGGACATCCTTATTTGAAATATATTCCACATGTGGAGAATATGACTGTCTGGGATTGACACTAGTGCCTGATATTTCAATAATGGGTTGCAACACAAAATTGAACCAAACTTGAAGGGGGCCATATCATAGACCTTCAAAACATTCCCACAGGCTTATATGACCATTTGCTTGGGGTCAAGGGAGATGTGTAGATAATAATCTTTATTTTTTCCAAGTGATAGAATTGAGTTTTGATTTCACGGATAGTTTCTATATAGAGATTATAGAAAACATACCTCATTAGGATCAAGGAAAAAAATTTATCTGATGCTTGTGGCATTAGAAAATGACAAGGAGGCACAAAGCATCATTTTTAACCTACGATCACAAATCAACTTCAAAGTCATTCAAATTTGGCAGAGTGGATTCATGCAACTTATGAAACAAGTTCATAGACCTCAAACTGGAAAAAACAACCACCATCAAGAGTCACAGGAAAAACCACCAAGATTAGAGAGAGCAAAGTGGAGAGAACACCTTAAGGCAACAGAACAAAATTCAAAATGGGCTAAAGTTTACTTAGTAGGCCTATAGACCATGTGTGTAACATCAAAAATAATTTTAAACAAAGATTTGCACATATAGATAATAATGCATTTCCTTGTATGGGAGATTGTAGTCATCATAGACTCCTGCACTTTACTGGGCTACCCAAATGACATACCTCTACCTTAGCTATGAAGTCTTGGGATAGAAAACCATATACAAAAAGAAATGAGCTTGCATGAAAAAATTTGTATAAAATTCCCACTAGTGGTTGCATTAAGTTACAATGGTGTATTTGTTTGTAGGGCCTAGGTAGGATGAATGTGTTTCACAGATCATTCTATTTTTTCTCTAAGTCTATTTCAAGAAAGCCCAATTTCCTCTATGCATAGTTGCAACGTGGCTCTCCATGTTCACCTTAAACCATTGCACATGAAATATCTCCACATTGAAGCCTTTGTAATCCACCCCCAAATTTCTTGTAGTGTTCCAAAATACAAGTGTTCTACCACAATCACTCCAATTTTCATCAATTGGCTTGCTCATATTTCACCATAACCCATAATCAAGCTTTGTGTCACCCTGCTCTATCATGAAGTGGTGACCTTTACACCAAGTTGTTGTGTATGACTTGTATAACCACAAAAACAGGAAAAGCTATCAACCAAGTAGCCATGTCAAACAAGAAAAAGTGTATAAGATTAGAGATTTACCAAAGGGCTACAATCTCTCAAAAACTCCCACTCTTATTTGTTACTTGTTCACCTTGTTGTTGGGCCCTCACCATAGCATTGTGTAGCCATCTTAGACTCATGAAAGATGGTGATGTCACAAGAGCTTGAGCATAATGCACCAGTGGTCATGTCCCCCTTCTGTCCTTCTAAAGGCATATCATGCGACTTGCCACTCTTACTTTATATTCTCGTATTTGGTAAACCACTTTTGCATTTTTGGATTGTGAAGCATGCAAGATTGGTTGATCTTTGCCTTCAGCTCCATGCTCATTATCTTCTCCATGCATATGCTCACCATCAATACTACAACCACACATTCATCATCAACTTTCTACTTAAGCATGTCATCTTCATGATGATTAACCCCAGAGAGCCACTGTCTAATGTACAATAGCCGCTTTGAAACCAGTCAATCCTCCACCATGCTTCCCTCTGTCACCCTCCAATCTTGAAGGAAATTTAGGCATATGAGCCATATTCTCTATGTGAGAAATGCTTCTCTCTCTCTCTCTCTCTCTCTCTCTCTCTCTCTCTCTCTCTCTCTCTCTCTCTCTCTCTCTCATTGCTCCTTGAGAAATGAAACACACACACAAAGAGCTCTTCTCTCTCCTTCTCATTGCTCCTCGAGAAATGAAACACAGACACAAAGAGCTCTTCTCTCTCCCTCTCATTGCTCCTTGAGAAATGAAACACACACACACACACACACACACACACACACACACACACACACACACACAGAGCACTATGCAGTGCAAGCAGAGCGACGCCGACTCACCTTCAATCAAGGGCTTAAGGAGAAGGGACTGAAAAAAGGCATGTTATTATTGAGATATGACAATAGATTTGACACTAGGAAAGACAAGAAATTTCAGCCCAGATGGGAAGGGACATTCATTGTCAAAAGGCGCTACGCCAATGACCGTTACAAGTTGATGGAAGCAGATGGGAGAATTTACAAGACCAGAGTCAATGGATGGAGGCTCAAGAGGTATTTTTTAAGGTTTTTTGACCCAAAGTTCATGCTAGATATTCCAGAGGAGGGAAAACCCTCCAACTCCGCTGCTAAAGAATCAGCAGTAGGGCTAGAAGCATGAATGCCTCTAGCCAGACAAGAGGGCTAATGATGGCTGGTTTTAAAAACTGCCGCCGCAAGAACCAACCCCAATCAGAGAGGAGCACATTACCGAAAAAAACGATAAAAAGTTGTTTTTAACAATCACCACCCCCATTCTATGCTTGGCCACATTGGGCTGCCACCAGTTTGGACACACTTCCCTCCATGATCACCAGAGGACAGAGCTCTCTCTCTCTCTCTCCCCTGCTCGGCTCCGCCAACCCACCATCTCTCTCTTATCTCTGCCCCTGTGTCACCCAGCCCAAAAGGTGCATAAAACAAACTGTCTCTAGTTTTTCTTCCATTGGCGGGCTGCTATGCTTTTACAAGGGTCTTCCTCTCTCTCTTCCATTATTCATATTAGAGCCTTATCTCTCTCTCTCTCTCTCTCTCTCTTACCTTCCTCTCTCTCTCTCTCTCTCTCTCTCTCTCCTGCCTGGTGGGCCGCCATAAACCCTCCCTCCCTCACACACACTCTCGCCACCTCACCAACCCCCCTTGTTTACCTATGGCGGGCCGACCTCTCTCACACACTCACACTACTCCCTCCCCTCACACTCACTCACACTACTTCCTCCCCTCACACTCACTCCTTCCCTCTCTCCCTACCCTCTCTCACCCTCTTTCATCCCAACTCTCCCTCTCTCGCCCTGGTGAGAACGGCCGCGTTATAAATACTCTCTCTCTCTCTCTCTCTCTCTCTCTCTCTCTCTCTCTCTCAACCCATCTCCTTTCCCTCACCCGCAACCCCCTCCCCCCTACCCCACCCCGTTGATCGGAACCCCCCCCCCCCCCCCCCCCCCCTCCTCGTCTCTATCGGCTACAGAGCCGCGCCAGCTGCCTGCTCTCATTCTCTCTCTCGCGCGCTCTCAAAGCCCACAGGGCCATGCAAAAGATGCACTCTCTCTCTCTCTCTCTCTCTCTCTCTCTCTCTCTCTCTCTCTCTCTCTCTCTCTCATCCACTCATACACACACACACACATCACCTCCTCCCATACCCCTCATTCTTTGGCGATAGGGCCACGCGGTGTCGAGAAATTTGCGGTCTTGCCAGGAAAGCACCGGGCTTATGGCTGTGAGAGTTTGTGAGAGAACTCAACAAAAACTATATGAAGGAGTTAAAACATAGATGCCATGAAGACTAGGGTTTGGAAAGAAGTTCAACCAAAGAAGACTCACTCTTTCTCTCTTGCATTCACACACACAAAGGAAGAACGCAAAAGAGAATGTCAAAACAATACGAAGATGAAAACATCAAGGCTATGGTCATAGCGTATCATGGGTAATATGAAAGGGTTAATGGATGAGTTAATGGCATTCAATCTTGGCTGACCAAATAGGCTACAAATTGTTCTTTGGAATTGTAGTTTTGTGTTTACCATAATATATATATTTTGTCTAGTGATTGGGATTAATTGTGTGTACAAATCCTCTTGGTTCATAGCAAGATAACTACGCTTACGTCAAAAGAAAAGTTATAGTCTATGAGAGGTAGTATGATGGGATCCGGTGATAGAAGTATTTCATTGAGCCTTTCTGGGCCAAAGAGAAACACTATACGTTGTTGAAAGTGTATTTTACGGCTAATCCATACGTTAATTCTAATAGATCGTACAGAGTGAAAGCGATAGAAATTATCATCATGTGGGTTATTCATCTAGGATAGTATGTGAGAAATGTAGATATGAGAGAAGTGAAGAGATGAGAAGTTTCCCTCCCAAGCCCTATTCTTGCCCGTAAGCAATAAGGATACTGCGGGGAGAGATGTACCTGTAGCAAAGAGAACCTAGAGAGGATGAATTACTAAGAATGAGAGAGATAGGTTTGGTTAAGGAGATGAGATTAGATACATATATATATGTTGGATTAGAGATGAAAATAAAAACAACAAGAAATCAAGAAAACATCAATGTAGAACACATCTTACTTGAAACCCTTCGGCACCATTATTGATGGGAGCGAGAAGAAGAGTGGAGAATTCCACTTTGATTGATACACCAAGTGTAAGACCTTCTTTGATTAGAGTTGATCTTCCAAGGTTAGCTTGTTGCAAGAATGGCTAGTCTCCCTCTAGGAGAAAGTGTAGGCTTGGGCTTATGTTAATGGCTAAGTACAATTAGGCATTACTACTCACTCCCTCGAGAATTCCTCTCATCAATGGCTTGAATGCTTGAGTTCCTTCCAAGGAAGAAGAGGTCCCCTTTTATAGGTGAAGGGAACCCCCAAGGGTTTACACAAGAAGAGAGGAGCCAGTGTGAACAGGAATTGGAAAAGTTGGAAATGAGCTGTCCCTGCATGATGTGGGCAGACTGGGGTCCAGTATTTTGATCATATCTCCTCAACCGTAGCTCCAAATAAAAAAGTAAAAATATGGGCAGAAACTTCAGCTCATTAGCTACGATTTTCATTTTAAAATCATTCTCCAATTCGGATTGGAACCTTGTGTAAAAAATTCATCAAAATAGGATCCATTTCTGGCAGCAAAAGTCTTCATGTGGTTCCCTTAGCGTAGACTTTCATTTGATTCCAAAGGACACCTCATGCCATATGAAATCATGACATTGCTCCTTGACAAAGTTTTGTAATCATGCTTGCAATAATGCATTAAAATAAGTGTATCTTTGAAATCATGCCACCTAGTGTCCCACTAGGATTTGATTCTCTCCTAGTAGCTATTTAAAAAGAAATATAAGAAAAGTATAAAAAATACATAGAATATATATATATTGGAGTTTACCTTAGATATAGGATCTAGCTAGGGTGTGAGATGATAATGAAATAGTAGAAATAAAGAATCAATGCTTTTTTGCCCCAAGTTAAAGAGGCGGAGCTATTGACACTTTTCCCATAGTATTTTTTTGATGGTAAAGTAAGAATACATTACCCTTGAGATAAATAATAAGATGAGATAGAAAGCTTATTTTTATACTTACATATGCATATGTACATTATAGGAAATATAATTATGTATCTAAAAAAAATACAAGATAGATTTTGTAGCATGCGTTCCCACTATGTACGTGTCACAGCACGACAGCGAGTTGCATCACACACTCTCTCTCTCTCTCTCTCTCTCATAGTACACACACACACACACACACACCAGCACACCCCGTCCCTCTCACACCATACCACCCACCCCTCCCCTTTACGAGCTTACCCGCCATCGCCTACCACGCCCCCGCCTGCGTAGAAAGATCATATATATATTATATATATGTCTAATAAAAATACTCTCTCCCCCCCTTGCCTTCACACACACACACACACACACACACACTCTTTTCGAGTGCACCCACCCACATACACACACACACACACACACACACACACAAAATCCCATGTATATATGCACACACACAAATACACACATACAAGCATCGACACACGTCTACACACACTCACCTATACACACAATACACGCACGCATATATGCACACACAAGAAAATAGTTAAAAAAGTCTTTGCTAAATTGTGCTCATAAATCTTTGCTTTGTGTGTGTGTGTGTGTGTGTATGTGTGTTTTCCTCTCTCTTTTTCCTTTGGAAAGTGTGTGGATGTGTGAATTAAAAGCCAAATGAACTTTTCATATGTTAACGCTCTTTGAAATCCAACTACTCTTTTGCTATCGAGCCAAGATTGGAGTTTTTTTAAAAAACTTTGAAATCAATCTCATTCCAAGAAACCCTTCCCGTTGAAACCTTTTGACACCTTAAAAAGGCTTTCATGTTAAAAGTCAAAATTATTCAAGGCTACGCTCCCATGCCATCAACAACTCCAACACACTAGCATCAAGAACCGCGAAGAAAGTTCACTACTTCTACGACAAATTCTCCACAAAGCCTAAGCACAAATGCCTTATCTGATCCCAAGATTATCCAAGTATCCCCAAGCCATGGGATTTGCACAAGCTTATTTTTGCATTGTTTACAAACCTACTTCATCCATCTTTGCATATACTAGCACTAGGTCCACCAAATTGTGCCCTCACTACAACGAGAATAAGATATGAATCAAACCCGATTCAAAAACCAAGTGCACCCACATATGTATCCCCATCAATTTTTTAGATTTCCAAAAAGAAAGGAAGTTAATGCATAGGAGATCAGACCGTACTTCAATAAAGAAATTGATGACCTATATTTGTAAGTGTTTACACATTGCTCCAAACCATGTAGTTTGAAGGTAAGACCTACACTATCTTCATGCATCATATTTGATCTTTATGAGCCCTATGTAGGTACTCAATGTAACCCATATATCACTCCCATATTAGAATCCATGTTACATCATGTAAGCTTCAACTTACAAGGGTGTTTGTTGAGGTAAGCATGTAGCCGACACTCATGGTGAGAACAATTTTTTAAGCCAAGAATGCATCATTTATTACATAGGTGCATTTTTCCTACGAAACCTACAAACATCATACATGCTACACAATTATAGTCACATGCTATTTGGTGTAGTCCACATGCTACTTGACCTTTATTGACATGTAGTGCATATCACTTTCTAGCTTTTATTGCCACCTTGCATTTTGAACCTTTATAAGGCCATCATGCTTAACTTCTCTCTCTCTCATAATGCTTTGCAAAAAAGCCTTTGAGATAATTGTATTCCACAAAACAAACATCTACACCTAAGAAGAAAGCAACAACTATGCTCAATTTTCTTGGATCCACATAGCACTAGTGAATGCCCTACCTTTAAATTAAAATTTGACAAGAATTGTAATGCATGTGATAGGTATGGCCATCAAGCTAAGGCCTGGTTAGTGCTTAGTGCTTCAACGCATAATGGAAAATGCACCACCTTTATTTTGTATAGACTTGCTTCGATTTATTGCATTGATTCCTACCCAACCTATTGAGCAACCATCATAGTACATAGTCCCTAGAGCCCAAAATGTTATCCAAACCACACCATTACCACCTCCAGTTCTAGGACCACAACCTCCACATCTAAGAGTAACCCCTATAAATCAAGTAGGTTGTGAGCGATCTAATGCTTATTTGGACTGCGAGGACGATATAGACTTTGATATTTCCTATGGGGTCGATAAGCTTGAGGAGTGTCCATAGTACTACATGGAAGACGCTTGTGGGGACAACTCAATCCTGTACATGAAGCAGCTACTCTTGTAGAATGAGGCCAAAACATCAACATCAATGCAAGGAGAACATGCCTTCAATGATACAAATGTGGTGGACCACATCTTGTAGTAGCTTATTGTCCTATTACATCAGTGCAACCAAGTCAAGGGATCACATCTACAATGCCAATACTTATGTGTAATTGATGTGGCATAGATCATTTGATTGCCCAATGTTCCAAGAATCCAAACGCACCAAAGATCACACCATTGAACTTAATTGAGATTACTTATGGGACATCACAAACTACACCAATGTACTCACGTGATCCATGCTCCAAAATCAAAATTATATCCTCAAAGGGAGAGATGCCACATCAATTTCCCAAGCAAGGAAGAAGAAGACATGAAGGAAGAGATCGCTAAAAGCTATAAATTCCAACCCTAATCCAAAGACTAACATAGGAATCAATGATGACCCTCTGCATATGAATGATCTTGAATATGATTAAGATTCTATCAAGACTACGAAAACTAAGATGACCAGCATGAGGGGAAAATCCAATGGGGATCACCATGAGAAGAAGTCAATCAAGGATACCATTAGGGCAGGACATAAAGAAGCCACTCCCTTGTTGGAATTAGGGCTGCAAGGAAACACACACACATCTTGGAGAAGAAGAAGAAGCTCAAGGCACACAACAGAGAGTATATTGCTTAGTGCCAAATGGAAAGATAAGTTAGCCCTAGAATGATGGGTGTATATACAATGCACGGAAAAAAAGAACTCCTAGTGAGGGAAAAAATGCCATGGCGGTCCTAAGTGTGTTCACACACATCACTACCATATATATGGTAACAAATCCCCCTTGGGAGTGATGCGATGAATGAGAGATGACACCTAGTGTATACTAGGGAAGTGCCATGCCTTGACATGAAAAATCCACAAAGGGAAACAAGCCCAAAGCTTTAGGAAAAGCTTCAAACTTCTCACGAGGAAATGCCTTTGTGAACAGATCTGCAAGGTTGTCTTGTGTCGATACATAAGCCAAGTTGATCTCTCTTGCTAAGAGTTTCTCTTTAACATAATGATAATGCACCTCAAGGTGCTTTGTGTGAGCATGAAAAACTAGGTTTCTTGCAACTACCAATGCACTCTGACTGTCAGTGTAGGTGGTGTTGGTAGTGTCCTATCCAACACCGAAATCGTCCATAAGGAGTTTGAGCCACATACACTCAAGTGTAGTTGTGAGAAGACTGTCATGTACTTAGCTTCACAAAATTGAAAGCGGTCATAGCAGGTTTCTTCTTGCTCAACCATGATATGCATGAAGTGTTGAACATGAAATAAAAACCACTTGTGGACACACACGTGTCATAATGACCAGACCAACTTGAGTCCAAAAAATCATGTAACTTTGGTGGCAACGATTCTCCTTTGGGATAAAACAAGCCAATTTGTAATGTGCTCAAGTAGCACAAAATCCTCTTGATAGGCTACCAATGCTTAGACCTTGGGCTATGCATAAATCTACTAACCTATGAGACTGCAAACTGAGTATTGGCCTCATATTGCATATATAAATAATACATCCAATGATAGTTTGATAAAAAGTGACATCCGTGGGATCACCATCATCATGAAGACTCAATTTCAAACCTTCTTCCATGGGAGAAGCAATAGGTTTGCAGTCTTCAAGTCCAAACTTGTCTCTATGTAGCTTGTTTGACACAAGGCACTACCCCCATCACACTACTTAAAATGTATGTACAAATAATGATGCAAAAGCCCCAAATCTTTTATCTTGAAAGTATCATTCAAATTAGCCTTGAATTCTCCAATGTGTGTCTCATTTGGACCAGTAATTAGCAAATCATCTACATATAAACAACGCTAAGAAATACATCACCTTCATGCTTGACATACAAAGTGCTTTTAGTTGGAGTATTACAAAAGCTTCATTTAACCAAATGAGTGGCAACTTTCTCATACCAAGCACGAGGAGACTCCTTCAACCCATACAAATCTTTCTTACATTTGCACACTATCTTCTTCTCCTTTCTTGACAAAATCGTGAGGCTCTGTTACATAAAATTCCTCAAATATATCACCATCCAAGAAAGCAGTAACAATGTTTGATTGATGTACTCCCATCCAAAGTGAGCTGCCAATGAACATAGAAAGAAAACAATAGTATATGATAAATGGGAGTAAAAGTCTCTTCATAATCTATGCCTTTTTTCTGTGCATAACCTTTTGCAACAAGTCGAGCCTTGTAGCGATCAATCTCACTATCCGATTTATGTTTCAACTTGTACACCCCTTTGTATCAATGGCCTTTTTGCTAGGAGAAAAATGACATAAAATCCATGTGTGATTTTCTATAATTGCATCATAATCTGATTGCATGGCATCCATCCAATTTTTTGACTTCTGTGTTTCATGAAAAGAAAGAGATTTCTTCTCGTCACATAAACTAGAAACAACCAAAGAATAACAATTTAACGAATAAGATGCATGGAGCGAACCTGAATAAGCATGACTAGACATAGGGGCATCCAATTTACTGTCACACAAAGTATCCACTAGCCATTTTGGCATTACCTCTAGCCTCCTCATTCTCAGCCCTTTCTACATCAAGTACATCTGCATCAGTAAAAGGCTGACTTGTAACATTTTTAGAAACACCCATAAGTTGTACATTTGCCTCATTGGAATTTAAATTCAAGTTTCCACCATTAAAAAGAGGCAACAAAGTGTCATATAAATGTCCTATGAGCTTACATTATTGTCTCTTGTACATGATAACAAAGCTTGAACACAATCTTCCACAAACACAACATCTTGTGAAACTAAGATACGTTTTTTGTGTGGATGGTATAGCCTTTAACCTTTGCTTTTAGTATTGCAACCAACAAAGATGCACTTTATAGCCTTATCATCCAATATTTGCATTGCGTTTGTGGCACCAAAGCATAAGCTGAACAGCCAAAAACACGCATGTGATCAGTAGATGGCTTCTCATCATGCCATGCTTCATAAGGAGTTATAGAGTGCAAAGATTTTGTAGGACACATGTCAAGTATGTAAGTAGCACACAAATTGAAAACATTTGTGTTGTTGTCAGTCATGGTGGCGAGTGATTGTACCTAATGTGAAAACTACCTAGAAAGAGGAAAAACAAAGTACGACCAATGCGTGCTATATAGCACAATCCAAAGAAGACTATAAGGGACTTGTTCTATAGAAAATTACACTGATAGAAATTTTGCACAAAAGGGAAAAATTGTCTGCGTAGTACATCGTGAAGTGGAAACGGAGGCGAAATGATCCCAAACCAAAATTTTGAGTACGCTAAGATTTTTGAGCTTTCTCAAATTATTTGTTGACCTACTAATGATCACCAAAGCTCACCCAAATTGGAGAAAGTGAGCAGGTAGGTGTTGGCGATGCTGGCAACTATGCTTGAGAGGATGCATCCTGCTCTAATACCAATCAATGGAATTAGGGTGGCAGGGAAAAACACACAGCTTGGAGAAAATGAAGAAGCTCAAGGCCCACAACAAAGAGTATATTGCTTAGTGCACAATGGAAGTATTAGTTAGCCCTATGATGATGGGCGTATATACAATGCACGGGGGAGAAAACCTCCTAGTGAGGGGAAAAATGCTCCGGTGGTCCTTAGTGTGTTCACACACATCACTACCACATATATGGTAACATCCCATACCACCAACGATTCAATGAATATCTTCTAGGATAACCAAATGGGATGGGAACCTCCAAGAGAAGCCACAAGGGCCAAAACCCAAGGAAACCACAAAGAACCCAAAGTCTATAGAGAAGATTGAGTGAAGCATTTAAGGAGTTTGTTAGAGGCAACCCAAAGGGAGCAAGAGCCAAAACCTAGGTAGATCAAGATTACGGCCATGGTGTTTCCCGCACAACCTCAACCTCACAAAGACCACAAACTATTATCCATACCTAGTATCACCCATGAAAAAAGTGAGTGTAAGACATTGCAAATTGGGCATACAAATTATCTGTTTGAGATGATGATTAGTGAGGGAAAACTTGACCCATTAAAGAAGTGGAGATCCCATCTTCACCAGTCTTAGGTCACATAATAAAATCTCAAAAGATGCCATTGAATATTTCCAAATCATCAAATTTCATGGCTTATAAAGTTAGGACCACTATCATGTCCAAATTGTACAAAGTTCCCAACCTATTCCTAGCTCTTTGTGCATTTCTCAATGGAAACCTGAAAGTCGTGTTACCACGATGTGCACATATGGATAGGTCTAATGAAATTCTAGCTAAGGAGGAATGAATGGATCCACAACCCAAACTAGATGAAAGCTCTAAATGTTGAAATACATGCTAACAGGTTAGAACAATACTTTGAAGGTGATGAATCTAATGCAACCCTACCAATCGCTACCAAAGGATTACCTTTGAACAGAATCCTTGATAGTGGTACTGTGATCGTCATTGCTATTGGGAATCTATTTGAAGACCTCACCTTGAAGTCACAAACATAGAGATAAAAATGGCCAATGGAACTATCTCAAAACCTATTGGAATGTTGAAAGATCACAAGATCAAAGTCATTGGACACAAAGTAAGGCATACCTTCATTTTTATGAATTTCTCTAAGCATCCTATGTCATGTGAGATGATCTTAGGATGTAATTTTGTAAAAGAAGAGAGGACCGCTTTTTAATTTTGTTCTCCACCTCTCTCTTGGTATGCACTTGGTGGCAAGGTTTCAAGGACTTGATGCATGAAAATCTCAAAAAAAATCTATGTATTTATTTTGTACATAGCTATGGTTTTGACACATTTGGATCTCAAAAATAAGGAGAGGTAGGAACAAACCCTATGAAAAAGAAAATTTCATTGGATGTCAATTCTACCTGACGGTCACTACAGGTGAAGAGTAAAAGTCAATAGTGAGAGGAAAAATCTTATGCATTATGGAGTTGTAGTCAATAAAATATTATCAAATTCAAGCCTAATTCACTTGTGGACACAAGGCTTGCACATGGAGTCAAGAGGGGACCACTTGGAATATTTTTTGAAGGAAAAAGATAGACACATATTTTTGTGGGATTTTTCTCTATTTTTTGCATTTCGAGTTGGAATAAGTTTTCAACAGCAAAGTTGTAGGTGTTGAGCTGATCTATCTGTCCCTATTTTTTTAAACAATTTTTGGAGCTACAATTTGGGAGATATGGCTGAAATGGTGGAGCCTATTTGTCCACATGGGAAGAAGTCATGATTATCCAACTCCACACACACAATTTCTTATAGGTTTTCCTCCATTATTGTTGTATTTTCTCTAGATTCTCTCAAATATTATAAGGAAGCTCTTGGACTCAAGCTATGGAAGGTGGCATGGAGACAAAGCTCGCCGTGATGATGATGAAGGCGATTAGGAGGAAATTGGTCAATAAGCAGAGCACATGGAGCTCTCTCATTGGGGGAATGCCTCTAACTGAGTTTACTTTGTGATAACTCCTCTTTCTCGTAATCTCTTTCCTAATCACTCTCTTGGCCTATAAAAAGAGTCCTCGTCTTTTTTAGACGGACACACTACCCCATATGCGCACTATCCCATACCCACACACCTACACATACACACCCTTGTGCTACATGCTAGTAGCATGAACCCTAATCACATAATCACAACACCATCACCATCACCATCACCATGCACAAAATGAGAACAATATCTCCACACACTTGTAATGAAGGATTGAAGGCACGATTTCAGGAAGAAGAATAATGGCTACACTCATGATATTCCTCTCACCATCAACTCCCATCCCTCCATTATGCTTCATACGGTATTGTCCTCTTCTCATCTTCTTTTCCTATGCTACCTATTGTGTTCATCTTTTGCAAGCAATCAACACACTCCATCTTGGTGCCTTACCTTGTGTCGTTTGGGATACACTTCATTGTGAGTATGGTTTATGCTTCTTCTTTCCATTTTGCTCATGTTAAGGTGTACGGATTCGACACCATACACACACTCTCTCTCCCTCTCATATTCCTATCATCTTGCTACTTGCATCTTAAGGTGTGTGGATTCTCCAGCTCTGGTATGAGAAGTGAGCATACCTCATTATCTTCCTTACTACATGCACGAGTAGCAAACCCATTCTCACTCACACATCATTCCTCTCATCTTGTTTTCCGACCACCCCATCCCACACTTGGACGTGGATCTTGAAATTGTTTTCCATAGCATGTTTAACTGTGTATATGTATGCATCCTAGTCGCGTATCTTGCTAGGTGGTTCCCCTGTGTACCTCCCATGATGAGGCCATCATGCATAGTCTTGGTGTAGAGGCCACCGAGTCTGTTTTGAACTTTTGCCTCTCATTTGGTGCCCCCACTAAGGAGGGCTTTGTAAAGAACTTCAGCCAACAAAGTTTAGCCATGCATGCCATCAATCATGGACGAATGGCTACAAGATTTTTCAAATTGGAGGACTGCAGAAGAGGAGAATGTAGAAACACTCAAGGCCTTCATCAAAGTGCTACTGACAAGTTGTAGCATTGTCAATATCCAAGAGATAAGCTCTCCATCTCGCATTGCTCGTGCTAATTGCAAATCAAGAGCATCAAGTGGGAGGGCTACAAAATGGAATCACTATTGTCAACCAAAGCATTCTATCACAATGAGTGCCAACAGAGGAGGTGAAGAAAGAACGGTGAGTTTTGCTTTTAAGAATCGTATTAGCACTCTCACATCAATTAAGACTTTGTGTAGCACCAAGTGTTTTCTCTCCAACGGTCAGAGAAGAGTTGTTAACTACATCAACTACAAAGTCCAAGCCACAAAGCCTAAACATTTGTTGGAAGCAAGTGGGCCTATGCTCCCTCTAGGCCTAGAGAGTTAAAGTCAAGTAGGACCACCCAAGCGTTGCTGCTACATGCAAAATGGAAAGCCTATTGAGGTAGACTCTTCTCGCCCAGTCTATTTTGAACCCAATATGGAGGATTATGTGGACTTCAACAAGAGGTAGAGGCCTATGGTGAAGGTGTCACCGTGTCAATACTTAAGGTATGCAACTCTAGTGGTCAAAGCTTTTCCCTACACCCAACATGGATAATAACAATAGGCAAAAAGTCTTTCCTTTCCGTTTCTTGTAGCACATGCATATAAACATGTACATTGATAGGAAGATATTCTACCAGCAATATATGTTTTTCCTATTCAAAGCACAGATGCTTGATGAAATCCCTAGATCCCCACGTCCCATCATCTTGCCCATTCTTGATTACTACCACTCTTTTGATGTAAGCATCTTCATTCTATTCTAGCCTTGTGCTCTTCTTAGTTGCTACTCAAGTTTTCCGCCCATGTATAAACCTTTATGAATCACTGAGTCATTCCAAAAATAAAAAAAATTTAGTTGTCTGCTCATTGATTTACTACCATGGCAAGTGTCTCTTTTCCCACGTTTAGTGGCAAGAAGGGAGAAGACATCACCACCGATTTTTTGGATAACTTTGACATCGCTTGTGTGGTTTCCAACAAGGATGGTAATGCCTCACGGATATGAATCTTTCCTCTACTAATCAAAGTAAAGGCCAAGTCTTGGTACAATGCTTTGACCCAAGCTACCAAGGATGCATGGAACTTACTACATGTTGCTGTACAGAGTTAAAGCAGGGAGGTATGCTAGATTATGCCACTTATGAATCCAAGTTTGTGGATTTGTGAGAGCGATGGGTTGCCTCACTGGAGGAAGGTGAAGGAGCGCCTAATTTCCTGAAGAAGGAAAACTTCATTGCTGGCTTGGAGATTCCCTACAACATATGAGTTGGCAGTGGAAGTAGCCCACCTTAAAGACAAGAAGCTGTGCATGCAAGCAAGATTCAACAAGTTAGAGGATTTAAGCTCAATCCGACTAACCCCAGTGACTGCAACAGCCGCTCAAAGAACCCAACCACAAGAGACATCAGAAGAGCAGCAAGACCTCTTGATTCGCATCACTACTCATCTTGAGAACCTATTTGTGCATTTGGTGCAACAAGGGCATACACACGACCGCAATCAAGAGCAAAGGAGAGGACAACAAAGGCAAAACCAATAATACCACTGCTACAATTGTGGGGAGGATGGCCATGGCATGTATTATTTCCCACACCCAAGGAGGCATAATTTCAACAGAGAAGCCAGACAAAACGAGGTTTTACCATCGAGGGCAAGACCACCACCACCGAGGGCACCACAACAATAACCACCCCTGCAAGTCCTACAACTACCCATTCAACCACATCCACCACCACCACCACCACAACCTCTCATTCCACCCTTACCCTGACCACCTCATTCCACCCTTTCCCCGACCACCAGTTGGAAATTAGGCAGTAAGTGTCATCAGTCTTGAAGGTAAGGGAAAGGAGAAAGTGGAGGAGGATATCAAGGGAGTGGCAAAAGGTAAGACCAAGCCTAAAGGAGTAGATGCCATGGGGGTAAAGCGCGTTAGGCATGATGAATCTTCCCAAAAGGAAGAAAAGAGGAAAACTAAAGGGGAATCTAGCAAAAAGCCATCCAAGTCACGAGGTAAAATTGACATTGTAGATTTTTGTTTGGGTGAATGTTCTAAACCATATGATTTGGTTCAAGATCTTTCTGTGCACGGGCCCAAAAATCACATGGAACCATTTACTCCACCTAGCACCTAGGGTTAGGAGACAATGGACAAAGATGGTTAGCATGAGACGACCAAAGTCAAAGATAGCTGGGGCTATCTCTGGGAGGAATTTGGATGACATACTACCAGTGATGGATGCTCACATCAAAGGGAAACACATCTCCAATATCTACATCAATGGTGGCACACAAATATGCGTCATGAGTGAAAAAATGATGTACCATTTGGGTTTAGAGGTGAGTAGGCTGGCACCATGCTGAGCCAAAATGGAAAATAATGTAGAAGTTCAATGTGTTGGTGTTATAAATGCAGTTAGGATAAAAGTGTTCCAACAGTGAGGTAGATGTGGACATCTTTGTCATGCCACACAAAGGGGAGGGCTATCCTATCATTCTAGGGAGGCCTTGGCTTATGACTATGAGAGCTAAGCAGGACTAGGACATCGGCATAATCCAAATGAAGGATTCCAAAGGGAAGCCAATACTTTACGACATGAAGACAAGTCGTCAACACGACATGGATCTAGAAACCTCTATGGATGAGTTTTCTAGTAGTGACTCTTCAACCACTTCAGAGGAGGAGTCAACAGTAACTGAAGAAAGCGACAGTAGCATTGAGGTGATGGGGGTCATTCTCAAGGACCCTAAGAGAATGGAGCAACCTTATGCATCATCATCAAACCAAGGGGAGACACCAGGTATAAAACCTCTGGTAGAAGCAATTAAGCTACATCAAATGCTCTTTAGTGAGTTGTGTGGGAAGAAGCGTGAAGATTATATTTTGATGCTAAGTAATTTTACCACATTGTTCATTGATGAATATGATAAAATCAATGGCATCACAATAGTTCAGCATCACATTAAGCTCAAGGAGGGAAGTAAAACTGTAGTGCAGAAGCTCAGGTGGCTAGGAGTAATTCAACAAGACACCTTGCTCAAAGAGGTGAGGAAACTCCTAGAAGCAGGTTTCATCTATCATGTTGAAGACTTGGAGGGGGTTTCTCCAGTGGTAATCACACCAAAGAAGAATGCTAAGTGGAGGGTTTGTGTTGATTACAAGCCCCTTAATAAATCCACAAAGAGGGACCATTTTCCTCTTCCTTTTCAAGATGAAATTCTCAATGAGGTAGCAGAACATGAGCGCTACACGGCATGTGATGGCTACCCAGGCTACTTCCAAATTAGCATCATTGAAGAAGATCAAAAGAAGACAACATTCATCACACCATGGGGGTGTTATCTTACAGAGTTATTCCTTTTGGTCTCACTAATGCTCCGGCCACTTTTTAGCGCTATGTGACATTCGTTTTTCAACCATGCTTTGGAAAATCAATCTGTGTTTTTATTGACGACTTTTGTATCTATAGCTCCCGCTCTCTTCATTTGGAGAAATTTTATGAAGGTCTAGATAGGATACAAGCTTTGGGTGGCCAATTCAATGTGAGAAATGCCACATTGGTGAGTTACTCTTCTTGGCCATGTGATCTCTGCCAAGGGCATTGAAGCTCACCCAAGAAAGGTTCAAGCCTTGGTGGCTTTGACCTCTCCCACCACAACAACGTAGTTGGTCTCTTTTCTTCAAAAGGTGAGGTATTGGAGTAGGTTCATTCACCTTGTCTCTCAAGTGGTTCTCCCTTTACAACAGGTTACCCAGCAAGAGATCTTCACTTGGAATGAAGAAAATGGACAACAGTTCAATGAGGTAAAACAAATTCCAGCCTCACTTCCCACCATTGCACCTCCAAAGTGGGACGTGCCATTCTATGTAAACCCTACTGTGAGCAATGACACACTTGGGGCAATATTGATGCAAAAGGATCCTCAAACTTCTTTCATGTGTCCTATCTACTTCTCTAGTCGCATGATGACTCCATCAGAAACGGGATACACAGCAGTGGAGCACATGGTGCTTGCATTAATGTTTGCTACCACCAAATTTTGCTCTTATTTATTGTCTAGACCATTCATAATCTTAACAATCAAAGAAGTATTTCCTTATGTAATGCAGCACATGGATGTTTCTTCTAGGATTTCCTAATGGCTCACAAAGTTGCAAGAGTTTGACTACACAATGCAAGTGGAAAGCTCCACAAGAGCTAGTCTAGGAGGCATTCTCACCCATCGCATGTGTTGGAATTCCCTAAGATAAAGAGGGATCACTCTCTTTTCTTTGATGGAGCTATAAGAGGACAATGGACAAAACTGCAACAGGCATTGTCGTCTTCAATGAAAAAAAGGAAAAGGTATTCTCCATTGGGCATCTCTTGGATTCCCACTCCAACAATGAAGCAAAATATAGAGCCTTAACTCTTGGGTTAGAGTGGTGTGTGACACAAGGTATTCAATGTATTTGGTGATGCCATGCTTTTAATAAAACAAATACAAGGAACTTGGCCTTGTAAAAATAATAGCTTGCTAGGCCATTTGTGCAAGGTTAAGGAACTTTTAGGGAAGTTTCATGTTGTACAATTACATCATGTCCCTCGAGCAAAAAATCAAGAAGCAGATTCTCTAGCTAGAGAGAAGCTACAAGCTGTTCTATCAAGTTGAAGCTGCCTCTCTTCAAAGGTAGTGATGTTATGCCTGACATCATGAGTTTCTTGGACATAGGAGAGTGTCCTAAAGATCTTACTAAGGCCAAAAGCAGTGGCTTGTGTGCAAGGCAACAAAATACCACCTTATCAATGATGACCTCTATTGCAAAGGTAAGGATCAAATTCTTAGGCATGTACCTCTCTCTAGAGAGATCAAAGAAATAATTTCAAGTTGCCATGATGGTGTTTGTGGAGGAAACTTTGCACTTGACATCACCAGTAGGAAGGTTCTACAAGCCGGGTTTGTGTGGCCTAGTTTACAAAGAGATGTGCATCATTGGTGCAAAACATGCAAAGAGTGTCAGACAGCTGGGGATAGGAGGCTCACATATGAGCCACAGACTCCTATAATATCTTATGGACCATTTGAGAAATGGAGAATTGATGCCATTGGGCCTTTGCCAAGGAGCCAATCAGGTAAATTGTATATCATCATGGGTGTGGACTTCATGACCAGGTGAGCTGAAGCAGTTGTTGGGTATCTCACGACGACACTCAACTCCCTACTACACACAATGCAACAGTTTGGTGGAGAAGGTAAATGGTATGATCTGCAAAATCATCACTAAACATGTAAACAATCACAAAAGTGATCGGGACAAGCATCTTGAATAGTTGCCAAAAGATTATCGCTATTAGTTTAATTTAGAGTGCATCATTTGATGGAATACAAAAGTCTATGAAGAGGGATGCAGTTTGTCATGTGCTCAAGATCTTTTCATATCCAACTACTTTAATGCACAAAGATGAAAGAGATAGAGAGAGAGAGAGAGAGAGAGAGAGAGAGAGAGAGAGAGAGAGAGAGAGAGAGAGAATGACATTACCTAAGAAAATTAGGGGGAGAGGTGAAGATGGATAAATAGGGATGGTGCTACCTAAAATAAATACATACAAAGGTGGAAGGAGGGAGAGCAAGAGATACAGAGAGAGACAAAGCAAGGATGGAGAGAAAGTGTGTGTGTGTGTGTGTGTGTGTGTGTGTGTGTGTGTGTGTGTGTGTGAGAGAGAGAGAGAGAGAGAGAGAGAGAGAGAGAGAGAGAGAGGAGGAGGAGGAGGAGTGTATGTGTGTGTGTGTGTGTGTGAGTGAGAGAGAGAGAGAGAGAGAGAGGAGGAGGAGGAGGAGGAGGAGGGGGGATACTAACAAAGGAGGTGAGAAACGAGAAAAAAAAAAAAAGGAGAGGGAGGGAAGAGAAATCCATAGAGAGAGAGAGAGAGAGAGAGAGAGAGAGAGAGAGAGAGAGAGAGAGGTTACCTAAGAGGATAAGGGAGAGAGATGGAGATGGATAGATAGAGATAGTGCTACCTAAGATAGGTATATATATATATATATATATGTATATATATACGAGAGAGAGTGGTTGGAGGTTGAGAGAGAAGGGGGGTTGGAATTTGGTGGTGCAACAAGGAGTAGCAAGAGGGGTTGTGGTGGTTCAAAGAAGGGGCCACTTGCTACCAGTGCTAAAGGTGGCAATGGGCGGCATCTGCTGGTAGTGAGCAACAAGGAGGGGGGGGGGCACTCGCTCCAAATCCATCCCCCTTGCCCAGGAGTCGTGCACCCCTTGGTCCTACCCTTGTCTTGATGTCCAATATTGGAACTAGGATTTTGGGTGGTGTGGGAAGACTAGATTTTAGTTTCTCTACTTCAATCTCTACAATGAGCTGTGTTGAACATCCATAACAAAAGCAAAAGATTGATATAATCAAGAAAAATGACTAAAATATAAGAATAAAGAGAAAGAGAAAATGATATAGAGACAATGCACTTAGAGTTGGATTTCTCTAGAGACCAAACCCCCCCCCCCCCCCCCCCCCCCCAAAAAAAAACACCCCCAAAAAAAAAAAAAAAATCCCACCCAAGATTTAAAAAAGGCAGATCTCAATGCCTGCATTATATCCATGAACAAAATGAGTTGTTTTTAAGAGCGGTGTTGGACTATGAAGGCACTAAAAAATCATAATCTAACGGTTCACTAGGTTAGACTTTAACTAAAACCAACTCAAAACATATCCAACTCAAAACACTCTTCGATCAGCAACATTGTCATCATGACTTGCATTAAAAAATAGATGTGCCTAAGAGTGTGATAGGAATGTATAAATTGAAGCCCGATTGAAAGCCATTTTTTGTATCCTCTTGAGGATTCAAAAGTCCTACACTATCTTGGAGATAGCATAGGAGTCCGTCAAACCTTCAACCTATCTAACTCAAAAACTCATTATCTTTCTTAAAATTAACTTGTCTGTCTCTTCTTATGGAGATCTTGTGCTTGTTGAACATTCTACTCATTGATATTCTTCATATTTGTATAATCTTGGATGAAATGCTTGACCTATTGAAGTCTTTCTATTGTTCTTTCTATTGCTAGGTTGAAAGGCAACATAGGCTGATTAATATACACATTTTTGCTTGCCATATTGAAACACAAATAGACATTCTTCTGAGTCAAATTTCTTTATGTTTGCATATTGCTCATAATATATCTTCTCAAACTTAGTTCACCCACTTTATCTCACCATCTATCTAAGGATGATATGTGGTACTTAGATTATAAATTTTAACAACATATTTGAGCACAGCTCTCCAAAGGATGTGAAACTAAGCATTAAAATCGGTTATGATTTGTTGCTTTGCAATTTTTAAAGATTGTAACCATGCTCCACAAATAGCATAGTTAATACATGATGGAAGACAGTCTCTAGATAAAATTATAGACCTTTGCCAAGTTTTTCATTGCCACCCAAAATCATGTCATGTCCCTATTGTGTAGTAGAGAGGTCTACAATAAAATACATAGGGATGTCCTCCCACTTTTTTCTTATTATTATTTATCATTTCAATTCATCTATGAGGCACTCTATGTTGGAATTAAGGTTGCAAGAAAACACACACAACTTGGAGAAGACTGAGGAAGCTCAAGGCACACAATAGAGAGTGTATTACTTAGCGTGCAATGGAAAGATGGATAGCCCTAGAATGATAGGCGTATATACAATGCACGGGGGGGGGGGGGGAAACCTCCTAGTGAGAGAAAAAATGCCCCAACAATCCTAAGTGTGTTCACACACATCACTACCACATGTACATGGTAACAAAACCCCCCTGGAGTGATGCGGTGAATAAGAGCTAGCACATAGAGTAAAAGGGATGTGCCATGTTGTGAGGACATGATCAGTCCACAAAGGAAGGTAAGACCAAAGCTTTTTGAAAAGCTTCGAACTTCTCATGAAACAATTCCTTTGTGAAAAGATCTGCAAGGTTGTCATGTGTTGGCACATAAGCCAAGCTGATATCTCCTGTTGAGAGCCTCTACCTGATATAGTGGTAATGCACCTCAATGTGCGTTGTGTGAGCATGAAAAATGGGTTCCTCACAATTGTCAATGCACTTTGACTGTCAGTGTAGATAGTATTGGCAGTGTCATGTCTAAGACCCAAATTAGCCATAAGGCGTCTGAGCCATATACACTCAATCGTAGTTGGGAAGACTGTCGTGTACTCAGCCTCACAACTAGAAGTGGCCACAGTAGGTTGCTTCTTGCTCAACCATGATATACATGAGTTGCCATGTAATGGAATTTGCCTATTCAATTTGAGAATAGCGGAATTTAATGAGAGTACTTTCAAGAAATGATTTTGTGAGCATAGCGGGTAGACATAATTGAAGATAGCAACATAATCATAGCAATTAGTTAACTTGGCATAGACAATACTTTTGCAAGAGAGAGAGTTTAGAGAACATGACAACAATTGAGGACCGGATTTATGTGGAGCCGGTCCCCCCTCCAATAGGCATTTGTATTATGATTTCTCCCATAAAGAGAGACTTGTTACAATACAATCTTTGTGTTCCTTGTGACCTAGGTGATGCCATGAAGATGAAAGGCTTCATGCACCACAAACATAACATAAACTTGAAGAAAGCTTTAACTATCCCAAGCCTCAGTCCCAAGACCTCAAACACCTTCGAAGGTGGAGAGAGCTAGCAGGGAATGAGGGTAGGGAAGAGGAAGAAGAAACATTTCGTAGGAGAAAGAATTAGTTCCTCACTTATCATACTCTTGTTGCTAGCATACATAATAGCATAGTAATGAAGAAGAAGGAGATGGCAAGCTTAAGCATTGAAGCATGGCTCTTGGTTGGATTTGCACTCCATAGCCAAGAGTGTTGGTGTAGGCTCTCAACCTCTACTTGCTTGGAGAGGGAGCTCTTGCACTTTGCATAGCACACAATGAGAGAGATTGTGAGTGTGTGTGGGTGAGTATACCCCTCAAGCAAGGCCCTAGCTAGCTTGGGTCGACCCCCCCCCTTGTAGCTCATGCTTGAAGCTCATTGGACCCCTCCAGGCCTAGCCAATCACAAGCAGGAGCCATTACAAGCAACATGGGTAGCCTTGGGACAAGTTTCCCCCTTTCCCCTTTGAGAGAGAGGACTTGATAAATGAAAAATCAATTAGATAATTCAAGTAATTTATCATTGGACCCCTTTGAAGCTTAGCCAATAGGCTTCAAGCAACACATGAAGGTAACATGGGTAGGGGCCTGACATGTGTCCTTGCTGCCTCTTCAAGTTGGGGCTTCCCTTGTGTGTGTGAGTGGGTGTTCTCTCTCTAGCTCCTAGGAAAAGGGCTCGCCCCCCCTCTTGTAGGAATGATTTTGACTTTAGGTGATCAAGCACCTTACTCATCAAGCATGACAAAGCACTTGAACTAGGGGGTGTTCCCACAAGCATCTCAGGCAAGCTTCTCAAGGCACCTCAAGTACTTTAATCATGCAGCAAGTCAAGCACCTCAAGCATGGAGCCAGTCAAGCACCTCAAGCATCTTAATCAAGCACCTCAAGCATGAAAAACACCTCAAGCATGACAAGCACCTCAAGCAGGACAAGCACCTCGAGCTTGGGCCGGGTTCCCACCTCAAGCTCAGCCCTAGCTTACTTAAGGTCAAAAGGACTTTTACACACATTTATTGGAGGTCTTCAATGAAGCTAACCCTAAGGTCTTATGCTCCATTGGTTAGCCTTGCTCTTTGATAGACCATCTCCCTTTTGGGCCCCTTTACATTGGCCCCGTGTTGAGATAGATCTAAAAGCACATACCTATATCTTAACACTTGTTCCCGTTTATTCTCCCACATTAAGTGATCAATTTAATATGAGAAAATCATTTGGGTTAGTTAGATATTAGATTTTATGACAGTTGCCAAGCATGAAACAAAAACCACTTGTGGACACTCGTGTGTCAAAACAACCATCCCAATCTGAGTCCAAAAAAGAATGTAAGTCTAGTGGCAATGATCCCCCCTTGGGATAAAACAAGCCAATATGTAAAGTGCCACTCAGGTAGCGGAAAGTCCTCTTGACATCCTGCCAATACTTAGACCTTGGGCTATGCATAAATCTACTAACTTGTGAGATTGCAACTTGAATATCTGGCCTCGTGTTGCATACATAAATGAGGCAACCAACAACAGTTTGGTAAAGAGTGACATCAGCAAGATCACTAGCATCATGAAGACTCAATCTCAAACTTGTTTCCATGGGAGTGGCAATAGGTTTGCAATCCTCAAGTCCAAACTTACATAGTAATGTCTCTACGTAACTTTTCTGACACAAGGAAATACCACCATCACACTGCTTAAACTGTATACCCAAGTAATGATGCAACATCCCCAAATCTTTCATCTTGAAAGTAGCATTCAAATCAGCCTTAAATTCAACAATATGTCTCTCATTTGGTCCGGTGATCAGCAAATCATCCATATAAAGAAGCACAATGAGAAGTACATCACCCTCACACTTTACATACAATGTGTTTTCTCTTGGACTATTACAAAAGCCTCATTTTCTATAATGAGTGTCAGCCTTCTCATACCAAACATGAGTGTTACCATATGTATGTGGTAGTGATGTGTGTGAACACACTAGGACCAACGGGGCATTTTTTTCCTCTTTAGGAAGTTTTTTCCCCCGTGCATTGTATATATGCCCATCACTCTAGGGCTATCTATCTTTCCATTGCACATTAAGTAATACATTCTCAGTTGTGTGCCTCGAGCTTCCTTCATCTTCTCCAATCTGTGTGCGTTTCTCTGCAACCCTAATTCCAACAATTGGTATCAGTAGGTTGCGTCCTCTCGGGCTCAGTCGCCAGCAACTCTAACACACGCATGCTCACTTTCTCTGATTTTTGTGAGCTTTGGCAAGCGTTCGCAGGTTGACAAAAAATTTGGATTGGCTCTTAGAGCTCAGTCTGCTCAGATTTTTGATTTGGGCTCATTTCAGCCTCCGTTCTCACTACAGACAGTACTGCACATGCTATTTCGTCATTTTGTGCAAAATTTTTGTCAGTGTCGGTTTTTTCATAAGAGGTGTCTTACAATCTTCTACGGTTTGTGCTATATAGCACGTGTTGTTCCCGCTTTGTTTCTCCTCTTTTCGGGCAGTTTTCACATCAGGTGCAACATTTACCATGGCTGACAACAACACAGATGTGTTCAAGATGTTTGCTGTTGAGGACAGATTGGATGGGGACAATTACCCTATGTGGGCTTACATGATGCAACATGTTCTTGTATCAAAGGGCATTTGGAATATGGTGCTTGGCATTGATGTACGTCTTGGTTCTGAGGATGCAGGCGATGTTGAGGATGTTGCAGGTCTTGCTGCAAGAATTACTGCTATTAGAGTTGTTTTGCCTACATCAGAACAATCTCGTTGGGATGTAAACGATGCGCAGACTCATGCATTGATTGCGTTGTGTATGAAGCACACCATTGTTTCTCACATTTTTTCAACAAAATCTGCAAAACATGCTTGGGATATTTTGGCTGGTCTTTATGCAAGTCGCAATGAGGCTAAAATTGCTTTGTTGTGCGTAAAGAGCTGGAATCAAAGATTATGCATGAGGAAGATGATATGAACACTTTCCTTGCCGGTGTCAAGGATATCAACGAGCAACTTATTTCTGCAGGTGAAGTCATTTCAGACAGTTCCCTTGTACAGACTGTCCTTGATGCCTAACCAGATTCTTACCAGACTTTTGTTAGTACTTGGAGACTTATGACCCAAGGAAATCCTAAAGTTGTCAAGTTTGATGCATTATGCACATTGCTGTTGCAAGAGTCACTTTCCAGAAAAAACAGGACTAGACAGTGTGCAGTTGAACATGCTTTTATTGCTTCTCAAAGAAAGGGTGGTAACATCAATGCAGCCACTTCTTATGGTTCTGCTACGAGTGGCAAAACTTATTTCCCAATGCTTCTGCTGGCAACACTTCGTCTGGCAATTCTGGTGATAAGGGAAAAAAGAAAATGCATTTTCATTATTGTAAAGCTAATAATGACTTGATCAAGCAGTGTCCTAAGTTGAAGCCAAAGAGGCTAAGAAGAAAGAGGGTGGTTCCAATGAAAATGCTGGTTCCACTACAAGTGCAGCCATTTTTGAGTCTTCTGTGAAAGGAGACTGTGTTGTTGATGTTTATGTAGAATGGGCTTTTAGTGTAGAGTGCACTTACAATCCTATCGTCCATGATGCATGCATGTCAATTGTTGCTGCAGATTCACATGTGTGGTATTTTGACAGTGGTGCTACAAAGCACATTACCTCACATCGTGAATTTTCACCTCTCTCAAGTCTGTCCCTCATGGGAATTCAGTCGCTTGTGCCAACAATGCCTCTTATCCGGTTCAGGGAGTTGGAAAGATTGTGCTTACTGCTGCAAATGGAAGTTCTTTCACACTTGTTGGTGCACTTTATGTATCTGGGATAAGAATCTTTTGTCTATATCTGCACTTGCTAGACTTGGACTTGTAGTCAAATTTGTGGATGACAGATGTACAGTTCATGATCTCAGTTTTGGTGATGAAATTGTTGCATCTGGGCTTTTGTGCCATGGGCTATATAAGCTCACTTTGTATGAAAACTGTGGACAAAATTTTGCAAATGCAGTTGCAGATTCAAGGGCTATTTCAGATGCAAAACTTTGGCATGCACGTTTTTGTCATCTGAATTTTGCCAGTTTGCTGCGTTTGCAAAAATCTAATATGGTTGCTTCTTTACCGTCTCTTGAAGCACTTGTCAAACATGTTTGTGAAGGTTGTATTTTGAGTAAGATGCAGTGTTCAAAGTTCCAAAGGATGGTTCAGTTAGGGCCACATGCAGGTTGCAACTTGTACATAATGATGTTTGTGGGGCCATGAAAACTCCGTCCTTGGACAATTACCTTGGCCCTAACTGAACCATCCTTTGGAAACTTTGAACACTGCATCTTACTCAAAATACAACCTTCACAAACATGTTTGACAGGTGCTTCAAGAGGCGGTGTCATAAAATCTAATATCTAACCAACCCAAATGATTTTCTCATATTAAAGTGATCATTTAATATGGGAGAATAAACGGGAACAAGGGTTAAGATATAGACATGTGCTTATAGATCTATCTTAACACGGGGCCAATGGTAAAGGGGCCCATATGAGAGATGGTCTATCAAAGAGCAAGGCTAACCAATGGAGCATAAGACCTTAGGGTTAGCTTCATTGAAGACCTCCAATAGTTAGTGTAAAAGTCCTTTGACCTTAGGTAAGCTAGGGCTGAGCATGAGGTGGGAACCCAGCCCAAGCTTGAGGTGCTTGAGGTGGGAACCCGGCCCAAGCTTAAGGTGCTTGAGGTGCTTGATGACTGAGGTGCTTGAGGTGCTTGATGATTGAGATGCTTGAGGTGCTTGACATGCCTGAGATGCCTAGCCCAAGCTTGGAGTGCTTAAGGGCCAAGCTTGCGGTGGTAAATTGGGCCTAAGCTTGAGGGCTTTGAGGTGTCACAAGTCAAGATTCAATCCCTACAAAGAGGGGGCGAGCCCTACAAGAGGGGGGATGAGAGAGAACACCCACACAAGGTATACTTGGTACAAAGAAAGCATAAGGGACACTTGTCAAGTTCCTCCTTATGTTGCCCTCATGGTGTGTCTGAAGCCTATTGCTTGGCCACCCAAGGGGTCCAATGATAATTTAGGAGATTTAATTAATTGTCTTTGCATTTATCAAGTCCTCCCTCTCAAAGGGAAAGGGGGACACTTGTCCCAAGGCTACCCTTGTTGCTTGTAATGCCTCCTGCTTGTGATTGGCTAGGCCTTGAGGGGTCCAATGAGCTTCAAGCATGAGCTACAAGGGGGGGTCGACCAAAGCAAGCTAGGGGGTTGCTTGAGGGGTATACTCTCCCACACACACTCACACACACTCTGATTGTGTATTGTGCAAAGTGCAAGAGCTCCCTCTCCTTCTCCAAGCAAGTAGAGGTTGAGAGCCTACACCAACACTCTTGGCTATGGAGTGCAAATCCAACCAAGAGCCATGCTTCAATGCTTAAGCTTACCATCTTCTCCATCTTCATTACTATGCTATTTGTATGCTAGCAAGAAGAGTGATGATAAGTGAGGAACTAATTCTTTCTCCTATGAAACGTTCCTTCTTCCTCTTCCCTACCCTCATTCCCTGCTAGCTCTCTCCACCTTCGAAGGTGCTTGAGGTCTTGGGACTGAGGCTTGGGATAGTTAAAGCTTTCCTCAAAGTTTATCGTATGCTTGTGATGCATGAAGCTTTCCATCTTCATTGCATCACCTAGGTCACAAGGAACACAAAGATTGTATTGTAACAAGTCTCTCTTAATGGGAGAAATCATAATACAAATGCCTATTGGAGGGGGGACTGGCTCCACATAAATCCGATCCTCAACTGTTGTCATGTTCTCTAAATTCTCTCTCTTGCAAAAGTATTGTTCATGACAAGTTAACTAATTGCTATGTCTATGATTTTATCTTCAATTATGTTCACCCGCTATGCTCACAAAGTAATTTCTCAAAAGTACTCTCATTAATTTCCGCTACTCTCAAGTTAATAGGCCAATTTCATTACAGACGGCAAAGAAGCAACCATATCAGATTTCTGCAAACGCAACAAACTTGCAAAATTCAGATGCCCAAAATGTGCATGCCAAAGTTTTTCATATGAAATAGCCTTAGAATCCACAACTGCATTTGCAAAATTCTACCCACACTTCTCATACAAAGTGAGCTTATACAACCCACGACATAAAATGCCAGATGCAAAAATTTCATCACCAAAAGTGAGATCATGCATTGTACATCTGTCATCCACAAATTTGACTACAAGACCAAGTCTAGCAAGTACATATACAAACAAAAGATTCTTCTTGATCCCAAGTACATAAAGTGCATCAACAACTGTGAAAGAACTACCATTTGTAGCAGTAAGCACAATCTTTCCAACTCCCTGAACTGGATAAGAGGCATTGTTGGCACAAGTAACTGAATTCCCTTGAGGGACAGATTCAAGAGAGGTGAACAAATCACGATGTGAGGTAGTGTGCTTTGTAGCACCACCTGTCAAAATACCACATGCGAATCTGCAGCAACTGACATGCATGCATCATGGACACAATCTTTCCAACTCCCTGAACCGGATAAGAGGCATTGTTGGCACAAGTAATTGAATTCCCTTGAGGGACAGATTCAAGAGAGGTGAACAAATCACGATGTGAGGTAGTGTGCTTTGTAGCACCACCTGTCAAAATACCACGTACGAATCTGCAGCAACTGACATGCATGCATCATGGACATCAGGATTATAGGTACACTCTGCACTAAAAAGCCCATTCTGCATCAACATCAACTGCACAGTCTCCTTTCACAGAAGATTCAAGAATAGTTACATTTGTAGTGGAACCAGTATTTGCAGTGGAACCACCCACTTTCTTGTTAGACTCTTTGGACTTCAACTTAGGACACTTCTAGATCAAGTGATCATTAGCTTTACAATAATGGCAATGCATTTCTTTTTACCCTTATCACCAGAATTCCCAAATCAATTGCTGCCAGCAGAAGCATTAGGAACAGGTGATTTGCCACTCGCACAAGAACCATGAGAAGTGACTACATTGATGTTATCACCTTTCTTTGAGCAGCAATAAAGGCATGTTCAACTGCACATTGTCTAGTCCCATTTTTTCTGGAAAGTGACTCTTGCAACAGCAATGTACACAATGCATCAAACTTGACAACTTCGAGATTTCCTTGGGTCATAAGTCTCCAAGTACTAGCAAAAGTCTGGTAAGAATCTGGCAAGGCATGAAGAACAGTCTGCACAAGGGAACTGTCTGAAATGACTTCACTTGCAGAAATAAGTTGCTCATTGATATCCTCGACACCATCAAGAAAAGTGTCCATATCATCTTCCTCATGCATAATCTTCGACCCCAATTCTTTATGCAGCAATGCAATTTTAGCCTTATTGCGACTTGCATAAAGACAATCCAGAATATCCCAAGCCTATTTTGTAGATTCTCGAAACAAATGTGGGGAGTAATAGTGCGCTTCATAAACAACGCAATCAATGCATGAGCCTGTGCATCTTTTACATCCCAATGAGCTTGCTCAACTGTAGGCAAACAACTCTAACAGCAGCAATCCTTGCAGTAAGACCTGCAACATCCTCAACATCACCTGTATCCTCAAAACCAGGACGTACATCAATGCCCTGCACAATGTTCCAAACACCCTTTGAAACAAGAACATGTTGCATCATATAAGCCCACATAGGGTAAGTGTCCCCATCCAATCTGTAGAAAATATCTTGAATACATATGTGTTGTTGTCAGCCATGGTATATACTGCACCTGATATGAAAACTGTCCGAAAAGAGGAGAAGGAAAGTGAGAACAGCACATGCTTATATAGCACAAACCGTAGAAGAATGTAAGGGACCTATTATGCAAAAAACGGCACCGACAGAATTTCACCACAAAATTATGAAATAGCCTGTGTCGTATTGCCTGTAGTGGAAACGCTTGTTTTTTAACGTGATAGCATTCATAACCACCACTAACACCAAGAAAGTATTTTTACATATGTATGGATCCTTTTGTGCAACACTTTTGTACCGTTCAGTTATTCGTACATATATGGATCATATCGTAAGGATGTACCTTTATTTTTTTTTTTAAGATAACTATTTTTTGTATTGCTTTGAAGCATACAATCTGGATGGGGATGGTTGTAGGGGTTTCAAGTGTAGGGATTTATTCTTGGAGTGTTGCACTTTGGCTTTTCATTGTAGATGGATCTTTGGTGGTTTTTGTTGGAGGTTGATGTTTTTTGTGTGGTAGGTGAGTCAAGGGCTAGAAGTGGAATGGCCTCATGACACCTTGCATTGATTGCCCTTTTGATGTGCCTTTTTTAATTTATGACTCACTCCACATCTATGTGTTGTGCTATATTGACTTCTTCTACTACTTGTATCTTGAATGCCTAGGTTGCCAATAAGGTAGGCCCATGCTAGCCTCATGAATTATATACTGGTTTGCAATCATCCTACAATCATGTATGTTTGCAAAGTGATGAATCTAAACATATCACAAATTATATCCTAAGCTCTTCTATTTTGTGTTCTTACACAAGAAGTTTTGGACAAATTCTCACAATAATTCCTACATTGCGACTTACCTCAACATCATGAGCTTCTGTGAGGGAGGCACCGCATACCTAGCTAGGTATGTGGTGCCTCTGGAGCAGAAGCTCATAATGTTATGCATTGTATGAAAAACATTGAAAAAGGCTCCGTTTTCTTACATGAGAAAATTTCTAAATCTTCTTGTGTTAGAAATACCATGAATTTTTACATGCATTGAAACTCATCCCAAGAACTCACCCCATTCACTATTGCATACCTTAAAAAGCAAAAATTTACCAAACACTACATACCTTACCACCTTGCCCAGCAAACATGTCTATAGATTCATCCTTCTTTTTCTATCACTCCACAAAGCAATAATTTTTTTAAAGAAAGTTTGACGACATTCAATCCACACTTGTCAAGTCACTTTTGCATAGAATGATCCTTCTCAATAGAATACTCAATGCTCATGATAGAGGAGGATCTACTATTTTCATCCAAAGGGGAATGTATACTTTATTCTTGAGCTCACTTGAACTGAACTAAACAAAGAAACACATGCATGAAGGACATGAGAATGCATTGGGCCCCTTCTATGTGCATGTCTTCTCTATGTTCTGTAATAATCTCTTTTTTTGCAGACCATATGGGTGTATTATTGTTTCACATTTTCATATATACATGCACAATAGTGGTATCGGGGCAAAAGCATAGCAAATAGAAATTTCAATGATAGTAAATTGCTTGCAAGAATCCCCGTCCCCCCTTTTCACCAATGAGATCATGTGATGCCTTGCATGCGTACTCTTATGACCAAGGTGGCGTCCAACGCATGGACCTTGGCATATCAACAATACTTGAAGGCACCATGGGCTATTATTAGCAAGCTTCTAGCATTACACACTTAGTATTCCTTCCCTAATCCTAGGTCACATGAAACGAGATTGTCCTAAGAAAGAAGACCCTAAAGAACCCACAGAATCCACATCATCTGTGAATGCACTCAGTGAGCATACTAATGTGTGCAATTTCTCATGATCATGTAGATGAGTCTCTCGTGTTGTGTTAAGGTCATGAGAATAGTACACACATTGTGTATCTTGTTTGATTCCGGTAGTATGCATGATGTGATTGATGACTCTCTCGTGAAGAGCGCACATTTAGAAGCTCTCCCCATAGATCCCATTGTGATCTCTAGATTTGCTCCTGGCATGCACCCTTCATTCACACATGAATGTCCAGATGTGACAGTGTTAGTTCAAAATGCGGTTTTCGTCGTCGTTTAGTGGTTTCTCCTCTCAAAGGATGTGATTTGATTTCTGGCATCAAGTGGTTTAACGGTTATAATCCACGCATTGATTGGAAAGAAAACTCTCTCTCTCTCTCTCTCTCTCTCTCTCTCTCTCTCTCTCTCTCTCTCTCAGTTGAAGGAGCACCTCGTGGTCCTTCGCTGTGACAAGAACATTCCATCTGTGCCATAAGTCTCTCACTCTCATGATTCACAAGAGGTTAAAACATGCAGTATGATTGTTTCTCTCAGTACACAATCCCACAGTCTAGAAAAGCATGAGTCATTGCATGAAAATAACTCTTTTGCTGTCATGTCTTCTCCGAAGCACCACACACATTTTTTGCATAGTAGAGATGTGATTGTTCGCAAGGATGATGGTTTAAATATTGATGTTTCTAGAAAAGCTAACCTCATTGCAAATACGATCAGTCACGCAGGACCAATCATGGCTCTCGAGTCGAGGTCCAAAGAACCCATTCAAGAAGTATTTTTTCTTGGCATGATTAGTCAGCACGCATTGTTCGAGTTTCTCATTCGTGACAGTCTCTTGTATTTTCCTCACCATCGTTGTGTTCCATTTTCACAGGCATGCCGTATTGCACGATGCACATGATTCACTCATGGATGAGCACGGATGTATGTGGATCACTCTAGAAAAGAAAGAACATTTGCATTCAAGGAATTCACCATGTTTCCCGCTTGTCCGTTTTGTCAGCCGATTTTTCATGTTTATTCCTTGGCAATGACACAGTCACAGAAAAAGCACAAGCATGATTGTCCATCAAGCATTGACAATTCCGTTGCGACTTGCCACAGTTGATAGGTTTAGGTCGAAAGGTCAAGTTTTGGTCTCAGTTTTGGCATGTGTTTGGTGAACGACGGGCACTCCGTCACTTTGCTCATCTGCATTGCATGCACACTCATTTAGGGAGATCAATATTTTTCCAGTCACTCTATATGGAACGGGTATGTTTATGGTTTTGTGTTTGAAGTGGTTTCAGGAGTGTTCGTCATCAAAGATTCTTGAGAAGAAGGTGGACCCACGACCATACATGAAGTTGGAGCATTGGAGCCGCATCAGTTCATTATGTGTCGCTTTCGGCGCGGCACAAAGAAGCAAGGATTGCAGAACTTCATGAAGTTCAAGTATTGCTCGACCCGCGCAACAGAGTGGGCCAGCGAGGAGCACTTCGCCAGATCCCAAGAGTTGTCGGTGGACTTTACGGATGCCATACAGCTCGACACCAGTATCTCACCTTGAAAAGGGGGGGATGTCACATTCCCATCTAACGCTATGTGTACATGGATAGGTTGTGCTTACCTCTAGGGTTTAGGAAGCCGAGAAAGTGTTCTGGCAACCTTATGAGCCTGTGCGCAAGCTGTGCATGTCCAGGCACTTAGAGTAGCTGCATACCCTCTGATTGCACACAGCATTATCATTACGATCAGTGCCCAGTACCCAGTATGAGCATTTTCCACCGCATTGACCCAGTTCCTAACCGCGCGTGGGAACCACCTTTTATTGGCATTTTTATTAATAAGTGACTATTACTTATTATTGTCAGAATCGTGGAGTCTAAAAAGAGGACTGCTTAACCCAACACGTAGCACCTACATAAGCAGCTAGAAGGGCGCTAGAAGAGGTAGAAGAAGCAGGGACACAGAAAGGGCAAGCACCGAGAAGACCAGCAGGACCCCGTAGACTCCCTAGCGTTTTCTTAGCAGTTCAGCCCAACGTTTTCAGCATCAGCAAATCAGTATTTTCAGCCACCTCCACCAGTGTTTTCAGTTTTCAGCCCTTAGCCTCATTGGACCGCAAATCTCCGCAGATTCTCACCGCATCGACCAACTAGCAGTAGATCAACATGGCGTTTTCAGTTTCGAGCCGAGACAGTCAGTGTTATGTAATTCCAGCCCAGATCAGCTAGCATTTTTCATTCTCATCCCTTGAATGACCCGACGGTTGCAGATCAGCCCCGCAATACCGCCATAATAACAGATCCACAGCAGATTACCTAACGTTTTCAAATTTCAGCCTTAACCACGTTGTTTTCGTTGTCGACATTGTCATCGTCTTCATTATCAACACCATTCATCGTCGACATCGTCATCGTCACAATCACCGTCACTGCCGTCGACATCGTCATCAACTTCGGCATCATCAAGTACCACAACATCTAGAAGCATTGTACCAGACTTTGTGCAACCTAAAGCAAATACCTCTCTAGCAATAGAGAGGGGGGCCCTTGGAGGGGGGGTTTGGAACCCCATCTGGTGTCGTCTCTTATCTCTCTCTCTCTAGCACTCTCTTGCACACTCTCACAGTTTGCACTACACTCTCGTGTTTTGGTCATTGCACATTCTCTCATTAAGTCAAGGAAGGCTCTCCCTTCCCATCACTAAAAGGAACCTTGAGCACTCACTCATTCACTCATCTTGAGCCATACACCATCATTCAGTTCCGCTGCACATTTCATGTCGTCTGCAAACATGGAGGGGGGGAGAGAGAGAGAGAGAGAGAGAGAGAGAGAGAGAGAGAGAGAGAGAGAGATGTCATCTGTGAGGACGATGAGGCAAGAGACATATTTTTTCATGGTCTATGTCGACTCTTTCTTTCCATTCCATTGATGCTTTGTGGCTTCTGTGTCACTAGTTTGTGTCTACTCGATCGAATAATTGTGCTTGGTCTATCGCAATGTTATCCTGAGATGGCCAATTTCCATTGATGCTCTATAGCTTATGGGTTGCTAGTTTGTGCTTGGTCAATTGAATTGGTCTGTCACAATACTATTGTGAGATAGCCATTGCCCTATTAATGCATGTTGCCCTCATGTGCAAGAGCTATAAGGCATGTCATAAATAAGACCAAAGGGAGTGTATAAACACCTCTACGATTTGTGAGCTAGATTGTTATTCTCTCTCTCTCTCTCTCTCTCTCTCTCTCTCTCTCTCTCTCTCTCTCTCTCTCTCTCTCTTAAGTGAAGGTCTTGGTCGGTTTTTTGACTCGCTCGGTGAATGGTAACACTCTCCAATAAGATAGCGCAACATGAAGGAAAAACTCAAATCTCATCTCAAGAATGAAGTTCCGCGCTTGTCTACCTGCAAAATATGTTATGAGGGTACTCATGCAAGATTGTTTAAGTCGAGCTCAAAGGTATATAAATCCAGAGCTCTCTGTGCCTAATCTCTTTGAGAGTGGACGACGCACTTTCTCTACAAACAATGCTAGAATGAGAAATACACAAGGCTAGCAAGTTGTCGAGATATTTAAAACTATGGACGTCCACTAGCCAGATCCTCTGAATCTCCTTTGTCAGACCCGCATCTGAAAACACTCTATCTACAGTATCCCCTCCGAGGGGTATCAAGGGTCTGAAACGAGATGCACAACGAAACTGGAAAATGATCAGAAAGAACCCTACCTCCCCAAATAGTAGTGGAACCACCAAGGGGACGCAACCCCTGCACGCATAAGAATTTATCCAACCACTCAGAGAGACGGCTCTCCTCTTTGTGGAATCCCCACGAGGATCAGAGTGAAAGTGAGTGAGGCTAGTGACCAACGGATGGAATGTGCCATGTAACAAACTTGCACACTCCAAGTCAAGATTCTACCGCGACACAGCAGAGATTCGCTTCAAAACAGTTCACGATTGATTCGACACGGTCCGGCGGAGTTCCGTGCCTAGAGATATTGGCCCCAAAGATTGGCGCCCCTTTTGGTATTTCTTTTTGTATCAATCTGAGTTCAAAGTACAACTGAGTGGGAGGGTTCTCACTCTCAGACTCTTTGTCCAGATGCTCTAAGAAGTGAGGCCCTACCCACTTGTTTATTGGTTACAAGGGATGCCTAAAAGCAAAGCCTCAAAAGCAGTAAGTGAAAAGCCTTCAAAAAAATAAAGCAATTATCCCAAAAAGCTGCCAATTTTCAGCTAGCGCAAAAATCAGGGATTCCGTACATTTTGCCACATCATCAGCTCTACAAAAAGCGGGATTTCCATACACTGTACCACATCAGCATGTCAGCGTGTTTTGCGACGAAAATTCCAAAAGTTCGTACGATATGCCACGTCAGCATGTCAACGCATATTGCGGGTCCACGTCAGAGTGTATGTATGTGGGACAGTGCGACGTCACCAGTTGTGACATACCTCCCTCTTGAAAGCATTGTAATCGCCCTCGATTACACCTGCAAAACAGACAGAGGCCATAAACTATCTTAGCAGACACTGACTGTTAGTACCGACGCACTAGGAACAACACATCTAGTACATGTACCAATTGACAGTCACATCACAAGGCATCACTTGACATCACAAGACATCACATGACAAATCACATTCAAAATTCATTCGTATTTCAGATTATGATTAATCGGCAATGTATTTAGCAATCACATCTTGATCCACTCGGGATCTCATAGATGCCCGATTAACTAATCCTTAGTGCAATCACGTCTATCGAGATCTTTCAGACCGAAATGCTGCAGTCATTTCGTCTATCAATTCCTACACTTAGACCAGTCAAGAACAAATCAGTATCATATTATCAGGAATTCCAGTTCATAGGTCATACAACAGAATACTGTCAGCTCACAATATCCCTGGACTCAAAAGAGACATCAGTAACTTTAGTATCAAAAATTGGGGCAATTTGTTGACAAAAGAGTGGAGCGACTCCCCTATTGTGCATACCCACTGCACCAAATTCCGCCCAGCTGAGTTTAGGGTTCAATTTCGAATAGACTATGCTAAACCAAATGCTTCAAGGTAAAGGTTCACAATCTCAGGAGTATCTGCCAGGTCCTCCTTCTCCATCCACTTCACATCCAATGCGGGATAGTTCTTGAAATTAACCAAGAATCACCTTATCATTTTACCTTTTACCTTCTATCTTTATGTGCCAAAATCTATTCTGAAACGAGTATCTCCTCGTTTTCCTCCACTTCGAGTTGCTCATCAAGCTGAAGAGATGGCCGAATATATCAACTCTCAACGGCCTGGTACTATTACCGAAGTAATCCACCACACCATGGTTGCTTCACGCATCAATTTCCATCAAGGGGCTAGACGTAATGTCAAGCCCATGGAAAACAAAGATAAAAATGATGCAAAGGGGAAATCCAATGCTCAAAATAATTCCCAAGGCACTTCCAACAACAACAACAACAATCGGTCCAAGGAGAAGGGAGTTTACAAAGGTAAAAACAAACTCTCTCCTGAAGAGCTTGAAGCTTTTCGCAAGGACCATAAGTGTTTCAAGTGTGGGGAGCAAGGACATGGCTATCGTTCTTGCCCCAAGAAGAATACTCGCAATGAGACTCCTAGGGCTTCCACCATCGAAGCTCCAAAAGAGGATGCTCATTGCAAAGGATCATCACTCTCCTATGCTTGGGGAAAGGTAAGAGAGTATGATGCCTTCATCTTGTTTGATCCTGGCTCTACTCTCAACTTCATATCAATAGAGTTGGCCACCAAGTTGGGCATTCAAGCTTTTGAGATGGGAGATATAGTAACAGCTGATGCAGCTTTCAAGGGACAACAAGCCTCCATTACTCCCTTGATTGGGAAGTTGAGGCTTCATGTCCAAAGCTATGTCGACAAAGAAGACTTCTTCATCTCTCCCCTCCAACATCAGGATGTTATCCTAGGGGCACCATGGTTTGATCGCATGGCTGCCAACATGAAGTTCCCTGAAAGGAGAATTTACTTCACCTACAGGGGAAAGAACATGTATATAGATGCTAGTGAGCGTGGTCGCACTATTCCACTTGTAAATCCTCTTTCTTTTGATAAATCAATGAAGAGCTCAGTTTCTGCGTACATGATTTATGTCAAAGAGTCTCTAAAAGCTAATAATGTTTCATCAAATGAAAATGATAGGAATCAAGAAGAGTTAGACTTGTCTACTTTTCTAAAAGGATTCCAAGATGTGTTCATCGATGATATCCCTATGGACCTACCTCCAAAACGAGGGGATGATGACCATCGTATTGAGCTCCTTCCAGGAAGCTCACCGCCTAACAAACCTCCTTATCGAGTCTCACAAGCTCAACAAGAGGAGATCATGAGGCAAGTACAAGAGCTGGTAGACAAAGGGATGGTGAGGCCTAGTTCCTCTCCCTTTTGTTCTCCAGTCCTTTTAGTGCAAAAGAAAGATGGTACATACCGTATGTGTGTGGACTATCGAGCACTAAACCATATCACTATCAAAAACAGATTTCCCGTACCTCGGGTAGAAGATCTGTTTGATAAGCTACAAGGCTCTACCTACTTCAGTAGGATTGACCTTAAGAGTGGCTATCATCAAATAAGGATAGTGGATGAGGATATCTTAAAGACCGCGTTTCGCACAACATTTGGTCTTTATGAATATCTAGTCATGCCTTTTGGCTTGACTAATGCACTAGCTACGTTCAATCGTTTGATGGAGAAAATTTTTAGACCATATCGAAAATTCACTGGAGTGTTCTTCGATGATATCATCATCTACTCCAAGTCTTTGGAGGAACATAAGCAACATCTCCAAGTGATTTTTCAAGCCTTGAGGGAGAACAAACTTTTTCTCAACCAAAAGAAAAGTGAATTCTTCCTTCAAGAGATTCAATATCTAGGCCATATTATCTCTCACGATGGTATTCGTATGGATCCATCAAAGTTAGAGGTAATAAAATCATGGCCTAACCCAAGGAATCTACATGAGCTAAGAAGCTTTATTGGTATGTGTGCATACTATAGACGCTTCATAGCAAAATTCTCTCAAGTAGCAGGACCACTACACGACTTAACCAAGAAGAACGTTAAGTTTGTATGGTCTGCTAAGGAGCAAAATGCTTTTCAAAAACTCAAAGAGAAGCTTACTTCCCAACCAGTCCTCGTGCTTCCGGATCTCTCAAAGCCATTTGAGGTCCAATGTGATGCTTGTGGTGATTGCCTTGGAGCAGTTTTGCTTCAAGAAGGGCATGCCATAGCATATGAGAGCCAAAGGCTCAATGGTGATGAACGAGTCTTGGGCATTTATGAGAAAGAGCTTTTAGCTGTTCTACATGCCCTAGACACATGGAAGCACTACCTATTGGGGACTCCATTTATCCTACGAACTGACCACCAAAGTCTCAAGTATTTCATGACGCAAACCAAGCTTTCCGACAAACAAATGAGGTGGGCAAATTTTCTTTCGCAATTTAATTTCCATATTGCTCACATAGCTGGTAAGCACAATCAAGTTGCCGATGCACTTTCACGACGACCAAAAGTTAATGCGGTGTCTATAGCTACTCACAATGATCTATCCTCTATGATAGATGAGTATGCTACTGACCCTGACTTTAGAGACATAATGTCAGCCCTTGCTTTGGGGAAGAAAGAGGAACCATTCACCTTGCAAGATGGTTATCTTCTCCACGGAAATAGGCTATGTGTTACCCATTCCCTTCGTGAGAAGGTTATGTATGAATCCCATGCTCCTCCATATGCAGGGCATAGAGGTATTCAACCTACTCTCCGAGGAGTAGAGACGTATTTCTATTGGCCTACCATGAAAGTGGACATACAAGAGTATGTTTCAAAATGTGTAGTATGCCAAAAGACCAAGTATGATAGAGGGAAGCAACCTGGATTACTCCAGCCATTGCCTATTCCAAATTCACCATGGGAGAGTATATCCATGGATTTCATCTTTGGATTACCCAAGTCTATCCATGGGAATACAGGAATATGGACAATAGTCGACAGGTTTAGCAAGCAAGCACATTTTATTCCTGTCAAAAAGACTATTAAGGCACATCAAATGGCAACTCTCTTCATATCTCAGATTTTCAAACACCATGGATTACCCACATCCATCGTGTCAGATAGAGATCCTAGAATGACCAGTAATTTCTGGAAAGGTCTCTTTGAAAATCTAGGAACAAGATTGAATTTCTCTTCGGCCTATCACCCACAAACGGATGGCCAAAGTGAGATAGCCAATCTTACGATACTCGATCTACTCAAGACTTATGTTACCGAAGTAGATCAACGCTCACAATGGGAAAAGTATTTACCGCTAGTAGAGTATGCCTACAATAATACTGTACATACTTCTACGGGCAAAGCACCTTTCGAGATCATAGAAGGAAGACCTAAAAGTCCCTTGCTACTGAAAGTACATGGGAAGATCTTCGCCGCCGATGAGTATAGCCGTGACCTACAAGAATCTTTTCAAAAGATTAGGGAGGCTATAGCCATCTCTCAACAAAGGCAAAAAGCTGCTACTGATAAGCACAGAAGAGCCTTAATGTTCAAAGAAAATGATTGGGTCTTACTCAAGTTTCCTAAGGCTCGATTAAGGCAAACGACGGGCAAAAATCCTACGGGCCATCAAAAGTATTATGCTAAACTAGCAAAAAGATACTATGGTCCTTTCCAAATCTTGAAGCCTATCAATGAGACGGCTTATCAACTCAAGTTGCCCAACCATTGGCTTATACACAATGCCTTTCATGTAAGCTTACTTAAGCCCTACAAAGGAGAGCCACCAATTGAACCAATTATTGAAGACCCTCCCGAAGTTGAAGACCAAGAAGAGGTGCTACAACCCGAAGCTATCCTTCGGCATGAAGACAAGGTACTACGACATGGTAAGATTATCCGACGGTATCTTATTAAGTTCAAAAATTATCCTTTTGAAGATGCTAAATGGATGCAAGGAGTACAACTTAAGGATAGTATGAACCTTGTCAATGCTTACAATGCTACATTAGAGTAAGCAAATGTACAAATTTCTTTTAAATAACTCATGTTTTTGTCTTATATGACTAGTCCTCTTTTTAATTGTGCACAAATTTAACTAGTATGCATGCTTAGAATCATGTTTGTGATGACGACGTCTCTCAAACACCAAGTAGAATTTGTCACTCTACTTTGGGAGAATGAAATGGACTAAATAGCAGACATGCTTGCGGCAGCTATGTCTCCCAAGCACCAAATGGATTAGTCATCCATCTTGGAAAGATGTCGTAGGGTAAAAAGGGATCCTTTACCCGCTAAGTACGATTGACTAATGACTAAGACTTTATCTCTTCTACCTCATAGTCGAGGACGACTATGATTTCAAGAAAGAGGTAATGTCATAAAATCTAATATCTAACTAACCCAAATGATTTTCTCATATTAAATTGATCACTTAATGTGGGAGAATAAACGGGAACAAGTGTTAAGATATAGGTATGTGCTTTTAGATCTATCTCAACACGGGGCCAATGTAAAGGGGCCCAAAAGGGAGATGGTCTATCAAAGAGCAAGGCTAACCAATGGAGCATAAGACCTTAGGGTTAGCTTCATTGAAGACCTCCAATAAATGTGTGTAAAAGTCCTTTTGACCTTAAGTAAGCTAGGGCTGAGCTTGAGGTGGGAACCCGGCCCAAGCTCGAGGTGCTTGTCCTACTTGAGGTGCTTGTCATGCTTGAGGTGCTTGATTAAGATGCTTGAGGTGCTTGACTGGCTCCATGCTTGAGGTGCTTGACTTGCTGCATGATTAAGGTACTTGAGGTGCCTTGAGAAGCTTGCCTGAGATGCTTGTGGGAACACCCCCTAGTTCAAGTGCTTTGTCATGCTTGATGAGTAAGGTGCTTGATCACCTAATGTCAAAATCATTCCTACAAGAGGGGGGGCGAGCCCTTTTCCTAGGAGCTAGAGAGAGAACACCCACTCACACACACAAGGGAAGCCCCAACTTGAAGAGGCAGCAAGGACACATGTCAGGCCCCTACCCATGTTACCTTCATGTGTTGCTTGAAGCCTATTGGCTAAGCTTCAAAGGGGTCCAATGATAAATTACATGAATTATCTAATTGTTTTAGCATTTATCAAGTCCTCTCTCTCAAAGGGGAAAGGGGGACACTTGTCCCAAGGCTACCCATGTTGCTTGTAATGGCTCCTGCTTGTGATTGGCTAGGCCTGGAGGGGTCCAATGAGCTTCAGGCATGAGCTACAAGGGGGGGTCGACCCAAGCAAGCTAGGGGGGTGCCTAGGGGGTATACTCACCCACACACACTCACAATCACTCTCATTGTGTGCTATGCAAAGTGCAAGAGCTCCCTCTCCAAGCAAGTAGAGGTTGAGAGCCTACACCAACACTCTTGGCTATGGAGTGCAAATCCAACCAAGAGCCATGCTTCAATGCTTAAGCTTGCCATCTCCTTCTTCTTCATTACTATGCTATTATGTATGCTAGCAACAAGAGTATGATAAGTGAGGAACTAATTCTTTCTCTTACGAAATGTTTCTTCTTCCTCTTCCCTACCCTCATTCCCTGCTAGCTCTCTCCACCTTCGAAGGTGTTTGAGGTCTTGGGACTGAGGCTTGGGATAGTTAAAGCTTTCTTCAAGTTTATGTTATGTTTGTGGTGCATGAAGCCTTCCATCTTCATGGCATCACCTAGGTCACAAGGAACACAAAGACTGTATTGTAACAAGTCTCTCTTTATGGGAGAAATCATAATACAAATGCCTATTGGAGGGGGGACCGGCTCCACATAAATCCGGTCCTCAATTGTTGTCATGTTCTCTAAACTCTCTCTCTTGCAAAAGTATTGTCTATGCCAAGTTAACTAATTGCTATGATTATGTTGCTATCTTCAATTATGTCTACCCGCTATGCTCACAAAATCATTTCTTGAAAGTACTCTCATTAAATTCCGCTATTCTCAAATTGAATAGGCAAATTCCATTACACCTTTACTAGAATGAAATGAGCTTGCTTGCTAGATCTGTCAATAACAGTCCATATACCATCGTGCTCACTCTGTGTTCTCAAGAGAACAAAAATGAAATCCATTGCAGTACTTTCCCAGGGGTGGGTGGGTATGGGTAAAGGCTGTAACAATCCCTGTGCTTTATGCCTATCAAACTTGACCTTCTAGCATACCTAATTGCGTACAAAATCCTCCACGTCCTTCTTGAGTCTCGGCCAAAAGAAGTCTCTCTCCACACCTTTCAAGGTGGTAGCAATGCCGCGGTGACCCGTAAATGGTGGGATAGTGGCATTCGGTTAACCATTTTCCCTCAACGGTTGTGTAATGCACAATATCGTTTCCTCATCAAGTAGCCATCACGAACGGAATATCCCGCTACTACCTCCCCATTTCATATCCGAGTGAAAGTATCTGTAAAATCTGTATATGTGGCATACTAATCGACCATATCCTCGAAGCTACTATGATGTATCACGGAAATAGCCAGAACCAACAGTTTCCAGGACAAAGCATCTGCCACCAAATTCTTATGTCCCTGCACATGGACAATCTGGAAGTGAAACTGTGACAAGATGTTCGTCTACCGCATTTGCTTTTCTGATAGCTGCTTCTTTGACAAGAAGTAGCGTAAACTCTGGTGATTTGTGAAGATCGTAATATCGCTCCGAGTACGTAATGTCGCCACTGAGTAAGAGCATGGGTAACCGCCAAAAGCTCTTTCTCATATATCTGTGCTATGATTCCGGCATTGAGAACAATCGGCTCTCGTAGGCAATGACATGGCCTTCTTGCATTAAAACCGCACCCAGACTATGACCACAAGCATCACAATATACTTCAAATGACTTCTGCAAATCTGGCAAAGTCAAGATTGGTCCTATAGTCAATTTCTCTTTCAATGTCTGAAAGGCAGTCACCTCTGTGGGTCCCCACGAGAAAGGGACTCTATGCAAAGGGGAAGCAACCTCTGCAAACTTTCTAATGAACTGCTGGTAGTAAGAACATAAGCCCAAGAATCTTTTACCTTCATGGACATTCTTCAAATCGGACCAATCACGGATAGTCTCTATCTTGGTCGGGTCCATTTGCACTTCTGCTGTTGAGACAATGTGTCCCAAAACGTGTATCTCAGATAGAAAAAATTCACTTTTCTTTGCATTAATCACCAACTTGTGATCTCGTAATGCCTGAAAGACCTGTAGCAGATGTTCTCTATGTTCTGTCTCATCCTTGGAGAAGACAATAATGTCATCAAAGAAAGTGCCCACAAAAGATCTCTACTCTTTGGAAATCATGTCCATCATTCGGTTAAAGGTCACTGGAGCATTGGTAAGCCCAAAAGGCATCACCAAAAACTCGAATAAATCGAAGGTCGTCCGAAAAGCTGTCTTGTAGATATCTCCCGGTGCGATTCGGATCTGATGATATCCGCTCCTCAAATTGATCCTGCTGTTCCAAGAGGTCTTTCACTTGGTTCATAATTTCTTCATTATGGGCTCGGCTCACATGGTAAGGTGGTCGGTTCAGTGGTGTGCTTCCAGGTATCCAATGAATGGTATGATCCTTAGGACGAGCTGGTGGCAACTCGTTTGGCAGGCCCTCAGAAAAGCAATCGACATGAGTGTGAAGAAAATCGTGGCGTTCTTTATCAAGGTTAAAACATATTTGACCTTCAATTATCATTTAGTTCTCTCCAGAAATTCGAGTAAAGAAACTGAATTTCATCAAGTACAATCTCTGTGCCCTTCATTTGTCAAAGTCGCTTTCTTAGCCCAATAGTCAACCCACAGCGTTGTTCTTGTGGTACCAAGGGATTTCGAGGAGGACGTCACAACCTCCCAAGGGCATTACGTAGAAGTCCTCGTGCCCTAAAGCACCTTTTGAAATTGTTGAAGGCTGCAAAAAGGTTCCTCCCATTTTGCATACAAAGGACAAGATCTTTGAGGCAGATCGATATGTTGAGAACATGGATGAGATGTATAAGAAGATTAAAGTTGCCTTGGACAAGACTCAGGCAAAACAGAAAAAGGTTGCTGATCGTCACCGTCGTGAATTGCTACTATCACCTGGTGATTGGGTTCTCTTAAGGTTCGAAAAGGCAAGGTTAAAGAAGATGAAGGGCAAGGAACGGCTGTTTCCTAAGCTCAGCATGCGTTACTATGGGCCTTTTCAAGTGCTTGACAAGATCAGTGATGTGGCTTACAGGCTGAAATTGCCTGATGCATGGAAGATTCATAATGCGTTTCACGTGAGTCTTCTAAGACCCTTTGTGGGTGATGTGCCAGAAGATATGCCAGTTGAGGATCAGCCAGAAGTTGAAGAACTTGATGAGATCTTGGTACCTGAGCAAGTTTTGGCACATAAGGACAGAAAAGTTAAAGGACAAGTTGCAAGACGCTATTTGGTGAAGTTCAAGAACTATCCGCCTATGGATGCAAAGTGGATGGAAGAGCATGAACTGTCAGAGTCACCAAATGTATTGCAGCTTTACCTTGAAGCCTTTGGGTTACAGCCTACTTATGCCCCAACCCAACGTGTGCAAAGGAGGGGTAATGATAGAGCTAGTACATCAAATGTACACATGAATTCAGTGTCATAGATGGAAATGGCAAAAGTATGAAGGCCTCATTAAGTCATTTGTATCTATGTATGTTACGACCTTTCTTGCGGATACATGCGATGATAAAAGAGTGTTAATAGCACAAGATCATCAGTGGCGTGTATTTATGGTATGCAATCGAGGACGTTTGCGATTTCAAGAGGGGGGTATGTCACGAGGACGTGGCAGTTATTAACCATGTCACAGAGATGTGGCAACTGCTAACCTTGGTTGTTGGTTTCTTTCCAATGGGGTTTATTTTATTTGTTTAAGACCCTCTTTTTGAAGTAGCAAACGGTCGGACATTGTATGGCCAATGTGAACGGTGGATTCACCCGCAGACGGGAAGTGGTCGGCACTGGAATTCGTATGGTAAGAGGATGTCTAGGCTCAGAGCAAGATCATATAGGTCCCCCCGTCGCACTTAGCAAGTTGGTGGATACTAGGAAGTGAACTCAATTAAGGCGTAAAGTCAAGGTGGGACTACCAACAAAAAGTATCCAACAGTTGGGCCACATTGCACTTTTGGATGCGGTCCCAATGAGGATAGATGGTCAGAAGACCAGTGGGAGCCCAACGGAAGCATCGCCTAAAATTTAGGGAACTGCTATTTTGGGCCGTGAAATGTGTTCGCGTCATTACCTCCGGTATGACTAGGGGAACACTTTATAACTCTGCCGCGAAGTCAACTGACACGTCGGTTGGGATATTTTTAAGCGGCGAACCCGAAACGGGAAAATGCTTGAAAATGCGCCAAGTGTCACATTTTGGTGAACTTTCCTCTTGCAGAAAAATGGGCGCTGATTTTTATGCTGGGAGAGGCCTCATTTGCAACTTGTCACAGGTTAAGAGCTATGGAGTGCTTTCTTTCCCTCTCATGTACAGTGTGGTGCTAGGAGTGATGCCCTGCACACTACACACTGCTCTCTCTCTCCCCTACGTGCAGTTATGTGATGCCCCACAAGAGGGCTACTCATTTGACTGATGTACAGTTGTGTGGGTTCATGCTTTTGTGCTGAGGCAAGAGCCTCCTTGAGCAGGAACAGGGGTAGCTAACTGTTGCTCCAAAGCAGGCACTGGTGAGGGTCATAAGCTCACCGTACAGGTGCAAAATCAGCGCTGTGTATGCGCTGTAAATTCACTATTTTTCAGCCATACGGACGCCAAGATCATTGGGAATCGTACCCCACTGGCAAAGGACAGTTAGGGGACTGTTTGGGGCTGAAAACAGGGCAAAAACCAGTAAATACAGCGTGCTGAATTTACTGTTTTTGGACAGGAATCAGAGGGTATACGACAGTGCAAGCGAGTTCCAGCAGGGGAATTGGTTTCGCGCAAGTTTTGGGGCTGTTATGCTGCCGAAATTTGGCCAAATCAAATGGTATCTAGGTGGATACACGTGAAGGATTCCCAAGACCTTACCTTGTAATTTACCCTCCTAAAGAATAAAGAAATACCGAAAGGGGCGCCAATTTTGGGGCCTATAAGTTGTCGGCGTCTGCTCGGAGCATTCTAGCTTCCGAGCCGTGTGTGAGTTGAAGTGTTAATTCCCATTACAGGTTCTCTTTGCAAAGTGCTCTGTGTGTGTGTATAAAGTAAAGAATTTCGGGTGAAAGCCAACGCCTACCGCCCTACGGGCCGGTTACACCTTCAATGAAGAAGCTCGTAGAAAAGAGCTCCAAAATCTCTCGCAATCAGTGTCCAAAGAATCTCCCTAGGTCATCCGAAGATGATTCCAAGTGGTTCGTATGCCTCGTTCGTACTCCCGAGTCAGCCAAGAAGAAATAAAAAGCCTTTTGAAGTTGAACCATTTAACCGGAGCTTCTTTCTCAACAAAAGAGTGGACCACCATGTTCGAGCATCTCGGAACCCAGAAAAGGATTCAAATCGACTGTCCACCTTCGTTAAATTCTTTGACTTTCTTGCTTTTATCTTCCAGGAAGTCATATTGGTTGGCTTTATAAAAATGTTTCTTCTTTGCATAAAACATGTTATCATCAGAGTCCGAAGTATCTGAGGATGAGTCCTCGGTAGAACTGTCAGAAACTGGGCGAAATCTAGGCTTCTTTGCCTTTTTCTTGCCCTTTCCGAAGCTTTGCTTTTTGCTTCGCTTGTTCATGTCTTTCTGCGAGTACAGGTTCTGCTTTTCTGCACTCGTTTGTCTTTTCAGCTTTACTCCCTACCTAAGAGGAGGAGCAATGGCGACACGCCATCTCGAGGAAATCTTATCAATTGGGTAATTCTCGGGTGTATCACCAATCTCGGGTCCCTGGAGTACTTAATCAATATGTTCACACAATCTGCAGTTGACGTTTGTACTCCTTTCTGGCACACTTATCCAAAAAAAAAAAACCTAAATCTTCATTCTTTTCTTCAGCTCCCACGCCGGATTATTCAACTTTTCTTTGCCTTCCCACTAAGAGGTGTCATCTCTGTCAAATTTTTCATGAGAACCCATGTGTAATCTGGGATTCTTAATGGCTTTATGCCCTGTAAGACAGAGCGATGAAGATGGGAGTGCACCTGATGCGCGATGTATGAAGGGTGGGAGTGGTTAATAAGTCTGGGGTCGGGACACGAAGATTCTTTCTCAAAAGCTGTGTGCGCTGCAAAAAGGATCAAATCCTCCATAGAAGAAGAATCTTTTTATGCTTTGATACCACTGTAACAAACTTGGACACTCCAAGTCAAGATTCTATGGAGGATCAAATCCTCCATAGAAGAAGAATCTTTTTATGCTCTGATACCACTGTAACAAACTTGGACACTCCAAGTCAAGATTCTGCCGCGACACAACAGAGATTCACTTCAAAACAGCTCACAGTTCACAATTGATTCAACACGGCCTGGTAGAGTTCCGTGCCTAGAGATATTGGCCCCAAAGACTGGCGCCCCTTTCGGTATTTCTTTTTGTATTAATTTGAGTTCAAAGTACAAGGTGAGAGGGTTCTCACTCTCAGACTCTGCGTCCAGATGCTCTGAGAAGTGAGGTCCTGCCCACTTATTTATTGGTTACAAGGGATGCCCAAAAGCAGTAAGTGAAAGCCTTCAAAAAAATAAAGCAACTATCCTAAAAAGCTGCCAATTTTCAGCCAACGCAAAAATCAGGAATTCCGTACGTTTTGCCACGTCATCAGCTCCGCAAAAAGCGGGATTTCCGTACACTATGCCACGTCACCCTGTTAGCACATTTTGCGGTGGAAATTCCGGAAGTTCGTACGGTATGCCACGTCAACATGTCAGTGCATATTGCAGGTCCACGTCAGAGTGCATGTATCTAGGGCAGTGCTACATCACCAGTTTGTGACATGCTAAGCATGCACTGCATGTATAGCTAAGAGGAATCTCTCCTAAGCATTTTGCTCGTGTGGGGCTATGGAGGATAAAGCTGGAGGGGTGGAGGCCTCCCAATGATCTATCTTCTCTATGTTGTTGAAGTGGCCTCCTACGACCCAAGTATCCACAATAGGTAATGCATGAATAGCTTTGTCCAGAAGGTAGCTTGTTCTCCCAAATGAGTAGGAGGTAGACGGGCATGAAACCAACCAAAATGGCAACATAAATGGCTCTACAAGGCCACATAGCATGGACCCACAAAGATGCACACTCCACATCTACGAGACACATCACCTATAACAGGCTCCCAAAAGGTGCAAGATCCTACATACATATGATTGCCAAATGGTTTGGCCATCTTATGCTCCTGAACCAATTAAACGTCCGCATCGCCAACTACATGTAAATGCAAATCTTCCCCAAGTAGAGGCCCCTCACCCTGGATGAATGTAATCCATTAGTGTTCCAAGTCATGGCATGCATGTCCATCAAGAACTAGAAGCATAATCCGAAGCGCAACAGAGCTCACATTCTCCTTATACCAGAGGCACGCTGATCAATCGAGTGACTGAGCTAGGGAGATCCAGTTGCACACGAGTCCGCATCGCCGGAGGTTGCATCAGAGGATTCGGGCCACTTTGGCCCGACATGCACGCTGCCTGGTCAGACTATTGACGATGGAGGAGATTGATGAGATCTGCTAGCGACAGATGATGGATCTCTTGTGATTTAGATCTTTTGAGGATTGCTTGTACCACACACATACCCACAATGTGTTATATTAGCCCTCATCCACTCCTTTCACCCACACCCCCCCCCCCCCCCAACCCCCACCCCAATACTCAGATTCCGCACAATTCCATTTCAATACCTTTTCTTTTTATTTTTGGTACTCAGACATTGTATCAGATTCACCGCGTGGTGACTTTTTTTTTTGTCTCATACGTCATTTTGGCCTTTTGAAGACGTTAATATAACATTTAATTTCTCTCTCTCTCTCTCTCTCTCTCTCTCTCTCTCTCTCTCTCACACACACACACACATTTAAGAGCTGTACTTTATTATAGACACTTAAGAAATCACCCTGCAAAGACCAAGCATTTACTTGATCTTACTACAGCAGGTCAATTTTTGGGCAAGCCTGTATAGTGAAATTCATCAGCAAACTGCTTGTTTCAAGAGAGCTTCCAAACATTTTCTATATAAATGCAGTGTGCCATGAGGCCCCAAAGAAATCAGTGGTCATACCCAAAGTGATGCACCCCAGCAAGTGGGCTATGCGCCCTTGCTTGGAAGACTTCTCTATTGAAGCAACAGTGTAAAAGTCACAATGGTCTACATAAGAGGATGAGAAAGAGTGTGTGTGACCCATAACTTGATACCCCTCTTTATAGAAATGGGAAAAACAATTGTCAACTTTCTCCAACAGTGGCCTACGTATAGAAAAGACAATGCTTAGTTGATGCCTCTCTTACAAGAAATGGGAAGAGAAAAAGTTTGGCATCACTTGCCATATGGCACTATCAAGAACTTTTACCTGAAGTCCACAATTGCTACCAAGAGTTCAATGCTTTACTAAGGCCTTATGCAGGCCAGAAAGGGTAATGCACAACTAGTTAAAGTGCCTTTGATTTCGATCAATGGTCTAATACCAACTTCAAAATCTCAAGAGGCAGCTCAAGTGTGAGCAACACTGTATGTAAACTGAAGCAATGCACAAGGATTGACGTGGGGATTGATCCTGCCACCGTGATTCACACCAACATCCTATCGAACTAGCCTACTTTTTGACAGGTTTTTCCTTCGTAGAAATCATGCTCATGGCAGCTGACAAAAAATTATGTAGGTAATCTACAAAAAAACAGGTTTACCTCAACACAGAATCATCTACCATGCACTTTGGAGGCAAACAACTGCCAGACCATTAAGAGATATAGCTATTGACTTTGCTTACATTACAAGCTTCTACACCACAAAATGTGTAAAATTGAAAGAAGTCTTGGAACACTTTGCTACTTGCTATTTGATTCAGTCAAATGGAGTCAATGTACTAACAAACAGTTAAATGAGGCCAGCAATGCTAATTAGCATAATTTGTTACAGGAGAAAATTACAATCATATATTGCACATGATTGTATATTCAGCAAAACTGAACAAATCATTCTGTATCATCTTTTCTGGAAGATATGGACTTTTCAAACAATAGCTGGATGGACAGAAGTGATATGATGATAATGGACACAATAATGCCTGACAATGAACGCTCAGCAGATGTAACACTTTCTACAAGCAGAAAACCCATCAGGAAGATCAACAAGATGTACAAGTTCTTCCGTGATTTGGATTTCATGAGAGCCCCTGTGGTTTCAGCAATCTGGTTTGCCTCTTCCCTTATAGCCTCCTGCTCAGCAGGATCTCTGTCCTTCCATCGTTTCAGCGGCTTATATAGTCCCTTGAAAAACAAGCCTTGACTTCGAGCATTTTGCACGCTTTTTTCAAACTCATCCAGCTCCTCTTGTCCTGAGTTTATCTCAGCTAAATCGGAGGCCAGTTGTTCCTCCACAGCTTGGAAGCCTTCATCAATAGCTTTTATAGTCTGGAAAAGGCCAAACACTACAGAAGAAAGTTACTTCCTGACAACAAGATCAAGTTCATTAAGACTGAGTCGGCCCTCCTCTTTTACAGAAAGCCTTAAATTGATGAAATTTTAAACGGACCTTGCAGCATCTTACAAGACACACAAAGAATGATGAATAGTCACCTATAATAACCCAATGAATTGTGCTGAGGTTTCTGCTGGAATGCCCAGAACTGCAGTAAAGAACTCACATTACATGCCCCCGCTTACATCTCACAAAACGGACCTCTATGCACTTACACTGATTCCAAACAGAAAAGACGCACAACATTTGAGCATTTCTATTTGAATCTGCTAGTCTTCAAGAAGCTAAACAAGTGCTAAACCTCATTTGCCACCATTAATATGGATTCCAACGGAAAGGCTTGTAGTTTGAGAATGACACCTTGCAATAGCCATGAGGGGGGGGGGGGGGGGGAGAGAGAGAGAGAGAGAGAGAGAGAGAGAGTGAGTTCCTTGGTGGGTGCAAAGGTCATCGGTGCTACCTATGGGATCCGTAGAGGGGTTGCTACATTTATGCAAGAGATTGATGTGACTATTCCCATTGACTGGCATGCCCTTGTTTTTGACCCAGACTCTGTGTTGTCACTGGAGTAGGCTACAGTGTCACTTTCACAGGACACACAGTTAGTACAGTTGGTCTGGTCTAGTTCACACAGGACAAACTCTCTGGGCTGGGCAGTCACACGTGGCAGGGATACGGACGGTGGTCTATTGGACATCGTGGCCAAGTCACCACCATCACTCAGTTTGGAGATAGACTTAGATGGCTTACATTTATGAGCCATTGTGGCTCTTTAAGGTGGTACATGTGAGTAGTAGTTGTTGGGTCAGGATTATCATCTTCTTCATATATGGTCCAGCGTCGTCGTCTAGGGTAGCGAGTCTATACACAACACGTCTGCACCATCCCTGCACATCTGAGCCTCGACACCCCCATTGTACCCGTGAGTTCTGGGATGGAGCTGAGTGTGCTGCCACGCCAGAGTCTGTATCGGTTCTTTGAGATAGTCGAGTCCATATGTTCTGGTCATGCTGTGTCTCTGTGTTGCTCGTGCTGTGTCTCTGTGTTGATCAGCTATTATCTATTGTTTCCTTTGTTTTCATTCTGTTTTGAGTGAGATGTCACGCACATTGCACTGAGGAGCACCCACCGTAGAGAGCACGACACACTATCCGCGCTACAGGTGCTCTCATTTTTGGCACGCCCGGTGGGACCTCAATTGAAGTCTCACTCTCTGTTGAGGTGCAAATCAAGGAGCTAACTGGGTTTTACCTAGCCTCGCCTGCTTCGCCTTGCCCAGTGCAGCTTGCTGGTCTAGTCCAGTTTCACCCTAGACAGTTTACTCTAGCTGACCTAGTCTCTCGCCCTGCTGGTCTGGTCCTCTCTTGCCCTAGTGTCACGTGACACATCCAACCCTATGTGTCCGTGGAAAAGCTATAGCACGACAAGGGTTCAGTCAGTCCAGTTAGTCTAGATTAGAAGTGATCAGGCACTTTTGTGAGTCTATTCGTAGACCATGCATATCCAGACACTTAGTGTAGATGCATATCCTCCGATTGCACACAACATGATCATAAGCATTCCCATCAGAATCCGTCAGGGAATTTTCCAGTGCATTTAGCCTATTTTACCTATTTTTGACATTTTTCACTTATTATTTTTAAGTGACTTTTGTTGGAAAGTAGGTAGGGCAAATTGAGTAAGTTTGTATATAAGCAAACCTAAACTAGCACTAATTAGCAGAAGAGGCAACAGGAGCCAAGCTCAGCAGGCAACTTCTCAAGCAAGAACTTGGTGGATTTCCTCCAAGCAAGAAGAACCATTCCTCAGCGTTTTCTCCATCAAGCACGATCTGCATCAGCCTTGCGTTTTCAGCATTTGGATCATTGCCAGCAAGTCCCTTGCCTTAGCGTTTTTTGCATCAGCAGATCTTCCCCGCAAGCAAGCTCAAGCCTAGCGTTTTCAGCAGCCTGCAAACACCAGCGTTTTCAGCCTTGCCATCGCCAGCAGAACCCCCTATGACTAGCGTTTTTGTTCATAGCAGATTCAGCCCTAAAGAGTAGCAGATTCAGCCCAGAAGAAACCTCAGTTTTCAGCCTAAAACCTGCAGATTTTCAGCATCAAAGAACATCAGAAAACAGCCCCAAAATCAGCGTTTTGGACTTGTAGCAGATTTCAGCCCTAGTGTCGGTCTCGTCGTCCCCGTCGTCATCGTCGACATAGCCTAGACTTGCATCAATCTCATGCATCACGATTGTACCAGATTGTGCAATCATAAGTAGACCACTCTCGCCCACGAGAGTGGGGCCTTCGGAGAAGGGTTTTACGTCTCTGGTGTCATATCTCTCTTCTCTCTCTATCTCTCGGTCTCATACACTTACACGCACAGTGTCCATTCACTTTGTTTGTGATCATAGTATTCTCTCATTAAGAACGGAAGGCTCTCCCTTCCATAAGAACAAAAGGAACCTTGAGCGCAGTTTGGAGCACTCATCTTGAGCAAAGCGCAAACATTCATTCCGCTGCACCTAACATTGGTATCAGAGCTTTGGCAGTGTTCTGTATCACTCAAGGAAAGAACCACAAGAATTTTTTTGCTTGTTGCGGTCGCACGAACCCAAGTTCGCTTAGGCGTGTTGATTCCTAATTGTGTTTTTGAAGAGTGACAGGAATCCCAAGAAAGAAGGGCTTGTACAGCCTCCCCTTGTGTCTCTTTTCACTCATTGAGAGCGGACCGTGCACTTAGCGGCCGGCCAATCGACGTCAGGTAGGAAAAAGCAACCTTGGTGTGAGCACAAGGCCGCCAAGGGGTGCACCCGCGGAAAAGAGTAGAACACGGGTGAAGAGAAGATCCTTCTCAAACACAGATTGCAAGCGAAAGAAGAACCTCAAGAACCTCAACAACTCAAGACCCCCAAGAACCCAAGTTCCTCGTGAACTTAAGAACCCACAAGAACCCACGACTTCAGAATGGTCATCACTAGAAGCGGAATGGATACTTCGCTTGGAGGTGATGAGCATGAGAGAGGCGAAGAAGAATTTCTCCACCAGGAGGTTTTTTCAACCCTCCCCCTTCTCATCTACGCCAAGGATTGCACTAACTCCTATGGAGGCGTTGAAGCATTTGTTTATGGAAAGAAAGCTAGAACGCGAAGAAAGAGAAGCAGACAGAAAGGCCTACGAAGAAGAAATGGCAGCCATAGATCACGACTATGAAGAAGAAATGGAAGCCATAGAGCGTAAGTACGACTTGGAAGACAAAGAAAGTGAAGCACAATTTGATCGCGAGAACAAAGCAAGACAAGCAGAATTTGATCGCGAGAACAAAGCCATCAAAGAGAAGAGCGATCAACACATGAAAGAATTCTTGCGACTCTTTTCTCAAGTTCAAGCACAGATGCAAGAGATTCGGAAAAAGGAGACTCTCTCAGTCTCTCCTTCTCCAAAGCATGACACACAAGATTTGCATGATTATGAGAAGCATGATGATTTGAATGACGATGATTTGCATGATGATTTGAATGACAATGATTTGCATGATGATTTGAATGATAATGATGAGCATGATGATTTGGATGACAATGACAAACATGATGATTTGCATGATCAAGATGTGATTTCTCACAAGCATGATAATTTGCATGAAGATGACGTGATTGTTCACAAGGATGATGTGTTAGTTGATGCTTTTTCTAGCGAAGCTAACCTCGTTACAGATTCGATCAATCACGAAGGATCGATCTTGGCTCTCGAGCATAGGTCCAAAGAACCCTCACAAAAAGTATTATGTGTTCGCATGATTGATACGCACGCATTGTAGGAGTGTTTCATTCGTGATCGTTTCCTGTATTTTAGTCAGCGTTCTTATGTGATCCCTTTTACTAGGCATGACATATTGTTCGTTGAGCACGTTTCACTCACGAATGGGCACGAATGTATGCGCATTGTTCATGAAAAGTTGAAAAGTATGCATTCAAGGAAGTCACATTCCATGTCTCTTCCTTGGCATGACACATTTGTAGAAAGAGCACATGAAAGTATGAGCACCAAGCATGGGCATTTCCATTGTGAATTGCCACAGTTGATTGCTTTAGATCAAAAGAGAAAGATTCGATATCATTGTTTGCATGTGTGTGGTGAACGGATTGGCACTCCGTCTCTTTGTTCATCTACATTGCATGCACAGTCTTTGAGGAAGACGAGATTTTTTTCAATCACTTTACATGGAATAGGCATGTTCATGTTTTTGTGTTGAAAGTGGTTTCAGGACAGCTGTGGAGATTCTTGAAGACGGAAGAAGCAGGACTCTAGACGAAGTTGAAGCATTGAAGACGACTTTGTGTCGCTTTTGGCGCAGCCCAAAGAAGCAAGCTTTGCAGACCTTTATGAAGTTCAAGTATCGCACGACCCACACATCAGAGTGGGCCAGCGAAGAGTCCCTTCCAGGATTCCGGATGTTGTTGGCAATCTCCGTCGACGCCATACAGTTCGGTACCAGTACCTCACTTTGAAAAGGAGGGGATGTCACGTGACACATCCAACCCTATGTGTCCGTGGACAAGCTACAGCACGACAAGGGTTCAGTCAATCCAGTCAGTCTAGATTAGTAGTGATCTGGCACTTTTGTGAGTCTATTCGTAGACCGTGCATATCCAGACACTTAAGTGTAGATGCATATCCTCCGGTTGCACACAGCATGATCATAAGCATTCCCATCAAAATCCATCAGGGGAATTTTCCAGTGCATTTAGCCTATTTTACCTATTTTTGACAACATTTTTCACTTAATATTTTTAAGTGACTTTTCTTGGAAAGTAGGTAGGGCAAATTGAGTAAGTTTGTATATAAGCAAACCTAGACTAGCACTAATTGGCAGAAGAGGCAACAGGAGCCAAGCTCGGCAGGTAACTTCTCAAGCAAGAACTTGGTGGATTTCCTCCAAGCAAGAAGAACCATCCCTCTAGTGTTTTCTCCATCAAGCACCATCGCCTAGATCTGCATCAGCCTTGCGTTTTCAGCATTTGGATCATTGCCAGCAAGTCCCTTGCCTTAGCGTTTTTTGCATCAGCAGATCTTCCCCGCAAGCAAGCCCAAGCCTAGCGTTTTCAGCAGCCTGCAAACACCAACGTTTTCAGCCTTGCCATCACCAGCACAACCCCCCATGACTAGCGTTTTTGTTCATAGCAGATTCAGTCCTAAAGAGTAGCAGATTCAGCCCGGAAGAAACCTCAGTTTTCAGCCCTTAAGAACCTCAGTTTTCAGCCTGAAACCTGCAGATTTTCAGCGTCAAAGATAATCAGAAAACAGCCCCAAAATCAGCGTTTTTGGACTTGTAGCAGATTTCAGCCCATAGCGTTTTTGGACAACAGATAAAAGATTGCAGATTTCAGCCTAGTGTCGGTCTCGTCGTCCCCGTTGTCGTCATCAACATAGCCTAGACTTGCATCAGTCTCATGCATCACCATTGTACCGGATTGTGCAATCATAAGTAGACCACTCTCGCCGACGAGAGTGGGGCCTTCGGAGGAGGGTTTTACAACGTCTCTGGTGTCGTATCTCTCTTCTCTCTCTATCTCTCAGTCTCATACACTACACTTTGTTTGTGATCATAGCATTCTCTCATTAAGAACGGAAGGCTCTCCCTTCCATAGGAACAAAAGGAACCTTGAGCACAGTTCGGAGCACTCATCTTGAGCAAAGCGCAAACATTCATTCCGCTGCACCTAACACCTAGTCCAACCAAGCTCTCGTCCTAGTCTAGTCCTTCCTCGTCCCTTCGTCCTTGTCTAGTTCTTCCTCGTCCCTGGTCCAGCCAGGTGATTAGTCATTTGCCTAGTCTAGTAGAGTCTAGACCTGTGTTCACCCAGTTAAGGGTCTTCTTGCCCAAAGCTTGGTTGGGTTTGTGCTCACTGCATGACACATACAAGGCAGTCATTAGAGCATCAAAGCGCATTACGACAGAAGACGTCAACCCTTGGTACCCAATAGAATTCCACCAACCTCATCATCCATTCCTCCATCCGGTTCTACATCTTCCAGGTCACCTTCCCCAGTAAAGCTCTCACCCATTTTTTTACAGCAAGCTATTGAGCAACAGGCTCCTAAGCAAGAGGCCATGGAGGCGTTGACCAGTGTTTTGGCCAAGGTAAACATCAAGTTTCCTACTTTCAAGGGACTCTCCTCAGAAGATGCAGACGACCATGCGAGGAGGTTTGTATCTCTCTGTAGAGATCGTGGTCTTAATAGAGAAGATGCTTATTTGGTACTCTTTCCATCTACCTTGGATGGCTTAGCAGACAAGTGGTACAGTTACTTTGTAGAGAACCATTTTGCAAATTGGACAGCTTTAAGACAACAGTTATGTGCATCATTCAGGCTAGGTGACTACCAAGAAAAGGTTTTGGATGAGTTGGCCAACAGGGGAATTTATGGTTAAGAAGTGGGTGGAGAAGGCTCTTCCCAAAACTTCCCAACAAAAACTCCAAGAGAGTCTCCAACTTGACGCCACTCTGGAGGAGTTTGTCGCGGCTACTACTAGGATAGAGGGAGCTAGGAAGCTGTTCACCAATTCTCCTCAAGTAGAGACCCCCTCAGTATTTTTGGAAAGTCCTTCTGATCCTTTAACTTCTTTACGCAGGGAACTGGAAGCCCTAAAGTTACAGCGAGCTCTTCAAGAGGAGAGGTCCTTCTCTCTTAGACAGGAGAAGCCTCCACATCACGAGGCATTGGAACAGATCAAGCGCCAGCTAGAAGAGCTCAAGTCCCAGCAGGAGACTAAGGCTATGGTTTGGTGTAGCTCATGCCGCACTCCAGGGCACCCTCCACATGAATGCCCCCTTCGAGTTTACTGCCACTTCTGTGAAAAGTCTGGACATGAGGACAAGGACTGCTACTACCTCAAGGGATTGCGGCAAATACAGCAAAGTCTTGGTCCTACTCTTCAACAAGGGCCGGCACCTGCATCCAACATGGTTTCTCCCTGTGGCCATCCACACCACACGCCACCTTTATTGTCAGCCCCTCCTATGCAAGGTATGCAGAGCACTTTTCCCTCTCACAGCTTTTATCATACCCATGCTCCCTCACCACCTCACAGCTTCTATGCCTCCACCTCCAACTCCATGCACTAGGAGCAAGGACCACCTCGCCCTCCAACTCGCCCATTGAATCGGCCCATTTTGTGTTGCAAATGCGGGGAATATGGTCATTACCAAAGCAAATGCCCTTTGCCTGAAGGGTCCCCTCCCTGCCGTCATTGCCCTGAAACGAAGGATCGCTACAGTAAAGATTGCCTAAACTTCGTGCATCCACGGCTGCGAACCCAAGTCAAAGCCAAAATGAGTTTACCTTTCCCAAGCTCAATTTGATGGCAGTTAGCACCACTCCTCAACCACCCCCTTCTGCCCGTGTGGTTACCACTCAAGAGAAGCTGCAGTTGGTCGAGGAGCCAGCAAGCGTCCTCACCCGGGCCCAGAGAGCCGCTCTCGGTCTTAGTATTCCAACACGTTTAACTCCCCCACACATTCTCCCAACAGTGGATACTCTACCTTCAACTGGCGCCAAGCCCTCAATCAGTGAAGCAAGAATCCAAATCTTTGCTCTCCGATATTGATGAAGTCTTCTTGGAAGCAGTGGCTGATCTACAGCACATCAAGGTACTAGAAAAGCCACTGGAAGAAAAAGAAAATCCTACAATAGAGACAATCTTGAAGAACACTTTTCAACAAGTGTCGCTTTATGACATGCTGCGGCTAGATGCGAGTTTTCGAAGTGACACCCTTACAGTTATTCAATCACTTTGCCCCGGAGCAGGTCCTAGTGGCGGGCACTGTAACAGACTTGGACACTCCAAGTCAAGAATCAACCGCGACAGCACCAAATAACCACTTCAAAACAATTCACAGATCACAATAGATTTGCACTGGCCCCGCGGAGTTCCGTGCCTAGAGATATTGGCCCCAAAGACTAGCGCCCCTTTCGGTATTTCTTTTTATATTAATAAATCATCAAAGTACAAGAGAGCGGTTAGGGTTTCACTCTCAGACTCTACGTCCAGATGCTCTGAGAAGTGAGGCCCTCACCACTAATTTAAAGGTTACAAGGGATGCCCAAAAGCAGAGCCCCAAAAGCTTTTAAAATCAAAAGCATCAGTTCTCTCTCTCTTAGAGAGTCTTTTTCTCTTTTTTTATAAAAAAAAGAAAAATTCGCGTCGCTCTTCATTTTCCAAAAAAAAAAAAAAAGTTAATAGCCTCCACGATTTTCGGAAATTAGGGTTTCTGGCAGAAATTAGGGTTTCTATTGTCCGCCACATCATCACTTTGTGACATACCCCCCTCTTGAAAGCATTGTAATCAACCGCGATTACGCCTGCAAAACCGACAAAAGCCATAAACCGTCTTCGCAGACACTGACTGTTAGTACCTACGTACTAGGATCACACATCTAGCACATGTACAAAATTAACAGTCACATCACACGACATCACAGGACATCACATGACATTCAACATTCATTCGGATCTTAGACCATGATTTATCGGCAATGTAGCTAGCAATCACATCTAGGTCCAATCGGGACCTCAACGATGTCCGATTGACTAACCCCTATTGCAACCATGTCTATTCGAGATCAATCAGACCAAAATGCTGCAGCCATTTCGTCTATCAGTTCCTGCACTCACAAGAAGTCAAGAACAAATCAATATCATTATCAGGAATTCCATTTCATAAAGTCATCCAACAGAATACTGTCAGCTCTCAGTATCCCTGAAGCTCAAAGAGACATCAATGACTTTAGTATCAAAAGCAAGGCATCTGTTGACAAAGGAGTGGAGTGACTCCCCTCTTGTGCATCCCACTGCACCAGATCTCCGGCCAAGCTGAATTCTGGGTTCCGTTTGGAGTAGACTATGCTAAACCAAAACATCGAGGTAAAGTTTCACAATCCGAGGAGTATCTGCTAGGTCCTCCTCAATCCACTTCGCATCAAATGCAGGAAAGTTCTTGAACTAAACCAAGAACCCGCCTTCGGACTTTACCTTTCTTCGTATCATTATGTGCCAAAATCTGTTTAGGAACAAGGATCTCCTCGTTTTCTTCCACTTCGGGTTGCTCATCAGGCTCCCCATCATCAGGCACATCACCCTTAACAGGGTTCAAGAGACTCACATGCAATGCATTGTGAATCCTCCAAGTATCTGGCAGTTTCAATCGGAAGGAGACATCATTTATATTTTCAGCCATCTGGAAAGGTCCGTAGTATCACATACTAAGCTTTGGAAAAAGCCTCTCCTTTCCCTTTTTCTTTCTTAGGTGTGCCTTCTCAAAAGTAAGAGCACCCAATCATCCTCCTTTAGTTTCAAGTCGCGACGATGGCGATCCGCTACCTTTTTCTGTCGTTCTTGAGACTCCTGAAAAGTCTCGCGAACCTTGGCAAAAGCCGTATCCAAATCTCGCGAATATTCATCCGCTTCAAATATCTAATCTTTCGTGCTCAGGAAGGATGGAACCTTCGCAGCACTTTCAACAATCTCACATGGCGTCTTCCCCGTCGAAGAGTGTATCGTGTTATTGTAGGCAAATTCCACCAAAGGTAAGTTCTTTTCCCATTGAGTCTTCTGATCCGAGATACAAGACTTCAATAAATCTAAAATCACTGAATTGGCAATCTCAAATTGCCCGTCAGTCTGCAAGTGGAACGATGACGAGAACTGCAACTGCGTGCCAATGTTCTCCCAAATTGCCTTCCAAAACCAACTCATAAATCTGGGGTCTCTGTCGGAGAGAATCGTCTCAGACGTGCCATGTAATCGGAAAATCATCGTGATCATTCTGTGTTCTCGGGAGATCAAAAAAATGAATCCATTTCAATATTTTCCCAGGGGTGGGTGGGTATGGGTAAAGGCTGTAACAATCCCTGTGCCTTATGCCTGTCAAACTTGACCTTTTGGCATACCAAGCAACTGCGCACAAACTCTTCCACATCCTTCTTGAGTCTCCGCCAAAAGAAATATCTCTCTACCCCTTTCATGGTGGTAGCAATGCCGCGGTGACCCGTAAAAGGTGGACAGTGGCAATCAGTCATAACCTTATCCCTCAACGGCTGTGTAACGCACAACATAATCTTTTTCATCAAGTAGCCTTCCCGAAGGGAGTATCCAGCTACTATCTCCCCATCCCGTATCCGTGTGAAAATATCTGCAAATTTTGTATATGTGGCACACTGATTGACCATATCCTCGAAGCTCCTATGATGTATCGCGGAAATAGCCAGAACCAACGGTTTCCGAGACAAAGCATCTGCCACCACATTCTTCTGTCCCTGCACATGGACAATCTCGAAGTGGAACTGTGACAAGATGTTCACCCACCGCATCTGCTTTTCCGAAAGCTGCTTCTGTGACAAGAAGTAGCGCAAACTCTGATGGTCTGTAAAGACAGTAAAATCCGCTCCGAGTAGGTAATGCCGCCACTGAGTAAGAGCATGGATAACCGCCAAAAGCTCTTTCTCATAGATCTGTGCTGTCATCTCCGGCCTAGAGAACAAATGGCTCTCGTAAGCTATGACATGGCCTTCTTGCATGAAGACCGCACCCAGACTACGACCACAAGCATCACAATACACTTCAAATGACTTCTGCAAGTCCGGCAAAGTCAAAACAGGTCCCGTAGTCAATTTCTCTTTCAATGTCCGAAAGGCAGTCACCTCTGTGGGTCCCCACGAAAAAGGTACTCCTTTCTGTGTCAAGGTATGCAAAGGGGAAGCAACCTCTGCAAACTTTCGTATGAACCGCCTGTAGTACGAACACAGTCCCAAGAAGCTTCCAACTTCATGGACATTCCTCAAATCGGGCCAATCACGGATAGTCTCTATCTTGGCCGTGTCCATTTGCACTCCTGCTGCTGACACAATGTGTCCCAAAAAGTGTATCTCTGATAGGAAAAATTCACTTTTCTTTGCATTAATCACTAGCGTGTGATCTCGTAATGCCTGAAAGACTTGAAGCAGATGATCTCTGTGTTCTGCCTCATTCTTGGAGAAAACAATGATGTTGTCAAAGAAAGTGCCAACAAATAGTCTGTACTCTCGAAAAATCCAGTCCATCATCCGGTTAAAAGTCGCAGGAGCATTGGTTAAGCCAAAAGGCATCACCAAAAACTCAAATAACCCAAAAGTCGTCCGAAAAGCTGTCTTGTAGACATCTCCTAGCGCTATCCTGATCTGATGATATCCACTCTTCAAGTCAATCTCGTTCAAATCGAACACGCTTCTTCTGTTTCTTTGCCTTGTCAAATGTCGACCGACGACCCAAATAACTTGGAAAGTCAGTGCTTTTCTTCTGCTTTTTTTGCCGTGCTTTTTGGCTTTCTTTTGCGCGTCAAAAAGCTGAGCAATCCGTGCATCAACCACGTTCTCCAGTTCCTTCTCCGTATATTTTCTTGGAGGCAGAAGGTTTCTTGAGAGCGGGTTTCGGGAGTGGTGTTGTGGTTCTCTGCCACTCCATCTGTACCTCTTCCAAAGAGGTCTGGTTCATATATTTTGCCATCTTTGGGTCCTTGGCAAAATTGAGCATCATCTTTGTTGCATCGCCAATCAATTGACGACGCTCCATCTCTCTTTGCTCCGCCTGAGTAGGCCGAGGCGGGCCATACTCTCTGTCTGAATCTTCGTTGTGATCCCAGCCCGCATCTCCAGATGCAGAGGGAGTCGACTGATCATTGCCTGAAGCCATAGGTGCCACGGAAAAAAATTTCGGGGATCGGATTTCCCGTAGAAGAGAAATCGGCCGAGCTCTGATACCACTGTAACAGACTTGGACACTCCAAGTCAAGAATCAACCGCGACAGCACCAAATAACCACTTCAAAACAATTCACAGATCACAATAGATTTGCACTGGCCCGGCGGAGTTCCGTGCCTAGAGATATTGGCCCCAAAGACTGGCGCCCCTTTCGGTATTTCTTTTTATATTAATCAATCAACAAAGTACAAGAGAGCGGTTAGGGTTTCACTCTCAGACTCTGCGTCCAGATGCTCTCAGAAGTGAGGCCCTCACCACTAATTTAAAGGTTATAGGAGATGCCCAAAAGCAGAGCCCCAAAAGCTTTTAAAATCAAAAGCATCAGTTCTCTCTCTCTCTTAGAGAGTCTTTTTCTCTTTTTTTATAAAAAAAAGCAAAATTCGCGTCGCTCTTCATTTTCCAAAAAAAAAAAATAATAATAATAGCCTCTGCGATTTCCGGAAATTAGGGTTTCTGGCAAAAATTAGGGTTTCTGCTGTCCACCACATCATCACTTTGTGACAGGCACCTCCCAGTGCAACCATCCGAGTCCTATATGATATCCCATCACGCTGCTCCCCTCACGGATTATAGAAGCCCTCGTCTCACCGTGTCTATCTTGGGACAACAATTTTCAGGGGTAATTGTGGATGGTGGATCCGGCATCAATATGATGCCTGAGTTCACTATGATGGCTTTAGACCTACAGCCTACTCAACCTGACCCCTTCTTAGTAACATTGGCCGATCAGAGGACAATATACCCTGTGGGCATAGTAGAAAAAGTGCCTCTGCAGGTACAAGACTTTACTTTTAATTTGGATTTTGTTGTGGTTCATCTTCCCCAGGTTGAGGGCGGATTTCCCTTGCTCATCGGTAGACCATGGCTACGACACACTAAAGCACTTCATGATTGGGGAAACGATGCCATGTAGATACATACTCCTGGCTCCCTGATACAACCCATTTGCCTAGAAGGAGGCATGGATCCCGTCGTGCAACATAGTTCTTTGTTCCTAGCAACCAGCCTTGAATTGGAACAGCCTACTCCACCTGACGGGTCAGACGAGGATCTGTTGGGGTGGTTGGATGCTACCCCTATTATGGAGTCTCTACTCACTCTTTGCCTGAAGGTACACCCTCTCCCAATGTTTCCACAGTAACTAAACCTAATGAGCCAGCTCAAAGGTTGAAGGTCATAGAAGTTACTCCCGATGCGCCCTTGGTGGAAGCCTTTGAATTTGGTGAGCTTATGGAGAATCATAGCAGCGGACAGACATCTCCTCTACAGGAGTTCACCCCCCCTCAAACATCAGTCCCATTGGTGTCTACTTCTCCAACCAAAACAAAGCTCTCCTCTGTGTCTAGCGAACTCCCTTCACAGAGCCCGTCCTGCTTGATGAATTCCCTGCTCATGATAATTGTCTTGCTCATGGTACCTCCTCATGTTCTCCATCAACTTCTGCGCTCTGTAGCATCTACTCTTTCAGCCAGTGGACCATGGAATTCATCTACAGTGGAACACGAATTCTTCCGGCTATACCTTGCATTGGAGATGAATATTTGCTATCTGCCACCCCCTCACACCCTCGCGCCCCATCTACCCCCTATCCCCTCGACCCTACCCTCCCCCTCACACACTCGCCCCCCTACCCACCCCTCGCCCCCCCTTACCAGCCCTCGCCCCTACCGTCCTCCTCACACCCCCTCGCCCCTAGTCCCCCCTCACCAGCCCTAGCCCCTGTGTCACAAACGGGAGCGCATAACAATATAAAATACATTCGGATAAATAGACTTTATCACTTAGTACTGAAGCCAAAGGATATAGAGAGAAATAGATAGAGAGAGAGATAGAGAGTGAGAAGATCGACGCAGTACTGGGGACCAGAAGATGGGCTGGTCCCCCCCCATAATAGTATCTTTATTACTGAGGAGAAGTCTATACAAGCACTTGAACCGAACGTATTACCACGTTCGTTCTAGAATAAGACTTGACGGTTCCCGAAAGCCTCAGCTTCCGATTCCTAGGGCAAAACCCTATTCCAAGGAACTTATGTTCCTTATTCCAATTCCTCAAGAATCAAGGTTCTCGCCTTTGGATCTCACCTTCCAGACTCAGGGCATGGCATCCCTGCAACTCTTTTCCAACTCTCTTTCCAGAGTCCTCTTCCCTCAGAACAACTCTGCTTTCCCGGACACGAAGTCCTTACTTGGGAATCCCAACTTCCGGATCACAACTTGAGAGACTACCTCTCTCTGATCCGTGGATCTACTTCCCAAACTCGGGTACGAAACCCCTGGGCTGATCTGGCTCTAGTTCCTCAGAGCGCTTTTCTCCTGCAGAGGCTCATACCTTCCTCTGCTCCTACTCCCTCACTAAGAGGAAGTACACCTGCAAACAAATACTCAGAGTTCATAACATGAAAATCGTTACCTTCAAAGTCTCGACGCTCGAAATACAACTCCGTTCTCGAAAAGCAATTCCCCGGAAGAGATCTCTCCATAGAAAATCCTCTCTTCCAATCCTACACACAAAAGAGGTGTGTTCTTGGGTTCCTTCTCGTAAATCAGCCCCGTCTACGACGTTTATGGGCTGAAAACAGAGAAAAACAGAAACTTGTCGCGATGGAAACACGCTTCGTAGGCACTTCTTCGCGAGGGAACTCGCACACTGGGTCTTGGCGACATCTGGTGCACTTGGGGCAGCCATGGGCATCACCGGCAAACGTCTTCTTTGCGGGTGAACTCTGCAGCAGCATCTCCTTCTTGCAAAAACTGATCCTCCTCTCTGAGTGAGGGCATGTGATGCTTTTATAGCTCCTAGCCCGGGCACGAATAGCTGCTCGCGTAGAGATCGCGGCCTTTTTTTTTTTTCCTTTTTTTTTTTCTTTTTTTTTTTCGTTGTTCTGCCAGAAAAAGAGAAAGAGAAAACGCTGGCTGATCAGTTGCCTTATTTATCAGATGGCTGCCCACTTATTAAGTGGGCGGCCGGCGTATTTTAAAAATAGTCTGAACCTGCCCAAAAACTCAATAAAACCTTATAAGTTAAAAACAATGCTTTCACAGCACTTCCCATGCGTCCCTGGATGCAATCACATGCACAGTTGCAATGCAGACATAGACTTCCTCGCGAGAAAGCATCTGCTTTCCCGAAAAGCAATCCCGCTTTCTCAGAAAGCATTTGTTTTTCCTCAAAGTTTCCTTTGAACCCATCTTCATTCAAGTGCTTGAATTTCCTTGTGCACAATTCTAACACAGTTCGGAATTTCTCCCGACTATGGATATTCCCTTTCCGATGCACCCGTCATCCACCTTGTGACGCATCAGGAATACCCATCACCTAGTCCTTTCCTACCGAACTTACGGTACAATCTCCTTCACAATGCTCTATGTCACCCATCCTATGACGCATCAGAGATGTCCGTTCCCGGATGGTCGGATACTTCTTTCCGATGCTCCCTATCACCCATCCGATGTGACGCATCAGAAGTACCCGTTCCTGGTGGCCTTACAGATATTCCCGTTCTCAGTGCTCCCATCGTTACTTTGAATGACGCACTAGGAATACTCTGTACTCGGATGTCTCCAGTGAGAAAAGCCCTCTCACTTAAAATTCCAATAATTCATTTAGAATTATTTTTCCTTGGTGTTCCAAGCGAGAAAACCCTCTCGCTTATAAATCAAATAATTCATTTAGAATTATTTTTCTGTAAGATAAAGCCAATTTAGCAACACCCTGCCTACTCACCCTCGCCCCTAGTCCCTCCCCCTCGCCCCCCCTCACCAGCCCTCGCCTCTACCCTCCCCCACACCCCCTCACCCCTAGTTACCCTACCCACCCCTCACCCCTACCCACACGCCCTTCCACCCCTCACCCCTATCTAGCCCCCCCTCGCCCCTACCCACCCAATCTTCCCCTGTCACCCCTATCTAGCCCTACCCACCCCTTCCCCTCTAGAAAAAAAATGCAGAAAAAAGAAAGCATCTGTACACCTCATGCTATACACTGTGCTCTGCCAGGGCTGCTAGCTTTTGGAGTTTCTGAAGCAGGTCTTTTGGTGTTTCACGGTAGACGAGCAAGATGAAGAGCCTTTTGGTTGTTTCCTTGTGGCTTTCAAGCATTCACCTAGTTGCCATCCCGTTGCTGTTAATGATTTTCATTCTACCATCACGATGGAGCTTAACCTTATTTGCGGTGTTATTCCACCTTATGGTCATCCCTCTTTTCGAGAAGAGTGTTGTGCAGAAAGTGTTGCAAGGTTCATCTGTAAGCATGGACCAGGCCATTTTCCTCTCACTATGGTTATGGAGGATAAAGATGCGCTGGATACAAACCAAGCATATCTCTTTGCTGTGGAGCCTCATTCTATTTTGCCAATTGGGATTCTTGGACTATGCAATCATACTGGGTTCCTGCCTATTCAAAGGCTTAAGGTGTTTGCAAGCAGTGCCGTGTTTTTAACTCCACTTTTGAGGCATGTAAGGTCATGATTGGGCCTAGCACCTTCTTCACGAAAGATGTACGGATGCGGTACCTAGTGGTTTTCTTTCACAGTTTTTCAGTATTCCTCTCACCGAGACGATGAGCGGTCTTGTGGCAAGCAACCTCTACAGTGGAGCCTCGTTCTATTTTGCCAATTGGGAATCTTGGACTATGCAATCATATTGGGTTCCTGCCTATTCAAATGCTTAAGGTGTTTACAAGCAGTGCAGTGTTTTTAACTCCACTCTTGAGGCATGTAAGGTCATGGTTGGGCCTAGCACCTGCTTCACAAAAGATGTACGGATGCGGTACCTAGTGCTTTTCTTTCACAGTTTTTCAGTATTCCTCTCAGCGAGACGGTGAGAGGTCTTGTGGCGGGCAACCTGTAGCAGGCTACAATGTCACTTTCACAGGACACACAGTTAGTACAATTGGTCTGGTCTGGTTCACACTGGACGGACTCTCTCAGCTGGGCAGTGACATGTCGTAGGGATACGGACGGTCGTCTATTGGACATTGTGGCCAAGTCACCACCACCACTCAGTTTGGAGATAGACTTAGATGGCTACCATTTATGAGCCGTTGGTGGCTCTTTACGGTGGTACATGTGAGTAGTAGTTGTTGGGTCAGGATTAGCATCTTCTTCATACATGGTCCAAGGTCGTCGTCTAGGGTAGCGAGTCTATACACAGCACGTCTACACCATCCCTGCACATCTGAGCCTCGACACCCCCATTGTACCCGTGAGTTCTGGGCTGGAGCTGAGTGGGCTGCCATGCCAGAGTCTGTATCGGTTCTTTGAGATAGTGGAGTCCATATGTTCCGGTCATGCTGTCTCTGTGTGTTGATCAACTATTATATATTGTTTCCTTTGTTTTCATTTTGTTTTGAGTGAGATGTCACGCACATTGCACTGAGGAGCACCCACCATAGAGAGCACGACACAACTATCCACGCTACAGTCACCAATTCTAGCCTTTGCAGGGCTGATTTGCAACTATCACCAATTTGGCCCATAGCCATGGATAGGGCTGAATATCTGGGAGTGTTGAATGCATTCATATGCTTGTTGATTTTGCAAGAATCTCTTGAGAAGCTGCAGGAGACTCTGTTGCTTGTGAGGCTCCAGGCGCTTGACCTGTGCAGAGCACCCAGGATAAGGGAGACTGGCAGAGCATGCAGAGGGACCCTTACACTGGCAAAGAATGCAAAGAAAGGGGCAAGTCTACTCTCGCCTAGCCATTGGCAGAGCATGCGAGGTAAGTAGGAGTCCATGCAAGTTAATTGGAGTCCATGCATGGCAGGTAGCAATCCATGCAAGTGCACTGGAGTCCATGTATGCCAGATAGTAGTCCATGCATGGGGGCAGCAGTCCATGCAAAGCAATTAGTGTCCTTCCATGGGAGGTGGCAGTTCAAGGATGGCAAGTACCAGGGTCCAGGAAACCTTGGTGAGGATCAGTTCAAGCATAGTAAGGAAAACAACCCTAGTAAAGGGCAGTTGAAGCATGGCAAGAGCATGACAACACAAAAGATGCCATTTTCAGGCAAGGTGCCCACACACACAAATAGGGAGCCGGAGCCGGCCACTAGTTCAAAACAGCCAATTAGAGGCTCAAACACAAGAAGAAAGTGCACACACTTGGCACTTGGACTTTGTGTAAACAGACACACACACACACATATCTCTATTTAAAGGGATGATTTAGCTAATTGTAAGGACTATTGTTGGCTCTCTCTCTCTCTCTCTCTCTCTCTCTCTCTCTCTCTCTCTCTCTCTCTCTCTCTCTCTCTCTGTGTGTGTGTGTGTAACAGACTTAGACACTCCAAGTCAAGAATCAACCGCAACAGCACCAAATAACCACTTCAAAACAATTCACAGATCACAATAGATTTGCACTGGCCCGGCGGAGTTCCGTGCCTAGAGATATTGGCCCCAAAGACTGGCGCCCCTTTCGGTATTTCTTTTTGTATTAATCAATCATCAAAGTACAAGAGAGCGGTTAGGGTTTCACTTCTCAGAGCATCTGGACGCAGAGTCTGAGAGTGAAACCCTAACCGCTCTCTTGTACTTTGATGATTGATTAATACAAAAAGAAATACCGAAAGGGGCGCCAGTCTTTGGGGCCAATATCTCTAGGCACGGAACTCCGCCGGGCCAGTGCAAATCTATTGTGATCTGTGAATTGTTTTGAAGTGGTTATTTGGTGCTATCGCGGTTGATTCTTGACTTGGAGTGTCCAAGTCTGTTACTCTCTCTCTCTCTCTCTCTCTCTCTCTCTCTCTCTCTCTCTCACACACACACACACACACACACACACACACACACACACACACACACACACACACACAAATGCAGGGCGCCATCACTCATGAGCTTTGTACTGTTGAAATTTTACATTAATAAAACAAATACCAAAAGGAGCACCTATTCAAGGGCCAGTACCACGTAGCCAAGGAATTGCACCTCTCCATCTATCCCGATCCCATCTCTATCTCTCAGTCTCTTTATTTCTTGATTACTCTGTCTTATATCTCCATTATCCAAGTGCTGAGTTTCTGATTTTACAAGCTGAAAATCTCTGTTGTTGCTGTCCCGCACCGTCTAGTTGGTAGTCCAGCAAGTTTCACGTGCAACATGCTCTGTGGCAGAAAACCACCCAGCCACCAATCAAACCGGCGATCAAGAAGCCTCCTACTCCAAGAATGTTTACTGAAGAAGAAATCCAGGATGTGGTCCATGCCTGAATCAATCAGATTCTCAATACGAAGAAGACGGAAAAGCAATTGAAACAACATAACAAGGGAACCAATTTCCCCGGTTACTTGGGGCAAAAAACCACTTTCGAAAACGCCAGAAAACAGAAGAAGCGTGTACGCTTCGAAGGATTGCCCAGTTCGTCCTCATCTTCTGATAGCTCGGACACCTCATCTTCTTTTGATTCAAGTGATGAGGACAGGAAAGGCAAGAAACGACGGACAGAGCATATGTTTTATGCAAAAAGAAAGCATTTTTACAAAGCCAATCAATATGATTTTCTCCACGACAAGGGCAAAAAGCCCAAAGAATTCAAAGAGGGAGGACAGGCAGTAAAGTTAGAGCACTTTTCAGGGTTTCGAGATGCTCCCAAGGCTTTAGCCTTTGTCCAACAGTTTGAAATAGCATTTCTGAAGGCCGCTATACAGAGCACTCCAAGATCCGACGGGCGGCATCCTTTCTGAAAGGCAATGCACGGACATGGTGGTCCACTCTATTGTTAAGGAAACAAGCGCAGACAAAGTGGTTGAAATTTGAGAAACTCTTTATTTCTTCATGGCTCACAAAAGAGTACAAACGAGACGTGATTACTGACTAAACCGTGTTCGGATGGTCAAGACAGAATCTTTGGATTCTTACTGTGGAAGATTTTGGGAAATTTTTCTACCTGTTTCATCCTTTAAGAAGATCAAATTTAAGGAGCAGATTGAACGATCTTCCCAAAGAAATTTGAGATCATTGTCTCGAAAGGAAGTCCGAGTCTATACAACAGTTGATGGGACATGCGAAGCCGGGATTTGCTATACATTCGGGTAAATTGATTTACACATCAGATGAACCTTCAATACATCAGAGCAGAAACAATCGACGAAGAGATAGACGACCTTCACTGACAGAAGACCAAAGAGATGAATATTTCAAAGCAGGGAAGTGTTTTGAATGTGGAGAACAAGGACATATCGCTACAAAGTGTCCCAGAAGGGCACAAGAATCAGAATGACTGGCACATTGAAAGAACAGCAGGACAAGGCAATACTCATTCCAGAAACAACTTTCTGAATTAGCATTATTTTGCTTAATAGATTTATGAAGCAAAAACTTTTTTTTTGAAAGATTTTGAATTTTGAATAAAACTGATGTTTTCTGAAAGAATCTATTTATTATGGAAAAAGAGCAAGATTAAGATGACATGGAGCAATGATGGCTCCTGAATGAACCTGATAACGAATCATGACTGATTCGATCAGCTTAGTGATGGATTCGAACCCCCGAAAATGATTCTCGCACACGACAATGCTTGAGGCGAATGACTACTTGCACACGACAGTGCTTGAGTCGGAAATAAGAAAAAAAAAAATCTCTATGACATGATTGCAATATGGGATTAGTTAACCCGACATCAATGAAGTCCGCAATGGATCTAGATGTGGTTACTAAATACGTTGTTGGCGGTCATGGTTTGAGATTTGGAATGAATGTTTCTGTGATTGATTGTCATGTGATGTCATGTGCAGTGATGAGACTGCCGTCTTTGTACATGTGCTAGATGTGTCGTGTCTAGTGCGTCGGTGCTAACAATCAGTGTCTACTAAGACAGTTTATGGCCTCTGTTTGTTTTTGCAGGCGTAATCGAGGGCGATTACAGTTCTTTCAAGAGGGGGGTATGTCACAAACGGGTGACGTGGCAAGCCCCGAACAAACACACGTGTTGAAGTGCTGACGTGGCAGTACGGACCCCTGGAGATTACGCTGAAGTGCTGACGTGGCAGTCTTGTACGGACAGGGCCGGATTTTGCGTTGGCTGTTGTACGGAATTCCCCAAATCGCGCTGATGCTTTTCTGGGCAGATTTTTGGATCAGTTGCTTTTGGAACAATTGCTTTTAGTTTGAGAAGCTGTTAAGTTTGAGAGCTTTTGATTTTGGGGCTCTGCTTTTGGCATCCCTTGTAAGAATAAAAGAGCCCTCAAGGCCTCATTCTTCAGAGCATCTGGACGCAGAGTCTGAGAGCAGAAGTCCCTGCGGGAGTTGTACTTTGTTCAAAAGATTAATATAAAAGAAATACCGAAAGGGCGCTAGTCTTTGGGGCCAATCTCTCTTGGACGGAACTACGTCGGGCAGTGTCGACCAAATTGAACTGTGATTCTAAAGTTATGAAGTATTTTAAGTGATTCTCTCTCGTATCATAAACAGAATCTAGACTTGGAATGCCCAAGTTTGTTACACGTACATATAGGAAAAAGGAAGTGGATCGAGCAGTTATTATAACCCCAAGACTTCACTTACAAGAGCGTAACCTAAGTGACTTGGAGAATGTTCATATGCCTATATGCTTAAGTGATTGTATTATGCAAGTGAGGGTATGCAACTATTCACTTGCCTGATCATGCATGTATTTCTGAAGGCTCACAAAGTGTGAGGCTAGATCCTAAGCTATACTAACTAAGACTAATGCTAACTTGTAGCAATAGCTTGTCCACTTGGCTCAAGTGCAATGCGCATGTGACAAGAGAGGCTCCTCTCATTCTTGCAATTGCAGATTGAAGAGAGAGTTCCCTCGAATAGTTGTACCTTCTGAAGATCAATAGAAAAGAAATACCAAAAGGTGCGCCGAAGTTCTGAGGCCAAAGCATCTGAGAGTAGAACTCAACTCCATGTCCATTGTGTGGAATCTCTCGCTCTCTCACCTTCAGTTGTGTTTAAGTGTTAAAGTCTGTTCGAGTTTTGTTTTTCAATTAGCACGTGGTGCCCTTTTATGGATACAGAATCCAACTAGGTCACCGCCTCTAGCTACCAGGTTGTTTTTGGTTTGTGTATCTCAGGTGAATTGCTCTTCATCATGAATTTCAATGGCTTATCCATTGGGATCAAACTTTTCGAGGATATACTCGGTTTCACTTGCATTTCAGCGGCCACATCTGGCCCACACTAGAGGCATGTCATTTGGTATGCAAAGCAGTGGGAGAACGGATGTCATCGCCATAGCTTTTGGATTTCCTCAATAACTCCCTTTCTCATGTCACCCATTCCCAAGATTATGATGTTCTCCCCTCTTGGGAGATGTTGCTCATTCAGTTTGAGACATCGGACGAGGCTCCTTTGAAATTGATGATTTCGACAGAGATCTCTCAGCTTCATTAGGTCGTACAGTAAAGTACGCTACACTTCCATACGGCAAAATACAGTGTATTTCAAATTATATCGTACAATTTGGATAAGTACAATGTGTCTACTAAAAAAATTACTTAAAACCATAAAAACCATCTATAGATTACCTCATGACTTAGGACTATGCCTAAGTCTAAGGTTCAAGGGCCTAACAACTTATGAAAAGGGAGTGCGCACAAAGACCAAAGTCTCAAGGTACACCCTACCAAAAACCAAAAAAAAAAGGCTGGACCGTATTTGTATATGTACAGCCGTACGACTGTATACCGTACAATTGTACAACATGGGCATTCATACAACATACGGAAACCTCCAGGTTCGCCGCAAGGGTCTAGCACTTACAGCCAAGTTTCCAAGACTAATGTCAAAGTTTCAGCTGCATATTACAGGGATTGGCAATAGTCTGGGTGTTGTTTTGAGCAAGGGTGCTGCACCATCCGATGGTAAATACACCCGACTGCTTGGATGGATTCTTCATCCCTCTCTCATGACGAGTCCTCCTCAGTTTGTTTCTCTCCCTACTATACGTAAAGGTGATATACTACAGTAAGTATTCCATTTCGGCTTATCAGGACACCATTTTTTATGTGGCGGAGCTGGGCATATGGCAACTCGATGCATTGAAAGAATAAAGAGTCCACTACAGAGACAGGCAAAGGTATCATCTGGTTCTAGGAAATCAGATTTGAGAGAGCTAGGAGGAGAGAAGCAAAGAAGAGGAGAAGGCAACAGAAGCAGACAGAGAGACCTCTAGTTATACAAGTACACAAGCACAAGGATCTGTTAGCGAACCCACCTCTTCAATGCTAGCTCTTTTTTGGCGACGATACCCCCTTGTTTCTCCTGAGTACGAAAAGCCTCCGTGGGGTAGACCTACTCCTTCATGCAATTCTGACAGAAATGATGTTCCTCTTGTTGTGCTCATGACCCAATATGAGGAGAGATTTTCGCCTCTTGGAAATGATAAATATTTATATGTTAAAAGATTTGAGAGATAGAGAACCAAGAAATAGTCTTGGCAATTATGGTATATTATATGGATATTCCTCTAGGGTGATCAGCTTTGTGTATCTTATCTTGAGGCTATGCCCTTGAGATAATTAGGAAGATTTTCTCTTGGAATAGAGAGGGGAAGCACACCCCTGTCATAGCTTCTCTTTTGTGCAATCTGCACATTGAAGCCTTATCACAAAGGCTCCATCTCTACCAAGTATGGCCGATGTCCAAACGGAACTAGCATTGTATATGGTTTTCTTTCATGGGCAACTTTGGCCTTCTGCAAAAACCCCTGTAGATCAATGAGAAAGTGCAAATACAGCTGGTACAAGCCTTTGATTGTCAATCGCAACCAGCCTCAAATACCTCCCACAAAATGCTTACCCAAAACAAGATGACTCCATCAAAACTGTGTGTGTGTGTGTGTGTGTGTGTGTGTGTGTGTGTGTGTGAGAGAGTGAGAGAGAGAGAGAGAGAGAGAGAGAGAGGCAACCGTACCTTGGCACTTGCCTCATCGAAGTCTTTCAGAGCATCGGTCGCAATTCGATCAGACTCCAGCATAGCCTGATCGGCAATATTTGATAAGAGCTTGGCTTTGTCTTGTATGTAGTCAGAAACCCTAACTTTCCCAGTCTCCAGCCGAATGATGTCCACCAGCGTCTGCTGAACATCGGCGTCCCCAGAAGCCTCATTATCCCCACTCTTGAGCGACCGCACTACAGTCCTACAGTTGTGACGCAAGCCCAAGCACTTTGTCAGTTTGAGTTCCGCCCTCAACTGTCCAACGAGAGAGACGCCCAGCGTCAGGTCCATGTAAACAGCAAGGCTGCAGGATGCTGTCTCTAGTATCAATTTGAACTTCGAAGCATTTCAATGAACCAATGGAAACAAAGCACTAAGGCCTTCTGGGAGGATGAGATTTATGGAGATGAGTTTTCAATGAGTACCTAAAATCAGGGATTTTTTGTTGTGTTTTAATATAAAATTATATTATCCATCTATATGTATATGTATTCTATAACAGCAGTCTGAGTACCCCTTACACGTGTCTACGTCTGTGAGTTGAAGGCTAAATGCCAAGCACGGGATAAAGATGGGGAGCGAAAGAGAGAGAGAGAGAGAGAGAGGTCGCCTTTGGCGGCCGGCCGTACTCGTTACAGATACATAATTACAAATGGTGTACCAAAGTACCCCTTTAATTGAGGAAATTCCCAAAGTGCCTGCGACCTTCAAATTTTTCAAAATTCCCAAAATACCCCTAGTTGTGAGATTAAATATCTCCCAAGAGGGAAAAAAATTGTAGCTTTTCATAAGAAGTTTGATTGTCTATCAATACAAGATGCTAAAACTATAATCTAACTTGGTTATGTAGGATTTGGAGATTTCCATTATATACTCGAGTAACAAAATCATACTTTGGTGGCCAACCATTGCAACATAAGTTTGTAATCGATGGTGCCAAAATCGCTGAATCGACACTAATGAGACGTGTTATATAAATGAGTGAATTTTCACTTGTGCTACCCAAACCAGAGAATCTGCACTGATATTGTTTAACTAGTTAATTTGTTAATTGATGATGTGCTGCCTAAACTGGTGAATATGCACTCGTGCTACTTAAATTGACGTATTTGCACTCATGTAAATACGTGCAAGAGAAAAATGCTCACTCGAAAAATCTTCACCATGATGAGCATATACACATTGCCTAAATGGGCAAATCTATGTGCTTGTGACCAATGGTCTATACAAGGCATAAAAGAGAAAAACATTTACTACCTGTTTGACACCACTATTGTTGCTAATTGGACTATTTTCTAATTTTTAATGATTAATTTCTTTCTCTAGGATATTTTATTGTGTACACTAGAACTGTTAAAAGATTGTAGCTACAAGAAGTGCCATCAAGAACGAACAACTCTGATGTGTCATTTGATGGGTGACGGTAAACATCGCAAAGGAGTTTCCGTAAGTTCGGTGGAAAGGGCCGGGTTACGAATGCCCCTGATGCGTCACATGATGGGTGACGGATGCATCAGAAAGGGGGCATTCCGTAGGCTGAGGAGGAAATCCGAACTGAGTAAGAAAATACGCGTAAGAACGCAAGCACAAGAATAAAGATGGGTTCAAAGAAGCTTTTTACGAAAAGCAGGAACTTTTGCGGGAGGGCAGATGCTTTCCCGCGAGGAAGCTATGTCTGCATTGCATCTGTGCCGTGTTCTGCACTCGGGGACGCCTGGAATGTGTTCGTGTAGCATTGTTTTCACTAACTGAGTGAGTTTTAAAGTTTAAACAAGTTCACACTTTACTTTATAAAATGGCCGGCCACTTTTAAGTGACCGGTCCCTTTTATTAATAAAATAAAGCATCCCCAAAAGCTTACGTAAAAAAACCCACGCAAGCTGTACGGATGGGCTGAAAAACAGTGAGCTCTCTCTCTCTCTCCTCTCTCTAGAAGCGCCAGAAACAGCGAGCTCTCTCTCTCCTCTCTCTAGAAGCACCAGAGCTTTTGTTTTTGTGCCCTATTTCCGCCGGGTGCACGGGCCTATAAAAAGGCAACCAGCCAACGTTCAGTTTTTGGGGGAAGGCAAGGAGCACCAGAAGTCCCAGCGCTGAGGATTCTCGAACAAGTGCTGACGACGGAAATCTGCAAGTGTTCGTGTGACGACTAAGTACGGAGGTCGCTTTTCCGAGCAAGGAGTGACATGTATAATTTGTCGATACGCATTGCGAGTTGTTGCTTTGTGTGGTTTGTTTTGCAGGAATCTCCCTTCTTTACAAGAAAGTACGGCTTCACGCCTAAGTCCTTTACAGAAAAGTACGGCTTCGCGCCTAAGTCCCTTACGGGAAAGTACAGCCTTGTGCCTAATCCCTTTACGGGAAAGAACGACCTTCGGGTCTAAGATTACAGAACGGAGGGGTTTCCTTGGGTTCTTGTGCTTGTATACGAATTCTCCCTGAATAAAGAATACTCTTGACGGGGGGGGGACCAGCCCATCTTCTGGTCCCCAATACTGTGTCGATCATCTCCCTTCTCTCACATTTGCAAAGTATTTTATTTTTCAGATTTCTAAGTGCTCGTGTACGCTCCCGTTTTGTGACAGTGGTATCAGAGCTCGGACTCCTCTCTTTCTCTGCAAAGAAGGACGACTCCGGGAAGAACGGGAAGAACCATGTCGAGCCAAGGGAGAAGCGTTGAAGAGGAGCTTCAACGAGTGTGAGCTCAGCTTGCGGATTTGCAACAAATCTTACTATTGCCAGATGTCCAAAAGTCTTGGGCGGAATGAAGAGAACGAATGGAACCGATGCAGCCGGCATCCAGACCACACTGTTGGCGTGAGACCACATGAATAAAGAGAAGAAGAACGTGCCAAGGTGCACAAAGGATCTTCGGATCGGAATGAACAGCCTACTCCAAGGAAAGGCCAGGAAAAAGCGCTCTCTTTGCTAGACGAGAGCAAGGACATCTCTATTTCATCTCCATCTTACTCCCCTGATTATACTTCTACTTCTCAATCTTCTCGCCAGAAGAAGGAAGCCGCTACTACTACTACCCTACATCAACCTAAAGATAAGCCTCGATTCAAGAAGCATGGTCGCAAGTCTCAACATCGCATGAGAGTCTTCAAATCGGGCGACAAGGACATCAAGTTCGAAACCTACAACGGACGGAGAGATATATCCAAAGCATTGTCCTTCATCAGACAGTTTGAAGTCGCCTTTACCAATGGGCACTTCACAGAAAGATCCAAATTGTGCCATGTGGGGATGCACCTCAAGGAAACGACCAGTAATTGGTGGTTAGCCAAGATTCTGGAAGGTTCTCAGGCCAGAACTTGGGAGAGATTCAAATCTGAATTTTATGAACAGTTTCTTCCGCCTGACTTCGAGCAAGACATACGGAAGGAATGGGACTAGCTCGCCCAGAAGGAACATGAGAGAGTAACGACCTATGTGGACAAGTATTGGTCGGTTCTTCTGAAGGTCACTCCCTTCATGAAGATTGCCGACGAGGAAAAGAAACGAAAGTTCGAAGCGGGTCTCCAACCGCAACTACGAAAGAGTATGAAAGTGTATCCGCATGACACTTTTCAAAGGATGATGGAGTCAGCAATCATTGTTGACGATTTGCACTCAACTGGGACGCCCAGAAAAATGGAGCATAGCACTTACCGTGCGAGACAAAGAGGGGTCTACCATGACCAAGGGGGCCAAGGAAGAAAACGTCCTCCGTCTAGGGACCATGATCATTCTAAGAAGCCAGAGGGCAATGGCAAGCGAACTAAGTATCTCTCTCCTACTCAACTCCAAACCTTCAGAGAGGAAGGAAGATGCTTCTACTGTGGAGAGAAAGGACATATGAAGCCGGACTGCCCTCTAAAGCAGCAATGGCAAGAACAAGCCTCTACGAGGCAAGATAAAGCAAGGAAGGAACCCGCTCCACCAAGCTCGAACTCAATTCCAGATGTTCAAGGAAACACAGAAACGGAGAAAGGGAAGCGTCAGCTTCTGAAGGGCTGGGGGTCTCTGAACAACCAGCGAGTACTGATTCTTTATGATCCAGGATCCATGGATAACTTCATCTCCCTGGATACTGCGGAACGTTTGTGCCTCACACCGGCTCAGCTTGGCACACCGGTTACATCCGGATTGGCATTCGAGGGGTTGACAACCAATGCAACTCCCATGCAAGGACAGCTCAATCTTCGGATTGGCGAGTACAAGGACCACGAATCATTTTTGATGGCACCCATCGAGGGATGTGATATCATCTTGGGTATGCCATGGCACTTCCACATGACACCTGTCCCCGATTATGTGGAAAAGACCCTCACTTTTTATCATGGGGGTAAGAAAATAAAGATTCATGCTCATGTAGAAGATTGGCAGTTCCCAATTGTAAGCCATATCTCCATTAAGAAAGAAATGAAGAAGTGTGTTTCTGCTTACTTGATTTTTGCACGTGAGAAGGATAAAACTAGTGGGGATCCACTCTCTAGTCTAGAAATTAAGCGTTTTCAATTTATTGAAAAGTACAAAGATTGTTTCACAGAAACACTCCCTGATGAACTACCTCCGGTACGCCCGGAAGATCACCGCATAGATCTCATCCGGGTAGCTCGCCTCCCAATCAACCCCCTTATCGGGTGAGTCTTGCTCAGCAAGAGGAAATTTTGAAGCAAGTCAACGAGCTTCTAGAGAGAGGGTTAGTACGGCCAAGTGCTTCACCCTACTGCTCTCCAGTTCTATTGGTGCAGAAGAAAGATGCCACGTTTCGAATGTGCATAGACTATAGGTCTTTAAACAAGATTACGGTCAAGAATCGCTTTCCGATCCCTCGGATTGATGATATACTTGATAAGTTGTAGGGTGCAAGTGTCTTTAGTCGCATAGACTTAAAGAGTGGGTATCATCAGATACGGATCGCCCATGAGGATGTCCATAAGAGTGCTTTCCGCACAACCTTTGGACTATATGAATTTTTGGTAATGCCTTTCGGCTTGACCAATGCTCCTGTGACGTTCAATCGCATGATGGACCGCATTTTCAGCCCGTATCGAGCTTTTACGGGAGTATTCTTTGATGACATACTCATCTTCTCTAAGTCAGAAGAGGAACATCGGAAGCTCTTGGACCTAGTGTTTCAAGAATTGCGAAAGCATGAGTTGCATGTGAATGCAAAGAAGAGCGAGTTCTTTCTCTCAGAGATACACTATCTCGGCCATATAGTCTCTCACAATCAAGTGAGTATGGATCCTGCCAAGATCCGAGTGGTAGAAGATTGGCCTATTCCCCTTACGGTACATGATGTACGTAGCTTCCTGGGATTATGTTCTCGTATTATCGAAGGTTTGTCCGAGGATTTGCCCATGTAGCAGGACCACTTCATGATTTGACAAAGAAGAAGATTCCTTTCATATGGGGATCGAGACAAAAAGGAGCTTTTGATCGGCTCAAGTACTTGCTAAGCCATGGACCTATTTTGATAGTGCCTGACTTAAGGAAACCATTTGAGGTTCACTGCGATGCTTCAGGCAATTGCATCGGAGCAGTGTTTAACCAAGAAGGCCATGCAGTGGCCTACGAAAGCAGACGGCTCAAGGATGCCGAGTTGCATGCATCAATCTACGAAAAGGAACTCACGGCTGTGATTCACGCCTTATCCAACTGGAAGCACTATCTTCTAGGAGCGGATTTTGTGATCAAGATTGATCACAAGAGTTTGCGGTATTTTCTTACGCAAAGGAAACTATCTGAGAAGCAGATGAGATGGGCAAACTTTTTGTCTATGTTTCACTTCCAGATCCTTCACACGGCTGGGAGTAAGAATGTGGTCGCGGACGCATTGTCAAGGCAGCCAAGGGTGAACGCTATCACTTCGGTGTACCACCAAGAATTAGAAGCACTACCGGATTTGTATCCGAATGATCCAGACTTCTCCACCGTTTGGGGAAAGCTACATCGTGGAGAGAATGAGTTTCCCTATTCCATTCGGGACGGTTATCTCTACCACCATAAGGCCATATGTGTGGCGGAACCATTAAGAAAGAAGATCATGGATGAAGCACACGCTTCGCCTTATGCGGGTCATCGGGGTATTCTCCCTACGACCTTAGCAATGGAAAGAGATTTCTTTTGGCCTAGCCTCAAAGCAGACATTGATAGGTATGTCAGGGAATGCTTGGTTTGCCAAAAAGTGAAGTATAATCGGCATAAGATGCCTGGGTTGCTACAACCTTTGCATGTGCCTAATGAACCTTGGGAAAGTATTGCCATAGACTTCATCATGGACCTCCCTAGAACTCAGACTGGAAATGACGCGATCTGGACCATTGTGGACAGGTTTAGCAAGCAAGCACACTTTATACCAGTCAAGAAAACGATCAAAGCAGATCATATGGCTAGGGTCTTCCTAGCACATATCTTTAAACATCATGGAATGCCTAAGTCTATTGTGAGTGATCAAGATCCTCGCACGACAGGAAATTTTTGGCATGCCTTGATGGATAATCTTGGTACGAAGTTGAATTTTTCATCTGCCTACCATCCTCAAACGGACGGGCAAAGTGAGATAGCCAATTCCATAGTATTGGATATGTTAAAAGCTTATGTGTCAGACCGGCAATCTGACTAGGAGAAATATTTGCCTCTTGTCGAGTATGCGTACAACAATACCATACACTCGTCGACGGGGAAAGCACCTTTTGAGATTCTCTATGGTAAGCCTTTGCTTCCACCGATCCTTTTAACTAAGGATAAGATCCTTGTAGCAGATGAATTTGTCCGGGATTTGGACACAGCCTACGGGAAAGTTAGGAGAGCTATTCTACGCTCTCAGGAAAAGCATAAGAAAGCTGCAGACAAGCACAGGAGGAATCTAGACTTGACAGTCGGACAGTTAGTCTTACTCAAGTTTGAGAAGGCAAGACTTAAGAAACAAGCGTCTCATAAGGGGAAGGTGGTAAAACTTTCTACCCGTTATTATGGTCCATTTAAGATCACTGAGCAAGTGAATGATGTCACCTTCCGATTAGAGCTACCACCTAATTGGAGGATCCATAATGCTTTCCATGTCAGTTTACTCCGGCCGTATGTGGGACCACCTCCGAGTCAGCCTAGTGCTGAGGAACCTCCTGAGGTTGAGGAAACAGAAGAAATACTCCAACCGGAGCAGATAGTAAGTCATCAGGAGCGGCCCCTCAAGTCCAGAAAAATAACACGGAAGTATTTGGTTAAGTTTAAGAACTATTCGAATCTAGATGCTCAGTGGATGACGCAGGAGGAATTAACAGCTTATCCCGAGATACTGGAGGTATATGTTCAAGCACTATAGTTGAGGTCAACTGTTTAGAAGCCAGAGGGATGTTGCTAATTGGATTATTTTCTAATTTTTAATGATTAATTTCTTTCTCTAGGATATTTTATTGTGTACACTAGAACTGTTAAAAGATTGTAGCTACAGGAAGTGCCATCAAGAACGGACAACTCTGATGTGTCATTTGATGGGTGACGGTAAACATCGCGAAGGAGTTTCCGTAAGTTCGGTGGAAAGGGCCGGGTTACGAATGCCCCTGATGCGTCACATGATGGGTGACGGGTGCATCAGAAAGGGGGCATTCCGTAGGCTGAGGAGGAAATCCGAACTGAGTAAGAAAATACGCGTAAGAACGCAAGCACAAGAATAAAGATGGGTTCAAAGAAGCTTTTTACGAAAAGCAGGAACTTTTGCGGGAGGGCAGATGCTTTCCCGCGAGGAAGCTATGCCTGCATTGCATCTGTGCCGTGTTCTGCACCCGGGGACGCCTGGAATGTGTTCGTGTAGCATTGTTTTCACTAACTGAGTGAGTTTTAAAGTTTAAACAAGTTCACACTTTATTTTATAAAGTGGCCGGCCACTTTTAAGTGACCGGTCCCTTTTATTAATAAAATAAAGCATCCCCAAAAGCTTACGTAAAAAAACCCACGCAAGCTGTACGGATGGGCTGAAAAACAGCCCTCTCTCTCTCTCTCTCCTCTCTCTAGAAGCGCCAGAGCTTTTGTTTTTGTGCCCTATTTCTGCCGGGTGCACGGGCCTATAAAAAGGCAGCCAGCATTCAGTTTTTGGGGGAAGGCAAGGAGCAGCAGAAGTCCCAGCGTTGAGGATTCTGGAACAAGTGCCGACGACGAAAATCTGCAAGTGTTAGTGTGACGACTGAGTACGGTGGTCGCTTTTCCGAGCAAGGAGCGACAGGTATAATTTGTCGATACGCATTGCGAGTTGTTGCTTTGTGTGGTTTGTTTTGCAGGAATCTCCCTTCTTACGGGAAAGTCCCTCACGGGAAGTACGACTTCACGCCTAAGTCCTTTACGGGAAAGTACGGCTTCACGCCTAAGTCCTTTACGGGAAAGTACGGATTCGCGCCTAAGTCCCTTACGGGAAAGTACGGCCTTGTGCCTAAGCCCTTTACGGGAAAGAATGACCTTCGGGTCTAAGATTACAGAACGGAGGGGTTTCCTCGGGCTCTTGTGCTTGTATACGAATTCTCCCTGAATAAAGAATACTCTTGACGGGGGGGGGGGGGGGGGGGGGGGACCAGCCCATCTTCTGGTCCCCATACTGTGTCGATCGTCTCCCTTCTCTCACATTTGCAAAGTATTTTATTTTTCAGATTTATAAGTGCTCATGTACGCTCCCGTTTTGTGACAACTATGTAGTATAGCTGAGTAGTAAAGTACTTACAAAGTGTTGTTCACTAGCTCAAAGCACCTCAACTTATGTGAGTAAGTGCATAGCTTAATGTCAATTGATCTCAATTCAGTGCAAGTATAGCCACGACGCTAGACCTTTTCTATTTGATCGTTATAAGATAATGCAAGTAAGTAAAAGACCCCTACCTTCTTAAAATATCTGACGATAATCATTGCTTAAGTGTAGCATGTCAGGTATATCTGCAAAGAGATTAACTTACTAAAAAGTAAAGAAAATGAACGTTTATCAAGAGAGTATATTAAAGTGGGGGATTTTTTATAAGTAGATGTTGTAAGAGGTGTTGTATAATGTGGAGATCTTAAGGTAAAATAAATATTTGGGTGGTGCATGACATTTGGCCCTACAGAGAGAGAACTGACCACTCAAAGAAAAATGATTTTGTTAGGTTTGTGATAATAGAATACAATGAGAAATTAGGTGACTCGAGGTTCTTTGAGGCTATGAATTAAACTAATATGTGAACCATTTAATTGGAATTTGTGTGCATTTGTTAGTTGCTTTGAATGGGATCTATTGGAGAGTTAGTATGTGCAACTAACTAAGTATTATGAATGATAAACTAGTTAAGATATTTGATATAGAAACAACCAAGGATTTCATTCTAAAATCCTATATGGTGCCACTATTATATTATCACCTGAATTTTGGAATTGACAATAAAAGAAAACAAAAAGGAGGGGAGGACTTATCTGGTTGCTTCTCCATGATGTCGTGTGTTCTTGATGGTATTCATGTAGTAAGACGAAAAGTTGATTAGTCTACAAAATGTTGGTAATAGAGCTTAGTACAAACTTGGATATGGGTTCCACTTTGTAAAGGGTCCATCATATGGGTTACATCTGTAATAAGTACCACAAAAGAGGGGAAAAAAAAAGTGGCCTTTGGACATGGTTAGTACAAAGCTAAGGATAAGAACCACATTAAATATCATTAAGAAATATAAAAAATGTAATGGAATTGGCCTATTAACTTGAGAGTAGCGGAAATTAATGAGAGTACTTTTGAGAAATTACTTTGTGAGCATAGTGGGTGAACATAATTGAAGATAACAACATAGGCATAGCAATTAGTTAACTTGACATGAACAATACTTTTGCAAGAGAGAGAATTTAGAGAACATGACAACAGTTGAGGACTGGATTTATGTGGAGCCGGTCCCCCCTCCAATAGGCATTTGCATTATGATTCTCCCATTAAGAGAGACTTGTTACATGCATAGGGTATTGCATCTTCCGTTGCCAGGTTCTTGCCTTTTATTTTTCCCGGAGAAGCGTCCATGATGCTTGAAGCTCATTGGACCCCTCCAAGCCTAGCCAATCACAAGCAGGAGACATTACAAGCAACAAGGGTAGCCTTGGGACAAGTGTCCCCCTTTCCCCTTTGAGAGAGAGGACTTGATAAATGCAAAGACAATTAATTAATTCTCCTAAATTATCATTAAACCCCTTGGGTGGCCAACCAATAGGCTTCAGACAGACCATGAGGGCAACATGAGGACAAGCGTCCCTTTGCTTTCTTTGTACTAGGCATGCCTTGTGTAAGTGTGTGTGTGTGTGTGTGTGTGTGTGTGTGTGTTCTCTCTCATCCCCCCTCATGTAGGGCTTGCCCCCTCCTTGTAGGGATTAGATATTTGACTTTTGACACCTCAAGCCCCTCAAGCCTAGGCTTAGTTCCCACCACAAGCTTGGGTTGGGTTCTCACCTCAAGTACAACCCTAGCATCCCAAGCATGTCAAGCACCTCAAGCATCTCAAGCACCTCAATCATCAAGCACATCAAGCACCTTAAGTTTGGGCCGGCGGGTTCCCACCTCAAGCTCAACCCTAGCTTACCTAAGGTCAAAGGACTTTTACACTAACTATTGGAGATCTTCAATGAAGCTAACCCTAAGGTCTTATGCTCCATTGGTTAGCCTTGCTCTTTGATAGACCATCTCTCATTTGGGCCCCTTTACCACTGGCCCCGTGTTGAGATAGATCTATAAGGACATGTCTATATCTTAACCCTTGTTCCCTTAATATGAGAAAATCATTTGGGTTGGTTAGATATTAGATTTTATGACATTACCTCTCTCTTGAAATCATAGTCGTCCTCGACTATGAGGTAGAAGAAATAAAGCCTTAGTCATTAGTCAATCTTACTTAGCGGGGGTAGAGGATCCCTTTTTACCCTACGACATCTTTCCAAGATGGATGACTAATCCATTTGGTGCTTGGGAGACATAGCTGCCGCAAGCATGTCTGCTCTTTAGTCCATTTCATTCTCCCAAAGTAGAGTGACTAATTCTACTTGGTGTTTGAGAGATGTCGTCATCACAAACATGATTCTAAGCATGCATACTATTCAAATTTTGTGCACAATTAAAAAGAGAACTAGTCTTATAAGACAAAAACATGGGTCATTTAAAAGAAATTTGTACATTTGCTTACTCTAATGTAGCATTGTAAGTATTGACAAGGTTCATGCTATCCTTAAGCTGTATTCCTTGCATCCATCTATCATCTTCAAAAGGATAATTTTTTGAACTTATTAAGATACCGTCAGATAATCTTACCATGTCGTAGTACCTTGTCTTCATGCCGAAGGATAGCTTCCGGTTGTAGCACCTCTTCTTGGTCTTCAACTTCGGGAGGGTCTTCAATAATTGGTTCACTTGGGGGCCTTAAGTAGGCTCACATGAAAAGCATTGTGTATGAGCCAATGGTTGGGCAACTTGATTTGGTAGGCCGTCTCATTGATAGGCTTCAAAATTTGGAAAGGACCATAGTATCTTTTTGCTAGCTTAGCATAATACTTTTGATGGCCCGTAGGATTTTTGCCCGTCATTTGCCTTAATTGAGCCTTAGGAAACTTAAGTAAGACCCAATCATTTTCTTTGAATGTTAAGGCCCTTCTGTGCTTGTCAACAATAGCTTTTTGCCTTTGTTGAGAGATGGATATAGCCTCCTTAATCTTTTGAAAAAATTCTTATAGGTCACGGCTATACTCATTGGTGGCAAAGATCTTCCCATGTACTTTGAGTAGCAAGGGACTTTTAGGTCTTCCCTCAATGATCTCAAAAGGTGCTTTTCCCATAGAAGTATGTAAAATATTATTGTAAGCATACTCTACAAGTGGTAAGTACTTTTCCCATTGTGAGCGTTAATCTACTTCTGTAACATAAGTCTTTAGTAGATCGAGTATCGTAAGATTGGCTATCTCACTTTGGCCATCCGTTTTTGGATGATAGGCCAAAAAGAAATTCAATCTTGTTCCTAGATTTTCAAAGAGACCTTTCCAAAAATTATTGGTCATTCTAGGATGATCTCTATCTGACACCATGGATGTGGGTAATCCATGGTGTTTGGAAACATGAGATATGAAGAGAGTTGCCATTTGGTATGCCTTAATAGTATTTTTGATAGGAATAAAGTGTGCTTGCTTGCTAAACCTGTCGACTATTGTCCATATCCCCGTATTCCCATGGATAGACTTGGGCAATCTAAAGATGAAATCCATGGATATACTCTCCCATGGTGAATTTGGGATAGGCAATGGCTGGAGTAATCCAGGTTGCTTCCCTCTATCATATTTGGTCTTTTGGCATACTACGCATTTTGAAACATACTCTTGTATGTCCACTTTCATGGTAGGCCAATAGAAATATGTCTCTACTACTCGAAGAGTAGGTTGAATACCTCTATGCCCCGCAAAGGGAGGAGCATGGGATTCATACATAACTTTCTCACGAAGGGGATGGATAACACATAGCCTATTGCCGTGGAGAAGATAACCATCTTGCAAGGTGAATGGTTCCTCTTTCTTCCCAAAAGCAAGGGCTGACATTATGTCTCTAAAATCAGGGTCAGTAGCATACTCATCTATCATAGAGGATAGATCATTGTGAGTAGCTATAGACACCGCATTAACTTTTGGTCATCGTCGTGAAAGTGCATCGGCCACTTGATTGTGCTTACCAGCAATGTGAGCAATATGGAAATTAAATTGTGAAAGAAAATTTGCCCATCTCATTTGTTTGTCGGAAAGCTTGGTTTGCGTCATGAAATACTTGAGACTTTGGTGGTCGGTTCGTAGGATAAATAGTGTCCCAAATAGGTCGAGGCACTGGAAATTTGTTTTTGATAGTGATATGGTTTAGTGCTCGGTAGTCCACACACATACGGTATGTACCATCTTTCTTTTGCACTAAAAGGACTGGAGAACAAAAGGGAGAGGTACTAGGCATCACCATCCCTTTGTCTACCAATTCCTATACTTGCCTCATGATCTCCTCTTGTTGAGCTTGTGAGACTCGATAAGGAGGCTTGTTAGGCGGTGAGCTTCCTGGAAGGAGCTCAATGCGATGGTCATCATCCCCTCATTTTGGAGGTAAGTCCATAGGGATATCATCGATGAACACATCTTGGAATCCTTTTAGAAAATTATACAAGTCTAACTCTTCTTGATTCCTACCATTTACATTTGATGAAACATTAGAATCTTTTAGAGACTCTTTGACAAAAATCATGTACGCAGAAACTGAGCTCTTCATTAATTTATCAAAAGCAAGAGGATTTACAAGTGGAATAGTGCAACCTCGCTCACTAACATCTATATACATGTTCTTTTCCCTGTAGGTGAAATAGATTCTCCTTTCAGGGAACTTCATATTGGCAGCCATGCGACCAAACCATGACGCCCCTAGGATAGCATCCTCATGTTGGAGAGGAGAGATGAAAAAGTCTTCTTTGTCGACATAGCTTTGGACATGAAGCCTCAACTTCCCAATCAAGAATGTAACGGAGGCTTGTTGTCCCTTGAAAGCTGTGTCAGCTGTTACCATATCTCCCATCTCAAAAGCTTGAATGCCCAACTTGGTGGCCAACTCCATTGATATGAAGTTGTGAGTAGAGCCAGGGTCAAACAAGATGAAGGCATCATGCTCTCTTACCTTTCCCCAAGCATAGGAAAGTGATGATCCTTTGCAATGAGCATTCTCTTTTGGAGCTTCGATGGTGGAAGCCCTAGGAGTCTCACTGCGAGCATTCTTTTTGGGGCAAGAACGATAGCCATGTCTGGGCCATGTCCTTGCTCCCCACACTTGAAACACTTATAAAGCTTCAAGCTCTTCAGGAGAGAGTTTGTTTTTGCCTTTGTAAACTCCCTTCTCCTTGGACTGATTGTTGTTGTTGTTGTTGGAAGAGCCTTGGGAAGAATTTTGAGCATTGGTTTTTCCCTTTGCATCATTTTTGTCTTTGTTTTCCATGGGCTTGACATTCTGTCTAGCCCCTTGATGGAAATTGATGCGTGAATGGTAAGCACTTTGTCCTTTGCATCGCTTGCAAGGAATTGCTTCATGATGGAAGCTCGTAGAGTTTTCCATGTCTTTGGGGCTTCGCTGTTGCCACAAAGGCTAGCCCACCATTGACGAGCTGATTTTTGGAAGTGCATAGCTACATGGTGTATCTTGGAGGACTCCATGAAGCCCTCGTCTCCAAAGGCCGCATCAAAGTGCTGGATGAAGGCCAACACTTTGTCGGTAGCACCAAAGGTGCCATCATAGGTGAGAAAAGAGATACTCTTTCCTCCCTCCTTGAACTTCTTTAGCTTTTTGGACCTTCCCCATGCAGGGTATGATTTGTGATGTCCTCCCCTCTTGTCTTCTCTAGGAGAATATCCATAGCTTTCATCGGAAGAGGAGGAAGGTGAAGAGAAGGAGAAGAGGGTGACCTATTCCTAGCCCTTTTCTTCCTTTGTTTCCTCTCTTCTCTTTTGAAATGACGAGGAGAGGGACTGTGTGTTGATCTTTTTCTCTTGGGAGGAGTGGGCGATCGTCTCGACCGCCGTCTTCATGGAGCCACATCTTCCAAGGAACTTAAGAGTTTCATTGCTTTCTTGCTCTTTGGATTCCTCCTCTCGAATGGGAGAGAGTCTTCTTTTGGGGGTCTCTTCAAGAGGCCTCCTAAGCTCTCTCTCCTCTTGGAGAGGAAGGGAAATTCCATAAGCACGAAGTTGTTGAGTAACTTTGGCTTGCAAAGCAGGGTTGCCCATAGCTTGCTGCAACCTAATGACAAGATAATTCACAAACATGGGGGCATCATCATTAGCACCTTCATGTGCAAAATCAAAGCTATCAATGTTCATTCTACTCTCTTGATTATTGTCAGCCATGTTAACAAAATTTATGTATGTACTTAATGTATGCATTGGCAACTCAAAACCTTAGTTGCCACTCCTCTTAGCCTTTGAAAATTGGCTCTTAAGTATCTACACCCACGGCTCGAAGTGGTTAAATATAGAGAGTAGTAGAGTGGGTCTAACATAGCAGAGTTGCCGAGGGCTAGCTCCTTTCGGACTTCTTATGGCAAGTCTAAAAAGAATCCATTATTAAGTCTAAATCTCCCGAGGTGTGCACCATATCCCACATAGTGGGCTCAACAAAACAGATAATAGATCCCAGTTCCACTTACCCTAATATAATTAACAACATCAACCATTTATAGGCTACTTAAGGACCTCTCTTCTTAAGCAAGAAAAGAGAAACCAAATGCTCTGATACCAATGTAATGGAAGTGGCCTATTAACTTGAGAATAGCGGAAATTAATGAGAGTACTTTTGAGAAATTACTTTGCGAGCATAGCGGGTGAACATAATTGAAGATAACAACATAGGCATAGCGATTAGTTAACTTGGCATGAACAATACTTTTGCAAGAGAGAGAATTTAGAGAACATGACAACAGTTGAGGACCGGATTTATGTGACGGTCCCCCCTCCAATAGACATTTGTATTATGATTTCTCCCATTAAGAGAGACTTGTTACAATACAATCTTTGTGTTCCTTGTGACCTAGGTGATGCAATGAAGATGGAAAGCTTCATGCATCACAAACATAACATAAACTTTGAAGAAAGCTTTAACTATCCCAAGCCTCGGTCCCAAGACCTCAAACACCTTCGAAGGTGGAGAGAGCTAGCAGGGAATGAGGGTACGGAAGAGGAAGAAGAAACATTTCATAGGAGAAAGAATTAGCTCCTCACTTATCATAACTCTTCTTGCTAGCATACATAATAGCATAGTAATGAAGATGGAAGAGATGGCAAGCTTAAGCATCAAAGCATGGCTCTTGGTTGGATTTGCACTCCATAGCCAAGAGTGTTGGTGTAGGCTCTCAACCTCTACTTGCTTGGAGAAGGAGAGGGAGCTCTTGCACTTTGCACAATGCACAATCAGAGTGTGTGTGGGAGAGTATACCCCCTAAGCAACCCCCTAGCTTGCTTTGGTCGACCCCCCTTGTAGCTCATGCTTGAAGCTCATTGGACCCCTCCAAGCCTAGCCAATCACAAGCAGGAGGCATTACAAGCAACAAGGGTAGCCTTGGGACAGGTGTCCCCCGTGCCCCTTTGAGAGAGAGGACTTGATAAATACAAAGACATAATTAATTCTCCTAAATTATCATTGGACCCCGTGGGTAGCCAAACAATAGGCTTCAGGCACACCATGAGGGCAACATGACGAGGAACTTGACAAGTGTCCCCTTTGCTTTCTTTGTACTAGGCATGCCTTGTGTGAGTGTGTGTGTGTGTGTGTGTGTGTTCTCTCTCATCCCCCCTGATGTAGGCTCGTCCCCTCCTTGTAGGGATTATATATTTGACTTTTGACACCTCAAGCCCCTCAAGCCTAGGCCTAGTTCCCACCACAAGCTTGGCCCTTAAGCACTTCAAGCTTGGGTTGGGTTCTCACCTCAAGTACAACCCTAGCATCCCAAGCATGTCAAGCACCTCAAGCATCTCAAGCACCTCAATCATCAAGCACCTCAAGCACCTTAAGTTTGGGCTGGGTTCCCACCTCAAGCACCTCAAGCTTGGGCCGGGTTCCCACCTCAAGCTCAGGTCTAGCTTACCTAAGGTCAAAGGACTTTTACACTAACTATTGGAGGTCTTCAAGGAAGCTAACCCTAAGGTTTTATGCTCCATTGGTTAGCCTTGCTCTTTGATAGACCATCTCTCATTTGGGCCCCTTTACCACTGGCCCCGTGTTGAGATAGATCTATAAGCACATGTCTATATCTTAACCCTTGTTCCCGTTTATTCTCCCACATTAAGTGATCAGTTTAATACGAAAAAATCATTTGGGTTGGTTAGATATTAGATTTTATGACAAAAATAATAACAAAGAGTCATTTAAATAGGGCAAATTGAAGAAAAAATCCACAAATTTGTAAGTGTCATAAAACTTTAAGCCTAGAAATGCATCAATTTATGAACGAAATTCATGCGAGTTAAGAATTACAAAAATGGTTGCAAAAAGCAAGCTTATAGTAGGAGGGTTTGCGAATGTGATCAAATAGCATTAATCATCTTTAAATATTGTGCTTTTATAGATGTTGTGAAGCAGAGCGAAAGATTCTTGAATGCCATATTGCATACTCGTTGAATGAAGATTAATAAGATTCTACCAAGATTGCTATGTAGGCTAATTGAGGTAGTTATTAAAGTGTTTACCTTTTGCGGTACTCATTTAAACTCCCTTATTTTGAAATCTCATCACTGCAATAGACAGATGTTCTTTAATTACCACCTTGAAAGTGTTTGAAGCTAAAATAATACTCCTCAAGTACCACCTCGTAGATATTTGATGCCTTAACACTTGTCTTTTATAATAAATGGAGGTTTGATCATAAGTTGCTTTAATCTGCTGTTGACTAAGGAAAACTCCAGCAAATGGTTGCCCACACATTGGTATGCTTGGGACCAAGACAAGCTTTAACAAATGCTTTTTGCACCTTGTTCAATGAGTAGACTAGCCTTTGCAGGGCATGAATCAGAAGACGAAACCAAAAACTCTTGCAATCGTGTGCATGTGGGGCCAAAACCCACAAAGGCAAGAGGTGGTAACCCAACCCTCTTAGAAGGCGGTTTCAAACTTGGATGGGTTGGTTGCAGAAAGAGGAAAAGCGAGTAGAGTAGGAGAGGTGTGGGCCATATAGGGGTGCATGCCAAGGGTGAACATTGAGCAGCAGCCTGACGCAGGCATGGTGATGTTCTTCCTATCCTCATATGTGGAGATCATTTGACCTAGTTTTTAGCCATTAAGAGTACCTTCTCACGTTCATTAACCCTAGCTTCTCAATGCCTTCCCAATTGAAGGACTCTCCCACTCGTCTTGTAGCATTTGTCCTTTGCGGTAGGCCTTCCAATTTGTCAAAACAATAAGCTATTGATAGCCGTGGGATTTTGTTTGCTAGAAGCACACTTTTGTGCTCTTGTACCTTTTTCCCTTCTCCTTCCCGCATTCCAATCTCATGCAAATACGATGGTGCAACTTCCTAGTTGGGGCAGACTAGGTTGGGTTGGACTAGCAAAGGCGAGTTCTTCCACTAAGTGTGGATGCCATCCCATGGTGGTCAATTTGTAATGGGTTCCTTGTGTTGGTCGAGTAGTGTTCACCATAAGAAAAGCGAGCTTCCATAGAGCATGTAGCTGAAAGAGAGGGAGAGATATCTGAAGTATTTGGTGGTTCAGAATGTACAGCAGTGTGGTGGCAAGCAAACAAGGGAGAGAGATAGAGTTTTAGGTGCCCTAAAGTGTGTGTGAATTGGTAATTGTGTGAGTTTGTGAAGTGCATGCACCACAGGCAATGCCACCCCCCCTTCTATCATGCAATGACGGGAGAACGACACATTTCCACAATATGATTTTGTGAAAAAGTTTCATTTTTTGGTCATTGACCCTTAAGGATCCATCTTTGCTATTGGGGCATGCAGTGGATGTGAGTTGATGGCATGTTGTGGTACGTTGATGATGGTTAGTATCCTCTACGAGTCACAATGATGCCATGCATAAAGCTGTTGCTACATGATGCCGACGAGTGGGAGTGGAGGGTAATGGTCGTCTGAGGGACCGTCAACTATTGATGGTCCTTGTTGCACTAGTGGGTTACACAGTTGCCGATTATTGGTGAGAAGAGCGCCATGATTTGCCCATGGTGTTCATGAGCTCATGGCCGATGGCATTCGAGTTGAATACTGTTAGGTAAAGGTGGTGTGCCTCATCGTGCTTTTTTTGTGTCTATCGGCCAGTGTTCGACCGCCCACATTTAACTCCTTATTCTTTATGCATACAAAGAATAAGGAGCTCTCACTCATTCTCACATAGTGCTCACACAGTGAGATTTGGGAGCTCCACCCACATCCTGTGTCGTGCTCTCTCTCCCTCTCGCTCCCCTTCGCACTCTCCGCGCGCGCACCACATTTGTGCACTCACAATTGGTATCAGAGCCATCTCATTCCCGAAATTGTTTCCGCGCACGTGCACTTTCAAGAGTGCAAACAGGGTTCCGACTTCGGCATTGGCAAATTTAGCTTTTCGAGAGCGTTTCCTTCAGGCGTTCTGGGGTTTTACTCCCCTTTCAGAGCCATTCAAGCCATCAGAAACCTCATTCGAGGTATGGTTCAGGAGCTGCATTTTTCAGCCCTCTTTTGGTAGTTTCTGCTACATTTTTGGGCAAAAAACGAAGGTTTTTGGCATATCTCTCACACCCGGACTCGGATACATGTGATCCAGGAGTCTACCTTGGGGTTTTGGCACGTTTCGGACGCGCTGGTCATATCAGAATTTTAAAATTCTAAGTGCTGAATTTTTTGCAGCAGTAGTTGTTTATTATGTGTCGAGGATTCCACACATGGTTTGCTCTCGGATATGAGAGTGGTATTTGCTGCAAGTTTCCTCACAGGTGAGAGGATGAAATGTATGTCTTATGTGGTTTGATGCTCCGGAGACTCATGTAATTGCATTTTGAGCTCGGCAATGTATGCCTCGAGCATGTTTTTTGGCAGTCACAGGTAGAGCAAGTATTTGTGTACTAGATTTGCAGATGTTTGCAATGATGTGTGCAAAGTGTGGAGATTGGTGCATGCATTTGGAGTGCGGTTTGATGCGCATTGGTTGCTCATGGTTTTGAGCGTGCGATCACTTTGGTTATTGGTTTTGTAGCCATTTTACTGACGAAACTCTGGGTAAATTTTCCCAACAATTTTATGCGCATCGTTGGTACGATCGAGATTGCGATTGCTTGTAGCACTCAGGATTTGCGTGCAGTGTTTTCCCTTTTGGGTGGTGCATTGCGAGCGTGTTTTGCTTTGCATTTTTGGTCTTGAGCTATGAGTGCTCGGCCATTTGGAGCTTCAAGTTTTGACTCCAAGCTACAGGTTGAGTCTAGTACTCCCACAGGTGTTGCCATTTGTAGTTGAGGACATCTTCTACAGTGTTTTGACTTGCATACTGGTTTCGACACAGCAAGTATCTTGAGCTTTTGCTTTGTGTATGCTTTTTTGGGATAGTGGCCGGAGTTTACTCGCCATAGTTTGTGATCGAGCTTAGCTCTCACATTGATAGGTTTTGTCAGTTTCCACACGGTTTGGTGTTCTTGTACCCACTCTTGTAGGAGTGAGGAGTTGCGTATGCTACGATTTTCTAGCGCGTTGTTCATTCATTGACACATTTTGGCAACATTTTTTCACTCACATATGTATGTCATTTGTAGCGCCGTTGTCATACTACGACTAGACTGGTTTGGCTCTGTGTACGACTTTGTGAGGTGATTCTGGAGAGTACATTCCCGGATTGGCCATTTTTTTGTTGTCTCCATTGCGATTTACTGTTGAGTTTTTGGTTCCAGTTATAGAGGAGACTCTGCCAAAATTTTGCCAGAAATGTATGCCTATTGCAGAGGCTAGTGAGCTTGACCGTTTGCTCACCTTCTTTGCTTGAGAAAGTGATTTTCTCTCGGGTGGGAGAGTCCTATGATCTCGAGCATTGTTTGCCATAGTTTTGGCATGGATATGGAGACACTTCAGGTTAGAGGTGGTTCTCAATCACAATCGCGATTGACATGTTGGCACTGCGGCCACGATGGGCATATTAGGGATCGTTGCTTCATGCTTATGAGGTAGTGGAAGAGGCAGATGCATGGTGCTACTATGAGGACAGATGCTAGAGAGTATGCATGTGACGGGCATGTCACTTTTGAGTCTAGCTTGCCTTCAGATTACTTTGTGTCTTGGGACAACACATTGTCTACGCGTTTTGTACTAGACGAGCATGCAGTTTTTCACGTGACGCCACATCGTGATTTATTTTTTCTTTCTCTAGTGGGAGACTTGGTTGTGTGCAGTTTGCTGGTGGTTTAACATATGACATAGAGGGTGTTGGAGATGTATGCACGTCCTTACGTAGCGGTGCATTGCTTACGCTACAAGATGTATGTTATGTATGAGGACTCAACCAAAGTCTCATTTCAGTGCCTCAGTTGCAGAGTAGTGGACATTGTGTACTGCTTGGAGAGCGATAATTTTAGATGCATAGGGAATCACTGGTGATAGCCAGAGGTGCTAGGAGTGGTATGGTATACTCTTTGCATATTTCTGACACACGAGGCGGTGTAGTCTCTGTGTATTTGTAGCCATGTTTGGAGCGAGAGACGAGACGTGTCTCTTTTGCGGATGTGCTGCATGGAGAGTAGGTTGTGCGTTTATCTTGTGGTGACATTCATGCAGACAATGATATCTCTGGGATGCACAGCTTGGTCAGTGTTAGGAAATAAGACGTAGCTAAATAGATAATTGAGTAGATTACTTAATGGAGAGAGACCGATTTATATACACGAGATTATAGAGTAGAGAGAGAGAGAGAGAGTACACACAATATATGTGGTTCACCCAATGCGGGCTACGTCCACGGGAAAGCAGCCACTCAATGGATTTAGTACTTCAAAACAAGAAGTAGTTTACAAAGGGATTATACCCTTAATGGAGCTCCCGCCTTGCTTCACTCTCACCACCTCACACTCACCTTGTTGCATCAACTTCACACTATGAAATGTGTGTAGAAATGGCCTCCTTTTATAGGCCAAAAGAGCTGCCCTCTCTTATGAGAGACAGCCATGTGTAGCCGCCCTTGTGCGAATAAGTCCAAATCGGACCCTCCAATCCGCCCATGTGTGGCCGCCCTTGAGAAGACAAGTCCGCTTTTGAATTCGGCCACCGGCCACCGGCCATTGACTTCCGGCCACCGGCCACCGGCCATTGACTTCCGACCACCGGCCATCGGCCATTGACTACCGGCCACCGGCCAATCGATCGGTTGTTTTCCGACCACTTTTCGGCCGCCGTCCGGCCATAATATTCCGGCGAAACAAAAAGTCTCGGGGGCCTCCGCCCCCGAGGCCTTTAAAGTTGCCCCTGATTCTTGTCCGTGAAAATTTTGGTTTCCGGTGAGTGATTTTCCTTCACGCATGATGGCTTCTCCTCATAATGGGGGCCCTACAAATGTGCGCTTTTACCACAAAAGATTACAAGGGTAAATCAGGCTCCATACTTAACAATCAGTCATCAGTTGAGCCAGAGACCGATGCATCGTTCTATGATGTATCTGATACGTTTGAGGGTGACAGCGTCCTTCAGACAGTTGTGTGTGATTGTAGCGGTGATGATTTTTTGATTTTGCAGTCATTCTCAGTAGATATGCCTTTGCCAGATGATGCTGACATGGTGATGCATAGTTAGGTGGTTCCCGATGAGGATGCATATGGCACTGAGGTTGCTGACAAGGATAGGTTGGCACACGTAGTGCATGTTTCGTCGGCTTTCATGTCTCTCATGTCTGACCATTTGGTCTCGAGACCTGATCTTGCTTATGCAGTTGGTGCATTTGCAATGGGAGTTGTCAGTCGTGCGATGACTGACACCTAGCATTGTGCATTGTGGTGCCATGCAAGTTGTCACTCGATACCGAGTGTCATCGTAGCTCTAGCCCTAGTGGTATGCATGTTGCATCTACACTAGAGCGGTTATAGAGTGAGCCAGTGGGCATAGATTGAGAGTCGTCTTCTCTCACCTCTTGTATATACTAGTTGTAGGCTAGTCTTCTCTCCACTTATCAGCACACAACCTTTAGTGGGAGAATGTTAGGTAAAGGCGGTGTGCCTCATCGTGCTTTTTCCGTGTCCATTGGCCGGTGTCCGACCGCCCACATTTATCTCCTTATTCTGCATACAAAGAATAAGGAGCTCTCACTCGTTCTCACACAGTGAGATTTGGGATCTCCACCCACATCCTGTGTCGTGCTCTCTCTCCCCCTCTCTCCCCTTTGCATTCTCCGCGCACGCATCGCATTCGCGCACTCAAAAATACAACACTAGGAGTTTAAACAATGTCATTGTTGAGGATCTAGAGTCAGAAAATGTTATGGTTTGTTGACGGTGGTTAGTATCCTCTACGAGTGACAATGATGCCATGAGTAAAACTACCACTACATGAGGCTAACAAGTGAAAGTGGATGGTAATGGTCGTCTGAGGGAACGTCAGCTATTGATGGTCCTTGTTGCACTAGTGAGTTACATAGTTCATGAGCTCATGGCTGATGGCATTCGAGTTGAATACAACACTAGGAGGAGTTTGGACAATGTCGTTGTTGAGGATCTAGAGTCAGAAGATGACGAGAAACCCTTGCCTACATAGATTATATGGTGTATGTTGCTTACAAGCGTCCAATCCCATGCAAAAAAATTTATGGGATCTAAAAACAAATCACTCTTGCTTTGAGCCGCTTCGGAGAGTTATGCATACTTAGTAATGCAATAAAAAGAAATTGAAAGTTTGTTAGGGTGTGCTTTTCGTTGCTGCACCTTGACATGTTGGAAGTACTTGCCAGGAGGAACGTTGAAGCCTCTTTGGATTATTTTCCACCACATTAAGAAACATGCTTCTTCTTTGGAATTTGGAGGTCCACTTCTCCTACCTAAACTTCTTTCTTTTTTCCTCTCTTGCCGAGACGCTCTTATTCTATATCGATTATCACCCAACCTCTTCTTGTGGCTTACACTTTTAATTACTATGTCTCTATATAGATAAATAAAAAAATAAAATTATAGACATGCAATCTTCTCTACATGTATGATCATCTCTCTTATATATGTATATTTATATCACCAACGAGTTTTTTTCTATAACTATATGCAACAAACTACTATGTCTCCATATAGATAAATAAAAAAATAAAATTATAGGCATGCAATCTTCCCTACATGTATGATCATCTCTCTATTTACATAACCAATTACCAGATTTTTTCTATAGCTATATGCACCAAAACTCTTACTTTATGTATATACATATATATATATCCTCAAGCATAATTAGCTTCATATGAGTAATTATAATCATTGAGTAAATCTTCATTCATTCATGAGAATTCACAATTTGTTAAAGAATCCAAACACACTTGCAATCTCATGAGATTAATAATAATCTCCTCAATACATATTTCAAACAAGATAAATTAAGTTCAAGTAAGCATGACTTATCTTTGATCCTGATAATCTCCATAGATGTGATTGTTGCAAACCTGAGAACGTAGCCCATGCTTTGATACTGTTGTTACATCTTGCCATCCTGGCTTATTATCCTTGAATGCCGATTGAAGATGAGCAAAAGCTCAACTTCTCCTTGTTGACCACCTTTGTAAACATGTCTGTAGGATTTTCACTTGTATGCACCTTTCCTAGCATTAGCTGTCCCTCTTCCAAAAGAGCGTGTATGAAGTGATATCTCACCTCAATGTGCTTTGTCCTTGAATGAAAGGGTGAGTTCTTTGCAAGATGGATAGCGCTTTGGCTATCACTGTACAAGACACAATTGTCTTCTTTGAATCCAAGCTCATCTAAGAGTTTGTGAAGCCACATAATTTCTTTGCTTGCCTCCATCATTACTACATACTCTGCTTCTGTGGTAGAAAGTGAGACCACTTTCTACAGCTTTGAAGCCTAGCTTACTGCTGTGCCTCCAACCGTGAAGACATAGCTAGTAGTGCTCCTTTGAGTATCTTTGTCACCTGCCATATCTGCATCAGCATACCCTTCTAGAAAAATATCAATTCCTCCAAAATACAAAGCATTTTTTGTTGTCCCTTTCAGATACCTAAGTATCCACTTCACAGCTTGCCAGTGCTCTTTACATGGGTTGTCCATGAACCTACTTACAACTCCCACTGCATGTGCAATGTCTGGCTTTGTCCATACCATAGCATACATAAGAGAACCTACCACTGCAGCATATGAAACTTTAGACATATAGCCTAACTCCTCTTGTGTCTTTGGACACATATCCTTGGTTAGTTTAAAGTGACCAGCCAAAGGTGTAGAAACCGTTTTTGCATTCTGCATTGCAGACCTTTCTAGTACCTTCTTGATGTAATCCTCTTGAGATAGCTTTATTGTCTTCTTCGTCCTTTCCCTTGATATCTTCATACCAAGTATCCTCTTTGCAACACCTAAATCTTTCATTGAAAAAGATTTAGACAGCTCCTCTTTTAGGTCTTTGATGTCCTACATGTTAGCACTTGCAATCAGCATGTTATCAACATACAACATTAGGATGATGAACTTCCCATGTCCCAAATTCTTTGTGTAGACACAATGATCTGAGTTGCATCTTCTGAATCCTTGATCTAGCATCCATCGATTGAACTTCAAGTACCATTTTCTTGATGCTTGCTTTAAACTATACAAGCTTTTCTTTAATCTGCAAACCATTTTCTCCTTAACTTTTAATTCATACCCCTTTGGTTGAAGCATGTAAAGTTCCTCCTCTAAGTCACCGTAAGAGAATGCCGTATTTACATCCATTTGCTCAAGATTTAGATCATGAGTAGCCATAAGGCTTAAGACAAGCCTAATTGAGTTCATTTTTACAACAGGAGAAAATATTTTGTTGAAGTCAATACCTTTCTTTTGAGAAAACCCTTTTACCACAAGCCTAAACTTGTACCTTTTCTTCCCACCTTCTTCTTCCTTCAGCTTGTACACCCATTTGTTTTGAAGTGCCCGATTACCTTTAGGCAACTCAACCAACTCCCATGTTTGGTTGCGATGTAGTGAGTCCATCTCCACTTGCATGCTCTTCGTCCATTCTTCTTTGGATTCGTGTTGCATAGCTTCTTCGTATGATTTCGGCTCTCCAGACTCTGAGATCAAGAGATGGTTGAAGGAAGGAACAAACCTTTCTGGAGGTCTACTTGCTCTTGTAGATCTTTGGGGAATAGGTTGAGGCTCCTCATTTTGTTGACGTTGTTGCACATTGTCACCGTTTGCAGTCCTTGAGTCTTCACCATCCTTAAGCTCCATGTACTCATCACCTGTTTCTTTTGTTTGTTTTCTTTCCAAGTAATCTTTGTACATATTTCATTCGTTAAAAATTACATCCCTACTCCTAAAGATTTTACCATCTTCAGGATTCCATGCACGATACCCAAAGTCACCTTCTCCATAGCCAATGAAGAAACACTTTTTGGACTTTGCATCTAGCTTTGATCTTAGGCTTCTATCTATGTGTATGAAAGCCTCACACCTAAACACTTTGAGAAATGCATAATTCACCGGTTTACTTGTCCTTGCCTCTTCTGGAACTTCCCCATCCAATCCAGTTGAGGGTGACCGGTTGATTAAGTACACAGATGTACTTACAGCTTCCGCCCAAAGCTCAAGCGGTAGGCCTGCATGTAGACTCATGCTTCGTGCTCAGTCCATGATTGTTCTGTTCATCCTTTCGGAAATTCCATTTTGTTGAGGTGTCCTTGGGGTTGTTCTTTGCCTCCAAATACCATTGCTAGCACAAAAGCTTTCAAAAGCTTGGCTGCAATATTGGCCTCCATTGTCGGATTTGAGGCATTTAACCTTAGTACTTGTTTCATTCTCCACAAAGGCTTTCCACCTTTGAAATATGGAAAACACATCGGATTTATTCTTCATTACATAAACCCATGTTTTCCTAGTCGCATCGTCTATGAATGTTACATAGTACAATGAGCCACCAAGTGATGGTGTACTTGCCAAGTATCCTCTTTAAGGCACCTCCATCTTTCATTGAAAAAGATTTACACAGCTCCTCTTTTAGGTCTTTGATGTCCTACATGTTAGCACTTGCAATCAGCATGTTATCAACATATAACATTAGGATGATGAACTTCCCATCTCCCAAATTCTTTGTGTAGAGACAATGATCTGAGTTGCATCTTCTGAATCCATGATCTAACATCCATCGATCGAACTTCAAGTACCATTGTCTTGATGCTTGCTTTAAACCATACAAGCTTTTCTTTAATCTGCAAACCATTTTCTCCTTACCTTTTAATTCATACCCCTTTGGTTGAAGCATGTAAATTACCTCCTCTAAGTCACTATGAGGGAATGCCGTACTTACATCCATTTGCTCAAGATTTACATCATGAGCAGCCACAAGGCTTAAGGCAAGCCTAATTGAGTTCATTTTTACAACAGGAGAAAATATTTTGTTGAAGTCAATACCTTTGTTTTGAGAAAACCCTTTTACCACAAGCCTAGACTTGTACCTTTTCTTCTTCCTTCAGCTTGTACACCCATTTGTTTTGAAGTGCCCGCTTACCTTTAGGCAACTCAACCAACTCCCATGTTTGGTTGTGATGTAGTGAGTCCATCTCCACTTGCATACTCTTCATCCGTTCTTCTTTGGATTCGTGTTGCATAGCTTCTTCGTATGATTTTGGCTCTCCAGAATCTGAGATCAAGAGATGGTTGAAAGAAGTAACAAACCTTTCTGGAGGTCTACTTGCTCTTGTAGATCTTCGGGGAATAGGTTGAGGCTCCTCATTCTGTTGACGTTGTTGCACATTGTCACCATTACTAGTTCTTGAGTCTTCACCATCCTCAAGCTCCATGTACTCATCACCTGTTTCTTTTGTTTGTTTTCTTTCCAAGTAATCTTTGTACATATTTAATTCGTTAAAAATTACATCCCTACTCCTAAGATTTTACCATCTTGAGGATTCCATAGATGATAGCCAAAGTCATCTCCATAGCCAATGAAGAAACACTTTTTGGACTTTGCATCTAGATTTGATCTTAGGCTTCTATCTATGTTCATGAAAGCCTCACACCCAAACACTTTGAGAAATGCATAATTCACCGATTTATCTATCCATGCCTCTTCTAGAAATCCCCCATCCAATGCCGTTGAGGGTGACCGGTTGATTAAGTACACAGACGTACTTACAACTTTCGTCCAAACCTCAAGCGATAGGCTTGCATGTATGTAGCCTCATGCTTCGTGCTCGCTCCATGATTGTTCTGTTCATCCTTTCGGAAATTCCATTTTGTTGAGGTGTCCTTGGGGTTTTTCTTTGCCTCCAAATGCCATTGCTAGCACAAAAGCTTTCAAAAGCTTGGCTGCAATATTGGCCTCCATTGTCGGATTTGAGGCATTTAACCTTAGTACTTGTTTCATTCTCCACAAAGGCTTCCACCTTTGAAATATGGAAAACACATCGGATTTATTCTTCATTACATAAACCCATGTTTTCCTAGTCGCATCGTCTATGAATGTTACATAGTACAATGAGCCACCAAGTGATGGTGTACTTGCAGGACCCCGAACGTCAGAATGAACCAACTCCAGGTTTTTATTTTTTCTTTCATTTCCAGATTTTTGAAATTTTACCCTCTTTTGTTTACCATAAACACAATCTTCACAGAACTCTAAGTCCACTTCTTTCAAACCTGGTAGAAGCTTCTTTGTTTGAAGGATTTGCATTCCTTTGGCACTCATATGCCCAAGCCGATAGTGCCACACCGCACTGTTGACTTTTGTAGTTGTTGCACAAGCTGAAGCCCAAGTGTGAATGGGGCGAGCTCATATAAAAGTCACCTAAACCTAAAAATCATTCATTCTTTCATTTGTGCAATTGAAAAGTGCTCTTGCTCCATCTCCATCTTCTTCTTCTTCATCTCCTTGTGTGTGTGTGTGTGTGTGTATGCATGAGAGAGAGAGAGAGAGAGAGAGAGAGAGTACGCGATCGAGCATTGCGACGACGGCACGGCGGTGGCGAGGCGGTTGAGCACGGCACGGTGGTAGCTCCTTCTTCTTCGCGTTGCTCCTCCACGAAGGCAAGCGTAGGGCGGTGAGTGACACACCCTTGCTCGCTTGAAATTGCTAGATTAGTTTAGTTGTGTGCTTGGAGCCATTTGTGGTTCGCACACAGTGTATCGGCAAGTCCCTTGCATTGACACGTGCGACAAACGTGCACATTTTTGGTGCCACTGTCGAGGAAATGCCCTGCATTAAGCTTGATTAGCACTCTATGCTACTTTGTGGTGCGTTTTGAAATGTAGGAAAGGTAGAGAAGGAAGGTGTGTGTGTTAAGAATGAGTTTGTTTTCCTGCTGTGTATTGTTTTGTTAATAAGGTATTGAAAGGTACTGTGTTTTTGCTGTTCATAGGTGTTTTCTCTGTGATAAGGTGTTAGAATTAAGGTAGTAGATCCATAATGTTAGTTCTATGTAAAGTACAGTAAGTAGTTCTGCTAGCTAATGAGTTGTTATAGTAGTGTGTTAGTGTGTAACAGTAGCTCTATTAGTTGTAAGTAGGTAGGTTAGGTGTGTGTGTGCTCGCGCGCACAACGCGACCGCGGCGACCTTATCCCAAAAAAAATAAAATTAAAGGTAGGACCAGGCTCGAGAATATTTCCCAAGACCAAGCCCAAGTCCACGCTCAGGTTCAGGCCTCAGTCCCCCTTTAAAATTACGTATTTTAGTTTCACGTGTAGGTAAAAATCAACCTTTTTGAGGACCAACGGAGCTTCGGATAACCGAACGTTGTGTTGTAAATCACACCACGATCCCTTGAGCGATACGCTCGTTTCGAGCTATCACACACTCTAATCCAAAAACCGATCATTAAAAACATTAAAAATATCAAAAAACGAGTGAAAATGGACGCTTAAAAAAGTAAGCGGTTTACCTTCAAGGTTATTCGCCGACGCTTGTAGGGTGCCAAAGGCACATGCATCTATGCTCTGGTCGTGTGCTAGAGGCCGAGAAAGTAGAGAGCGTTTCGACTTACGCGAGTTCTCAATATCCACCTACCTTAGGTTCCGGGCCCTCGACGGGGACCCAGGGTAGTACAAATCAAGACCCAAACATAGCGGCTTGTGGCTCTTCCTCTGACTACGGCGTCATGGAGGGTTTTCCAATGCCTAATCCCGATATCTTAAGCCAAGACATGCATGCCATGGATCCGCGGTTCGGGCCGAGCGTGCTTAGCCGCTTGAAGGAAACCTTTAGTAGAGGCACTCGCTTTGAACATGGAGCTAATGATGTAAATAAGGGGGGTGGGGAAGTAATTTCGCTATTCATGATCAACGTAGACCCCATGCTCTTAGAGAGTGTGCATGTGAATACTCCATTCACCGTACCCCCTGACTCTGCAGAGTTATTCCCCTCTGAGGTTATATTACCTGATCGTAGAAGCCTTGCCGAAGTCAAGAAGTTGAGCAGTATATCATCGCAGCTAGGAAAAAGGAAATTGAGAGCTTACGCAAGGCGGAGCAACGAAGAGAGTTAAAAGCGAAAGGCCCTATGTCAATATGATTGCTAGGAGAGCAATCGAGTGCTCCTAATTTAGCAACCACTAAGGGCCACCCCATAGAGAGCAACATTGATCTAGATCAAAGGATACCCCTAGCACCTCAATCCTAGATGGAGTGTTCTTAAATGAGGACTGGGAGTACGAACTACAAACAAAAACTCTAACCGACATATACATAGGTCACACCTATCACGTGGGTTGGTTAGATGTCGTACAATCCACAACGGGAGCTACTAGTGTGGAGGATCAACAACAAAGAGTTTGTGAGGTCATCCATAGGGTTATTGAACTAGAGAGACAGAACAAGGGGATCAACATGCCTTCATGGGTCTCATGAGATTCTTGGATATGGGGAACGCTAAACAACCAACCTTATCGCAAATGGAGACTCCCTCAATGAGTCCGATGGATCCTCCATATGTTGTTTTGCCAGGGGTCTCAGTGCAATCTGAGCCCAGAAGTGATAGCTTTACTTTTCCAAGTCTAGCTCATCTTTCCCTTGATGACACCATGGCTACCATGCCTACCCAATTGATGGGCATGCCAAGAAACATGCCACGGACCTCATTTGTTAGTAAAGCACCGCTACATAGTAGCTCAATGCCTGCAACAAACTGTACCTTTGCCGACAATTTCATAAACTGTAGTTTTGACACAAACTATACCTTTGCCGACACAAACTGTACCTTTGCCGACAATTTCACAAGCTTCATCATCTCCCAAGTATACATACCCAAAATTACCTTTGGTGTAATCTTGGAAATGTTGCTTGTGTGGTGTCGCATAGAATGAAGCTCTGGAATCTACTATCCACGAATTAGATACATTGTCTAATGAGAGAATTAGAGCATCTTGCTGTACTTTACGTGTCACATGGGCCTCCGATGTTGGCTTATTGTCTTGAGACTCAATATCCTTCTTCTTCTTGGACCAGCAATCCTTCTTGACATGGCCCTTCTTGCCGCAGTTCCAACATTCAAGAACTGACTTTGTGCGTGACTAGCTCCGTCTTGAGCGATTACGACCCTTTTGATTTTTGAACCTCTCCTTAGACCTTCCTCTTGTTTCCACTGACAGTGCAACACTTGATGATTCTCCTATGCTTCTCCTTCGTATTTCCTTGCTTAGGATAACACCCACAACACCATCAAACTTAAGAGTATTTGTGCCAAAAATAGAATTACTTACAACCATCACAAGGCTGTCCTAACTATCCGCTAGAGATGATAGTAAAAGGAGAGCTCGCACTTCTCATAAAAATTGATTTTCACTGATCGAAGTTGACTTATGTTTGTGTTAAAGTTATTTAGGTGTTCTGCAACTGAACCATTCTCTGCCATCTTTAGATTGAACAAGCGCTTTATGAGAAATACCTTATTGGATGCCGATGGTTTCTTGTAGAAGTCTTCAAGTGACTTCATCAAGTCCTCCGTGGTCTTCATATCCAAAACATTGAAGGCCACTGCTGACGCCAAGCTTAACCGGATTGTTCCTAGTGCCTTTCGATTAAGGACAATCCATGCTTCATCTGCCATCGTTGGGGGCTTCTTTGCAATACCGCCTGGTGGTAAATAGAGGTTCTTCTGGTAGAGATAGTTTTCAATCTACATCTTCCAATGTTGGTAGTTTTTGCCGTTGAAGTTCTCAATCTTGAGATTCCCTTCCTCCACCATTACTCCCACTCAATTCAAGGAATCCGTTCCTTGAGATAATTTAGCTACAAGCAAACCTTGCTCTGATACCAGTTGTTAGGAAATATGACGTAGCTAAGTAGATAATTGAGTAGATTACTTAATGGAAAGAGATAATTTTCACACACAAGAGATTATAGAGTAGAGAGAGAGAGAGAGTACACACGATATACGTGGTTCACCCAATGTAGGTTACATCCATGGGAAAGCAGCCACTCGATGACTTTAGTCATTAGGTGAAATTTGGACTCACAAAGAGACCCTTTAAGGAGTTTGACTTTACCTCTCTACCAAAACGAGCGCATGGATAAATTTTTGCAAACAAAATCCAAAGTTGGTGGAGGTTTGACAATTAGAATGTGCTCTTCAAGCTCTATCGGCTGATATATAGCACGCCATGAGATTCCTCAAATTTTAGAAGATTCTTTTTTTGATTCACCTATGATGTGACAACTCTGTCGGAATCTAAGTGAATAAAAAAAGAATCTTCTAAAATATGAGGAATCTCATGGCGTTGTCAGGAGTTTTTTGGAGCAAGGGATTACGCATATGTACATACACATGCATGGTGCATCAAATAAAGGATTGCCCAGTTTCCAGAGCCAGGTGGTTACGTGGGGCCCACATGTGTACAGGTAGGACAGCATGTACATAGTGCATCGATTTTCACTATCACCAGTACCGGTAGGTTTTTTCTATAATAATGAGGAGTTGGTAGAGGGTAAAACTTCTCGAGGAAGCTATCTGCGAGCGGACAACATGAGGTAAGCGAGTGCGTCAGATGGCATCTAGTGGTGTCAAGAGGCCGAATGGGGTCAATACTTGCACATGGAGAAGTACGGACACAACGTGGATCTTTTCTTGTAATAATTATGCAGAAAGGTCATCACGAGGACCATATTTTGGGGCCACTTCACGTGGTTGTGTGATACATTATTGAAAAAAGCTGAGTGCCAGTTGTGCGGATGGATGCAAAAACGTGACAACTATGCACTGCGAGGTCAGTTTTTTGCCTGTTCGGGGTCCATTTGAAGTCATCTAAAAGGCCAAGGCAGCCCAACGAATAAATCTAAGTGTGGGAACTGAAAAAACAGAGAGAAGACCAGAAAAAACGTGGAGAGAAGAGGAGGAACAACCGCAACAGTGTGTTTTTGCTCATTTTGGAGCCTGTTTTGGCCGTAAACTGCTCATCCGAGGTCGGATTTGAGCACTTTGACATTGTAGACTGGGGTTTTGGGCCGTTCTGGACGTGATGGCGCTGTCCATTTTGCCAAATTCCTCACTGTTTTTTTGCTATTTTGGCTGTGTAAGTTTCTCATATGAGCGAAGCTTCTGCTCCAGTTTGTGATTGTATCTGGCATATTTTACCCATATTGTGTGAGCTATTTGCCCCATTGGTGTTGGCCCAAGCTCATTTGTATCTAAATATCAGAATTTCTCCTCTTTTGAGCTGAGTTTTTTTTTTTTTGTGTGTGTGTGTGTGTGTGTGTGTGTCTCTGTGTGGAGTGGGAAAGTGGATAGTCTCTCTCCTCTCACTCCATCGGTATGTTCCTTGTCTCTGCCAGGTGGATTGTGTAAGCCGAGTGGTGCCCCATAGGGTGTGTGTATATCATTCCAACAGTGTGTGTTGGGTCATTATAGAGGCGTTCTGTGTGTTTCCATCCCGCTCACATTCTTTTGGTGCCCCCACGGAGGATCTTCTTCGAGTACCTTCTGCTTCGAGCTTCAAGCTTCGAGATTCGGGATTACAGGTTGCAGACTACAGGTTACAGGTTACAGGTTACAGGGACAGGTACAAGTACAGGTGATTCACACAGGTACAGGTAGCTAGAGTACAGTGATATACTAGCAGTGGTGTCACTCTCAGTTGTTGTGAGTATGCATCATTTGGCGTCTGTTTGAGCGCATTGTCTACTGGTATTGTACGTTACTTGTGGAAACTGCCATTGTACGCCTTTGTGGAGCCATACTTGGTTTTTTTTGGCAGTCCCAGCCATTTTTGAGACTTGGTCTGGAAGATAGTCATTTCTGAAACTTGACTATACGAGATTTGCATAAGCCTTCGTGTGAGGGTCGATAGCGTGAGGTTTTATTGAGCTGGGGGATTCTCAAATGTGGAGATCCTTTCGGTGATACAGGTAGCTGGAGCACCCTTTTTGTGACCTCGCCATATGCTATATACTAGTGATTCCTAATTGATGCTCGGGTTCTATTGTTGGCAGTTTATGCATACATATACAGTCTATATTTTGGGTTCTTACTGCTCTACTTCTGGGGAAACTCTGTCAAAATTTTTCCAAGTTGTGATGGCTGGTTTTTGGTCTTTTGAGCCATTTATGCTGTTATGCTGCTGAAATTTTGGCAAAATCAGAGGATAAGACAGGTGTGCTTTCTTGGGAGCTGCATGGTTGACTTTAATGGATGATCAAAATGGCCCTCAATTCACTCGTTTTCATTTAACTCAGAGAATCCAGATAAATGTTCATGTGTCAAGGAAGATTTTTTTCCAGCAGTGCATAGTCTTTATGTTCAGGCCAAGAAGATTAAGGGAGATACTGGAATGTCCTTTGCCTGTTGTAATTCCGATGATTAACTATGAAAACTCATTTGATGTGCATGTGTTTGTCCATATCTAAAGTTGAGCTCCATTGAAGTTTCTGGGAATTGAGTCAGTCAAAAGTTTTGGGTTCTTGCACGTGTGTTCAAAGGGGTTCTCAAAGCATCGTAACTTAGGTAGCCATGGCTTTCTCTTATCCGGAGTTTCATGGAAGAAGTGATGAAGATGTGGAAGACTTTTTGGAAAAGATGGAGGACTCATGACCCGGTGCAGACGTTATGTCTTCTCCAGATTTGTTTGAAGAGTGATGCACGAGTTTGGTCCATAGCATTTGAAGAGGAGCTGCATGCGGCTGATCCACCTGTAAGGTTGAGTTGGGACAATCTACGGCATGGGTTGGAAGTGGAGTTTGTGAAGATAAAAGATCCTGACAAAGTGTGGCAAGAAGTACAGGATTTAGTGCAAAAGGAAGGTGAGCCAGTAGATGCGTACATACATAAGTTTTCATTGGCATGGGAGAGGATGTGCAAGGCCTTGCACCGCAAGTGCCCCCACCTGACATGATGAAGAAGGACAAGTTCTTGGCTGGTCTTTGGGAGAATAATACGTTGGAGAGTGGAGCTAAAGAAACCTAGGGCATATGAAGATGCACTAGAGGTGGCAAGGACAAAGAGTGGAAGCTGAGGAAAATGAGCAAGTTAGGGATGGAGTCTTTGCCCATCAGGTGTGAATTTCAGCCTATGGATTCTTTGCAAGGTCGCATGCCAGGGGTTCATCATGAACCAGTGGTTTCTGTTACTCCTCAGGTTATGCCAGCAGTGGTCACTACAATAGTGCAAGATGATGGGCTAAGGCAAGACATGAGGCAAGTGGTAGATTTAATGAAGAATCTCAGCCTAAACATGCTAGGTCAAGTGGGAAATAATCGAGGTCGAGGGAGGTTTGCAAATCAACCAGGAGGTGAAGAAAGGCCCAGGAATGGTGTTGGACAAAGCAATGGTAGGTTTTGTAGACAGACACCCACATGTTATAATTGTGGAGAGTTGGGACACATCAGCCCGCAATGTGATAAGCCACCAAGGATGGGTGGAGACATGTATCCATTGCCAAGACAGATGCTAACTAGGTTAAATGATTATGGCATTGAAATTAAGGGAGATGAAGGAACCAGTGGATTAACCCAGGAGGAAAAGGGAAAGACAAAAGTGATAAGTGTGGTCACCTTGGAGAAGGCATCAAAGCTAGAGGATACATTAGTGATGCCTATTGGTAAGAGGACCACCGAGGACAAGGAAGGAAGAAGTGCCCCAGGTCCTAGTAAGAAGAAAGGAAAGAGCCATGAAGGCGAGGATGTCAAGGCCAAGAGGAAAAGAAGGGCTCGTTGCAAGTTTCATGTTTCAGATTTTCCACTAGGGGATGGGCAATTAAGCTATGACTTGAAGGAGGATCTGACGAGCAGGAAAGCAGATGTTGCTTTTGGTCAGCTTATAGAGATGGTGCCTAAGCTAAAGCGACAGTGGAAGAGGATGGTTAACCCAATGGAGAAAGAGCCAGAGAGAGGTTCAGTAAAGGTGTTGGCGATGGATGAGCTACCAGACATTTGTCCAATAGTAGATGTGTGGCATAAAAGAAAAAATTTGGGACAAGGTTATGTGGATGGTGGAGCCCAAATATATGTCATAACACACTCATGCGTTGAGAAGATGGGTCTTACAGTGAGGACTGGGGTGTCAGGCTTTCGGATAAGATTGGCAAACAATCAAAAAGTAAAATGTTTGGGTGTTGTAAAGAGCTTAGAAGTGGAGGCATATGATGCAAAGGCAGTGGTTGATTTTCATGTGATGCCAGCGGGGTTGGGAGCATATCCTATTATATTGGGTAGACCATGGTTACATGCAGTGGGAGCTGTTCAAGATTGGCGACGTGGTACAATTAACCTCTATGGAAAGACACATGCTAAGAAGCTCTATAATATGGACACAAGGAAACGATTGGAGGAGCTTTATGAAGATGAGGATGAGTCTAGTGATGAAGACTATTCCACAGTGTCTGACGAGGATAGTGATAGTACTACCAGCAGTGATGAGGATGTTGATGTTGCATTTCTTTTGATGGATAAAGAAATCCAGGAGTCGGGTTTAGTTGCATTTTCAAATGAGGTTGAAGATGAAAGTGAAGGGCCTTATGAAGTGATTGAAGGGCTGATGCAAACCAAGGTTGAATTGTCAAAGAAGCAAGAATTGATGACACAAATGATTAGTGGAGACCTCTTAGCTATGGAGAAGGAGATATATTTGCACATGCAGGTCTATGCCAAAGTAGTTGATGGTTTTCTTGATGCAAAGTTGATACATGGCATCTCTACAGGTTTTCCTTGGGAATCACGTGGAAGCTTGATTAAGTTTTTGATGCAGGGAATGCAAAGTGTTTTTGTGTGGGATCCAGGTGGAGTGAATATCTCTTTGTGCTGCTGCTGAGCATGAATGCTCTAGCAGGCTAGGGGATGGGAAAATTATGTCAGGAGTGGAGCAAGGGATTGCGCATATGTACATACACATTCATGGTGCATCAAATAAAGGATTGCCCATTTTCCAGAGCCAGGTGGTTACGTGGGGCCCACATGTGTACAGGTAGGACAACATGTACATAGTGCATCGATTTTCACTATCACCAGTACCAGTATGTTTTTTCTATAATAATGAGGATTTGGTAGCGCGTAAAACTTCTCGAGGAAGCTATCCACGGGCAGACAACATGAGGTAAGCGAGTGCGTCAGATGGCATCTAGTGGCGTCAAGAGGCCGAATGGGGTCAATACTTGCACATGGAGAAGTACGGACACAACGTGGATGTTTTCTTGTGATAATTATGCAGAAAGGTCATCATGAGGAACATATTTTGGGACCACTTCACGTGGTTGTGCGATGCATTATTGAAAAAAGCTGAGTGCCAGGTGTGCGGATGGATGCAAAAAGGTGACAACTATGCACTGCGAGATCACTTTTTTTCCTGTTCGGGGTCCATTTGAAGTCATCTAAAAGGCCAAGGCAGCCCAACTAATAAATCTAAGTGTGGGAACTGAAAAAACAGAGAGAAGACCAGAAAAAACATGGAGAGAAGAGGAGGAACAGCCGCAACTGTGTGTTTTTGCTCATTTTGGAGCCTGTTTTGGCCGTAAACTGCTCATCCGAGGTCGGATTTGAGCACTTTGACATTGTAGACTGGGGTTTAGGGCCGTTCTGGACGCGATGGCGTTGTCCATTTTGCCAAATTCCTCACTGTTTTTCTGCTGTTTTGGCTGTGTAAGTTTCTCATATGAGCGAAGCTTCTGCTCCAGTTTGTGATTGTATCTGGCATATTTTACCCATATTGTGTGAGCTATTTGCCCCATTGGTGTTGGCCCAAGCTCATTTGTATCTAAATATTAGAATTTATCCTCTTTTGAGCTGAGTTTTTTTTTTTTTTTGTGTGTGTGTCTCTGTGTGGAGTGGGAAAGTGGATAGTCTCTCTCCTCTCACTCCATCAGTGTGTTCCCTGTCTCGGCTAGGTGGATTGTGTAAGCCGAGTGGTGCCCCATAGTGTGTGTATATCATTCCAAGAGTGTGTGTCGGGTCATTATAGAGGCGTTCTGTGTGTTTCCATCCCGCTCACAATGTGGTATATATTAGTAGATAGAGCTTGAATAGGACATCTAACTATCAGACCTCCGCCAAATTTGGAGTTTGTTTGCAAAAATTTATCCATGCGCCCGTTTTGGTAGAGAGAGGTAAAATCAAACTCCTTAAAGGGTCCCTTTGTGAGTCCAAATTTCACCTAATGACTTCAAAACAAGAGGTAGGTTACAAAGGGATTATACCCTTTTGGAGCTCCCGCCTTGCTTCACTCTCACCACCTCACACCCACCTTGTTGCATCAACTTCACACTATGAAATGTGTGTAGAAATGGCCTCCTTTTATAGGCCAAAAGGGCTGCCCTTTCTCATGAGAGGTAGCCATGTGTAGCCGCCCTTGTGTAGATAAGTCCAAATCGAACCCTCCAATCCGCCCATGTGTGGCCGCCCTTGAGAAGACAAGTCCGCTTTTGAATTCGGCCACCGGCCATTGAATTCGGTCACCGGCCACTGGCCAATGGAAAGAATGCTTATAGAGGGACTACCTGATCCTATCGAAGAAATGGAGATCCCATCTTCCCACGTCAAGGGACTGAAGCCCAAAAGGTGCCCTTAAACATTGCCAACTTGATGGATTTCATGTCTTCAGAAGTTAGAACCACCATCATGTCCAAACTATATAAAGACCTTGAGCTAGTCTCAGCTCTTTGAGCCTTCCTCAATGGAGAACTGAAGTTTGGGCTACCACAATTTGTACAGATGGATGGAGCTGGGGAGATTCCAATAGAGGAGGGACACTTAGATCCACAACCCAATAGATGAGAACCTTGTGGTAGAAATACACATTAACAAGTTGGGACAATACTTTGAGGGTGATGAATCCAATGCGACCATACCAATCACTACTAACGGATTAACTGTGAAGGGAATCCTTGATGGTGGCACTGGGATTAGCATTGTGACTAAAAATTGCTGGGAAACTATGGGAAGACCTTACCTTACGACCACAACCATAGTAGTGATGATGGCCAATGGGTATATTGTTAAACCTATTGGGATTCTAGAAGATCTCAAGATCAAGGTCTTTAGACATAAAATAAGAGTTACCTTCATTGTTATGGATTTCTCCAAGCACACTATGGCGTCGGAGATGATCTTAGGACGTCCTTTCATGAGGGAAGAAAAAATGGTGCATGATTGGTCTAAAAACCATGTCTACCTGCACTTCCAAGATTCTGTCATTCAAGTAGATCTTGTAACTAGTCAAGCACATCCCCTAAGAAACATGTTTATAATTAATTATAGATCTGAGACCACAGTTGACTCGGCCCCATTGCACTATTGTTACACGTGTAAAGCGGACACTGATGTTGGGGAAGATTCTCCTTATATGGATGTACTACCTGGGATGACTGAGTCGGACAATGTGGATTGGGTTCACCTAGCAGCAACCATAGACACTTGGGGAAATAGGGGGACAACCTGGGTAAAACCTGAGGGGGATGAAATGCCACCACTCGTACCCTTAAATATGCTAGAAGAAATGCATATAGCTTCTGATGACCTACAAGATGAAGGTGTGACTGGCATTGGAACCAGTAGCACCTCACAAGACTATAGCTCACACGATTTGGGGTCAGAATCATCAATTGAAATTGACTCAGAGGACAAAGAATCTGAGTTAAATCTTAGTGCAAATGTGGGGACAAACCATTCAGGGCCGAGTGGTACCCTAGATGACAATCTATCCAAGGGAGCAGAAGACACAAGTAGTGATTCATCTAGTGACTCTTCACTAGGGATCGGCCGTAATAAAAAATTAGACAAGAAGAGTTGAGATATAAGAGGTGATGATATCAAGCAAATGTGCGTGCTAGAATAAATGAAAAGAAATCTACCGTGGAATGGCTTAATTATATAGGGGCATGTGATACTCATCGAAAGTTGGTAGATAACTGGGGTGAATACCTTTAAAGCGTTATGTGGTGTAGTCCACAACCCATTGACATCGCGCAACTAGAGGCTACAGAGAAGCCAAAGCTGAGCCGTACCGTAAGGAGACGACAAAATCAAGAGTTAACTTAACAACAAAAGGAATCGAAAGTGAAATCACAGTCCACAGAACAACAGGACCCCACAGACTTACACCTTGCACCTGAACATTTCAAATCCTATACCACAAAGGAACGTAAGGTTGTGTATACAAAGGCTCAAAGAAAACCTATCGATGGGAGCAATGGAGTCTATGACAGTCCAACGATACTTAAGGAAATAGAGTTAGCAGACCGAGGAGAAGAGTCCAAACCTGTTTTCATTCCCCAAGATCTGAGAGAGACTGAGGAGTGTGTACTTAAAGAACTTCTCAAGGAATTCAGGGATATATTTGCCTGGACATATCATGATATGAAAGGTGTTCCACCTTCCGTGGTGCAACACACAATCCCCATGAATAGCATGGCTAAACCAGTTCAGCAATGACCCTACCCAATGAATCCTAAATATGCAAAAATCGTTCAAGAAGAGATTGAAAAGCTTGTGAAATGCGGATTCATAGACCCTATTGAGCACTCAGAATGGGCGTCTCCAATAGTGATTGTGCCAAAAAATAATGGGAAACTCAGAGTGTGCGTGGATCTCAAGAAGGTCAATGCCGCCACTAGGAGGGGCCATTACCCCTTGCCATATTTAGAACTGGTGCTTGAAAGAGTTGCAGGGAAGGAAGCTTATAGCTTTTTAGATGGGTATTCTGGCTACAATCAAATCACAATTGCACTGGAGGACCAAGCTAAAACAACCTTTATAACCGAATTTGGAGTGTTCGCATTTTGTGTTATGGATTTTGGCTTAACCAGTGCCCCTGCTACCTTTCAAAGATTAATAAACACTCCTTTTAGAGAATATTTGAAGGATTTTTGTGAAGCTTTCTTAGATGACCTTTGTGTTTATTCCTAGAACATCTATCATGCTTACAAAAAGTGTTTGAGAAGTGCAGACTGTATCGCATCTCCTTAAACCCTTTCAAATGCCAATTTTGGGTTAAACATGGAGTCATTTTAGGGCATATAGTGTCCAAAAAAGGGATTTCCACATATGAGAGCAAAATTAAAGCCATTGCTGAATTGTCACCACCTACAAACTATAAAGGAGCTCAAAGGTTCATGGGCCATGTTGGTTATTACCGACGGTTTATTTTAAACTTTTTCGAGATAGCTCGTCCTTTGTACAAGCTTCTTATTGAGTTCCACTGGACCGCGAAGTGTGACCATGCTTATGAGTCATTGAAAAAGACCTTGACTAGTGCTCCTATTCTATGAGTTCCCGATTGGAATGTAATTTTCCATGCGCATATTGATGCATCGAACTTTTCTATTGGGTGTGTTCTAGTTCAACCAGGAGAACATAAACTGGACTACCGCATTAGCTTTGCAAGTCATCAGTTGAATGATGCCAAGAGAAACTACACCACCACAGAGCGAGAAGGTTTATGTATGATTTATGTAGTGAAAACATTTTGCTACTACCTTCTGGCCAACAAGTTTGTTTTCTATGTTGATCATCAAGCCTTGTTGTATCTAGTAAATAAACCTTGTTCCACGGGAAGAATTACACGATGGTTGTTAATTCTCCTTGAGTTTGATTTTACCATTGTGGTGATACATGGTAAAAGATATGTCATGGCGGATCATTTGTATTGCATACCCAATGGTGAAGCCCCTACTGAAGTCGATGATGAGGTGCCTGATACTTCTCTCTATTCCTAGTCGAAACCATACCTGAATGGAGTGAGAAGATTGTGAACTTTCTATCTAGTTAATGGTTTTCCACCCAAAGAGCTTCGTAAGGACATAGCTCAAAAATTGTTAAAAGAATGTGAACCTTACTCTCTCATTGCAGGAACTCTCTATAGGCTAGGGAAGGATGATATTCTTAGACGTTGTGCCCGTGAGGATGAGTATTTATACATACTGCAAGAGACCCACATGTGTATAGCCGGAGGAAATTTCTTAGGGGAACTAACAGCTAGAAAGGTGTTGCAATTAGGCTATTAGTGGCCTACCTTATTCAAGGATGCATCACTTTTTGCAAAAGGATGTGATGAATGCCAACGTTACAAGATCATGCAACGAAAGGATAGGATGCCCTTACATCCTGTTAAAGTGAATCAACCATTTGAAAAATGGGGTTTGGACTTTGTAGGCCCAATTAGTCCGGTAGCTCGTAGCACTCAATCTTGATATATTATCATTGCCACTGACTATGAGACAAAGTGGGCGGAAGCCAGGGTGACACGTAAGGCTAATGCGAGGTCAACTGCTAAGTTTCTCTTTGAGAACATTATTACAAGATTTGGTTGTCCCTTTGAGATTGTGAGTGACAATGGTACTCATTTTATAAATGGAGTAATAAAAGAACTCACTACCAACTTTATGATAGCTCACCATAAGTCCACACCTTATTATCCACAAGCAAATGGCCAAGTTGAGAGCACCAACAAGACCTTAATCTCTATCTTAACCAAAACGGTGGAAGCTCATCGCACAGATTGGGATTTAAAGCTGACTTCAGCTTTATGGGCTTATTGTACTGCATACAAAGTTGCCATTAATTGCACACCGTTTAAGATGGTGTGTGGCCAAGAAGCGGTTATGCCATGGGAGTTTGTCGTTCCTAGTCTTCAAGTAGCTTCTCAAGAAGGTTGGGATGGTAACCCCTTACCTGAGCGATTATATATCCTTGAAAGTCTAGATGAAGAGAGGCAATTAGCTATGCAAAATGCACTTGTGGAGAAAGATAGGAAGAAATGGTTTGACCGTCATTTAAAGAACAAAGATATCAATGTTGGTTATAAAGTCCTTATGTATGGAGTGCGTAACGAAAAGAAAAAGTTGAAATATGGGGAAAAAGGACCATATAGAGTATGTAAGATCACCCCACAAGGAACCATTCATGTGGAGACTCTTGATGGAGGTGAAACCATTGGATTCCTCAATGGGAGAAAATTTAAAAGATACTAGGATTCTTTAAGCCAAGAGGAGCTACATACCATCCATAAAAAAAAGGCAGCCAAGGCACAAACAAAATTGAAGAAGATACAAGCTCAAGCTGAGGCTAAGGAGCAACAACAACGCATAAGACGCAAACGAGAGGCTAACCTTGGAGTTGCACATGCATTCCACGTTGAAATCGACGAGGATTGGTTGGACTCTGGCACACCTCTACGATACTCTGTTGAGCTAAACAACGCCTATGGAAAAGTGCTATATAATGCCTTATTGGACACGGGTGCTAAATATAATCTGTTATCATATGGGGTGTGGTGTCAGTTAGGGAAGCCACCTCTATCTGAAAGTATTATCCAAGTCAAGGGTGTCAACAAGAAAAAAACTACGATTTTTGGAATCTGGCGCACTTCTGTCAGTTATGACAATGGGGTTGTAGCTCAAGACTTTTTGGTCATGCCTGTTGGAAATATGGAGGGTAATATAAACTTAGGACGCATGTGGATGATAGCCACCAAATGCACTATTGATTGGGGGGCAGGGGGTGCCACAATGCAGAAACCAACTCTTAGCCCTGCCACTCAAGCCATAGTCCCTGCGATATTACCTCTTAAGGAAATAAATACCAAAACATTGCATGTCCAAGAGGTTGAACCATATGTCCCCATAGACCAACTCTCTAGAGCTTCAACTGATGTTGTTGAAATAAATCTTGAGACACACAAGACCCATCCCAATATAACAAAGAAAACATACAAGTGGGTCCCTAAAGATTCTTTAGCGACCATAGCTAGTGCTAAAAGACAGGAGCCTAGTAAGAGACATCCCACTCGCCCCAAGAAATGTAAAGAAACGTTGCATTGGATTCCTAAAAAACTATTGGAAACCCAAGGCTACTATGAAGGAAATGATCAAATCTGGGTGCCAAAATGTAAATTGTGCTCTTACTTGTCACCTGGCCCATGTAAGCCCAATCCTGTGGCTCCAAGACGAATTGAAGATCGTGGAAAGGAAAAAATCACGGAATGCTATACACCCACTCCACAGCTAGTTTGGGTACCAAAGAAAGAAAAATTTGTTCCACCTAGCTCAAGAACAGGGAAGTCAAATGAAGCTTCTTGCTCTTCATGTAGTTCCTATACGGAAATACAAGCTTTGACACAACCTCCACCCACCATTGTACATATCCATACAAACAAGGAAGAGTTTGCACCTCCCGTTGTAAGCTCACCACCTACAACAACGTTGCAAATAAAATCATGGGAGAGTACCTTACCACCCTTGCAACTAGATGAAACAACCTTCCTCCTTGACCTCTCAATCTCCAATCCTAGGGAATGTATATATAAAGCCTTATACTCACAAAAACAAGATAAAAAAGTAAAAGAGCAAGATCCACTAAACAATAATGTAAAAACTTACAAGTTCTATACAAAACACAAAATCATAAAAACACATTATGCACAAGAGCACAACCCTTGTAATATTTGCACTCTAACCATCATCTATCTATGTGTACAAATATGGCTAGTACATTAGAGTCATCCACTCCTGCCTTGGGTGAGAGGTACCCTCGTTACTTTTCACAAGTATTTCACATGGTCTTTTCGGTGCTTGCCTGTGAATGGGATTTGGTAGGTACGCTAACATGTGCGAGGAATTTCGAGGAGTTAGAATGGCTGATACGTCTCTTGACCATGAATGATCCATACTTAGTAGAGAGTGGTTCTCCCATTGCACAAGCCTACCCTTTTGACCAAGATGACTATAGGCATCTAGTGATCTTCTTAGTAAACATTGGTACCTCTGATGAAGAAGAAGATTTACATGATTACACGGATGGCACATATGGTCTCACGGATGATGACTTTGTTTTTGTCGACAACGAGGATAGGGGTTTGCCTTAGCGTTCCCCCCCAATCTCTACAATATCCTATTCCCTTGACTCTCTAGGGGGAGTGCAAATAATTAGGTTAGGGTTCCTTATGGTTTTTAATTGTGTTCAATAAGTGTTGGTACCTTTTCCCAGTGATGTGCCTCTGGAAGGTGGATGTTTGGTGGTGACTATTCACTACAACACTACATGGAGATATCGATGCGCGTATATCGACGAAATTAGCGGGCGTCGATATACGCGTCGCAATGTGCGTCGATATACACGTGGAAAGGCTTTATTTCCCACACGTATATCGACGCGTATAGCGACGCAAAAAAATTTGGGGAAAAAAAGCGAAACCCGCGAGCAGCAGGGGCCATTTTCGCCTGCGCTCTGCTCAAATCTTGGCCTCCACCTGTTGCGCAGGTATTATGCCCCCCCAACCCCTCTCTCTCTCTCTACATCGTGTGTGTGTGTGTAGGAGAGAGAGAGAGAGAGAGAGAGAGAGAGAGAGAGAGAGAGAGAGAGAGAGAGAGAGAGAGAGAGAGAGAGAGAGAGAGAGGTGTGTGTGTGTAGGAAAGAGAGAGAGAGAGAGAGGTGTGTGTGTGTGTGTAGGAAATAGAGAGAGAGAGAGAGAGAGAGAGAGAGAGAGAGAGAGAGAGAGAGAGAGAATTAATGTATGCTTAGGAAATTAAAATTAAAGAGAGAAATGAAATGAAATATTATATTAACGTCTTCGAAAGGCCAAAGTGACCTATGAGACATGAGACAAGAAAGTTACAATATGATGGATCTGATACAAAGTCAGAGTAAGAATATGACAAAATAAAATATTTTTGAATCCTAAACTACTGGGTATGGACTAAATGGCTAAACCAACTAGCTGGGATAGGTAGATCATATATAGGAGATCCAGCAGCTGTCGCTGGCGGATCTCATCAATCTCCTCCATGGTCAGTAGTCTGACCGGGCGTTATGCATGTCGAGCCAAAGTGACCTAGCTAGATCCTCTGATGTAGCCTCTGTCGATGTTGTGTAGTCCTCCGCAGTCGTGGACGTCTAGATCTGCCTAGCTCAGTCGCTCGTTCGATCAGTAGAGAGATAGGGAAGTAGAGAGAGAGAGAGAGAGAGAGAGAGAGAGAGAGAGAGAGAGAGAGAGAGAGCGAGAGAGAGAGAGAGAGAGAGAGAGAGAGAGAGAGAGAGAGAGAGAGAGAGAGAGAGAGAGAGAGAGAGAGGAAATAGCTAGAGAGATAGAGAAAGAGAGTTATATATATATATAATAGAGAGAGAGAGAGAGAGAGAGAGAGAGAGAGAGAGAGAGAGAGAGAGAGAGAGAGAGATAGGAAATAGAGAGATAGAGAAAGAGAGTTATATATATATATATATATATATATATATAGAGAGAGAGAGAGAGAGAGAGAGAGAGAGAGAGAGAGAGAGAGAGAGAGAGTAGGGAAGTGAAGTGCGAGATAGAGAGAGAGATAGGAAAATAAGGAAATAGAGAGAGAAAGAGAGATAGCGAGAGCGAGATCGAGAGAGAGAGAGAGAGAAAGAGAGATAGCGAGAGTGAGATCGAGAGAGAAAGAGAGATCGAGATCGCTTTTTTGAGCAAGAACCATGCAAGGCTTCTGAATCTTTCTCAAGTTGCTCATCCATCTCACATTATCGAACAGCGGTCTTTGAATGTCTTATGCGCGAGCTGCCTACTTGGCTTGCATAAATTTTTCTTTAGTAACTGCAACGTGGCAAAGTTATGTAATCACTAGGAAACCCACACAACATTAAGTTGCTGTTATTCTGAAGTACTGGCTTCCATGATTGCTTGATTTACAAATGAGATGGTGAGCAGAGAGAGAAATTTGGCTCAAAAGATTGTTGATATTTATTTAACGGAACACCGCAATTTACATGGTACTTGATGGTATGCTTGCTTGTCCTTTCAGAATCATATGGGACCAGTATTCAATCATTGCATGCAGGTATCTGCTAACCCACCATCTTGGATCATATCAAACCATAATTGAGATTACACTTACACTTTTTTTATATTTGAGGATGGCATCTGTAGTAATCTATCACTAAGGTGTTTTGTCTTAGGAAGGAAAACCTGTCAATAGCTTTGAGAATTGTGCTTTTAAATATATTCCCTTGTGCTGCAATTGATTTTTTGGTAAGCCTTGTGCCAGATTACCTGTCAATAGCTTTGATAATTGTGTGTGTGTAAAGACAAGTTCTAGGACATGATCTACACATACTCAAATTCACGATTGTGTGTGTGTTTGCGTATGAAAATCCCCTCATAACTGAACCATACTTAGACAATTGTATTCAATAATATATTCAATAACAATATTATAAAACAAGATTTCATAAACCTCTATTATCATTTCATATACACCAATACAACCTTCTGTATCTGATGGATAATACAATCATTTATATCAAGAATTTGATCTTTGATCACTACAATATAATATCTTAGTGTTGTATCTCTATGTGCCCATCCTTTGGGATGAGCTTCCACTACATCTACATGGAGAAGAATCTAGCTGGTACATTGGACGATCTTCTGTTACTGCTGCAGTTTTTGTTGTAATCCCAAGGAAAGAATCTCTTACTTGTCACAATCCAAGAAACACAAGCCTGTTAGAACTGGCATTACTTGGGAAGACAGGAGTCAACGACTCCCTCCCCTTGTTATTGGTGTCAAAAATTACAACAGAAACTAACAACATAACTTAGATCAAATATGAAGTTTAAAGAATGATCCAATTTTTTTTGGATATCATCTCCTTTGTAATTTGGATCAACTCTCAAAAACCTAGTCAAATGCCATCTCCTCTGAGACCCCACTTGAGGATTAAGGCTTTTTTTACAACCTTTGGACAGTTTTCAAAGTACATTATAGCATCAATAAGCACTATACAATTGTGAACTCTCCATTATATACTTCATCAAATTTGAGTTCCTGCATAAAAAGATAGAGTAAAAGAACTTTGTGTCAAGGACCAAGTTCCTGTAAAGTTATGGTACTACGTTGCTGCTTTTATTTGCTGTGTTATTGCTATGCATTCATTCCTAGTGGCCATGAACACTAGTTAAAGTAGTGCCCGCTAATAAAGTTGGGTATGGTCGCCCTGAACTGACGCTATAATACTCTCAAGTCACAGAGATTGTAGAAATTACAACAATAACTAACACAATAACATAGATCAAATACAAGGACTCACGACATCCTTGGAGAATTTTCCCTTCTCGCTTACTTTGATTCACAACTTCCTTATGGTTGGCAGACTTGCACACCACACACATACATACACATCATTATATACTATTAACTGGATTACATCCTATAGCTAGTGGTATAGTCTTCATGTTCTATATTTAACTCAATACCCATCTGGCATTACATTGATCATCCACCAAGTGGATATTAATACGATTCTAACCACTTTAGCTGCCTTACGTGGTAGGTCAACACACACACACACACACTTATCTAGCTGACAATTCATTGGTAACCCTTGGCTGACAGCTTCCCTTTTTGGTGCTTTAGGCCGATGTCACTCTTGGACATGGGTTCATGCCTACATGTTTTAGAATGGCCTCTGTTATACACATAACCTTCAAGGTTTAGAGAATGGGTCTGGTTTTGGACAAAGAGCTTCACCTTTCGGCTTATACCTGCACACACATTTACTCAGAAGCTATTCTTAGATGTCATCTATGAGAGCTAATATATAGCCCCTCATAATTACTCATCCACACACCTGCTTCAACACACCCAATTGTGTTTGATAAAAGGAAACTCAGTTAAATATAATCAGACAATCACCGTGATCGGGGATACGGTATATCATGAGAAACTGTTACTTCTTTCCAAATCTGCACCTACCTGGTAAATAGTGTTGAAGATGTCCAGTCCAATAAATTAAATGGTTTTTTATTACATCCCTAATCATGGTTCCGTACTTGGTTTGTATCTTACTTGAAAAACCTGTGGCTATTCAGCTGTCTTACCTTTGTGGAAATCTCCAGCTTAATATAGCTTGAAGTATTTAATGCCTACCATACTTGTGGGCTCGATTTTCCTATGTTGGCAGGCCTACTATGTGCAGTTAATTTCCAACTTAAACATAGCATAATGGGTTTAACGCTACCCATTTGGTCGATATTTATGGTACATCTAGACTATCACTTTATGAAGGAGAAGCCTGTCATGCACATGGGTAGAATTAAAGATGGGATGCCTACCTTTGGTGGTGAGCCTCCTATAATAAAAGACTCGATAGCCTTGCATAATAGATTCACAGACACACACACACATACACACACTGATGCATGGTTTTTAGGACCCTTTCTGAAGATGCAATAAAGGCACAATCAGTTGTTGGGGAGATGAGGATACTCTAGTCCAAGGGATCTCGAAAGAGAAGAAAAATCTACTTCACAAAAGAGTAAAAATGCCATGGACAGAAGATACGTGGGAACGAGCTCTTATGCATGCCTACAACCTATATCTTACAGAATAGCCCATTCTAGGTGTGAATTTCTAGTGAAATTTACACGAGGATGTTCGTGTGGACTCACAGCACAGCATACTCCGTTTTCACTTTTTTACCGACAGTAAATATTTATTACCACAGTAAATATTTTTTACCTACAGTAAATATTTTTCACCTACATGGTAAATACAAATCACTTTTTACCTACAGTAACTTTTTTTACCCATGGTAAATATTTTTTACTGCACCATAAGTATTTGGTAGGTAACAGTTCACTGTTACTAGAAGCAGTGATTGGGCATCAACAATGCAGTTACAGGAGGAGAAAAGGGGAAAATCTTATGGTAAAGGTGAGTCAACAGGGATAAAGACTTTTGAGTTGAAAAGAGACATGCTGATTTTTTCAAAGAACACATGTCAAAAGAAGCCATGGTTGAGGATTTTTTGAGAATTTGATATTCAGGAGGACCCAGTAGGTCCCCCCCTGACATGTGCAGAACCTCCAGTTTCAACAGCCACCTTACCTGCTCTTAAATGCTGGTCAAGGCCTTATCCCCATGTGTCACAATCAAAAAAATCAGCATTTATCCTCCCCTCTCACATCACTCTAGAGAATATCTTGATGGTGACATATCAGGTGACCTCAATCTGTTGACCACCCTAAGCAAAAAGTAACCCCAATCAGCGGATTTAAGCATGTTTATCCCTAATCCTAAACCCTCTCAGAAACCTATATAAGGAGGCCTTCTCTCACTCAAAACCAACACTTCACCCACTTCACCAAGCAATGAAGCTATGATGACATTGCTCACAACGAGGAGCTATGGATGGAGCTTTACTCTCTCTCCCTCTAGTATGCTACATTACTAGCCCTAAAACCTAAATAAGGAGTCTTCTCTCATGCTCCATGGCCACCATCCTCGCCATCATTCTCTAAGGTATTGATGTGTTGCTAGTAGGATCATACCTACTTGCTGGGTTGATTGTTTTTGACAAGGGATTATGCCATCCTTGGCTTGCTTCTCTATATCCTTGTTATGTATGATCAGATGCCGTTGTATTGTTAAGCTGATGTCTTGTGTATATATGTGCTACATAAGGTCCCTAAGCTTCGTTTCTATGTGTTTTGCCATATGTTTTGATGCCATCATAATGCCAGAAGTCTCACTTGCCTATGTGCACTATGTGTGAGGTCCCTAAACCTCTTAATTTAGGGTGGTGCCCCCTTTGTTTTGTTCTTTGCTTGTTTGCATGAGGCGTGGTTTGTGGAGTGTGCACGAGTACAGAGGCCACCTGATTGCACTGCTCTTTTTTCCGCTATCATTTTGGTGCCCCCACGGAGGAGGGCTACACAGACCTTCAGTCCACAAGCAATGAAGATGTGCAATCTACAACATGGAGGAATGGCGTGAGGAGTTTGCAAATTGGAGAACAGAAGAGGAGGAGGCTTTAGAGGCCTTAAAAGCTTTCATCGAGGTCTTGTTACCAGGTTGCAGTGTCATTGAAATTCAAGAAGTAAGTTCTTCTACATGCCTTGTTCGTGATCGTCGCCAACGAAGGAGAGTAAGAAGAAGAGCTTGATATACCTCTCCTCTCAACCTATGAGTGCTCCAGAAACCTCCAACGCACATGAGCTTGAAATATTCTACATCAACATACACGAAGGTACTTTGACACACATTAAGGGAAGAGAAAGCATCACCAGACCTCTCTTTCCTGAGGATCCGACTAAGAGGAGGAAGATCACCTCTACACCTAAGTGGCCCAAGGCCGCAGCGCGTGCTCAAGCGTAAGGTAACATTTGGCTTAATCTCATTAATAAGGGATTACATGACCACTACAGGCAAGAAAAAGGCTAGTGAGCAACCAACTTCAACCTCCAACTTGCAACCACGACTCTCACCCCTAAATCCTCCTGAAGCAAAGAGGCGAAGGCTTGCCTACAAGATTGCCGCCCGTCTGCGAGTGCTCCCAGTGCACTTTGTGAATCCAGACACCACCAATCCCAAGCCAACCTCCTGTCCACGTGAAGATCACTTTGGATATTGTCCAAAGTGCTTTGGAGACCGGGTGAAAAGCCTCCCTGCCCTACCTTTGCTGCTAATTTTCAAGAAGTTATCTCAATCTAAGGAAACTATCTTAGTTGATGATGTGCTGCACATTAATGGTGTCACTTTCATTCGTCATGCTGATTATGGTAATAGCATCCAATTGTTGCTTGCTAAAAGGCTCAGCATTGTACAAAGTGTTGCCATCACGCCTTACGTCTTCACAGATGCATCAGGAAGAGTCGAAGTGATCCGAGGTGCTGACCTTCTGTGGCTGATCAGGCTCATTGGTCCCAAGGTGGTGCAACTAAGCTAGGGTCTTGTGTGTAAGTATGGATGCCAATAATGAGAATGATGATCCCCGCATGTTTCCTTTCCATTTTGTGCGTCATATCCGTGTGAATATTTGTATTGAAAGAAAAATCTTTTATCAGCAAAGAATAGCCCTGTTGTTTGGAGCCGAGAGACTTGGGGAAATCTTGCGCTCTCCTCATCTTGTCATTCTATCCTTACTAGACTATTACCATTCCTTTGATGTGTCGATCTTCATCCTATTTTGAGCTAAGTTGTGCTAAAGCTCCAAATTGTAATTACCATACTCTATTTTAAAATAAATTGGAGCTGTTTACTCTCTCACTTATGGCCTTCCCTAATTTTTATGGTAAGCCTGGGGAGGTTGCTCCAGACTTTTTGGATAATTTGGAAATGGCCTTTCTGGTATCGGGAAGGGATGACGAAGCTACTAAGTTAAGGGCCTTTCCTTTGGTCTTGAGGGAAGGTGCAAAATTATGGTATCAAACTTTGGCACCTGAAGAAAGAAGAGACTGGGAGTCCTTAAAGATGGCCTTCATCGAAGAATTTCGCCGCCATGAGCCTCCAGAGGAGATATGGAGACAACTCTTAGAGCTACGCCAAACATCACCCAATGACTATAGAAGCTATGAAGGAAAGTTTTCCAACCTGTGGGAGAAATGGTGTGCATCACTAGGTGAAGGAGAAAGGGCGCCATAATGCCTAAAGAAGGACTGTTTCCTGGCAGGGCTTTACCCCATCCTTCGAGAAAAGGTAAAAGGTAAATTCCCAGATACCTTTGATAAAGCTATGACTTATGCAAGGGAGAAGGATAGGAAGTTAAAATTCCAAGCTCAACTACAAGGGGGAATGGAGCCTCCACCGCTAGCTCAAACTACGGCAAGGGTAGTAGCAGGGACAGGAGCAACAGACCAAGAGTCCTCTCAACAAGAATTACTTCAACAAATCACCAATCAACTAGAGAGCCTGTCCATCAATCTGGTTCAAGGTGTAAGGGCTCCCCAACCAGGAAATGAACGAAATAGACAAGAAGGACAAAGGCAAGCACGTGAGTACATTTGCTACAACTGTGGAGAGGTAGGTCACGGCATGTATTATTGCCCCCATCCATGACGCTATCAAGGAAATGGTAATCAAAGACGGCCTCCTCGCCAGCAAGTCACTCCTCCTCGAGCTAGGCCACTAAATGGACAAAATGCACACGTGGCTCCACCAATCCAAATATTGAGACCCCCTCCTCCACCACCACAAGCACCAGCAGAGATCCCTCCACTACCATCGGGAGGGGAGGACAGGACTGTCTCTGTCATAAATCTTGACAATGGTAAGGATAAAGGGAAAGAAAAAATGGAGGAAGCTGTTGCCATGCCAATAAAGAGAGTTAGGAGACAAAGAACTGATGAAATGGAAGCTTCAGAGCCGGATAAAGGGAATGAGGGTTCCTCCCAAGTGATAGGAGACAAGAAAAGGAAGAGTAGGTCAAGGAGGCACATAGGAGTAGAAGACTTTCCACTTGGGGTAGGATCCATACCTTACGACCTGGTAGCAGATGTGAGTAAGGAAGGACCAAAGATTTCATGGCAGCAACTCCTCCACCTTTCCCCAAAGATGCGTAGAACCTGGTCTAAGATGGTCAGCACCAGGAGGGCTAAGGCAAAGTCAGTTGGGTCTATTAGTGCAAGAGGCATGAAGGATATCGTGCCAGTCATTGATGCAGAGATTAAGAGTCAGCTAGTCTCCAATGTGTACGTAGATGGTGGAGCCGAGATTTGTGTTATGACAGAGAAATTAATGCACAGGTTGGGTTTGGAAGTAAACGAGCAAACTTCCTTACAAGCTAAGATGGCAAATAATGTAAGGGTGGCTTGTGTGGGAAAGGTTAATGGAGTGAAGGTTTCAGCTTTTGGTGTGGCAATCTCAATTGATGCTTATGTGATCCCAACTAAGGGGGAGGGCTATCCGCTAATCCTTGGAAGACCTTGGCTTATGGCTATGAAAGCTAGGCAAGATTGGGAGACAGGTTCCCTTGAGTTGCGACCAAATCATAAGGTAGGTGGCAAGCAACAAAAAATTGTGTATGACATGAAGTAGGGTAGACAACAAGACCTAGAGATGGAGACTTCTATGGATGAATGGAGCACAAGCAGCTGCTCTTCATCTGAGGATGAGTCATCTGAGGAGGATGCTAGCTCTTTGGAAGTCATGGGTATAATACTGCGAAACCCAGAAGGAGAAGGTGGTCAAGACTATCTAAACAAGGAAGAAGCCACAGGCTTAGAGGAGATGCTAGCTAAGGACCTACTAGAAGAAGAGAGAGCACCCTATTTGCAGGTACTAAAGAAGCATGCTGGCCTCTTTATAACTGATTACGAGCACATTAAAGGAGTGACGGTAACCCAACACCATATCCAATTAAAGGAAGGTGCCAAACCAGTGGTGCAAAGGCTAAGGAGATTAGGGCTAGTGCAACAAGATGCACTCTTAAAAGAAGTAAAAAGATTACTCAAGGCAGGATTTATCTACCCAGTGGAAGATTCTGAGTGGGTGTCTCCAATTGTGGTAGCACCAAAGAAAAATGGGAAGTGGAGGGTATGTGTGGATTACAAGCCTCTAAACGCAGCCACAAAAAGGGACCATTTTCCTTTGCCTTTTCAAGATGAAATACTAAATGAAGTGGCTGGTCATGAAAGGTACACAGTGTGTGATGGGTACTCAGACTACTTCCAAATCAGAATTGTAGATGAAGACCAAAGAAAGACTACCTTCATAACACCTTGGGGGTGTTTTGCTTATAGAGTTATGCCTTTTGGTTTAACTAATGCCCCAGCTACTTTCCAGAGGTTTATGAACTTGGTGTTTCAACCTTACTTTGGTAAGTCCATACGAGTCTTCATTGATGATTTTTGCATTTACAGCTCTAGGGAAGTACATCTGTCCAAGGTTGATGAAGGTTTCACCCGTCTGGCCCAATTGGGTGGGCAATTGAATAAAGACAAGTGCCACATAGGTGAGAGCAAGGTCACTGTACTAGGCCATGTTGTGTCTCAAGATGGTATTGAGGCTGACCCTGAAAAAGTAAAGACATTGTTAGCTTTACCTACTCCTTCAAACGTGAAGCAACTAGTCTCCTTCATTCAAAAGGTTCGCTACATGGGACGATTCATACATCTCCTTTCTCAGGCAATCTATCCTTTGCAGCAGCTCACTAAACACACTACATTGACATGGAGTGAGGAGGGTGAAAGGTGCTTTCAAGAAGTTAAAACCGTTTTGAGCTCATTTCCTGTCGTCCTACAACCCACATGGGGTGAATTATTCTATGTAAATCCTAGTGTAGGTCCAGAAGCTCTAGGAGCTGTCTTGATGCAAAAAGACCCAAAGACATCTCTCATGAGACCAGTCTACTTCTCTAGTAGAGTGATGACAGTTGCTGAAAAGGGTTTCAGCGCAACTGGGCAATTGGTGCTAGCTCTCAAGTTTGCAGTGGAGAAGTTTCGGGCTTACTTACTTCCGAGACAATTTGTGGTGATCACAAATGAGGAGGTTTTTCCATATGCCCTACAACACATGGAATTGTCTCAAAGAATAGCAAAGTAGGTGGTGCAACTTCAAGAGTTTGACTACACACTACAAGTAGAGGATTCCACCCGTGCTTGTTTGGCAAATGTCCTCACACAAAGGTGTTATGAGAAGGCCAAGAAAGAGGCACCTAGTAAGGTACCGCCTATCCCGGAGCCTGAAGTTCTACTGGGAGCACACAGTCTGTATTTTGATGGGGCTTACAAGAGGACCAAAGACAAGGCATCAACAGGCATAGTAATATTAGGTCCAGAGAAGGAGAAGATCTTTGCAAAAGGGTTTCATCTAAAAGAGATTCATTCTAACAATGAGGCTGAGTACCATGCCCTTGTTTTAGAGTTGCAATGTTGTCTTTCTCAGGGCATCACAAAGCTAAATGTTATTGGTGACTCCTTGTTGATTGTTAAGCAAATGGTTGGTGTATGGGCCTGTAAAAATGACAAATTGTCTGTTAAGATGAGGGAAGCAAAGGCCTTGTTGAAGGGTTTTAAAGAAGTTCGAGTGCACTTTGTACCTAGAGATCAAAATCGAGAAGCAGATGCCTTAGCAGGTGAAGAACTACAAACTCTCATAGTAGGTGCTATCCTTGTGAAAAGTCCTTGTGGAAAAGGTAAATGGCCTTATATGTAAAATCATCACTAAGCAAGTGCATTTACATCCTAAGGCATGGGACAAACACCTAGATGCAGCACTTTGGGCCTACAGAACATCCTTTAAAACATCCTTGGGGTATACACCTTTTCACTTGGTTTACGGGCAAGAGGCACTATTGCCTATAGAAGTGGAGCTAGCGAGCCTCCGAGTTCTAAAAGCACATCAAGAGGATAGTCAAGAGAAGCAGGTGGAAGGAAGAATCATCGATTTGGAGAGGTTAGGGCTAGATCGAGAGTCAGCAGTGAAGTACTATGCAGCCCAGGCAGAGAAGAAACGAAAGAAGTTCAATCGCAACCTTGTCAAGAAAGGTATCAAGGAAGGTTCTTTAGTGCTCAGATACGACAATCGCTTTGATCGCAGGAAGGATGGTAAGTTCTTGCTTAAGTGGGAAGGCCCTTTTGTAGTGATACAGAGGTTCTCAAATGGTAGTTACCAACTAGGTGACCTAGATGGTAAGGTACATCAGACCCCGGTAAATGGTTGGCGATTGAAGGCCTACCAATGTCGTCTTTCACAGCCATATGCTGGTGAAATCAATGCTAAGGATGGTTCAGAGGAGAGCTCATCATATTCGAGCTCCAACTAAGGTAACAATCATGTACATAGTCGTTTCAAAAAAGAAAAAAAAAAGGAAAAAAAGAAAAAAAGAGAATGCTACCAGTGAAAGTGGATATTGACAATGGATGGGATATGGCTTTCAAGGGTCTAGGAGACCAGTTGTTAGTCATGGATGGATACAATTATTCATCAGAAAGGACTAAACAGGGTGCATCAGGCAAGAAAGCAGTAACATGGTAAATTCAATTGGTACCAGGTGGGTAAGTATTCAAGAGAACCCTATTGTAGCACAACCTACAGCTAGAGGCATCAAATACCTCTAGCTTAAGGGGGAGGGCTATATGATGCATGGTTTTTAGGACCCCTTCTGAAGATGCAATAAAGGCACAGTCAGTTGTTGGGGAGATGAGGATACTCTAGTCCAAGGGATCTCGAAAGAGAAGAAAAATCTACTTCACAAAAGAGTAAAAATGCCATGGACAGAAGATACGTGGGAACGAGCTCTTATGCATGCCTACAACCTATATCTTACAGAATAGCCCATTCTAGGTGTGAATTTTTAGTGAAATTTACACGAGGATGTTCGTGTGGACTCACAGCACAGCATACTCCGTTTTCACTTTTTTACCGACAGTAAATATTTTTCACCTACATGGTAAATACAAATCACTTTTTACCTACAGTAACTTTTTTTACCCATGGTAAATATTTTTTACTGCACCATAAGTATTTGGTAGGTAACAGTTCACTGTTACTAGAAGCAGTGATTGGGCATCAACAATGCAGTTACAGGAGGAGAAAAGGGGAAAATCTTATGGTAAAGGTGAGTCAACAGGGATAAGTTGTTACACAGAGTCGTGTATTTCTAATCGTGGAGTATACGGCTCGCGGAGAACTTTATAAAGAGCTCCAAAGACAATAGAGGTTTAATGAGCAGCGGGCAACAACGGTAGAGTACATATCCCAACATCCTTCGCCTCCATGGATACTTCCATGATGAGGTTAGTGGGTTTGTGCACACACACACACACACACACACACACACACACACACACACACACACACACACACATTTTCGGATGCATTTTCATAAACACAAGCTTCGTCGTTACACAGAGCCGTGTATTTCTAATCGTGGAGTATGCGGCTCGCGGAGAACTTTGTAAAGAGCTCCAAAGACAAAAGAGGTTTAATGAGTAGCGGGTAGCAACGGTAGAGTACATATCAATCGACGGCCAAGAATTTTGCCAATGGAGATCCCCTAGTGACAAACCAGCAAAGAAGACGGTTGGGTAGTTGCCTAAATTTGAAAAGTGGCTCCCGCGTATTACATAGGCACATCCACGAGCTTGGGTACCGGAGCCAAGATGGAAGATCTTAGGGTGCCTGTATAGCAGATCGAAGGCAATGGTGGTGCTGTTGCTTCTGAATCCACACACTGGACTCTCAGCGATTTTGACATTGGGAAGCCACTTGGCAGAGGCATGTTCGGCACTGTCTACCTCGCTAGAGAAAAGAAGGTCTCTCTCTCCCTCTCTCTCTCTCTCTCTCTCTCTCACACACACACACACACACACACACACACACACACACACACACACACACACACACACACACACACACACACACACACACACACACACACACACACACACACACACACACACACACACACAGAACGTGCCCACATCTTATGATCTCTCCGTTTTCCTTGCCTTTTCACACAGAGCAAATACATCATAGCATTGAAAGCTCTTTACAAAAAATAGCTTCAAGAAGCATGTATGGACCATCAGTTGCGGCGGGAAATCAAAATTCAAAGGCACCTTAGGCATCCCAACATCCTTCGCCTCTATGGCTACTTCCATGATGAGGTAAGTGGGTTTGTGCACGCGCGCACACACACACACACACACATTTTCGGATGCATTTTTATAAACACAAGCTTGGTTGTTACACAGAGCCGTGTATTTCTAATCGTGCAGTATGCGGCTCGCGGAGAACTTTATAAAGAGCTCCAAAGACAAAAGAGGTTTAATGAGCAGCGGGCAGCAACGATAGAGTACTAACGAGCAGCGGGTAGCAACGATAGATTACTAACGAGCAGCGGGTAGCAACGATAGAGTACATATCGATCGACGGCCGGGAATTTCGCCAATAGAGATCCCCCAGTGACAAACCATCAAAGAATACCGTTGGGTAGTGGCCTAAATTTGAAAAGTGGCTCCCACGTATTACACAGGCACATCCACGAGCTTGGGTACCGGAGCCAAGATGGAAGATCTTAGGGTGCCTGTACAGGAGATCGAAGGCAATGGCGATGCTGTTGCTTCTGAATCCAGACACTGGACTCTCGGCAATTTTGATGTTGGGAAGCCACTTGGCAGAGGCATGTTCGGCACTGTCTACCTCACTAGAGAAAAGAAGGTCTCGCTCTCTCTCTCTCTCTCTCTCACACACACACACACACACACACACACACACACACACAACGTGCCCACATCTTATGATCTCTCCCTTTTCCTTGCCTTTTCACACAGAGCAAATACATCATAGTGTTGAGAGTTCTTTACAAAAACAGCTTCAAGAAGCGCGTATGGAGCATCAGTTGTGGCAGAAAATCGAAATTCAAATCCACCTTAGGCATCCCAACATCCTTCGCCTCTATGGCTACTTCCGTGATGAGGTTAGTGGGTTTGTGCACGCGCGCGCACACACACACACACACATTTTCGGATGCATTTTCATAAACACAAGCTTGGTTGTTACACAGAGCCATGTATTTCTAATCGTGTAGTATGCGGCTCGCGGAGAACTTTATAAAGAGCTCCAAAGACAAAAGAGGTTTAATGAGCAGCGGGCAGCACGATAGAGTACTAATCATCATAGTTATCTGAATTTTGAAAAAACATGAGAATTGTCTAGCTTAATGGGAAATGCCTTTGGATTGTGTTCTTGTAGTATATTGCATCTTTGGCTAGGGTTCTTCTCCATTGTCATGAGAAGCATGTCATCCATAGGGACATCAAACAAGAGAACTTGCTTATTGGAATCAGGGTATGTAAACCCATTTGCAGGTGGGCGTAAAACCATTCTGCGTATGCACACAACTTGAGAAGGGATTTAAAAAAAGATGTGTGAGTGCGTGTATGTGCCTATAGTCGAGCTACACTAATAATCATGTGCATGCTTCGTTAGGTAACGTTATCTTTTTCTTTTATCCTTTAAATCTAACTGGCCATTCGCGATTAGTCTTTCTGCCCCTCTAACCAGGGAGAATTGAAAATCGCTGACTTTGGATGGTCGGTACATACCTTTCACAAAAGGCGAACAATATGTGGAACACTAGACTATTTGCCTTCGGAAATGGGTATGTATGTGCATCTATGCTGCGATTTTAGTTGATAGTTGTGTTCAAACATGAGAGTGTGTGCTCGAGCTAGATAATTCAAGTGTGTACTTATATGTGATACTCTTACCAAGCTCATGTCCTAGAACTTGTCTATCATCTCTCTAGTGGTGCTATTTTCTTTTCATATCTTGTTATCTTTTCTTTTTTCGTTGGAGATTATCCAACTCATTCTCTGCCTAGAATCTTTTCTTCACAATCTCTCAGCAATTACACAACTATTCTCTAGAATACTTTTATACAATTGCTGTCTCTTGCCCATAGAAGGGTTTTAATGTCTTATGCTTGTACGGTGCAACTTGTGAAGCTACATATACTTGTAGCTAGTGAGAGAGAGAGAGTGCCAAAGGAAAAGGTGAAACACAATACAAATAAGGCTCATGGGAATCGAGCATTCACCATGTGGATAGTCATTGTTTGAAAGCTTTAAGCTTCCTAAATTTTCATGATTGAAATTGCCAAGCCTATAACAAAGCAAGGAGTTTATATATGTGATAAGTAAAGTGCATAACTCGGATGAGTGGCTTAGGGAAACCCTCGACATCCGATCAATCCCTGTTGGGTAAAGGTTTGGGCTATTCGCAATAGTACATTGCTAGGTACTTGTAACCAAGCTCGGATGGATCACTCTGTCCCTCACGGCTCCGCTTGGGCTTAAGGCTGACTTGTATATCTGTTGGTGACTTTATAATACAATCACTCACAATTGTGAGGTTTTGCAAGAAAGAAAAGATTTCTTTGTTTGAATGTATGCATGCATCCATGCGTGCATTTTGAATGTAAATCGTGTATACTTTCCTTGGCATCGGGACGTGGGTATTGGAAACTTTGTTTCCAAATATGAGCTAAGTTGTATACATTTCCTGGTCTCAACGTGCCTTAGGTTTTGGAGAGAGACGTTAAAATTTCCTTCACATTATATAAATGTGAAAGTTTGGATAATTTTGTTGCCCTAGCTTGAAGGAAGAGACAAACAAGGTTTTGGCTAGTTTCTTTATTGAGTTAATTGTTCATACCTAGTGTTTTTTAGTCTTGGGTTTGGCTTTGAGTCGTGGTAGTTGCAAAGCGAAAGCCATTGCTGTTGGCTTGTGCCAACACAATCACTGTCGTAGGCACTACTGAACAAACCGCCGCTTAAACTACTGGATACACCTTGGTTATGCTACCCCTAGCTTTTTACCTTCGAGGAATGCCATCCTGAGCACCATTTGCCTCGTAGAAAATAGATCTGTAGACCACCCAATGTCCAAGAATCCCCATTCGTGAAAACATCACGTCCAAACTTTCATAGACAATGAATTTGAGACACATCTTGTCTATAATCCGGCCAACAAAAATGGATTGGTGCAAACATCCATAGTGTTTTCTATACGTCGCATTGGTTTCTTGCCAAATGCACGTGCCTTAAACTTTGCCCCACGGGATTCAAACACCGATAACTTGAACTCGAACATATGGGTCCAAATCATTTGTAGAGAGCATTGTTCGCCCCTCTCTACCGCTCACAAGGCTCTCCTTGTGGTTGAAGCTAGTTACGGTAATTGCCACTTGACTAAAAATTTGGTCTTGTGGCCACTGTAGTTGCCACGACGTGCGCCATGCTGATCTCCTTTGTCAACCCTTTATCACCGTTATCCATGTCAAGGTTGCTTGTGCCTTTGTCCTCTTGCAAGCTCTTGCATTTGTTTCTGGCTTCACATTCCTGAGCCAAACAAAGCATCTTACCCTCCCTTGAGAACTTCAATCGTGCATAGACTGCTATGTGGGTGCAATTCAATCCACTTTCCATAGCTCAGAGTTCGTTTTGGACCATTGAGGTAGCTTGAGGACACTCCTTCTCTTTGCAAAGCATATCAAAATGCAATAGAGAAAGCTGCCCTTGGAGCTTTCCATTGGCTAGGCGTTTCAAAAGGACACTCACTATGCACTCTCTTAAAGTCACCCCTACCAATGACGTCTCAAAATGCCATTTCATCAAAGCAAAAAACTAGAGAGTAATTGTCCCAAACGCTACTAAATTGGCATGTCTCCTTTCTAGCAGTTCTAACTGGCTGCACTTGGAGATAGCACAAGCCGTCAATGTTTCAAAACGTAGTGCTGTCATGTGGGGAAGACCAATGAGAGTTCCAATGTTCAAAACGCCCTCGATGGCCACACTTGGCGAAGTGTCTGTGTTTCAAGATGCCGTAGTGGGGCAAGGGGTTGACTACGAATTTTGACAATGTTTTACAACATTCTCGAGTGGAGGATAGTCACTATTGGTGCTCCCTACTGGTTCCTCTTTATTTTATTTAGTCATTCAGAGGAGATTCCTCAAATCTCCTACTCCTAACCTTGGAATGCAGACAATTACATTCTAACCCTTTAGAAGGGTTATTGCGGATTCGAATGTAGGTACGGTAAACTCCAGCGCCCTGAGGGTATTCCCCTTAGCCAACCCACCATCCACGTGGTCGTGACCTGCACACTCAACCATAAATATAAAAAAACAGTTAGCAGCAGCGGCTGCAACGCCCTTGCCCTCGTCTGGTTGCTGTTGTCGCTTCCTACCGCCCATAGCTCTCATGGCTTGTGCCCGGCTGCGTCACCCTCTCTCCCCCATTGCAGGTCACAGGACTTGCCCTTCCTGACCCGCGCACGCTGCTTGTGCAAGTGATGGTCTTGGCCTCGCACAAACGCCTCGAGAGCATCTTCGTACGATTCGGCCTTGTTTTCCCATTTTCTACGATTAAGTAGCCCCTACTAGAGTATTGTCGAAAGTTTGTCATCGTTGAGTCAACCAAAATACCAAAGTTTTGCAATGCCACTTGCAAGAGACTCCAAGAGATACCACCGCCTTTCAATCCTCTGCTTCAACGGGTGTAATCCTCCCACAAGAGCTGTGATACCATGTCAAAGTCGATGATGCAAAAGCATACATCAATGGAGAGAATACATGAGTGAGAGAGAGAGAGAGAGAGAGAGAGAGAGAGAGAGAGAGAGAGAGAGAGAGAGAGAGTTGAACCAACCAACTGGGAAACCAATTAGTGTTATATAAACGAGGCAAGGTGTTGCTTATATGCTAGCCTATGGGCCCTCAAGATTGCTCAAGTACCCCCCTCTGTAAATTGCCCCATCAAAGACTTTGACAAATACGTAAAATAAATACCTAAACTCAAAATAAATATGAGAATCACATTGGGCCATTGACTTAAGGTGCTATAACTTTAACAAGTATCAGCATTTGCGCAATCTAAAGGAAATACCTTTCTAGCGATAGAGAGGGGGTGGGGGGGGGGGGGGGGGGGTTGGGATCGCATCCGGTGTTTGTCTTCTTTCTCTCTCTATCATCTTGCGTACGTACTGAGCACTCATCTTGAGTTATCGTCGTCAATCATTTCAGCCAAGTTTGACTAGGATAACATTGACAATAGTTCCACCGAGGATGACAACATAACATGTGGCAACAGCCTTAATGGCCTTGGATCTCGATTCCTAGGTAGTTAGTGGTTGCCGCAACATTCTTCAACCAAAGAGAGAGGCAAGTAGGCGGTAGAGAGGGGCAGTAAGAGCTCCAGCTGCTTGGTTTTGGACCAGTGTGTCAGAGTTCAAGGCACATTGCATTTGGCCAAAAAGCGACATGATGTATACAAAACACTATTGATGTAGTGCACTGTTGTTGGCGAGATTATGAAATGGGTGTGTTTCAAAGCTCATTATCTTTTGAAATCTTGGATGTGATGTATACACCGTTCATGAATGGGGATTCTTGGTCTACAATTCAACTTTCTATGAGACAACCAGTGCTCAAGATGAGATTTTTTTAAGTGACAGGTAGGTGGTTGCAAATGCGTCATTGTTGGGGTGTCCCATTGTAGCTTCTTCTTCGACGTGGTCTTCCTATATATATATATATATATATATATATATATATATATATATATATATATATATATATATATATATATATATATATATATATAATCTAGCTCAAAAATGTGCCTTAGCTTGAGGTGCTTGTGCGCTCCTTGCCGCACTGTCGAAGCAAGGGACTTGCCAATACACCGTATGCGAGCCACAAACGGCTCCAAGCACACAACAAGCCTAAACTAGCAAGCTCAAGAAAACAAAGGGTGTGTCACTCACCGCTCTACGCTCGCCTTCGTGGTGGATTCCTCGCCGCGATGAAGAAGAAGCTGCAGTCGTGCCGCGCTCAACCGCTTCGCCGCCGTCGTGCCTTCGTAATGCTCGATCTCACACACACTCTCCCTCTCTCTCTCTCTCACACACACACACACAAGGAGGTGAAGAAGAAGAAGAAGATGGAGATGGAGCAAGAGCACTCTTCAATTGCACAAATGAGAGAATGAGTAAAAATTAGGTTTAGTTGGCTTTTATAGGAGCTCACCCCATTCACACTTGGGCGCCCATGCTTAGCCAACTAACCCCTTGAATGTCCAAGTTAAAGTGCGCCTCTCATCGACGATCACTCTACCTTTCCCTATTGGTCCGACAAGCCCGGTACCTGACTCTAAATCATACATAATACGCGTCCATCGTAGGTGATGGGTGTCCGTGTGCCATGAGGGTTAACATGCCCCCCTTCCTGATGTAGATTCCGTCCTCGGAAGCTATTGAGTTGAAGCTGGTTCGTCGAGGTGGAAGAGCATTTGAGATGAATGTCCTTAGCCTTCTTCAGTCACTGCAAAATCAAACAACATTGGCACAGTAATGGCATTCTCTTAAAAAGCATATGCAGTTTTAGGTAGAAAAATTGATTGGTCAAAGAATTTCAAACAATTTGTTAGCAATGAACATTAAATTGCAATGTAATCAAATGCATAAACAGATGTAAAGGTAAAAAATTAAACAAGTCTGGGGTCACTAATTTGACGGTCGAAAAGCACTAGAGATCGAATATTAATACCATGGGTAAGCTTCTTAATTTTCAGTGGTCAATTAAGTTGTTTAATCGCGAGAGCCAAGTATTCATGTTCAAGGGCTGACTAGAGGCTATATCTAGAAAACCTTGTAGTTAAGCTACCATAAAAGGAATTTCTCATGAAATCATCGCCTGGCTGATTACTTTTTCTTTGACCCCCCAAAGTCTTTTCACATTGATTCAATTATGATGTGTGTGCTTATTTTGTATGCCTTGGGTTTTTTGCTTTTCAAGGAAAAGCGCCCACACTGGGAACCTCTAGGGCTCTAGTACCATAGGCAATACATGTGAGTGAAGTACCAAATCAAGCTGAGATTTCTCTTCCAGCTTAAAATTTTACATTGTGGCACTTTGATTTTTTGTTTGTTCATTTTCATCATTTTAATTTTGTAACTTTGGGGGGCCATATAACACTGTTACCCTCCCCAGGCTCATCACATTAGTAAACTCCCTTTATAATACTTAAGCTAAAGGTCGATAGGGTTAAGCCCACTAGAAAGCCCTAGTACATTTCATACAATGCTGCCTAAATCGGATTAAGAACCTAAGTAACCATTGCTTATTAGGAAGGCATTCCCCATGGTATTAAGAGAAGATTTCTAATACCTAGCTTGGTCAAACTAGCTTAGTCGGACTGCTTGATTTTTACACCTAAACAAGTGATTATGACAAAAGATTGCATTGAATTAAATGTTGGATACTAAGCCAATGCGCTGAATAGTATGCTACCAATCACAATCAAAGCAGACAAACATGGATGCAAAAAAGATAAGGGCAATGCTAATGGACAAGAAACACCTGTTTGTGTTGATGGTCGCGCTTGATATGAAGTGTGAACGAGAGAAAGGTTCCATGAAGGTCCAAATCCTATCAATAGCAACACGCTCCTGTACACACTAGGAAACAAAAGGAATACCTCCAGGAGGCACAGCAGTGGGAAAAATTAAAACTCCTAAAAAACAAACTCAAAACACAATCTAGACCCCTAACCTACCTATCTGTCACCCCTTTTAGAATCAAGGAAAGAGGATATTATATAAACCGGGTGGCCACCCTAAGGCTAGGCCTCTATCCTCATCATCTAGATAAATAAAATCGTTGTCCGTGAGGCCATAGTCTTCCTCGGTCTCTATTAGTTCCTCTTCATCATCCTCTTGTGCAAGCATGCTAATCAAGAACCTCGTGATGCGTGGATACTCATCTTGTGCAAAAGAATAAGCATGTGCCATTGGGGACACATTCGCCACTGGGTAGGGATCACTAGTTAGCCATAGACGTATCAGCCATTCTAACTCCTCAAAATTTCTCTCACATGCAAGGCTCTCTATCAAATCCCATTCGCAAGAAAGTGTAGGGTAGCATACGTAGAACACTTGTTGAAAAGACAAGGGGTACCTTTCATCAAAAATAGAAGTGCATGCCTCTGGTGAAGTAGCCATTTCTGACAAGACAGATAGATTTGGTTAGGCCTTTAAAACATAAGAGTTGTTTTTGTGTGTTGCTTGACTTGACACGGTGAATTTGGACTTATATGTAAGATCTGATAGGGTGCTCTCTCATTGCTAGGCGCTCTTGCTCTTTACTATTTTTGTTTTTTTGTGAGTATAAGGCTATATATATACATTCCCTAAGATCGGAGATTAAGAGGTCAGGGAAAAAGGTTGAGAGGGAAGCAAGTGAATGATGGATGTCCACAAACACTCCCCCCTTCCTTGGGTAGATCATACCGTTTGAAATGAGCTTGTCACCCTTTGAAACCAATTGTTCCAGTTGGTAATAGGTGAGGATTTTTGCCAGTAGTTTTCTATTACCCTAGGTGCCTCGTCAAGTTGTAAGGGTGGTAAGGTACTCTCCCAGGATTTTATTTGCAACGTTGTTGTAGGTGGTGAACTTACCCCGGAAGGTGCAAACTCTTTCGTGCTTGGATGGATATGTACAGTGGTAGGTGGAGGTTGTGTCGAAGCTTCTATTTGCATATAGGAACTACATGAAGAGCAAGAAGCTTCATTTGATTTCCCTGTTCCTGAGCTAGGTGGAACAAATCGTTCTTTCTTTGGTACCCAAACTAGCTCTAGAACGGGTGTGTAACATTCCATGATTTTTTCCTTTCCGCGATTTTCAATTTGTTTTGGAGCCACAGGATTGGGTTTACATGGGCCAGGTGACAGGTAAGAGTACACTTTACGTTTGGGCACCCAGATTTGATCATTTCCTTCATAGTATCCTTGGGCTTCCAATAGTCGTTTAGGAATCCAACGCAGCGTTTCTTTACATTTCTTGGAGTGAGTGGTACGGTTCTTACTAGGTTTCCGTTTTTTTGCATCAACCATGCTCACTACAGAGGTTTTAGGGACCCACTTGTATGTTTTCTCTGTTATATTAGGATGGTTCTTGTGTGTCTCAAGCTTTCTTTCAACTACATTAGTTGAAGCTCTAGAGAGTTGGGCTATGGGGGCGTATGGTTCAACCTCCTGGACATGCAATGTCTTGGGTTTTATTTCCTTGGGCAATATCTCAGGGACTATGGCTTGAGTGGTAGGGCTAAGAGTTGGTTTTTGCGTTGTAACACCCCCAGTCCCCCAATCAATAGTGCATTTGGTGGCTATCATCCACGTGCGGCCTAGGTTTATATTACCCTCCATAGTTCCAGTAGGCATGACCAAAAAGTCTTGAGCTACCACCCCATTGTCATAACTGACAGAAGTGTGCCAGATTCCAAAAACCGCAGTTTTTTTCTTGTTGACACCCTTGACTTGGATAATACTCTCAGATAGAGGTGGCTTCCCTAACTGACACCACACCCCATAGGATAGCAGATTGTATTTAGCACCCGTGTCCAATAAGGCGTTATATAGCACTTTTCCATAGGCACTATTTAACTCAATGGGGTATCGTAGAGGTGTGTCAGAGTCCAACCCATCCTCTTCGATTTCCACGTGGAATGCATTTGTGACCCCAAGGTTAGCCTCTCGTTTTTGTCTTATACGTTGTTGTCGCTCCTTAGCCTCAGCTTGAGCTTGTATCTTGTTTAACTCGGTTTGTGCTTTGGCGGCCTTCTTTTGATGAATGGCCCGTAGTTCTTCTTGGCTTAAAGGATCATAATATCTTTTGAATTTACTCCCATTGAAGAATCCAATGGTTTCAACTCCATCAAGAGTTTCCACACGAAGGGTACCTTGTGGGGTAATTTCACATACTCTATATGGTCCTTTACCAGCATATTTCAACTTTTTCTTCTCTTTACGTACTCCATACATAAGGACTTTATCACCAACTTTGATATCCTTGTCCTTCACATGGCGATCAAACCACTTCTTTCTCCTATCCTTTTCCACAAGAGCATTTTGCACAGCCAACTGTCTCTCTTCGTCTAGTTTTTCTAAGATAAACAAACGCTCGGTTAAGGGGTTACCATTCCATCCTTCTTGCGAAGCTACCCTAAGACTAGGAATGACAAACTCCCAAGGCATAACCGCTTCTTGGCCGTATACCATTTTGAATGGCGTACAATTAATAGCCACTTTATAAGCAGTACGATAAGCCCATAGAGCAGATGTCAACTTCAAATCCCAATCAGTGCGATGAGCTTCTACCGTCTTGGTTAAAATAGAGATTAGAGTCTTGTTGGTGCTCTCGGCTTGTCCATTAGCTTGCGGGTAATAAGGTGTAGACTTATGGTGGGATATCATAAAGGTCGTGGTAAGCTCTCTTATTACCTCATTTATAAAATGGGTACCATTATCACTAACAATTTCAAAAGGGCAACCAAATCTTGTGATAATGTTCTCAAAAAGAAACTTAGTTGTTGTCCTCGCGTCAGCTTTTTGTGAAGCCTTAGCTTCAGCCCACTTTGTTACATAGTCCGTAGCAACTAGAATATATCGAGATTGAGTGTTGCGAGCTGCGGGACTAATTGGACCTACAAAGTCTAAGCCCCATTTTTCAAATGGTTGGGTTACTTTAATAGGATGTAAGGGCATTCTGTCCTTGCGCTGTGTGGTCTTGTAACGTTGGCACTCATCACACCCTTTTGTAAAAAGTGATGCATCCTTAAATAAAGTTGGCCACCAATAGCCTGATTGCAGCACCTTTCTAGCAGTCAGGTCCCCTGAAAAATGTCCTCCTGCTATGCCCATATGTGCTTCTTGCAAGATATACAAATATTCATCCTCGCGGGCACAACGCCTAAGAATATCGTCCTTGCCTAATCTATACAGGGTTCCGGCAATCAAACAATAGGGTTCACATTCTTTTACTAGCCTTCGAGCGATATCCTTACGAAGTTCCTTGGGTGGAAAACCATTAACTAAAAAGTTAACAATGTTCTCACTCCATTCAGGCATAGTCTCAACTATGAATAGGGAAGTATCGGGTAATTCATCATCAACTCCTGTAGGGGCTTCACCATTGGGTATGCGAGACAAATGATCAGCCATGACGTGCCTTTTACCGGGTCTCACTACAATCGTGAAATCAAACTCAAGAAGAATTAACAACCATCGTGTGATTCTTCCTGTGGAGCATGGCTTGTTTACCAGATACAGCAACGCTTGATGATCCACATAAAATACAAACTTGTTTGCCAGAAGGTAGTAGCGAAATTTCTTTACTGCATAAACCATTGCCAAACCTTCTCGCTCTGTAGTGGTGTAGTTCCTTTCAGCATCGTTCAATTGACGGCTTGCAAAGCTAATGGGATAGTCCAATTTATGTTCTCCTGGTTGAGTGAGAACACACCCAATAGCAAAGTTTGATGCATCAATATGCACATGGAAAATGACATCCCAGTTAGGTGTCCTTAAAATTGGAGCACTTGCTAGTGTTTTCTTCAATTGTTCATAGGCCTGGTCACACTCTTCAGTCCATTTAAATTCAATGAGAAGCTTGTACAAAGGACGTGCTATCTCAGCGAAAAATAAAATAAACCGTCGATAATAACCCACGTGTCCCATGAACCTTTGAACTCCCTTGTAATTGGTTGGTGGTGGTAACTCTAGAATCACTTTAATTTTGCTCTCATCGGTTGAGATACCATTCTTGGATACTATATGCCCTAAAATAACTCCATGCTTGACCCAAAATTGGCATTTGAACGGGTTCAATGAGATACGATATAACCTACATTTTTCAAACACCTTCCGCAAACATGATAGATGTTCTTTCCAAGAAGAGTAAACACAAAGGTCGTCTAAGAAAGCTTCACAAAACTCTCTCAAATATTCTTTAAAAGCAGTGTTTATTAATCGTTGGAATGTAGCAGGGGCATTTGTTAAGCCAAAAGCCATCACACGAAATGCAAACACGCCAAATTCTGTGATGAAGGCAGTTTTAGCTTGGTCCTCTAGCGCTATCGTGATTTGGTTGTAGCCTGAGTACCCATCTAGAAAGCTATAAGCTTCCTTGCCTGCAACTCTTTCGAGTACATGTTCGGAATATGGTAGGGGGTAATGGTCTCTTCTAGTAGCTGCATTAACTTTTTTGAGGTCCACGCACACCCTGAGTTTCCCATTCTTTTTTGGCACGATAACTATTGGCGACACCCATTCAGAGTGTTCAATAGGATATATGAACCCACATTTGATAAGCTTTTCTAGTTCTTCTTGAATGATCTTTGCGTACTTAGGATTCATCGGGTAGGGTCTTTGTTGTACGGGCTTCGCAGTGCTAATCATAGGGATTGTATGTTGGACCACAGAAGGCGGAACACCTTTCATATCATGGTATGTCCAAGCGAATACGTCCTTGAATTCCTTGAGAAGCTCTTTGAGGACCGCCTCTTCAACTTCTGTGAGGTCTTGGGCAATAAAAACAGGTTTTGATTCTTCACCGGGGTCAGCTAATTCTATTTCTTTAACTATTGCCGGACCATCATAGATTCCATTATTCCCATCGATAGGTATTCTTTGGGCTTTTGTGTACACAACCTTTGCTTCCCCTGTGGTGTAAGATTTGAAATGTTCTGGTGCAGGATGCAAGTCTGTGGATTCTGGTTGTGCGTTGGTTTGTGCTTCCATTTCTGCTTTCTTGTGTTGTCGAGCTAACTCTTGGTTTTGACGCCTCCTTGCAGTGCGGCTCAACTTTGGCTTGTCTATGATCTCTAATTGGGCTATGTCATGGGGTCGTGGTCTACACCACATAACATTTTGGAGATATTCACCCCAATTGTCTACCAATTTTCGATGAGCATCACATGCTCCTATATAACTGAGCCATTCTGCTGAGGATCTCTTCTTGTTTATCCTAGCACGTACATTGGCTCGATATCGACGCCTCTTAAGGTTTTTCTTTTTCTTATTTGAGACCTGCTTTTGATTTTCATTTAGATCTGGCTCACTAAAGGAGTCCTCGTTGGTGTCCTCTTCACTCTCGGAGGAGCTATCATCGGTTGATGTGCTCGATCCTTCCGAATGTTTTGACTGTGAACTTGCTCCACTCTCTAATTCATGAGATTCAGAATCCGTTTCACTCTGGGAGTCAGTGTCCAAGTCGTGTTGGTCAAAGTCTTCTATTGAGCTATCAGTGTCACTGTCAGATTGGTCCACAATTGCCTTGCCCTTAGAAGATGCATGTATGGCACTTATCATGTTCAGAGGTGCAATTTGTGGTACCTCTTCCCCCTCTGGTGTGACCCAAGTGGTTCCTCTATTTCCCCAGGTATCTATGGTTGCAGCTAGGTGTACCCAATCCACATTGTCCGACTCAGTCATCCCAGGTAGGATATCCATATAAGGAGAATCTTGGCCAATGTCTGTATCCTTCTTACAAGTGTAACAATATTGTAGTGGGGCCGAGTGAACTGTGGTGTCAGAGCGATGATCAATAATGGTTTTACTCCCTAAGGGGTGTACCTTACCAGTCACCAAATCCACTCTAAGGACAGAGTCTTGGAATTGCAAATAGACATGATTTTTAGACCAATCGTGAACCATTTGTGCTTCCCTCATGAATGGTCGTCCTAAAATCATTTCATATGACATAAGGTGTTTAGAGAAATCCATTACAATGAACGTATGTCGTACCTTGTATCCTAGAACTTTGATCTTAAGATCCTTGAGCATCCCCATAGGTTTGGCTATGGTACCATTTGCCATCTTTACCACAATGTTAGTAACACTGAGGCGGGGTTTTCCCATGGATTCCCAACAATCTTTTGTAACGATGCTAACTCCCGCACCACCATCAAGAATTCCCTTTATAGTTAATCCCTTGGTAGTGATGGGTAGGGTCGCATTAGACTCGTCGCCTTCAAAATACTGCCCTAATTCGTTAATGGGTACCTCGATCACAGACTCGTGTCCATCTAAGTCAAGTGATTGCACATGATTTTCCTCATCAATCATAATCGAGTCAGGCCTATTTGGTTGCGCAAACTGCGGTAATCCCGTTCGTAGCTCTCCGTTAAGGAATGCTCGAAGTGCAAGGAATAACTCAGGATCTCCATACAGCTTTGCTATGATCGTGGTTCGGACCTCAGAAGACATGAAGTCCACTAGTTTGGCAACATTCATTGGCGTTTTGCAGGGTGTAGGTCCTTGACTAGGAACTGGTGAGGATGGAATCTCATATTCCTCAATGGGATCAGGTATTCCTTCGTTAAACATCCTTTCCAACAAGAAGGGTGTATGCTCACTTTCTGATGTCCTGTCCTCACTCCCTTCTTGGATGATACTAGATATGGCTAACGGTCTATGGTTCATGTGGGGTGGATGAACTTGCGTGGGAAACACTGTGTCATGAATTTTTACATGCATGGGTTCTGGTTCTAGTTTCCTTTGAGTCTCCTCCACTAAACCTCTTAGATGTTTCACCTGCTTAATCTCGTCTACTGGGTTTGGGTACGTCCCAATCTTCTTTTTACGATTCTTCCCTTTTTGCCCCTGCGGTTTATCTTGGGGGTCTTGGATTGGATTTGGAAACACTTGTGGTGTTTTCAGAGGCTCTTTATGGTTTTCTCTCATTCGGTTTTCATTTGGTTCCATGTTACGGTTTTCTTTGTCGGTCTTTCCCTTTGTGGTATTGGTTCTAGTCTCCATTGTCTCGACTGAATCTGAATCATCCTCGAGGTCATTCATATACACGGGGTCATCTCCTGTTCCTATGTTTGTTTTGGAACTTGGCTTTGAATTTTCCGTATTCTGCGACTTCTTCCTTCGTGTCTTCTTTTTCTTTGCTTGGATAACTGACGCGGTATCTCTCTCTTCGAGGATATGTCCTGGCCCTTGAAGCATGGACCGTGTAATCGCATAAGCGGGTGCGACGGGTGGTATTGGCGATGTCACACTAGCAATTTCGACCAAATTCAGGGGTGTGATTTTAGGCGCATTTGGGTTATAGGGGCATTGGGCAATCAAGTGATCTATGCCACAACGATTACATGTGAGTATTGGCATTGCAGACGTGCTCCCTTGATTCACTTGCATCTGTGCAGCATTCTTTTGCAGCCTAATAGGGCACTCCGCTACTCGATGTGGTCCACCACACTCGTAGCATTGAAGAGGTGGCCTCCTAGCCTGGGTGTTGATATTTTGACCTCTGGATGCGAGAGCAGCAGCTTGATAAACCGGCTTGACTTGTCCCCAACAATCTTCCATGTAGTATATAGGACATTCTTCCAATGTATCAAGTCCGTAGGCAATACTAGTGTCTATTTCCTCCTCACAACCATCTGCATAAGCGTTTGATGGCTCGCAACCCACTTGGTTCATAGGGGCGACTCTTGGATGCGGGGGCTGCGGTCCTAGCACAGGAGGTGGTAACGGTGTAGCTTGTACAACATTTTGAGATCTAGGGACCATGTGTTGCGGTAGTTGCTCAACAGGTGGAGTAGGCATCAATACAGGAGCTCGAGGCGCATCCGTCCAGGCTACAGGTGGTCTATTTGCCATCATACGTTTGATCATTAAACAATCCTTAGCTTGGTGACCATACCTACCACATGCGTTGCAAGTTCCATTAAATTTTACTCTAAACGTAGGGCACTCACTAGTGCTATGTGGACCTAAGCAAATGGAACACCATTGTTGCTCCCTTCTTGGATACATGTGACTATTTTGAGGGGGTCGATTATCCTTAAGAGACTCTTGGATTGCCTTGGTGAGGTCTGTCAAGAATGTCTCAAATACCTTTGGCTCATTGGCAATGGGCTTTGCAGTCATGGGTTCATACTCAATGGCTTGTGAGCTAGTGGATCTCGTGTCAGTAGACACCCTCATGCCTGCTATCATCAAGTTGTCCTCTAATTGGATTGCATTGGCAGTGACATCTTCCCAGGTTGTGATACCTCTAATCACTAGTCCATTATAGATTCCTTCATTCCTCAACCCTCGAATGAATCGATCAAGCAGTTGGTTATTGTTGAAGCGCTCATTTACAGGGCAACGAGAGTTTAAGTGCTTTAGACGACTAATGAAGTCCCTTACTGACTCTCCTTCCTTACGTTCGGCCTTCTGTAGCTGAGATGCTACACCCCAAAGCACACCTTCTCGTATGTACTCCTTTAGAAACAACCTACGAAGGGTAGGGTAGATTGTTTTCTCGTCCACCCTTAGGGTCCTATACCAATCTCCAGCCTTCCCACTTAATGTCAAGCTTAAGGCGTTGCACTTATGTAGTTCGTTGCGTTCCCCTAAGGAATCACATACTTGTTCAAACACTTCAATGTGTTTTCTAGCATCTTCGTCCCCATTGAATTTTTGCGTGAGTTTGGCAATTTGTACTGCCTTACTTCTAGGCTCTCTATCAGATGCGTGACGCATATTTTCCGCGATAGATCGACCTATGGTTTGAGCAAACGCTGCCAAGTCACCTATGTGAGGAGGCAGGGCCGGTGGAGGTACTCTTGGAATCATATGTGGGAGAGGAACGGGTACCGGTCTTGGCATATGTGTGGATGATGCAGGATATGGAACATAACCGGGCATAGGTCCACTCGGATAAGGGCTAGGGAGCGGCACTCGAGGAGCATAAGCAAGTGGTACAATTGGAGGTGTGGGGGCCATGTGTGCATAAGGGGCTAGAGGCACATATGGTCGAGGCCCCATATTAGGTACTATGACACTAGGTAGTGGCACTGCGCTAACCGTAGATGTCATCGGTACATTCTCTGTCAGGCTTATCCCTGGAGTGAGCACTGTGTTTTCCTTGATAGAGGGTTGAGCCAAGTTAGGGAAGCTAAAGTTTTCGCTCGGAGGCTCAGATTGCATAGAGACCCCAGGTGAAATGACGTAAGATGGGTCCATGGGGCTCATTAGAGGAGTCTCCATTTGTGATAGAGTAGGCTGTTGAGCCTTGCTCGTATCCAGAAATCTCATGGGGCCATTAGAGAGTATATTTACCCCTCGGTTTTGCCTTTCTGATTGAATAATGCCATGGATAACATTACAGATCATTTTCTGTTGATCTTCGATGCTCGTGGCACTAGAGGTGGATTGTACAATCTCTATCCATCCTACATGGTAGGCGTGGCCAGAGTGTAGATCCGTCAACACCTCAGTGTGGAGGTCGTATGTCCAATGATCATTAATGAACAATCCTTCTAGAGTCGACGTGTTAACGGTTTCTTGTGAGGTAGAAGCAATGTTGCTCCCCGTGGTTTTACTTGTCACCAACGGTACTCTAGAGGGAACTTCTGAAGGAGGCAGCTCAACAGGGCCTTCTTGGTAAGAAGTTGGTAGGATATCCACATGGACACTCTTTGGGGGTGTGGGGTCCACGTGCGATGTGAAAGGAGATTCCACTTCCCCACCCCCTTCGTGTGCTTCATTTGCATCAGGTTCCGAGCGAGTAGCTCTACCTAATGTTTCCATGAAACGGCTAAACATACTAGTACTAGGCTGTGGAGCTTCGGGAGGTGCATGGCCTTCTCTCTCAGTGTTTTGGGTAGGGTATGCTTCCATGATTTCTGAGTCGGAGGAGGAATCACTAGCGGCTATTTTAGGGTCTTGGGTGGTGCTACCTTGTGTCCCCGCTGAGGGTCTAGAGCTTATCGTGGATGGGTAATGGGTGTCCGTATGAACAGAGGCACTCTCAATATGCTCGTGTTCTAGCACCCGCCCAGAGCGTAAGTGCATGTGCTTTTGATACCCTAAGGTGTCAAAAAGCTGCTCTAGGAGGCCTTGTGACTAGTTTTTAGCGTGTTTTTTGTTTGTTTTTTTGCTAGATTTTTTAGAGCGTGTTGTGGAATGGGCCGTGTGATAGCTCAAAACGAGCGTATCGGTCAGAGGGTCGTGTCGTGCTTTACAGCCCTCCGTTTGGTCACTCTATGCCCTCGGAATCCCTAAAACTGTCAATTTCCAGTAGGGAACTAGGCCCAAACTAGAAAGTCTAAGGGTGCAAGTGGGAAGAGAAAGGAGGAGAGTGGAGGACTTGTCCCACATGCTCTCATTCTCTCTTGAGGGAGTAGGGTATATATATAAGAGTGAGTCTAGTATATATTATAAGACTGAGGACTGAGGCCTGGGCCTGGGCTTGGGCTTGGGCTTGGGCTTGGGAAAATGATCCCGATCCCGATCTATCTTTTATACAAACCAACCCGTACGTTTTAAGAGTCACGTTTTTTATTTTTCGAAAAATATCGCCACCCACTCGCTCGCGTTTTTTATTTCCGGAATTTTTTTCCTTTTAAATTTTTTTTTTCAAAATATTTTTTTTGATGCAGAAAACGCAGAAACTGAAAAAAATGCAGAAAAAACGAAGAAATTGCAGAAAATGCAAAAAAAACGCAGAAATTGCAGAAATTGCAGAAATTGACAGAAATGCGAAAAATTGCAGGAAGTGAAAACGCCGAACTTGAAAACGCAGAAATTGCAGAAATTGAAAAACGCAGACAATAGCAGAAATTGAAACTTGACAGCAATTGCAGAAAACGCAAAAAACAGAAACCTTCCACACACTCCTTCCCTGCCTTTCCTATGATAGAAATTGCACCACAAGGAAGCGTAAAGTGCTAACCGAGCTTAGTGTAGGGCATATCCCCGGCAGCGGCGCCAAAAATGTGCGCTCCTTGCCGCACTGTCGAAGCAAGGGACTTGCCAATACACCGTATGCGAGCCACAAACGGCTCCAAGCACACAACAAGCCTAAACTAGCAAGCTCAAGAAAACAAAGGGTGTGTCACTCACCGCTCTACGCTCGCCTTCGTGGTGGATTCCTCGCCGCGATGAAGAAGAAGCTGCAGTCGTGCCGCGCTCAACCGCTTCGCCGCCGTCGTGCCTTCGTAATGCTCGATCTCACACACACTCTCCCTCTCTCTCTCTCTCTCACACACACACACAAGGAGGTGAAGAAGAAGAAGAAGATGGAGATGGAGCAAGAGCACTCTTCAATTGCACAAATGAGAGAATGAGTAAAAATTAGGTTTAGTTGGCTTTTATAGGAGCTCACCCCATTCACACTTGGGCGCCCATGCTTAGCCAACTAACCCCTTGAATGTCCAAGTTAAAGTGCGCCTCTCATCGACGATCACTCTACCTTTCCCTATTGGTCCGACAAGCCCGGTACCTGACTCTAAATCATACATAATACGCGTCCATCGTAGGTGATGGGTGTCCGTGTGCCATGAGGGTTAACAGTGCTCCTGTCTCCGAGGCTTTATATTGGCTGTCAGGCATTGAGCCTCTGCCTCCAAGAGCTTTGCTTGCTTTTGTGCCGCATCCTCCAAGCGCGTAGGATCCTTAGCCAATTTATTTTGCAAGATCACACATGAGAAACGGCAAAAGCAGGATGGCGATTGTAGAAGCAGCAAGGAGGTCTGCTCAAGTGGTGTGTTTATCAATCTACATAGAGGTGTGCCTCCACAAGTATACACATGGGAAGCCTTTGCATCCAGCTCCCCCCCTTATTTTTCTGACTCCATCCATCTACTCGTCCTTGCCCTACCAGAGTTGAAATATTTATAACCCTAGCCTTGAAGGAAGGAAAAAACAGGACTGTGGCTTGCTTCTTTACTTCATTGCCTTCCAAGTGCCCCGTTGAGTTTTGTAGCTACATCTTGCTTGGTGGTTATGAGGATTGGGAAGTTGGGGACTATGTATTTTTCCCCTCTTCCAAAACTAACACACTACCCTCCTCAGCAAGGAGACGACGTGTAAAGAGAGAAGGTTAACTCTAGTTTGGTATCAAAACAGGACACTTGTGCGTCGTTTTTTCTAGGCATCGAATGTCATCTTTTGAGAGCGTTTTATCTATTATTCAAATGGCACACAGAGCCAATGTACACGTGACATCTTGTCTAATCGTCCCATGATCTTATTAATGCAAAGTGAGGAGTGATGCAGATCTAATTGGGAGGGCATTTTCCCTAGTTGGATGGCTAGTTTGGGAAAGTTTTTGGATAATGCTTCTGCACAAACTGTCAGTCATTGTATTTTCTGTAATGTTGCAAAACATATCAGTGCTGAATTTGTCTTGGTTTAGGGTGCATGTATAACTGCATTTTCCACTTTCAATCATCCTCATCCTTTGGCCATTCATGGACACATTCCCTCTAACCATTGCAATTTTACTCCTGTAGTGTTTTTGAAACTTTTGTCCTGTCATCCAATTGAGAACAACAGTCTTTGAAGGTCTTATGCACGAGATGCATACTTGGCTTGCATAAATTTTCTTCAGTAGCTGCAACGTGCCAAAGTTATGTATCACTAGGACACCCACACAACATTAAGTTGCTGTTATTCTGAAGTACTGGCTTCTATGATTGCTTGATTTACAAATGAGATGGTGAGCAGAGAGAGAAATTTGGCTCAAAAGATTGTTGATATTTATTTAACGGAACTCCGCAATTTACATGGTACTTGATGGTATGCTTGCTTGTCCTTCCAGAATCATACGGGACCAATATTCAATCATTGCATGCAGGAATCTTCTAACCCACCATCTTGGATCATGTCCAATCATAACTGATATTACACTCACACTTTTTTTTAGTTTTGAGGATGGCATCTGTAGTAATCTATCACAGTCACTTGCTTCAAAGGCAGTCTCTGTGTGGGATCTTTTACCAACAGCTACAAATATAGAAAACCCCCTCAAGTCGATGAATGTGAAAGCCACATGCAATCCACAAGGATACATATATTTACACAAATGTGCACTCTATGACGATCCAGAAATGCTTACTTAGGAGGCTTGAAAGATTAAAATGCAGAATCTTGTAGATTTATAGGCATGTGCATACAAGTTATGTTCATAAGCTCCATGTGCCCATGCCACTATGCACTCTGTGTGCCCATGTCTGCATGCAGATAGTAGGATCGCATACATAAATAAAATCAACGAGCGGACACCACCACTTACTTTATAGATAAGATCCTTTGCTAGAGGTGGTATCAATGGATGGGGAGGGAACTTGAGATCTACCTTGACAATTCAGGTCACTCCAAAAAGCTCAATTAGCATCAAAAAGCACCAAAATTGCTGTAGTCGTAAAACCTGTAAGACAAAGCTCCTCACAAGTACCTTTGGTACGTTTTCAGAGTTTCAAGGTGCCTCAAATGGAGCAGTTCCATATAAGAACTCATAACAAAGCACCCCCAAGCTCCAGATATCCACACCAACATCATATTCTTTGCTTTCAACTATCATCAGTCTCCCATGGCAATGACAATGATCACATTCTATGGTTGCCATGCATGTTCTGGCACAAAGCTTACCAAAAAAACAATTGCAGCACAAGGGCATATATTTAAAAGCCAATTATCAACGCTATTGACAGGTGTTCTGGCACAAGGCTTACCAAAAGAACAATTGCAGCACAAGGGAGTATATTTAAAAGAACAATTATCAAAGCTATTGATAGGTTTTTCTTCCTGAGACAAAACACCTTAGTGACAGATTACTACAGATTCCATCCTAAAAAATGAAAAAAGTGTGAGTGTAATGTCACTTATGATTTGACATGATACAAGATTGTGGGTTAGAAGATTTCCTGCATGCAATGATTGAATATTGGTCCCATATGATTCTGAAAGGACAAGCAAGCATACCATCAAGTACCATGTAAATTGTGGAGTTCCGTTAAATAAATGTCATCAATCTTTTGAGCCAAGTTTCTCTCTCTGCTCACCATCTCATTTGTAAATCAAGCAATCATGGAAGCCATTAAGGCCGTTGACACATGTTATGCTGTCATCCTCGGTGGAACTATTGTCAATGTTGTCCTAGTCAAACTTGGCTGAAATGATTGACGACGAGAACTCAAGATGACTTGCTCAGTACGTACGCAAGATGATAGAGAGAGAAAGAAGACTAACACCGGATGGGATCCTAAACCTATCTCATATACATTATACTTTATGTATTAGGAAAATTAAGTGTCCAATTACAGCCCTAGTGTTAAGTGCAATCTCATTGTCGATGTTGTGCCTTGTCAGTTGGGACCGTTGTTACTTAGGGAATTTGAGCGGCGCTATGCACAACTCACAAGGACAAAAAGGGCCACACTAGATGCAGAGAAGACATATATTTTCTTACAAGCTACAAGTAAAGAGTTTCAAGAAAATTTGGAGCTTCTTCTTGAAGATAAAGATGCTGAGCAAGGACTAAAGACCGACTGTAATGAGGTTGAAGGTGCTGTCTCACTGCTTGCCAAACAACAAAGAAGAAGGGACAAGATGGTAGTAAACACTACAAGTCCTTCCACCTCAACTTATGACAAAATGGTAAAGCCTACTTTTATCGCTCCTAAGTTTGATGAGTCCATGCTAGATGAGCTTGTGAAGGGAATGCGTGACTTGAAGGTGAAGCTTGCAAAGCTTGAAGAAAAAGGCCAACCATCAGGGCCACTTCCTAGGCAAAGACAACAGCCCAAAGAAGGGTTTGTTAATAGATGTATTTGGTGTGATAGTACAGACCATGTAAGAAGGGATTGTGATGATTTTAGTGATGATTTGTCAAAAGATGTTGTCTTTTTTAAGGATGGTAAAATCCACTTAAGAGAGATAGGTCTACCCTTGAGAACTAACTTTGGGAAGGGGGGAATGCAAACCTTAGTTGAAGATATGGAAACTAACCTAGCCAGCTCTTCAGTTGAGGCAGCTACTTATGGAGTAAAAATTGAGCATTTTTGTGATGAAGAGGTGATTGACCATCATGGTCAAATTTGGCTAAATGTCATGCAATTAGCTAAAAAGGGAAAGCTTACAAAAGAGATTCTACATGAAGCAGGTGATTGCATACATCTAGAAACAGGATGGAATGATCCAGTGGACTCATTGTCAGTGCATGCCTACATTACAAAATGCCAACAAAATGAGGCAATTGTAGAAGAGAAGCGCAGACGTGAGAATGCTAATGAAAGACCATCAAAAAGAGCTTCTACAAGTGGGGGAAGAAGCGACTCAATGCCTTCTCAAACACCCTCAACACAAGGAGCATCTCCACCTGAAGTACTCATGGAGGAGTCTACAACAGGAAAGAAGAAAGATCCAACAAAAGGTAAGACAAAAGGCCCAACTTATAAACTACAATCTGATATTGAGGTTGCTAAATATTTAAAGAAAGTATTGGAGGAAAGGATCATGAATAGCAAGATTGAGTTTACTCTGGGAGAAGTTCTTGGCATTGCAAAGCGTGAATTCCATGAGGAGATCATTGACATCATTAAGAGGAAGAGGCAAACCCTTGCTGAAGTTTCTCATCCACAGGTTGAAGGGGAAACCTCAAAGACACAAGGGATGCAGCTGCAAAATAATGAGGATAATGGAGCTGTGGTAGGATGCTACCAATCTAGTGGGAGAGTGAAGCAAGTGCATTTCTCAAATGATGATGAAGAAGTTGAAGATATTCCTAGGAGCTACTATTCACGAAGTCACTGGGCAAGGGCTACTACAGAAACTTTGGTCAAGGTAGGTGACCTTGAAGAGCCATTTGTTGCCTTGATTGACCATGGTTCAGAAATAAACATAATGTCAAAGAGTCTCTACAACAAGTGCAAATGGCCGATGGACACAGATCATGGTTGGATGGTGAAAGTGGCAAACAATTCATCCGTTGAATTGTATCCAGCATGTCCAGGTGTGAAGGTGACAATAGGTGATGTAAAGATTGACCAAAACTTCTTTGTACAGGATACATCTTCATATCATCTCATCCTTGGACAACCCTACATTGTGGGAGTTCGAATGGAAACAAAGGTAATGGATGATGGTTCAACATATGCTAGGATACGTAGCAAAGATGGTAAACGAGCTGTCCAATTTCTCACAGTTTGTGTTAACCATGAAAGAAATCGTGACAACCTCAGAGAACATCCTCTACCAAAGGTGAGCAAAGAGTTTCATGATCATAGAGAAATGATGGGTTTTGGCCAAGTACCATTGTAAAGCGAGATTGCAGTGGTATAGAAAGAAAAAGGGTCTCGCCTGATCCAAAAATAGGTGAAACTTTTTCAACGGGCTCCTTGGTAACAAGGAATGGATCGGTATGTTTTACAAAACTTGAAGATTTGAAGAGATGTGAGAGGCAATATGTGCATAATGTACAAATAGGCATGAAAAAGAGTGGGTTTCTAGAGCCTACTGAAAATGTTTTGGGTTTGTGTGAACAAGTTTCTTTTGTAGATACTATGGGTGAGCTTGATGCTATAATGGGGTCTAGTTTGTATCTTGAAAATGAAGCTGTGGAAGTTTGCTCTATGGAAATGTATGAAGTAATAGAAGCCTTTAAAGAAAACCAAACAGTTGGCCCAGAAGTCCATGTTGAAACTAAATACAAGAGTGTAGCAAAGAAGGTAAAACCAGTAGCTTCACCCTTACCACCCAACAATAGGAAAAAGATTGAGCAAGCTTCTTTGCAACCAAGTTTAAGGAATCCTAAAAAGATTGGGCATACCTTCACAAAGGAGTCTTTTCAAGAGTTGCAGATTGGTTGCGAGGAGTTTCTAACACAGGAGGAGACAAAGTGCTTCAAAGAAATGCTTTCAAAGCATGGTAAGGCTTTTGCATTTGAGACACATGAGATAGGATGTGTTGATCCTTCTATTGTAGCTCCTATGGTAATTTTCAAAATACCGTATGTGCCTTGGAATCTGCGGCGTATTCCGGTTCCATAGGCTCATTTGCCAAAATTAGTAGATCTACTGAATGAGAAAATCAAAATGGGAATCTTGGAGCCTTCTTGTGCTCCATACTCAAACAGGTGGTTTCACAGTTCCAAAGAAGAATGGTTCTCTACGCTTCATCCAAGATATGCAACCAGTGAACAAGGTGACAATTAGAAATGTAGGTACAGGTCCAATTGTGGATGAGTTTGCAGAGGCATTTGCAGGAAGGGCAATCTACTCAATGGGGGATCTCTACTCAGGGTATGATCAATTTCAGTTTGCAATCGAAAGCAGAGACTCGACAACCATGAGGACACCTTTGGGTTTGGTAAGGATGTGTAGCTTGCCACAGGGAGAAACCAACTCGGTTGCACATATGATGAATGGGATGAATAAGGTCTTACGTGACTTTATTCCTCAAATCACAATGCCTTTCATTGATGATTTGTCTATCAAAGGATGTGAAGAAAGTGACAAAGATGAAGCTTTGGATCTCAAGGGATGTCGCAGGTTTGTGGTAAATCACATAAATGATTGTGATAAAATTTTGTCTAGGTTGGAAGAAGTGAATCTTACATTGTCAGGGAAAAAGTCTATGTTTGGTGTCACTGAAGTGCTCATTGTGGGGCACATGTGTGGGCCATATGGTAGGAAACCTTGTCCAACAAAGGTAGATGCCATCCAAAGAATGAAAGAAACATGCACTAGCATCACTAAGGTTAGAATGTTTCTGGGAGCATGTGTCTTCTATGTTATTTGGATTCCACATTATGCACATGTAGTTGATCCTCTTTATCAACTGCTTAGAAAGAATCAAAAGTTTAAATGGACATAAGCACATGTAAAATCCATGAAAAAGCTAAAGAAGTTGCTCCAGTCAGCAACGACTTTAAGAAAGGTAGACTATGAGTGTCAAAGGCCAGTAATTGTGATAGTAGACACCAGTCCTACAGGGATTGGATGGGCAATAGGGAAATATGACAAAGAAGGACACAGGTATGTGGTAAGATTCGGAGCAAAGGTACTAAGTGCTCGCCAAAGAAACTATCCACAGATAAAGAGAGAGTTATGGGGTATGGTTACAGCCTTGAAAATTGGGAAAGAGTACATAAGTGGTGCATGTGTGGTTGTAGAAACAGATTGTCTACCACTTTTTGGGATGATTACAAGCTGCTCAACGCCAGACATTGCTATGTTGCGGTGGATTGCCTACATTAAGTCCTTAAATCCCGAGTTTAAGCACATTGCAGGTAAAGACAATACACTGGCAGATATGCTATCAAGGGCAAGGTATGAAGAGGAGTCACAAATGATTGATGAGGGAGAAGATGTAGGTACAAAGTTCTATTCTATCTCTCATATCAAAGGTAACAATGTCTGCATGACTAATTCACTTGAATTGTTCTTGAAAGATCTTTATGAAGGTGATTGGCTTTCTATTGGAAGCTACTTGAGTACTATAACAAAACAGGATGATTGGTCTGAAGAAGAATTCAAGAGTATACGCAGGAAAGCATATGGGTACTTTTTAAGGGATGGTTACTTGTGGAAGCATCCTAAACAAAAGGGTGCTACACCACAAAGGGTCATATGTAAAAAAGAGACTCAAGTAAAGCTCATGCAAGAGTTTCATGAGAGTCTATGGGTTGGACACAGGGGTGTGTGGGCAACCTTCTCCAAGTTGAAAGAAAAATACTGGTGGAAGGGTATGTATAAAGATGTATCTCAATTTGTAGAGTCATGTGTAACTTGTCAAATGTATTCAAATGTCCGACATCGTGATGGATTGCACCCTACATATCCACTAGCCATGCACTATAAATGGGTTGTGGATCTAGTCACAATGCCTTTAGGACTCTGGCAGATGACGTACTTGGTTCTTGCACGAGAGGACCTAACTAATCAGGTTGAAGGAAGAGCATTAAGAGCTAAAACCACAGAAGCTGTGTGCAAATTCCTTCTTGATGAGGTGATTTGCCGTTATGGTTGTGTGGGAAAGATCACTGCAGACAGAGGTGAACTGGATGCCGAAGAAGCAAGGGAGTTATTTTTTAGATTAGGAATCAAGCTTTCTCTAACTACAGCTTACAACCCTGAAGGCAATGGAAAGAGTGAAAGAGGGCATCCTCCTATCATCAAAGCATTGGCCAAGGCTTGTGAAGCAAAAGTTGGTGAGTGGCCAAAATTGCTACCATATGCTTTATGGGTTGATCGTACAACAGATAGCTTAGTAACAGGCTACATTCCTGTGGAGCTAATGTATGGTCAAAAGCCAGTGATGCCAATTGAAGATACAATTCCCACATGGAATGTACTACCTTGGCAAGAGGGGCTTAGCAGGGAAGGTCTCCTAGCGCTAAGTATAAGGCAACTAGAGAGAAGACCTGGAGACATTGAAGCTGCAAAAGAACGACTCAAAAATGCAAGGTTGAAAAACAAGGAATACTTTGATAAGCGACATCGGATGAGGAGCAAAGCAATTGACAAAGGTGACTGGGTTTTGGTGTATGATAGTAGCCTTGATAACCAACACATAGTCATGCGTAAGTTTTCAAAAAGATAGTTTGGACCGTATGTTGTAAAGCATGTGCATGAAAATGCTACTTACAGCTTGTCCGAAATAGATGGTATAGAAGTAAAGATTCCCATTGTAGAAAAAAGGATCAAAATGTTTAAGAGAAGAGGAGACAATGATCCAGAAGATGTTGATGAGGAAGAAGAGCAAAACATAGGTGAAGATCAAAGTGAACATGAAGCTCCGGAATCATCCAGTGAAGAAGAAATCAAGGAAGATGTACAAGAGGGCTGATCTTACAAAGAGACAATGTGGCACATACCGAAGGATGTGCAGGTTTACAGGGGGTGGATGTCGTGCTGTGACAAGTACATAGTGGGAACTCATGCTACAAGAGTTATCTTGTAACTTTTTAGATACATAATTATATTTCCTATAATGTATATATGCATATTTAAGTATAATAATAAGCCTTCTATCTCATCCTATTATTTATCTCAAGGGTAACGTATTCTTACTTTACCATAAAAAGTACTATAGGAAAAGCGTCAATAGCTCCGCCTCTTTAACTTGGGGACAAAAGCATTGATTCTTTCTTTCTACCATCTCATTATTATCTCACACCCTATCTAGGGTAATTTCCAATCTATATATATTCTATGTATTTTTCATATTTTTCTTATATTTCTTTTTAAATAGCTACTAGGAGGGAATCAAATCCTAGTGGGACACTAGGTGGCATGATTTCAAAGATACCCTTATTTATATGCATTATTGCAAGCATGATTACAAAACTTTGTCAAGGAGCAATGTCATGCTTTCATATGGCATGAGGTGTCCTATGGAATCAAATGAAAGTCTAGGCTAAGGGGACCACATGAAGACTTTTGCTGCCAGAAATGGACACTATTTTGACGATTTTTTTACACAAGGTTCCAATCCGAATTGTAAACAATTTTAAAATGAAAATCGTAGCTAATGAGTTGAATTTTCTGCCCATATTTTTATTTTTTTATTTGTAGCCACGATTGAGGAGATATGATCAAAATACTGAACCCCAGTCTGCCCACATCATGCAGGGATAGCTCATTTCCAACTTTTCCAGTTTCTGTTCACACTGGCACTTCTCTTCTTGTGTAAACCCTTGGGGGTTCTCTTCACCTATAAAAGGGGACCTCTTCTTCCTTGAAAACAACTCAAGAATTCAAGCCATTGATGAGAGGAATTCATGAGGGAGTGAGTAGTAATGCCAAATTGTACTTAGCCATTAATATAAGCCTAAGCCTACACTTTCTCCTAGAGGAAGTCTAGCCATTCTTGCATGCTATCCTTGGAAGATCAACTCTAATCAAAGAAGGTCGTGGATTTGGCGTATCAATCAAAGTTGAATTCTCCCCTCTTCTTCTCTCTCCACCAATAATGGTGCCGAAGGGTTTGTCAAGTAAGATGTGTTCTACATTGATGTTTTCTTGATTTCTTGTTGTTTTCTTTTTCATCTCTAATCCAACACACACACACACACACACACACACACACACACACACACACACATATATATATATATATATATATATATATATATATATATATATATATATATATATATATATATATATATATATATATATATATATATATATATATATATATATATATATATATATATATATATATATGTATCTAATCTCATCTCCTTAACCAAACCTATCTCTCTCATTCTTAGTAATTCATCTTCTAGGTTCTCTTTGCTACAGGTACATCTCTCCCCGCAGTATCCTTATTGCCTACGGGGAAGAATAGGGCTTGGGTGGAAAACTTCTCATCTCTTCACTTCTCTCATATCTACATTTCTCACATACTATCCTAGATGAATAACCCACATGATGATAATTTCTATCGCTTTCACTCTATACGATCCATTAGAATTAACGTATGGATTAGCTGTAAAATACACTTTCAACAACGTATAGTGTTTCTCTTTGGCCCAGAAAGGCTCAATGAAATACTTCTATCACCGGATCCCATCATACTACCTCTCATAGACTATAACTTTTCTTTTGACGTAAGCGTAGTTATCTTGCTATGAACCAAGAGGATTTGTACACACAATTAATCCCAATCACTAGACAAAATATATATATTATGGAAGGCACAAAACTACAATTCCAAAGAACAATTCGTAGCCTATTTTGTCAGCCAAGATTGAATGCCATTAACTCATCTATTAACCCTTTCATATTACCCATGATACGATATGACCATAGCCTTGATGTTTTCATCTTTGTGTTGTTTTGACACTCTCTTTTGTGTTCTTTCTTTGTGTGTGTGAGTGCAAGAGAGAAAGAGTGGTGATTCTTTGATTGCACTTCCTTCCAAACCCTAGTCTTCATGTCATCTATGGTTTAACTCCTTCATATAGTGTTTTTTTAGTTCTCTCACAAACTCTCACAGCCACAAGCCCGGTGCTTTCCTGGCAAGGCTGCAAATTTCTCGACAACGTGCCCACATGTTATGATCTCTCCCTTTTCCTTGCCTTTTCACACAGAGCAAATACATCATAGCGTTGAAAGTTCTTTACAAAAAACAGCTTCAAGAAGCGTGTATGGAGCATCAGTTGCGGCGGAAAATTGAAATTCAAAGCGACCTTAGGCATCCCAACATCCTTCGCCTGTCTGGCTACTTCCATGATGAGGTTAGTGGGTTTGTGCACACATACACACACACACACACATTTTCGGATGCATTTTCATAAACAGAAGCTTGGTTGTTACACAGAGCCGTGTATTTCTAATCGTGGAGTATTCGGCTTGCGGAGAACTTTATAGAGAGCTCCAAATACGAAAGAGGTTTAATGAGAAGCGCACAGCAACAGTAGAGTACTAATGAGCAGCGGGCAGCAACGGTAGAGTACATATCGATCGACGACCCAGAATTTTGCCAATGGAGATCCTCCAGTGACAAACCAACACAGAAGACCGTTGGGTAGTGGTCTAAATTTGAAAAGTGGCTGCCACGTATTACACAGGCACATCTACGAGCTTGGGTACCCGAGCCAAGATGGAACATCTTAGGGTGCCTGTACAGGAGATTGAAGGAAATGGCTGTGTTGTTGCTTCTGAATCCAGACACTGGACACTCAACGATTTTGACATTGGGAAGCCCTTTGGCAGAGGCATGTTTGGCATTGTCTACCTCGCTAGAGAAAAGAATGTCTCTCTCTCTGTCTCTCTCTCTCACACACGGACAAACACAACGTGCCCGCATGTTATGATCTCTCCCTTTTCCTTTCCTTTTCACACAGAGAAAATACATCATAGTGTTGAAAGTTCTTTACAAAAAACAGCTTTAGAAAGCACGTATGGAGCATCACCTGCGGCATGAAATTGAAATTCAAAGCCACCTTAGGCATCCCAACATCCTGCGCCTCTATGGCTACTTCCCTGATGAGGTTAGTGGGTTTGTGCACACACACACACACACACACACACACAGAAATTTCCAGATGCATTTTCATAAACATAAGCTTGGTTGTTACACAGAGCCATGTATTTCTAATCGTGGAGTATGCGGTTCGCGGAGAAATTTATAAAGAGCTCCAAAGACAAAAGAGGTTTAATGAGCAGCGGGCAACAACGATAGAGTACTAATGAGCAGCTGGCAGCAACGGTAGAGTACATATCGATCGACGGCCAAGTATTTTGCCAATGGAGATCCCCTAGTGACAAACTAGCAAAGAAGACCGCTGGGTAGTGCCCTAAATTTGAAAAGTGGCTCGCGTGTATTAGACAGGCACATCCACGAGCTTGGGTACAGGAGCCAAGATGGAAGATCTTAGGGTGCCTGTAGCGGAGATCGAAGGCAATGGCGGTGCTGTTGCTTCTGAATCCAGACATTCGACTCTCAGCGATTTTGACATCCGGAAGCCCCTTGGCAGAGGCATGTTCGGCACTGTCTACCTCGCTAGAGAAAAGAAGGTCGCTCTCTCTCTCTCTCTCTCTCTCTCTCACACACACACACACACACACACACACACACACACACACACACACACACACACACACACACACACACACACACACACACACACACACACACACACACACACACACACACACACACACACACACACAACGTGCCCAGATCTTATGATCTCTCCCTTTTCCTTGCGTTTTCACACAGAGCAAATACATCATAGCATTGAAAGTTCTTTACAAAAAATAGCTTCAGGAAGCGCATATGGAGCATCAGTTGTGCGGCGGGAAATCAAAATTCAAAGCCACCTTAGGCATCCCAACATCCTTTGCCCCTATGGCTACTTCCATGATGAGGTTAGTGGGTTTGTGCACACATACACCCACACACACACACATTTTGGGATGCATTTTCATAAACACAAGCTTGGTTGTTACACAGAGCCGTGTATTTCTAATCGTGGAGTATGCGGCTCGCGGAGGACTTCATAAAGAGCTCCACAGACAAAAGAAGTTTAATGAGCTGCGGGTTGCAACGATAGAGTACCAATGAGCAACGGGCAGAAACGAAGTAGTAAATATCGATCGATGGCCGAGAATTTTGCCAATGGAGATCCCCCAGTGACAAACCAACAAAGAAGACCGTTGGGTAGTGGCCTAAATTTAAAAAGTGGCTCTCCGGTATTACACAGGCACATCCACGAGCTTGGGTACTGGAGCCAAGATAGAAGATCTTAGGGTGCCTATACAGGAGATCGAAGGCAATGGCGCTGCTGTTGATTTTGAATCTAGACACTGGACTCTCAACGATTTTGACATTGGGAAGCCCCTTGGCAGAGGCATGTTCGGCACTGTCTACCTCACTAGAGAAAAGAAGGTCTCTCTCTCTCTCTCTCTCTCTCTCTCTCTCTCTCTCTCTCACACACACACACACACACACAACGTGCCCACATCTTATAATCTCTCCCTTTTCCTTGCCTTTTCACACAGAGCAAATACATCATAGTGTTGAAAGTTCTTTACAAAAAACAGCTTCAGGAAGCGCGTATGGAGCATCAGTTGCAGCAGGAAATTGGAATTCAAAGCCACCTTAGGCATCCCAACATCCTTCGCCTCTATTGGATACTTCCATGATGAGGTTAGTGGGTTTTTCCACACACACACACACACACACACACACACACACATTTTTGGATGCATTTTCATAATGACAATCTTGGTTGTTACACAGTGTCGTGTATTTCTAATCGTGGAGTATGTGGCTCGCGGAGAACTTTATAAAGAGCTCCAAAGACAAAAGAGGTTTAATGAGCAGCGGGCAATAACAATAGAGTACTAATGAGCAGCGGGCAGCAACGGTAGAGTACATATCGATCGACGACTGAGAATTTTGCCAATGGAGATCCCCTAGTGACAAACCAGCAAAGAAGACCGTTGGGTAGTGGCCTAGATTTGAAAAGTGGCTCCCGCGTATTACACAGGCACATCCACGAGCTTGGGTACCGGAGCCAAGATGGAAGATCTTAGGGTGTCTGTACAGGAGATCGAAGGCAATAGCGGTGCTGTTGCTTCTGAATCCAGACACTGGACTCTCAATAATTTTGACATTGGGAAGCCCCTTGGCAGAGGCATGTTCGACACTATCTACCTCACTAGAGAAAAGAAGGTCTCTGTCTCTCTCTCTCTATCTCTCTCTCTCTCTGACACACACACACACACACACACACACACACACACACAACATGCCCACATCTTGTGATCTCTCCCTTTTCCTTGCCTTTTCATACAGAGAAAATACATCATAGCGTTGAAAGTTCTTTACAAAAAACAGCTTCACGAAGCGTGTATGGAGCATCAATTGTGGTAGGAAATTGAAATTCAAAGCCACCTTAGGCATCCCAACATCCTTCGCCTCTATGGCTACTTCCATAATGAGGTTAGTGGGTTTGTGCACACACACACACACACACACACATTTTCGAATGCATTTTCATAAACACAAGCTTGGTTGTTACATAGAGCCGTGTATTTCCAATCGTGGAGTATGCAGCTCGCGGAGAAGTTTATAATGAGCTCCAAACACAAAAGAGGTCTAATGAGCAGCGGGCAGCAACGATAGAGTACCAATGAGCAGCGGGCAACAACGGTAGAGTACATATCGATCGACGTCCGAGTATTTTGCCAATGGAGATCCCCCTGTGACAAACAGCAAAGGAGACCGTTGGGTAGTGGCCTAAATTTGAAATGTGGCTCCCGCGTATTAAACACACACATCTACGAGCTTGGGTACCGGAGCCAAGATGGAAGATCTTAGTTTGCTTGTACAGGAGATCGAAGGCAATGGCGGTGCTAACTCTTCTGAATCCAGACACTGGACTCTCAACGATTTTGACATTGGGAAGCCCCTTGGCAGAGTCATGTTCGGCACTGTCTACCTCGCTAGAGAAAAGAAGGTCTCTCTCTCTCTCTCTCTCTCTCTCTCACACACACACACACACACACACACACACACACACACACACACACACACACACACACACACACACAACGTGCCCACATCTTATGATCTCTCCCTTTTCCTTGCCTTTTCACACAGAGCAAATACATCATAGTGTTTAAAGTTCTTTACAAAAAACAGGTTCAGGAAGCGTGTATGGAGCATCAGTTGCGGCGGGAAATTTAAATTCAAAGCCACCTTAGGCATGCCGACATTTTTCGCCTCTATGGATGCTTCCATGATGAGGTTAGTGGGTTTGTGTGTGCACGCGCGCACGCGCGCACACACACACACACATTTTTGGATGCAGTTTCATAAACACAAGCTTGGTTGTTACAGAGAGCCGTGTATTTCTAATCGTGGAGTATTCGGCTTGCAGAGAACTTTATAAAGAGCTCCAAAGACAAAAGAGGTTTAATGAGCAGCAGGCAGCAACGGTAGAGTACTAATGAGAAGCGGGCAGCAACGCTAGAGTACATATCGATCGACGCCCGAGAATTTTGCCAATGGAGAGCCCCCAATGACAAACCAACAAAGAAGACCGTTGGGTAGTGGCGTAAATTTGAAAAGTGTCTCCCACGTATTACACAGGCACATCAACGAGCTTGGGTACCGGAGCCAAGATGGAAGATCTTAGGGTGCCTCTACAGGAGATCGAAGGCAATGGCGGTGCTGTTGCTTCTGAATCCAGACACTGGACTCTCAATGATTTTGAGATTGGGAAACCCCTTGGCAGAGGCATGTTCGGCATTTTCTACCCCGCAAGAGAAAATAAGGTCTCTCTCTCTCTCTCTCACACACACACACACACACACACACACACACACACACACACACACACACACACACACACACACACAACGTGCCCACATCTTATGTTCTCTGCCTTTTCCTTTCCTTTTCACACAGAGCAAATAGATCATAGCATTGAAAGTTCAATACGAAAAACAACTTCGCAAAGCGCGTATGGAGCATCAGTTGCGGCGGGAAATCCAAATTCAAAGCCCCCTTAGGCATCCCAACATCCTTTGCCTCTATGGCTACTTTCGTGATGAGGTTAGTGGGTTTGTGCGCGGGCACACACACACACACACACACATTTTCGAATGCATTTTCATAAACAGAAGCTTGGTTGTTACATAGAGCCGTGTATCTCTAATCGTGGAGTATGCGGCTTGCGGGGAACTTTATAAAGAGCTCCAAAGACAAAAAAGGTTTAATGAGCAGCCAGTAGCAACAGTAGAGTACATATTGATGGATGGCTGAGAATTTTGCGAATGGAGATCCCCGAGTTACAAACCAGAAAAGAAGATCGTTGGGTAGTGGCCTAAATTTGAAAAGTGGCTCCCGCGTATTACACAGGCATCCATGAGCTTGGATACCGGAGCTAAGATGGAAGATCTTAGGGTGTGTGTACAGGAGGTCGAAGGCAATGGCAATGCTGTTGCTTCTGAATCCAGACACTGGACGCTCAACGATTTTGAAATTGGGAAGCCCCTTGGCAGAGGCATGTTCGGCACTCTCTACCTCGCTAGAGAAAAGAAGGTATCTCTCTTTCTCTCTCTCTCTCTCTGTCACACACGCGCGCACACACACACACACACATAACGTGCTCAGATCTTATGATCTCTCCCTTTTCCTTGCCTTTTCACACAGAGCAAAAACATCATAGGGTTGAAAGTTCTTTACAAAAAATAGCTTCAAGAAGCGCGTATGGAGCATCAGTTGAGGCGGGAAATCGAAATTCAAAGCCACCTTAGGCATCCCAACATTCATCACCTCTATGGATACTTCCATGATGAGGTCAGTGGGTTTGTGCGCACACACACACACACACACACACACACACACACACATTTTCGGATGCATTTTCATAAACACAAGCTTGGTTGTTACATAGAGCCATGTATTTCTAATCGTGGAGTATGCGGCTCGCAGAGAAATTTATAAAGAGCTCCAAAGACAAAAGATGTTTAATGAGCAGCGTGCAGCAACGGTAGAGTACTAATGAGCAGCTGGCAGCAACGGTAGAGTACATATCGATCCACGGCCGAGTATTTTGCCAATGGAGATCCCCTAGTGAAAAACTAGCAAAGAAGACCGCTGGGTAGTGGCCTAAATTTGAAAAGTGGCTCCCGTGTATTACACAGGCACATCCTCGAGCTTGGGTACCGGAGCCAAGATGGAAGATCTTAGGGTGCCTGTACATGAGATCGAAGGCAATGGCAATGCGTTGCTTCTGAATCCAAACACTAGACTCTAAGCGTTTTTTACATTGGGAAGCCCCTTGGCAGAGGCATGTTCAGCACTCTCTACCTCCTCTCTCTCTCTCTCTCTCTCTCTCTCTCTCTCTCTCTCTCTCACACACACACACACACACACACACACACACACACACACACACACACACACACACACACACACACACACACACACACACACACACACACACACACACACACACACACACGCACAACGTGCCCACATCTTATGATTTCTCCCTTTTCCTTGCCTTTCCACACAGAGAAAATACATCATACTGTTGAAAGTTCTTTACAAAAAACAGCTTCAGGAAGCGCGTATGGAGCATCAGTTGCTGCGGGAAATCAAAATTCAAAGCCACCCTAGGCATCCCAACATCCTTCGCCTCTATGGCTACTTCCATGATGAGGTTAATGGGTTTGTCCACACACACACACACACACACACACACACACACACACACACACACACACACACACACACACACACACACACACACACACACACACACATTTTCGGATGCATTTTTATAAACACAAGCTTGGTTGTTACACAGAGCCGTGTATTTCTAATCGTGGAGTATGCGCCTCACGGAGAACATTTTAAAGAGCTCCAAAGACAAAAGAGGTTTAATGAGTAGCGGGCAGCAACGGTAGAGTACATATCGATCAACGGCCGAGAATTTTGCCAATGGAGATCCCCCAGTGACAAACCAGCAAAGAAGACCCTTGGGTAGTGGCCTAAATTTGAAAAGTGGCTCCCACGTTTTAGAGAGGAACATCCACGAGCTTGGGTACAGGAGCCAAGATGGAAGATCTTAGGGTTCTTGTACAGGAGATCGAAGGCAATGGCGGTGCTGTTGCTTCTGAATCCAGACACTGGACTCTCAGTGATTTTGACATTGGGAAGCCCCTTGGCAAAGGCATGTTCAGCACTGTCTACCTCGCTAGAGAAAATAAGTTCTCCCTCTCTCTCTCTCTCTCTCTCTCTCTCTCACACACACACACACACACACACACACACACACACACACACACACAACGTGCCCACATCTTATGATCTCTCCCTTTTTTCTTGCCTTTTCACACAGAGCAAATACATCATAGCGTATGGAGCATCAGTTGCAGCTGGAAATCGAAATTCAAAACAACCTTAGGCATCCCAACATCCTTCGCCTCTATGGCTACTTCCATGATAAGGTTAGTGGATTTGTGCGCGCATACACACACACACACACACACACACACACACACACATTTTTGGATGCATTTTCATAAACATAAGCTTGGTTGTTACAGAGAGCCATGTATTTCTGATCGTGGAGTATGTGGCTCGCGGAGAACTTTATAAAGAGCTCCAAAGACAAAAGAGGTTTAATGAGCAGCGCCAGCAACGGTAGAGTACTAATCATCATAGTTCTCTAAATTGTGAGAAAACATGAGAATTGTGTTCTTGCAGTATATTGCATCTTTGGCTAGGGTTCTTCTCCATTGTATTTTATCCTTTAAAGCTATCTGGCCATTAACGATTAGTCTTTTTGCCCCTCTAACCAGGGAGAATTGAAAATCGCTGACTTTGGATGGTTGGATGGCGAACAATGTGTGGAACACTCGAATATTTGCTTCCAGAAATGGGTATGTTTGTGCATCTATGCTGCCATTGTAGTTGATAATTGTGTTCAAACATGAGAGCGTGTGCTAATGTGAGACCGTGTGTCTATAAGAAAGCAAGGAGTTTATATATGGGATAGGTGAAGTGCATAACTGGGATGAGTGGCTTAGGGAAACCCTCGCCATCCGATCAAGCCATGTTAGGTAAAGGTTTGGGTTGTTCGCAATAGTATGTTGCTAGGTACTTGTAACCAAGTTCGGATGGATCACTCTTTCCTTCAAGGCTCGGCTTGAGCTTAAGGCTGATTTGTATATCTATTGGTGAGTTTATAATACAATCACTCACAATTGTGAGTTTTGCAAGAAAAAATAGATTTCTTTGTTTGAATGTATGCATGCATGGGTGCGTGCATTTTGAATGTAAATTGTGTATACTTTCCTTGGCATTGGGACGTGGGTATTGGAAACTTTGTTTCCAAATATGAGCTAAGTTGTATACACTAGAAACATTTCCTAGTCTCAACTTGCCTTAGGTTTTGGAGAGAGAGAGATGTTAAAATTTTCTTCACATTTATATAATGTGAAAGTTTGGATAATTTTATTGCCCTAGCTTGAAGGAAGAGACAAACAAGGTTGTGGCTAGTTTCTTTATTGAGTTAATTGTTCATGCCTACTGTATTTTAGTCTTGGGTTTGGCTTTGAGTTGTAGTAGTTGCAAAGCGGCAGCCATTGCCGCCGGCCTGTGCCAACACAATCACTGTTGTAGGCACTGCTAAACAAACCGCCTCTTAAACTACTAGATACACTTTGGTTATGCTACCCTAGCTTTTTACCTTTGAAGAATGCCATCCTGAGCAACATTTTCCTCGTAGAAAATAGAGCTGTAGACCACCCAATGTCCAAGAATCCCCATTCGTGAATACATCACGTCCAAACTTTCATAGACAATGAATTTGAGACACATCTTGTCTATAATCCGGCCAACAAAAATGGATTGGTGCACACATCCATAGTGTTTTGTATACGTCGCATTGGTTCCTTGCCAAATGCATGTGCCTTAAACTTTGACCCACGGGGTTCAAACACCGATAAGTTGAACTCGAACACATGGGTCCAAATCATTTGTAGGGAGCATTGTTCGCCCCTCTCTACCGCTCACAAGGATTTCCTTGTGGTTGAAGCTAGTTACGGTAATTGCCAATTCACTAAAAATCTGGTCTTGTGGCCACTGTAGATGCCACCACGTGTGCCATGCTGATCTCCTCTGTCAACCCTTTATCACCGCTATCCATGTCAAGGTTGCTTGTGCCTTTGTCCTCTTGCAAGCTCTTGCATTTGTTTCTGGCTTCACATTCCCGAGCCAAACAAAGCATCTTACCCTCCCTTGAGAACTTCAATCATGCATAGACTGCTATGTGGGTGCAAGTCAATCCACTTTCCATAGCTCAGAGTTCGTTTTGGACCATTGAGGTAGCTTGAGGACACTCCTTCTCTTTGCAAAGCATATCAAAATGCAATAGAGAAAGCTGCCCTTGGAGCTTTCCATTGGCTAGGCGTTTCAAAAGGCCACTCACTATGCACTCTCTTAAAGTCACCCCTGCCAATGACGTCTCAAAATGCCATTTCATCAAAGCAAAAAGCTAGAGAGTAATTGTCCCAAACACTACTAAATTGGCATGTCTCCTTTCTAGCAGTTCTAACTGGCTGCACTTGGAGATAGCACAAGCCATCAACGTTTCAAAACGTAGTGCTGTCATGTGGGGAAGACCATGCAGAGTGCCAATGTTTCAAAACGCTCCTGGTGGCCACACTTGGCGAAGTGTATGTGTTTCAAGACGGCGTAGTGGGGCAAGGGATTGACTACTAATTTTGACAATGTTTTACAACTTTCTCGAGTAGAGGATAGTCACTACTAGTGCTCCCTACTGGCTCCTCTATATTTTGTTTAGTCATTCACAGGAGATTCCTCGAATCTCCTACTCCTAACCTTGGAATGGAGACAATTACATTCTAACCCTTTAAAAGGGTTATGGCGGATTCGAATGTAGGTACGGTAAACTCCAACGCCCTGAGGGTATTCCCCTTAGCCAACCCACCATCCACGTGGTCGTGACCTACACACTCAACCATAAATATAAAAAAACAGTTTGCAGTAGTGGCTGCATCGCCCTTGCCCTCGTCTGGCTGCTGTTGTCGCTTCCTACCGCCCATAGCTCTCATGGCTTATGCCCGGTTGCGTCGCCCTCTCTCCCCCATCGCAGGTCGCAGGAATTGCCCTTCCTCACCCGCGCACGCTGCTTGTGCAAGTGATGGTCTTGGCCTCGCACAAACGCCTCGAGAGCATCTTTGTATGATTCGGCCTTGTTTTCCCATTTTCTACGATTAAGTAGCCCCTACTGGAGTATTGTCCAAAGTTTGTCATTGTTGAGTCAACCAAAACACCAACGTATTGCAATGGCACTTGCAGGAGACTCCAAGAGATACCACCGCCTTTCAATCCTCTGCTTCAATGGGTGTAATCCTCCCACAAGGGCTTTGATATCATGTCAAAGTCGATGATGCAAAAGCATACATCAATGGAGAGAATACATGAGAGAATGAGAGAGAGAGAGAGAGAGAGAGAGAGAGAGAGAGAGAGAGAGAGAGAGAGAGAGATGAACCAACCAACTAGGCAAACTATTAGTGTTATATAATGGAGGCAAGGTGTTGCTTATATACTAGCCTATGGGCCCTGAAGACTGCTCAAGTACCCATTCTGTAAATTGCCCAACCAAAGACTTTGACAAATAAGTAAAATAATAACCTAAACTCAAAATAAATATCAGAATCACATCGAGCCATTGACTTGGGGTGATATAACTTTAAAAAGTATTAGCATTTGTGCAATCTAAAGCAAATACCTTTCTAGTGATAGAGAGAGGGGGGGGGGGGGGGGGGGGGGGGGGGGGGGGGGGGGGGGGGGGGGGGGGGGGGGGGGGGGGGGGGGGTCCCATCCGCTGTTCGTCTTCTTTCTCTCTCTATCATCTTGCGTACGTATTGAGCACTCATCTTGATTTATCGTCGTCAATCATTTCAGCCAAGTTTGACTAGGACAACATTGACAATAGTTCCACCGAGGATGACAACATAACATGTGGCAACGGCCTTAATGGCTTTGGATCTCGATTCCTAGGTAGTTAGTGGTTGCCGCAACCTGCTTCAACCAAAGAGAGAGGCAAGTAGGTGGTAGAGAGGGGCACTAAGATCTCCTGCTGCTTGATTTTGGACCAGTGTGTCAGAGTTCAAGGCACATTACATCTGGCCAAGAACCCACATGATGTATACAAAACACTATTGATGTAGTGCACTGTTGTTGGCGACATTATGAAATGGGTGTGTTTCAAAGCTCATTATCTTTTAAAATTTTGGATGTGATGTATACATCATTCATGAATGGGGATTCTTGGTCTACAATTCAACTTTCTATGAGACAACCAGTGCTCAAGATGAGATTTTTTTCAAGTGACATGTAGGTGGTTGCAAATGCGTCGTTGTTGGGGTGTCCCATGGTAGCTTCTTCTTCGACTTGGTCTTCCTATATATATATATATATATATATATATATATATATTTAAGCTAGCTCAGAAATGTGCCTTAGGTTGAGGTGCTCCTATCTCCGAGGCTTTATATTGGTTGTCAGGCATTGAGTCTCTGCCTCCAAGCGCTTTGCTTGGTTTCGTGCCGCGTACTCCAAGCGCGTAGGCTCCTTAGCCAATTTATTTTGGAAGATCACACATGAGAAACGGCAAAAGCAGGATGGCGGTTGTAGAAGCATCAAGGAGGTCTGCTCAAGTGGTTTGTTTATTAGTCTAGATAGAGGTGTGCCTCCACAAGTATACACATGGGAAACCTTTGCATCCAGCTCCCCCCTATTTTTTGTGACTCCATCCATTTACTCGTCCTTGCCCCACGAGAGTTGAAATATTTGGAACCCTAGCCTTGAAGGAAGAGACAAACAGGATTGTGGCCTATTTTTTTACTTCATTGCCTTCCAAGTGGCCCATTGAGTTTTGCAGCTACACCTTGCTTGGTGGTTATGAGGATTGGGAAGTTGGGGCCTTTGTATATTCCCCCTCTTCCAAGACTAACACACTACCCTCCTCAACAAGGAGACGATGTGTAAAGAGCAGGTTAACTCTAGTTTGGTATCAAAACAGGACACTTGTGCGTCCTCTTTTCTAGGCATTGAATGTCATCTTTTGAGAGCGTTTTCTCTATTATTCGAATGGCACACAGAGCCAATGTACACGTGACATCTTGTCTAATCGTCCCATGATCTTATTAATTCAAAGTGAGGAGTGATGCAGATCTAATTGGGAGGGCATTTCCCACTTGGATAGCTAGTTTGGGAAAGTTTTTGGATAATGCTTCTGCACAAACTGTCAATCATTGTATTTTCTATAATGCTGCAAAACATATCAGTGTTGAATTTGTCTTGGTTTAGGGTGCATGTACAACTGCATTTTCCACTTTCAATCATCCTCATCCTTTGGCCATTCATGGACACATTCCCTCTAACCATTGCAATTTTACTCCTATAGTGTTTTTGAAACTTTTGTCCTGTCATCCAATTGAGAACAGCGGCCTTTGAAGGTCTTATGCACGAGCTACCTACTTGGCTTGCATAAATTTTGCTTTAGTAACTACAACGTGGCAAAGTTATGTAATCACTAGGACACCCACACAACATTAAGTTGATGTTATTCTGAAGTACTAGCTTCCATGATTGCTTGATTTATGATTGAGATGGTGAGCAAAGAGAGAAATTTGGCTCAAAAGATGTCTACTGATGCACAAGCACTTGCTTCAAAGGTAGTCTTTGTGTGGGCTGTTGTACCAACAGCTCCAAATATAGAAAACCCTCTCCAGTCCGTGAATGTGAAAGCCACATGCAATCCACAAGGATACATATATTTACACAAATGTGCGATCTATCACGATCAAGGAATGCTTACTTAGGAGGCTTGAAAGATTAAAATGCAGAATCTTGCAGATTTACAGGCATGTGCATACAAGTTATGTTCATAAACTCCCAGTGTGCCCATGCCACTACGCAGTCTGTGTGCCCATGCTTGCATGCAGATAGTCGGATCGCATACATAAATAAAATCTACGAGCGGACACCACCACTTACTTTAGAGATAAGAGCCTTTGCTAGAGGTGATATCAATGGCTGGGGAAGGAACTTGAGATCTACCTTGACAATTCTGATCCCTCCAAAAATCTCAATTAGCAGCAAAAGCACTAACATTGTTGTAGTCGTAAAACCTGTAAGACAAAGCTCCTCACAAGTACCTTTGGTATGTATCAGAGTTCCGAGGTGCCTCAAATGGAGCAGTTCCATACAAGAACTCATAACAAAGCACCCCCAAGCTCCAGATATCCACACCAACATCATATTCTTTGCTTTCAACTATCATCAGTCTCCCAGGGCAATGACAATGATCAGTTTCTATGGTTGCCATGCATGTTCTGGCACAAGGCTTACCAAAAAAACAATTGCAGCACAAGGGCGTATATTTAAAAGCGCAATTTTCAAAGCTATTGACAGGTGTTCTGGCACAAGGATTACCAAAAGAACAATTGCAACACAAGGGAGTATATTTAAAAGCACAATTATGAAAGCTATTGATAGGTTTTTCTTCTTGAGACAAAACACCTTAGTGACAGATTACTATAGATGCCATCCTCAAAAATAAAAAAAGTGTGAGTGTAATGTTAGTTATGATTTGACATGATCCAAGATGGTGGGTTAGAAGATTTCCTGCATGCAAGGATTGAATAGTGGTCCCGTATGATTTTGAAAGGACAAGCAAGCATATCATCAAGTACCATGTAAATTGTGGAGTTCCGTTAAATAAATATCAACAATATTTTGAGCCAAGTTTCTCTCTCTGCTCACCATCTCATTTGTAAAGCAAGCAATCATGGACGCCAATACTTTAGAATAACAGCAACTTAATGTTGTGTGGGTGTCCTAGTGATTACATAACTTTGCCACGTTGCAATTACTGACGCAAAATTTATGCAAGCCAAGTAGGTAGTTTGTGCATAAGACCTTCAGAGACTGCTGTTGTCAATTGGATGATAGGACAAAAGTTTCAAAACAATACAGGAGTAAAACTGCAATGGTTAGAGGGAATGTGTCAATGAATGGCCAAAGGATGAGGATGATTAAAAGTGGAAAATGCAGTTATACATGCACCCTAAACCAAGACAAATTCAGCACCGATATGTTTTGCAGCATTACAAAGAACACAATGACTGACAATTCGTGCAGAAGCATCCAATGAGGATGGAATCATTATCCAAAAACTTCCCCAAACTAGCCATCCAATTGAGAAATGCCCTCCCAATTAGTCATCACTCCTCACTCTGCATTAATAAGATCATGAGACGATTAGACAAGATGTCACGTGCACATGGCTCTGTGTGCCATTCGAATAATAGATAAACACTCTCAAAAGATGCCATTCGATGCCTAGAAAAGAGGACGCACAAGTGTCCTGTTTTGATACCAAACTAGATTTAACGTGCTCTCTTTACACATCGTCTCCTTGCTGAGGAGGGTAGTGTGTTAGTCTTGGAAGAGGGGGAATATACAGAGGCCCCAACTTCCCAATCCTCATAACCACCAAGCAAGGTGTAGCTGCAAAACTCAACGGGCCACTTGGAAGGCAATGAAGTAAAGAAACAAGCCACAACCCTGTTTGTCTCTTCCATCTCCTCCGAGACCCCCACTTGAGGATTAAGGCCTTTTTTACAACCTTTGGACAGTTTTCAAAGTACATTATAGCCTCAATAAGCACTATGCAATTGTTAACTCTCCATTATATACTTACCTTCATCAAATTTGAGTTCCTACCTAAAAAGATAGAGTAAAAGAACTTTGTGTCAAGGACCAAGTTCCTGTAAAGTTATGGTACTACGTTGCTGCATTTATTTGCTGTGTTATTGCTATGCATTCATTCCTGGTGTCCATGAACACTAGTTAAAGTAGTGGCCGGCTAATAAAGTTGGGTATGGTCGCCTTGAACTGACGCTATAATACTCTCAAGTCACAGATATTGTAAAAATTACAACAATAACTAACACAATAGATCAAATACGAGGACTCACGACATCCTTGGAGAATTTTCCCTTCTCGCTTACTTTGATTCAAAACTTCCTTATGGTTGGCAGACTTGCACACCACACACATACATACACATCATTATATACTATTAACTAGATTACATCCTATAGAAGAGGTATAGTCTGAATGTTCTATTTTAACTCAATACCCATCTGGCATTACATTGATCATCCACCAAGTGGATATTAGTACAATTCTAACCACTTTAGCTGCCTTACGTGGTAGATCAACACACACACACACACACACACACACACACACACTTATCTAGATGACAATTCATTGGCTAACCCTTGGTTGATAGCTTCCCTTTTTGGTGCTTTAGGCCGATGTCAGTCTTGGACCTGGGTTCATGCCTACATGTTTTAGAATGGCCTCTGTTATACACATAACCTTCAAGGTTTAGAGAATGGGTCTGGTTTTGGACAAAGAGCCTCACCTTTCGGACTTATACCTGCACACACATTTACTTAGAAGCCAATCTTAGATGTCATCTATGAGAGCTAATATATAGCCACTCATAATTACTCATCTACACACCTGATTCAACAAACCCAATTGTGTTTGATAAAAGGCAACTCACTTAAATATAATTAGACAATCACCGTGCTTGGGGATACGGTATATCATGAGAAGCTGTTACTTCTTTGCAAATCTGCACCTACCTGGTAAATAGTGTTGAAGATGTCCAGTCCAATAAATTAAATGGTTATTTATTACATCCCTAATTATGGTTCCGTACTTGGTTTGTATCTTACTTGAAAAAACTATGGCTATTCAACTGTCTTACCTTTGTGGAAATCTCCAGCTTAATATAGCTTGAAGTATTTAATGCCTACCATACTTGTGGGCTCGGTTTTCCTATGCTGGCTGGCCTACTATGTGCAGCTAATTTCCAACTTAAATATAGCATAATGGGTTTAACGCTACCCATTTGGTCGATATTTATGGTACATCTAGACTATCACTTTATGAAGGAGAAGCCAGTCATGCACATGGGTAGAATTAAAGATGGGATGCCTACCTTTGGTGGTGAGCATCCTATAATAAAAGACTGGATAGCCTTGCATAACCGATTCACACACACACACACACACACACACACACACACACACACACACACACACACACACACACACACACACACACACACACACACACACACACACACACACACACACACACACACACACACATGCACACACACTCGTGTTGATACATATTCGGGCATGCTACAAATCTCCTCTAAGTTCTCCCGCCTGAGCCTTGTAAAGGAAACGCATTCCCATCTGCATAGCGCTGTGTTGGTGGTTGTCTACAGCATCTTGCACACCTTCTCAGCATTTCATCAAGGAGTTTTTCTCTCTCCTGATTTAATGGTTCTGGTGATTCACCGCCCACACTCACACACATACTCTTGCAGAATTGGCCAAATACAATGTCCTTCGAAAATCCTTTGCTTGCATATGCATTTGATGTTCTTCACCCTTCATACTGACAGTACACCTGCACATCCAGGTACGTTATACCTTGCGAAGTGTTTTCATATACACACACACACACACACACACACACACACACACACACACACACACACACACACACACACACACACACACACACACCTACACCTACACCTGCTGTAAAGAGAGAACGTAGATTTTTCTCTTACGCACAGCTAGTAGTAGATTCTTTCATCATTGTACAATGCATATGGCCGAGTACCCCCCCCCCCCCCCCCCCCCCCCCCCCCCCCCCCACACACACACACACACACACACACACACACACACACACACACACACACACGGGCATAGGAACTTGTGGAATTGTGAGGTATGTTTTGAACATCTCGAGATCAGATGCATACCTAGTGATGGCTTCACCTTTGCTTACTCTAGCCCACTTGGAACCGAGGAGGTGGCGTATGCAGAAGACCTCCCATACATGCAACAACACATGAATTTCAGTTTTTGGATTACACATACAATCAAAGAGTGTTGGGCTTCCTGACATAATCCTTACATCGCAGAGATAGACAAAAGCACAATTTGGGACTATGGAGTCTACTCTCGGCTTCTTACACATGCTTACCGATGGATGTTTATAGGGGTAGGTGCAGTTGCACCTACTCAGTCTGGTTTTGGTTTTTATCAAAGTAACATATTTCCAATTTTCTCATATATGTTGTGAAAAGGGAATATACAACATCAGATAAATAATAGACCGCCGGAATTTTTTTCCCATTTGATAGTTTGTAATGTCAGAAGCAATGGCAAAATACTGGCAAAATTCATAATCAATTGAAAATTAATAAAAACTTTTTTATACATAATGGATTATTTGGATTTATATTTAGTCATATGAGGATCTAATATGTTGTGTCCCTATAGGTAACTGTACCTTGCTACGGATTGTAGATGCAAGTGGTTATTGGGCACTATTTCTTAGAGATGGTAATGCTAAGAAAGAACATTCCATTCTTTTCCTTACAACCATACTTCTTGAATGTAAAGGAACAATGATTAATACTTGCTTATTTGACAATTTTCTGATGTTTGAAGGTCATGCACAAAATATTTGCGAGTATTTGATCTTCATCTGATTGAGGTTGGAAGCATGTTGCTTGTTGAGAGCAGTCAATAGATACTTTCACCAAATTTTATTGGCAAACTAGTTGCTCTCTCAATAACCCCATAAGATATTTGGTGGGTTGTTTCAAAGTGATGAGGTTGGTACTTCTCGAAAGAGCTTAGTAGCTGCATAGTTTGTGTGAATGCCACCAAGCAAAAAATGATAGGTTGCGTGAGAAGGGTGGAGGACAAAAAAAATTGGGCAATATTCATGTCTTATGGCACCTTTGGATCCAACAATCTCATTAGCTGAAGTATGAAGCACAACCAACACGTAACACATTATTTCCAATGAAAGGCAATGGTAAAGGTGAGAATCAGGGTCAAACTAACTCGTGCTTTTAGATAGGATGAGGGTAGAGGACATCCACAATGGTGCTTCCCCCTTGGTCCAAAATGGAGAGAGATATTGGCAGAACCACCTAAATGTGGACAAGTCCTCTCACAAAAAAGAGCACTCGCATGCACTTTGTAGTGATGATCGTGAGGCGTGATGCAACACCATCACAAGTAGGTATCACCTGCTGGATGGAAAAATTGTTGTCGAAGTAAGATATGAGGTGTAAGCTACATCATGAGTCTCATATGAACCCAACTTAAATCTTCGTCCAGACTTACATCATGAGTCTCATATGAGGGAAAGGCTTTACAGTTCTTGCTTGGTCTCACATTCAAAATGCAGAAGTCGAGAAAAATATGCCTCACAACCTCCTAATTCCAAGCCAAATAATTGCATGCACAAGTTGATAAGTAGCCCTAACTTGGCCATTATAAGCCTTGTTTTTGCTTCCGTCGGAATGCAGTTCACACCAAGTGTGCTTCATGCAATTTACACCAAGTGTGCTTCATGTCACCAAGTGTGCTTTCTAAACAAAAAGAAAAAGTAGGGATATTGAGAATTATGGGTTTTGTTCCCAAGAATTTGCAGACTTGTTTTCTAAAGTTATAACTAAGCTATGGAAAATTGGAATATTGCACATTCAAAAATGCAAACACAAGGTTCAATTTACATATCGATCGACGGCCGAGAATTTTGCCAATGGAGATCCCCCAGTGACAAACCAACAAAGAAGACCGTTGGGTAGTGGCCTAAATTTGAAAAGTGGCTCCCGCGTATTACACAAGCACATCCACAAGCTTGGGTACCGGAGCCAAGATGAAAGATCTTAGGGTGCCTGTACAGGAGATCAAAGGCAATGGCGGTGCTGTTGCTTCTGAATCGAGCCACTGGACTCTCTGTGATTTTGACATTGAGAAGCCCCTTGGCAGAGGCATGTTCGGCACTGTCTACCTCGCTAGAGAAAAGAAGGTCTCTCTCTCTCTCTCTCTCTCTCTCTCTCTCTCACACACACACACACACACACACACACACACACACACACACACACACACACACACACACACACACACACACACACACACAATGCCCACATCTTATGATCTCTCCCTTTTCCTTGACTTTTCACACAGAGAAAATACATCATAGCGTTGAAAGTTCTTTACAAAAAACAGCTTCAAGAAGCGCGTATGGAGCATCAGTTGTGGCGGGAAATCGAAATTCAAAGCCACCTTAGGCAACCCAACATCCTTCTCCTCTATGGCTACTTCCATGATGAGGTTAGTGGGTTTGTGCACACACCCATACACACATATTTTTGAATGCATTTTCATAAACACAAGCTTGGTTGTTACACAGAGCCGTGTATTTCTAATAGTGGAGTATGCGGCTCGCGGAGAACTTTACAAAGAGCTCCAAAGACAAAAGAGGTTTAATGAGCAGCGGGCAGCAAAACGGTAGAGTACACATCGATCGACGGCCAAGAATTTTGCCAATGGAGATCCCCCAGTGACAAACCAGTAAAGAAGACCGTTGGGTAGTGGCCTAAATTTGAAAAGTGGCTCCCGCGTATTACACAGGAACATCCACGAGCTTGGGTACCGGAGGCAAGATGGAAGATCTTAGGGTGCCTGTACAGGAGATCGAAGGCAATGGCGGTACTGTTGCTTATGAATCCAAACACTGGACTCTCAGCGATTTTGACATTGGGAAGCCCCTTGGCAGAGGCATGTTCGGCACTGTCTACCTCGCTAGAGAAAAGAAGGTCTCGCTCTCTCTCTTTCTCTCTCTCTCTCTCTCTCTCTCACACACACACACACACACACACACACACACACACACACACACACACACACAACGTGCCCACATCTTATGATCTCTCCCTTTTCCTTGCCTTTTCACACAGAGCAAATACATCATAGAGTTGAAAGTTCTTTACAAAAAACAGCTTCAGGAACCGTGTATGGAGCATTAATTGCGGCAGGAAATTGAAATTCAAAGACACCTTAGGCATCCCAACATCCTTCGCCTCTATGGCTACTTCCATGATGAGGTTAGTGGGTTTGTGCGCACACACACACACATTTTCGGATGCATTTTCATAAAGACAAGCTTGGTTATTGCAGAGAGCCGTGTATTTCTAATCGTGGAGTATGTGGCTCACGGAGAACTTTATAAAGAGCTCCAAACACAAAAGAGGTTTAATGACCAGCGGGCAGCAACGGTAGAGTACTAATGAGCAGCGGCCAGCAACCGTAGAGTACATATCGATCGACGACTGAGAATTTTGCCAATGGAGATCCCCTAGTGACAAACCAGCAAGACCGTTGGGTAGTGGCCTAGATTTGAAAAGTGGCTCCCGCGTATTACACAGGCACATCCACGAGCTCCAAAGGCAAATGAGGTGTAATGAGCAGCAGGTAGCAACGGTAGAGTACTAATGAGCAGCGGGAAGCAACGGTAGAGTACATATCGATTGATGCCCGAGAATTTTACCAATGGAGATTCCCCACTGACAAAACTAGCAAAGAAGACCGTTGGGTAGTGGCCTAAATTTGAAAAGTGGCTCCCGTGTATGACACAGGAACATCCACAAGCTTGGGTACCGGAGCCAAGATGGAAGATCTTAGGGTGCCTTTACAGGAGATCGAAGGCAATGGTGGTGCTGTTGCTTTTGAATCCAGACACTGGACTCTCAGCGATTTTGACATTGGGAAGCCCCTTGGGAGATGCATGTTCGGCACGGTCTAGCTCGCTAGAAAAAAGAAGGTCTCTCTCTCTTTTTCTCTCTCTCTCTCCCTCTCACATACACACACACACACACACACACACACACACACAGACAACATGCCCACATCTTATGATCTCCCCCTTTTCATTGCCTTTTCACATAGAGCAAATACATCATAGCGTTGAAAGTTCTTTACCAAAAACAGCGTTAGGAAGCGCGTATGGAGCATCAGTTGCGGCAGAAAATCGATATTCAAAGCCACCTTAGGCATCCCAACATCCTTCGCCTCTATGGCTACTTCCATGATGAGGTTAGTGGGTTTGTGCGCACGCACGCACACACGCACACACACACACACACACACACACACACACACACACACACACACACACACACACACACACACACACACACACACACACACACACACGGATGCATTTTCATAAACACAAGCTTGGTTGTCACACAGAGCCGTGTATTTCTAATCGTGGAGTATGTGGCTCGCGGAGAACTTTATAAAGAGCTCCAAAGGCAAAAGAGGTGTAATGAGCAGCGGGTAGCAACGGTAGAGTACTAATGAGCAGCGGGAAGCAACGGTAGAGTACATATCGATTGATGCCCGAGAATTTTACCAATGGAGATTCCCCAGTGACAAAACTAGCAAAGAAGACCGTTGGGTAGTGGCCTAAATTTGAAAAGTGGCTCCCGTGTATTACACAGGCACATCCACGAGCTTGGGTACAGGAGCCAAGATGGAAGATCTTAGGGTGCCTTTACAGGAGATCGAAGGCAATGGTGGTGCTGTTGCTTCTGAATCCAGACACTAGACTCTCAGCGATTTTGACATTGGGAAGCCCCTTGGGAGATGCATGTTCGGCACTGTCTAGCTCGCTAGAAAAAAGAAGGTCTCTCTCTCTTTCTCTCTCTCTCTCT